>NC_084890.1:19450648-20650648 GCF_958979055.1 Alnus glutinosa | reverse complement strand
TGCATACTGAGAAGAGTTCATTGCTACTCAAGATAAAGGAGCTCGAGGAAAAGCTACTTGAGACACAACTCCAGCTAGAGAGAGTCACTAATGAAAAGTTGACTCGTATGCTGTCCATCCAGAAGAGCCCACATGACAAGACTGGTCTCGGGTATGTAGCTTCCTCTTTTGATGTTCCTTCTTCCTCAAAGACTGTATTTGTCCCTCCTACAGTCCCAAAGCTTCCTCCAGTTATTGAAGATAAACAGAAGGAAAAGGTCAATGTTGATGTTCCAGGCACTCAGCAGCCTCATTCCATCAAAAGACCTCTTATTTACCATCACTACTGTCTCAGTGGGCATGTTCGGCCTCTGTGCTCCCTCTTGAAAGCACAAAAGGCCAAAGCCAAAAAGGAAGCGCCCAAACAAGCTCATTATGGCGCTAGACCTATGTCTCAGCATCAGACTCCCTGGCATCAGGCATCTTATCAAGTACCATGGGGACAAGCTTCAAGGCATCAGTATCAAGTCCCTTGGTCTCATACTTCTCAGCATCAGCGACCTCAACAGCGGTTTGTACCAGCCAATTACAGAGACACTTACAGGAGCAAACCCAAGCATTTGAGAAGGCCCCAAGAGCAATACCCCAGTGAGCCTCCTGTCTGGATGCAAAACATGATGGAGTTGATGATGCAGTCTTGTCAGCAACCACCCACTGGTAGGCAGACTTGGGCTGAGAAGGGTAGTTACCCTAGGAAGGGGACCCGACGCACCTAGCAGGTTCGGGTGTTCATGCCTAGGATTTGACTCCTAATCCTAAGGCATCAGGTTTGATTGCTTGTACCTTTTATGTTTTTATGTGCTTATCATGTAATCTAGGAACTGGCTTGTTGTGCCCCCTGTTTCTCTTGAGAGAACTTTGCAGGTATATATTAGGGAAGACAGAAAAAGCAGGTCCAGGGACTGTTTTTCTGTACTGGCATCTTTGAGCAGTTACAGGTGTGATCTTACCTTTGCATATGATGTCATTTCCATATTGCATGTTTTGTTTTTTTTTATAATAATAAAAAAGGGGGGGGGGGTATTTTGGGAAAATTTGCAGGATTTTATTTCTCTTGGCTTATTAGATATTGCATGCTTTCTTGCCTGATATCTCAATTTGGTTTGTATTGATTAAATACGCTTAGATATAATTGAGAGTTTTGACTATACTAGCCAAGTGTTTTTCCTGTTTATGCAAAGAGTAGGATAGCTTCTTTTCTCATGCGATGAAAAAGTGCACTATCTCGGGCTCCCCTAAAGGTACATTTTTCCTTCTCTGACTCTTTATTTTTGGAAATTTTGGATAAGAGAAGAAGTCCTTGATAAGATGGCCAAATTGACCACAGGCTAGTTAAACTCTGGTACTCTGTACAGTTCACAGTACCATAAGATCAGAGCAGTAATTCATAAAAAGTTATGCTTTAAATTTGTTTAATCACTGCTTATATGCTTAAACTTACCTTGCCCTCTATGAGCAAGTAAAAAATTTATATGTGCTGTATATTAGGGGGAGTGTATCAGATGAGGGTGTCTAGGCCTTAGCAAGTTATAAGGTTTGACTTTTGGCTAATCTGTCTTTGATTTTCTCTCGTATCTAGAAAATCAAATTGCACTGTGTCATATCTTGGAAAGTCATACCTTGTGGGAAAGGAGTCTCCACACACACACGCATTGCTTGAGTTGAGTTGCCTATTTGAATTTTATATGATCAAGAAAAATTATTTGTACAAATTGAAATCTCAACTTCCTTTTATATCTCTGCTTATTTTTGAGATGCTCTCTCATTGTGTTATCAGTTGATTATGCATGCGTATTCTGACACTGACTTGAGAAAATTTGATTTCTGTAAATTTTTCTCAGTTTTTCTGGTGTTTCAGTGTGGAGCATACGGACGGTCTCTCTTGGTGTCCGGACGGGTAGGGTTCAGTCGTTCGGATGGTACATGTTTGGAGTTCGGACCGAGCTGGAGTCTTGTCGTTCAGACGATCCGTGTCGTACGTCCTGACAGGTGCTGGCTTCATCGTCCGGATGGCTTCTTTATATCGTCCGGATGCGCACGACCTGTTTGCTCCTTTCCGAGGCAGCGAACGTCCAGACGTCATCACTCCACCGTCCGAATGGGAACTCCACAACAGCTATATATTGCCCAGATCGCCGCATTCTCTCCACCTTACCCCACACAATCCCTCTTTTTGGCTGCTTTAGAGTAATGTCTGTGAGCTTTTTGATCTTTTTGTTGCTCCTTCTTGTCCTTTTGCTCATTATTTCACATTCCAGGTATGTTTTTAACCGTTTTCTCTGCAATTTTTAATTGTTAGAATGTTGGTTTTCTTGTGAATATTTGTAAGGGGCTTAAGATCTGTCATATAGGGATTATTTGTGATGATGCGTTTTGGACTATTTTATATTATTATCTGCTCTTATTTTTGCTATAGTCCTTTAAATAGCTGTTATTCTGCCAAATTTGTGTTATCCTAACAAGAATATTTTTGGAATATTTTTCTTTGGACAATTCTTGTTGGATCTTATGCAGAATCATGTCTGCCAGCAGTCCACCCCGCAGGGTCCGTCAGAGGCTTGTGGAAGATAGGGCGGCAATTCAGGCCAAAATTATGGACCGCTCCGTCATTGTTGAGCGGAATGTCCTTTGGACTGATATCATGGTGCCACCACTAGACAACATACTTGACATCATCCAGATGTACAACTGGGGGTATCTCCACAGCTGTGCTTGTGTGGTGTACACCAGATTGGTCAAGTTGTTCTACGCCAACCTGGAGGTAGTTCAGAATGATGATCGTGGAGTGGTGCTTCAGTCCACAGTTGCCGGCCATCTCAGGTCATCAGTCACATCATCCGAGTCCCAGTGCTCGAGATTTCGGCCAGCCCATACAATGATGTGGTGCTTCCTCCATCCCTAGATGACCTCAGGGAATTCTTCTGTGCCGTTCCCCAAGGTGAGGAGCGCTCTACTGCCATCCGGATCGTTGCCCTGTCATCCACCCACCGCATGCTGGCCAAGATCGTTCAGCAAAACATCTGGCCTGTTGCCCGGCGTAGCGATCTGATCCTGAAACGGGCCCAGTTTGTCTATGCAATCCTCCTCTGCTTGCCTTTCTGCCGGTGCAAGCACATTTTGGGGGTTATATTAGAGGCCCGTGATGAGAGCACTGCTGGTCTCCCTTTTGGCTGCCTCCTTACTCAGATTGTTCTTCAGTCGGGCATCAATGTCAACGGTGAACCGAAGATGAAAATCCAGCAGCCCATCAGCAAACAGACACTGATGAAGTCTAATGCGCAACTGCGGAGAGATGACTCCGATGATGAGGCGCCCCCACCTGCTGCTATGCCTGTCAGCTTTCTAGATATGGCTTCATCCTCACATATTGTGCAACCATCTGAGCCAGAGGTCAATTATGCTCAGATTATGGAGGCTCTTGCTACACTTCAGAGAGGGATGAGCAGCTTGCAGATGTCTATGAGTTCCATGCAATTAGTGGTGCACTCCATCGATAGACGTGTGGAGCAAAGCCAGCTGGACCTTCAGGAGTGCCTGAAGTATCATCATCCTAGCAGCAGTGATGATGTAACGCCCCCAAACCACTAAGGGTTAGGTTCGTCATTTTCTCTTTAAAAACTGCAAAGATTCGTAAGGTCTGCCAAATATCTTAACTAGTATGCTGATTTAAATAAATTAAAAATAATAAAGATTTTAAATCTTAGAGCTTTTAATAAATGCGGAAACGGTTATTTGAAATAAACAATTATGTTTGAGTCAATAATTAAAAATCCAAAGAAAACTAAATTTGTTGTGCAAGTGCACTTATTAAGAAAACATAAATGCAATATTCTAATGCATTCCTAGATCCCATTCCGGCCACCTACGTCTCTCTGTTCATAACCTGAAAACAAAAACAAAATAAGGGGTGAGCACAAAAATATGCTCAGTAAGGAAATCCTCAACCATAAAACAGTTGAGTTAAATTCTTTTCTTTAAAACCTCAAAACAATTGTCAAAAACTCATTTTTCATACACAAGATATAATATATGTTTGAAAATAATCATTACTCATACTAAGCCCGTATACACTCCTACGCCCTGTGTAAGTAGGGTTGCGCGGTCGTTGCGGTGACCTCAGGCAGGTAACGCGGTTTACCTGTGGCCACAGGCCCTGCCCCCGTCAGCTAATTAATTGAAGTGCACTTAGACTGACATAGAGACAGATACCGCTTTGAAAAAGTTCATCAGCGGGTGCGCTTCCATCTCGAGCTACGGTACCGAGCTTAATCTCTGCGAATCTCTGCGACTGGGCTCAAAATAGTCTCCTCCACACACGTGCCTTTTTTTCAAAAATTTCTCCTTTATATATATCTCATAGAGTTTTCTCACAAAACTTTCTCATTCTTTTCTTGTATATCCAGGGGCAACGTGTTGGAGGGTTTTACAAATATTTTTCTTCTTTTATTGTCACTTCCAAAAATGTTGACTTCACATCTCGGTTAAAATAATAATTTCTCAAAATATTATTTTTACTCAATAATTTTCACATCAAAACCAATTAAAAACAAATCCTTCGTGTAAATAAAATAATTTGAAATACTGAATCAAAAATAATCAAATCGAAATTATGCAAATAAAGGAATAATTAAAGTAATATAATAATTTGAGAAGGGGTAGAGGGTTCCCTTACTTGGACTTTCCATTAGCATCGGGATCGAGCTTTTACTAAAATACTTCCTTGCACACACTTCAAGCCTTAAACCACACAAAACTACACAAATCCCACAATTTTTTCTCCTGGCCTTAGGTGTGTGTGTGAGTGAAGCTTGATGGGTATTGTGTCTTCCATCTTGGTTCTATTTATAAGAGAATGAATGGTTAGGATCAAGTAGACATATTTTGATCCAATGGATGGGAATTAACCTTACCTACCACAATGCACTCAAACTTACCTACCACAATGCACTCAACCTTACCTACCACAATGCACTCAAATTTACCTACCATAATGCACTCAAACCTTAATATATTATTCTAACATTATTATTATGATTATTATTATTATTAATATTTTTAACCATTCTCATTGCTAGACCAATCTACTATGCCTAGTTTCTCACTCAAGGAAATTACTATTTTCTCAAAGGTGGGTTGGGTTTGTAGATAGCAATTGGAATGGGTTGGGTTAAGTTCAAAGATGGCCCAATAATGAATAATGTGAATTTAACATGTGAAATGTGGGTTGGGTTTGTAGATAGTAATTGGAATGGGTTGGGTTAAGTCCAAAGATGACCCATTAAAGAATAATGTGAATTTCCGTCCAGAACAGGGGTCATATTTTTCACGGATGTTTTCGGGTACCAAATAAAGTCCAAAAATTATGAAATTTGGAGGGTAGCTAGAGGACTTCAAGATGAGCGTCTCAGTTTTTGAATCGACCAAAACTGAGTTCGTTTGACCCTGTTTCCGTTATTCCAAAGTTTAAGGTCTGTTTTGAGTTTTTTTATCAAATTGCAAACAAAAATACATATTTATTTTCATAAATAATCGTAGTTATTCTTTTTCCTTATAAAAATGTTTTAAAATTAATTTAAACCATTATAATTTATGTCCTAAAAACTTGGGGCGCTACAGATGATGACGATGGTGCAGATGGGATTTTACCCATGACTGAGGATGTTCGATTCCCTCTTATGTTTTGTAAACTGTTTATTATCTTTTGTTATTTTGAGACAATTTCTTTTTTGGTTAAAACTTTTTGGATATATATTACTCTGTTTCCCGGGTCCTTCTGAGACCGTTAGGGGGAGTAATTTTATGACAGTTTTTATTACTCTGTTTTACCCTTTGTCCCATTGTGACAAAAAGGGGGAGTAATTTTTATTGACCGGGAATGTATTTCCAAACCGGTCAAGTGATTTTTGCCCTAGAATGGCCAACGGGTGAGTTTGTTAGTATTTTGGCCTCATTCTGTGTTTGGACAAAATCACTTAAGTGTAAAGATGCTGTAAACAGGGATTCCACTTTTCAGAGTCTGCAACTCAGAAGAATTCAAGTTCCCTGTCAGCCGTCTGGATGATCGAACCATCCTGTCCGGACGCCTATTGATGTGTTTTAAAATAGTTACTCGCAAGTGCACGAATCGTTTTGCAATATAGCGTTATGCAAGTGCGAGGTCGATCCCATAGGGAGTTGTGTTGCGAAAATTAATCTCTATTCAAACTAATCCTATTTTAACCTAGTTCCAAATTTAGGGGTTTTTGATAAAAGAAAACATGAACAAAAATAATGAAGATAAAGGGGTCTAGGGTTTCGGAATCCACACTCACCAAATCACAATAACCTAATCTCATGCTCATCACACATATTTTAAGGTTGTCACATACAAATCTTAGGTATGCTCTACATTGCTTCAAAAATCATTTGAAACATTCAATGATTCCGTTCATAGCACAAATCACAAAGAGTACCAATTGAAATCAAAACATCCAATGTATCATTCAATCACAATGGATATCATCATTCAAACCGATAAAACAATGTATTAGTCGAACGACGCACAATGAATATCCAATGTTTTGATAGATCAAACACCAAGCAATCAATTTTAATGAGACTTATTCCACATCATCACTTGTATCCGGAAACCACAAGAGATATCAAAACATCATCTCATAAAAATCGAAGTAGAACAATGAGAAATCAAACCCATAAACTCAAATAGCATGAACAAGCAAGAAACTCGGTTTCTCTTCAATGGTGAGGTTTCATCCTCAACCCCAAACGAAAATATTAGCTACACATGATAAAATAACTACAACTTAAAACATTAAATTAAAAGCATAAAAATCAAAGAGTTGCAAAAGGAAAGAAATAAGCTACAAGAAGAAGAGAAGCAATAAGTTATGTACAAAGAGGCTCATGCCTCCTCTCCCCTTTGATTTTCAGCCTTGGTCTCCTTTTATAGCCAAGTGGTTTGTGTGGAATGGGTGAGTGGGTGTTATTTTATGTATGAGTGGAGAGATGAGTGATGAGTGTTTTATGGAATGAGTGGTGAGTGTTTTATGGAAAGATGGTATTTTATGTTGAGTGGGGGAAAAAAAGGTGATTAAGTGGCTGAGAATGTGGAGAAAATCGTGTATTGGCTCTAGCTTTGGGGAGACAAGGAATGAGGCAAAAGAAAAAATATTAAGAGAGATGGTTCCGGATTTTCGGGATGATCCGACGACTGAAATTAAAACAGCCATATCTTTTTCCATGCATCTCCAAATTGGCTGAAACTTGTTTCGTTGGAAAGCTGACATCTTGAAATTCAATTTAGACCTAAGAAACTCCCAAAACGGATATCGTTTGGTCCTGTTATGATCATTCTAAATGTAGTGGTCTGCTGCATCCGAATTTCCTTGTATTTTGCTTGAATTATATCATTTCTCTCTTATTGTCCTACAAAATATAAAAACACTAAAACTAACCAAAGCATTAGAAAATAACAAAGCTAAAGGTTTAACTAATGTAAATTAAGGGGTCCAAATACACAATATTTGGTACTCATCAAATACCCCCAAACTTACATTTTGCTAGTCCCTTAGCAAAACAAAATGAAAAACAAAATCAAAGCATGAAACATAAATCCTCTTTCGTGGGAGACACGATTGCATTTAGCATATGCAACAAGCCTTTTAAACCCCTAGGACTCTCTAGTGGACGAGTGAAGTCTCGTGAGGGTTTGCCAGAAATGATACCCACAAACATTCAAACACTACGTTGTCAACGAGAAAAAGTTTTACCCAGACCATGGTTCATACGTCATTGGCATGCTTAAGAAGACAAACCCCATCATAAACATCAACAGGGGATCCAATCATCAAATCACTCATAAATGGACAGTTAAGACATCACATTTCCTCAAAAGTGTAGAGTGAAATCAACATGCAATTATGAGGTTTCATTTTAATCTCAAGATAAGTACTTCAAAAATCATTGGAATCCCTATCAAATGAAACAACCAAGGCAAGATATGCAAATTATTTTATTTTATTTATATATATATATTTTTTGTTTTTTTTTTTGTTTTTTTTTTGTTTTTTTTTTTTAATATGTTGGCTGTGCAATGCTCGGCTCCCTTAAGCTTTCTAATTGACCCATGTAACGAGTGTTGGGCCAGTGGCTCCCAAACCAAATGGTCTTAGGGCACTAGATGTAGAAACATCCCTAAGGGCTTAATTACTCAAGTCAAAAAGGCTACGAAGCCAAACTAGTCATACAATTAACCAAATTGAAATTCTCACCTTTTGACGCGAACACTTAATGCTTAGTGAGGCAAGAGGCCCGGTTACTCAGTGAAAAACTCAAAATGATCTTTTTTTTTTTTTTTCTTTTTTTTTTTTTAAATATATATATATCTTGCAAGCCAAGGTTATTTATCAATAAGTCATCCAACAACTCTCAAAATACACAATTAAGCACAAATTCATACCCCACAAATTACATGCTAACGTGCTCGTGATAGTTCAACTCAAGTGAAATCTTACTAGCCCAAAAATAAGTCAAAAGACTCAGATTCCTAAAGACATGATGTGTTCAAAAACTTAAGCAAGCCGATGAAATGCAAACCACAGCTATGGCTTAACTCAAACTTGACAACATAATTTTTATTTTTTTTTTAATTAAAACATTTTAAGAACAAAAAGACAACTAAAAATAACTAAAAACAATTAGAAAAATTAAACAAACACACAAATGGAAACTTAAACAAACAGAAAATTTAAACAAACAAACAAATGAAATAAACAAACAAACAAATGGACAGAGTGCTTTTCCATACCCCCAAACTTGAATTACACATTGTCCGCAATGTGTAGTGTAGAAATACATTACCAGAAATACGGAAACATCGAGGTGTGAAAGGTCAAGGCGTCCCCCAAACTTAAACACCAAAACACTTGTCAACAAAAACTAACAGCAACATTTCTCATAGACACAAACATCAAAATGTTAGTTGCTGTCAGAAACGAAAATAAAATGAAAAGAAATAAAAATGAAAGAAATCAACTGTACAAAAAGGTAAGAGAAAATTTACAGCGCCTTCCCCGATCATGTGGATGTCCAACCAATCCCTTCCACCCTTTCTTCTTTAGAATCTGATATCCCTCTGGAAGAATGTGTCGCCTTCTCAGGTGGCCAACTTGCTTGCTTCGAAGGATCTTCGTAGCGCCATTTTTTTTTATTATTATTTTTATTACAGTCCATAAATAAATAAAAAATAAAAAAAATAAAAATAAAAATAAAAAATAAAAATATAATTATTGTCTTACAAAACGAAGTACTTCTAAGAAAACATAAACTTGCGAATCCGACCTTTCCTGCAACATCCCCAGAGTATTCAGTATGCTTATACCTGACTAAGTTTCTGGGCGGAAAACCCTGAGGTTTTGGACTACACGCAAGAGGTCCTGGTGTTGTTCTTGCAGACGATTGGTATTCTGCTCCAACTCAGCATACCTCTTTTCCAAGTCTTTCGCATACGAATCTACCACCTTCTTCAGCTTTTTATTTTCTTGCTGTAAGACCCGATTCCTACGCCTAAAGTCCATGTACATTCGCTGCAAAGCCAAAATTTGAGCTTTTAGCGCTTGAACTTCATTCCCTCGAACTTGCAGACGTCGAGCCATGTTTGTAACTGAAGAAGCACTCTGAATACTAAAAGCCAAAGAGTCATTGATGGCTTGAGCATCAGTCCTATCCGCCAACAACTTATCATCTCGAGGAGTTATGATGCCTTGAGCCACGGATGCAGCTGCTGCATCATTCAGCATTACAGAGTCATTGGTCATGAGAGGACCTTTTTGCGTTAAGAATAATGGACGCCAAATTTCGGGTTGTACTACTGGCGTAGCATTCAGATCAAGATTATTTTGGGAAGAGGAAGAAGCCATTTTTCTGGAAAACTTAGGAAACGATGATATCCCTCAAAGAATCTGAAGGAGAGAAAGATAGAAATGAAGCGGTGATTCGAAAGATTTGAAGGGAAGGAAAGAGAACTTAATCAGTGGGCGAGACGCGGTCTAATCAACGTCATTCTGAGCGCAGCCTCCACTATCACTAGTAGACAGCCGCCCACGAATCACGAGTTCTCTTCTTTCTGAGCGCAGCCTCCACTATCACTAGTAGACAGCCGCCCTCGAATCACGAGTTCTCTTCTTTTTCAAGTTTTCACCCTTTTCACCTTCTCGAATTCCGAATTTACCCAATGACTTTTCCGGATTCATCGCCGCACTTTCCGCAACTAGCAGTCGTAGAGGGGCATCCCGAGAATGAGCTGGATGAGCGTTCCGAGAAAGGGATGGAGATATTACGATTCACTGTCGGCACCACTTGCACCGTCCCCTCTCAAATTTTCTCTATAAATTCACTCGTCTTCTCTCTTGCAAAGCACACCTATGAGCTCTCAACCCTTCACACTTCGAGAGCCAAATCTTTCTTCTAATCTGAACTCATCATCGCTTCCTGGAAGGGAAGATGTAGTTCATAACCAATTTCAAAGTTTAAAGTTGGAAAAAATGCAGCATCACAACCAGATTCACAAACAACGAAGCAAGACTATTCTTGATCATACTATCCAGAAGCAAGATTATTCTTGATCATGCAAGACCTTCTCTTCCGTCTTGTCAGCCTGGACGCTCCTCACATCTATCCTCAATCCGGTGATGGCGATCTATGACAGAAGAGAGAGAGCACTACGATATGAGTACCGCACTCATATCCTTTCCGGATTGCTTGCCTCGCCTTCTTTGCTTTCTTCACATTCCCCACCTTCCTCTCCTTCGAGGCCCATGTTCTCATTTAGCAAGCTTTCCATGGTTCATGTGGGTTGAAACTGTAAGGGTAGTTGGTTGGAGCAAGTGTCCTACCACTAGGTGAAACATGTTGTACAGAAGAATCACAATAATTATCAAAATAAGAATCCATGCTTCACTTACACCCTATAGCAAGAAGTTATCCCACCATTGAAAAATTAAAAATAAACTAACAAACAAAAACAGACAACAAAATAAGGTAAAACAGAAACAAAATATTTAACAAAAATAATTAAAAAAAACAACTGTGCAAAAAGGTAAAAGAAAATTTACAGCGCCTTCCCCGATCATGTGGATGTCCAACCAATCCCTTCCACCCTTTCTTCTTAAAGAATTGATGTCCCTCGAGAGAAATGTTTCGCCATCTTATGTAACTAACTTGCTTGCTTCGAAGGATCTTTGTAGGACGATGGTTCCTAGATTTGCGCGGTTGTGTGCATAGATCCTTGACAGTTTTGGCATAAGATGGCTCTTTGAGACATTTAAGAATTAAATTTTGGGGCTCATGAAATGTCTCAAGAGGGATGGTGATGAAGGAATGAGCTTCAGTACTCATTTCCTTGTCATTGGGACTATTTGGATTTGGCGGGGGCGCTGCTTGCTCCAGGTGCTCCTCCTTTTCTTCCTCATTGCTATCCACAATTTCCTCAGTCTCAAGCATGGTGATGGTGGGGACATGCTCATGACAAGAATGACTAGCATCATCCTCATCAATCATGTAGTGCCCTGCAACCATCGACTGACTCTGAAGCTCTTCTTCCTCTATTCTGGTGACTTCAGCAACCAGATATTCAAGCTTTCCTTCTATCCTGGCAATCGCCTGAGTGTGTTCCATAGTAGCATTCTTTATTTCACTAATAACCCGGCCTGTGAGTTCTATGAAGACTTTGAGAGTGTCTTCCAAAGTGGACTGTGAAGAAGAGGCTGGATAAACGTAGGATGATGGATGGGAAGATTGGTTATCAAACTGTGGATAATCAGGATAGTGCAATTCCTGAAATTGGGGAGCACAATTTCCCATGGCTTGAGCTTGCCACGAGAAATCAGAATGGTTGTTCCAGTCCGGGTTGTAAAAATTGGAATTTGAATTGAACCCCGGGCTGGAGAAGTTTGTGTTCATTTGCTCATATGAAAAATTATAGAATTGTTCCCAGGAGGGACAATTACTAGTACAATGATGAGGATCAGAGCAAAGTGAACATGGTTCATATGGGTGATAATTCATGTTTTACAATCACTTCCTACCAAAAATATGAACCCTTTTTTTTTTTTTTTTTAAGAAATTGCAAGTGGGGCAGACAGAATTCTCTAAGAACCCAGGTTCGTTCCCAGGAAAGTGAGGGGGGTCACACCGGACACACTTAAATCCCAAGACTTTCCTAGCCAGAACTTGCCTCGACACTTAGATAGCGCCGTAAGACCACACTAGCAAAATATACTTTTTTTTTTTTTTTGAAGATTAAAAGAAAAAAAAAAAAAATAGCACAAACAAAATAAACAAATAAATAAAAAATTGAAGACTAACACGAATGCATAAAACAACCAAAGACACCAGAAAGGCAAGAATTAAAACTTACAAATTTGGACCAAAAAATAATTTTTTGGCAAGAATTTCTGCTACTGAACTATTCCAGGTAACACCTCCAGTGTTGGTTTGATCGATCGACTTCGCAAAATTCCGCACAACCTGAAATAACAATAAAACAGAAAACCTTGCTCTTTTTTTTTTTTTTTTTTTTTTTTTTTTTTTTTTTTGGGTTAGACAATAAAACAAAAACAAATAAAAATAAAAAGAAACAAAAATTGGAAGAAGAAAAAGAAAACGAAAATCTACCTAAACTAGTAGAAAAATAAAATCTATTCAAACAAAAATCAATTTCCACAAACAAACAATTCCCCGGCAACGGCGCCAAAAACTTGATGTGTTTTAAAATAGTTACTCGCAAGTGCACGAATCATTTTGCAATATAGCGTTATGCAAGTGCGAGGTCAATCCCATAGGGAGTTGTGTTGCGAAAATTAATCTCTATTCAAACTAATCCTATTTTAACCTAGTTCCAAATTTAGGGGTTTTTGATAAAAGAAAACATGAACAAAAATAATGAAGATAAAGGGGTCTAGGGTTTCGGAATCCACACTCACCAAATCACAATAACCTAATCTCATGCTCATCACACATATTTTGAGGTTGTCACATACAAATCTTAGGTATGCTCTACATTGCTTCAAAAATCATTTGAAACATTCAATGATTCCGTTCATAGCACAAATCACAAAGAGTACCAATTGAAATCAAAACATCCAATGTATCATTCAATCACAATGGATATCATCATTCAAACCGATAAAACAATGTATTAGTCGAACGACGCACAATGAATATCCAATGTTTTGATAGATCAAACACCAAGCAATCAATTTTAATGAGACTTATTCCACATCATCACTTGTATCCGGAAACCACAAGAGATATCAAAACATCATCTCATAAAAATCGAAGTAGAACAATGAGAAATCAAACCCATAAACTCAAATAGCATGAACAAGCAAGAAACTCGGTTTCTCTTCAATGGTGAGGTTTCATCCTCAACCCCAAACGAAAATATTAGCTACACATGATAAAATAACTACAACTTAAAACATTAAATTAAAAGCATAAAAATCAAAGAGTTGCAAAAGGAAAGAAATAAGCTACAAGAAGAAGAGAAGCAAGAAGTTATGTACAAAGAGGCTCATGCCTCCTCTCCCCTTTGATTTTCAGCCTTGGTCTCCTTTTATAGCCAAGTGGTTTGTGTGGAATGGGTGAGTGGGTGTTATTTTATGTATGAGTGGAGAGATGAGTGATGAGTGTTTTATGGAATGAGTGGTGAGTGTTTTATGGAAAGATGGTATTTTATGTTGAGTGGGGAAAAAAAGGTGATTAAGTGGCTGAGAATGTGGAGAAAATCGTGTATTGGCTCTAGCTTTGGGGAGACAAGGAATGAGGCAAAAGAAAAAATATTAAGAGAGATGGTTCCGGATTTTCGGGATGATCCAACGACTGAAATTCAAACAGCCATATCTTTTTCCACGCATCTTCAAATTGTCTGAAACTTGTTGTGTTGGAAAGCTGACATCTTGAACTTCAATTTAGACCTAAGAAACTCCCAAAAAGGATATCGTTTGGTCCTGTTATGATCAGTCTAAATGTAGTGGTCTGCTGCATCCGAATTTCCTTGTATTTTGCTTGAATTATATCATTTCTCTCTTATTGTCCTACAAAATATAAAAACACTAAAACTAACCAAAGCATTAGAAAATAACAAAGCTAAAGGTTTAACTAATGTAAATTAAGGGGTCCAAATACACAATATTTGGTACTCATCACCTATCTGTCCACTGATCCATCCGTCCGAACTACGTGTCATCCCGTCCAGATGCTAGACAGACCAACACCATCCGTCCAGACGAAGTGTTTATTCCGTCCAGACCCCATACTGTATCGAGAAGTTTCTGTGCTAGCTTGCATCCGTCCGGAAGTTTCAGCAGCATGTCCGGATGCCTCCCAGTACTCGATCAGTTTTTGATTTCCTTCCAAGTTCCAAGAAAGGGAAGATCAATCAACCGTCCAGACGATGAGGTATCTCGTCCAGACGCGCGTCTCCGTAAGGCAAGAATCGCAATTCAAATATGACCGTCCGGACGTCTGACAGCCGTGGTCCGGACTCGTGTGCATCAAAGAAGGAAATTGCCGATTCGACTTCAACCTTCCGAACGATTGCCATCATGGTCCGGACGCGAGCATTACTGATATGGAAATTGCGTGTTGAAAAATAGCTGTCCGGATGCCCATCCCCATGGTTCGGACGTCCGAGAGCCTTATAAGGAAATTACTTGCAACGGACGTGCGACCATCCGGACGATGTGCCATCCCGTCCGGACGATGTCCTTAAACAGGAAAGATTTCTCCGCGGGAATTTCAAAAAATCTGTTCGCATAGTTGTCAGTCCGGACGGCCCATGTCCACCGTCCGGACGGTGCCTAGGTATATTTTGCCTGACGCTCATTTGAGCCCCCAGCCTATAAATAGAGGCCCCTGGGCACTATGAACTGCAAGAATTCAGTGTGAATTCCTCACTTGCTCAGAGACCTGATATTTCCTTTGAAGCCGTTCTACGAGTGTGATGTGCTGTAAACCGAAGTCTATCTTAGAGGTCGGCTATAAGGTAATGAGTTCCATTGAAGACCCCTCCTATTAGATGAACCTGGATGGGAAGCGTTCGCGTTGGGTTACACGTCAGAGATCAAGGTACGACCACTGCATCGGTACATGTGAGTGTTACTGTCTTGTATCTAGCTATGTCTTCTGAATAGTGGAATTCCTGGGTTTGGCTGCCCCGGAGTGGTTTTTCTCTTAACTAAGTCTCCACTTCGTCAACAAAAATCTGTGTGTCATTTACTTTCCGCTGTGCTTTAATTTTTGTTGGCACTTATGCACACACTTTATTTTTAGAGGTCAATTCAATTTTTCAAAGATAAAACCTTTTAGCATGGATTTTGCAATCCTCTAGCCCTTCACAATCATCAAGCACATCTAGAAAATCCTAAGAACATCAAGAACACTTCATGGTTTTTGGAAAAGATTTTGATCAAACCCTAAGAACTAATTTATCTATACATGAAGTAAACTAATCTAAGCATGAAATAAAAGAAAACGGTAAAGAAATTTTTTTTTAAATAAACTAATAACACTATATTAATCTAAGAAGATTCACATTACAAAAGGAAATGAAAAGCATTAAAATTAACTAAGAAGATACACCTGAGAAATCCAAGCCCTAAAAGATGCATGATAAACTACTGATGCTCTGGAAAATAAAGTCAGGAAAGCATACGTCTCTCTCTCAGCCATGCCTCATATATATATAGAGGAAGATATTTACAAATATCTAAGAAAGAGATAAGATAAGAGATATTTCTGAAATATCTAAGATATTTTGGAAATATCTGAAAATATCTAAAAATGTCTAAAATATCTAAACATATCTAAGAAAATATCTAGAAAATATCTAGAAAATATCTAAAAATATCTAGGATATTTAAAATATCAAGGAAATATCTAGAAATATCTAAAAATATCTAAAAATATCTAGGAAGAGTGACATGTCATCATTTTCCAGATTATTCCGAAAATATCCAAATTCGATCGATCCATTATAAAGTCGATCAATCGCATCTTGCTCGATCAATTTTCTTCGACTGGTGATTCGATCGATCGATTTTAAAGTCAATCGATCGATTTGACTTAGCCGATTCTTCACTTGGCAGGAGCAACTTTGAACTCTGGAAATGACCAAATTGCCCTTGATGTATTTTCAAGTCTAATTTCAGGTGTTTTGAACTAGGTTTCAATTAAGACCTGAAAATAAGACAAAACACTAAAACACAACAAAATATTATATTTACAACACAAACTAGGTATAACAAATATAAATTAAAGGGTCTTGAATATAATATTTCAAGACTTATCACACCCCCAAACTTACATAATTCTAGTCTGAAAAATTGAAATGACTTCTAAAAGTAAAGTGTTTGCAACAAGTGTCAACAAAAATTAAAGCACAGCAGAAGTAAATGACTCAGAGATTTTTGTTGACGAAGTGGAAACTCAATTAAGAGAAAAACCACTCCGGGGCAGCCAAACCCAGGATATCCATTATTCAGAAGACAAAGCTAGATACAAAGCAGTAACACTCACATATACCGATGCAGTGGTCGTACCTTGCTCTATAACGTGTAACCCAACACGAACGCTTCCCAACCAAGTTCACCTACCTAAAGGGGTCTTCAATCGAATCCTTTACCTTAGGGCCAACCCCTAAGATAGACTTCGGTTTTAGCACAGCAACAGCACACTTAGCAAAGGCTTCAGAGGAAATATTACGTCTCTGAGCAGTAGAGAATTCACCACCGAATTCTGTTGAATGGCTTCAGAGGAATTTCTAACTTCTCTGAGCTCTAGAGGAATTCACTTCGAAATCTTGCCGCTCTAAGTGCCCAGAGGCCCCTATTTATAGGCTGGGGGTAAGAATGGGCGTCAGGCAAAATAAGCCTGTGAGCCGTCCGGACGGTGGACCATGACCGCCTGGACGGACAACTGTGCGACAGGATTTTCCGAAATTTTTGCGGAGAAATCTTTCCTGTATAAGAACATCGTCCGGACGGACGCACGCCCGTTGCAAGTAATTTCCATAACAGGCTTCGCGCGTCCAGACCAAGGGGCAGGAGCGTCTGGATGGCTAAACTTCAACACGCAATTTCCATATCTGATACGCGTGCGTCCGGACCATAAGGGGGAGACGTCCGAACGGTTGAAGTCGAATCATCAGTTACCATATACGATGCACCAGCGTCCGGACCACAGCTGTCAGATGTTCGGACGGTTCATTTTGAACTGCAATCTTGCCTTACAGAGATACGAGTTCGAACGGAATACCACATCGTCCGGACGGTTGATTGATCTTCCTTTTCTTGAACTTGGAAAGAATCAGTGAACCGTTCGAGAACTGATAGGCATCCGGACGTGCTGCTGAAACGTTCGGACAGAGCAAGCTGGCACAGAAGCTTATCGATATGATGTAGGTGTCCGGACAAAAAAAAAAAAAAAAAAAAAAAAAAACATCGTCCGGACAGATGATACTGGACTGACTGTTTCTGGGCGGGATGGCACGATCGTCCGGACGGCTGACAGGGAACTTGAATTTCTTCTGACTTTACTCTGAATAGTGGAATCCCTGTTTACAGCATCTCGGCTGCACGTAATTACCATAATAAGGCTTGGAGCATCTGGACCCTAAAGACTGATGTCCGGACGGTTGAACTGGTGCATATCTTGCCTTATAGAAAACATCGTCCGGACGGTAGCAGCCGTCTTCCCATAACTGTGTCTTGAGGCAGAAACCCTAATGCCTGTCAAACCCTGAATGGCGTCTGAATGGTATAACCACGTCATCCGGACAGATGCACTGGAACACTGGGATCTTCTCGAACTCTGATGAGCTTCTAGACACTGATGAATGTCCGGACGGAAAAGATCTTGTCGTCCGGATGGATGTTGCTGATTGATGAGTGTCCGAACGGAATACCACGTCGTTCGGATGGCTAGCAGGGAACCGAAATAAACTTGCTTCCAAATTTCACAGAATCTTCTTGAAGGACATGGCTGAAGAGTAAACTTTGGATAAGGCAGCTTCCCTGATGAAAACAGCAATATTACATAAAAGTGATTTTGTCAACAGAATGCAGCCAACACAAAAACTAACATAGTCCATAGCATTACAACTAGAAATTAAAATACAAACAACTAACTACATCCTCTTTCGTGGGAAACGCGATTGCGTTTAGCACATGCAATAAGCCTTTTAAACCCCTAGGCTACCCTAGTGGACGAGTGAAGTCTCGTGAAGGTTTAGCAGAAATGCTACCTACAAACATTATCTTTACAAAATATACATGTTACCTAATAAAAAGAAGTATCATTAAAACAATGGTTCATAATTCATGAACAACTTTAAACTAATAAACTCCATCTTCACACAGTTCAGAAAATCATAGTCTATTCACTTACAAATGGTCGGCTTAGATCTCACATGTTAGAAATGATGCAGTTTGATATTAACATACAATTATGAAGCTTTCAAAGAATATAACCTACATACATGCTCCAATGTCTCAAAATTCTTTATATCTCTCGCTAGATGGAATAACTAATGCATAGGCATACTTTAATATTATTTACATTATTTATTATGGTTGTGCAATGCTCAACTCCTTTAAGCTTCTAAATGACCTATGTACCAAGTGTTAGGCCAGTGACTCCCAAACGAGATGGCTTTAGGGCACTAGATGTAAAACATCCCTAAGGGCTTAATAACTCAAGTCAATTAAGTTTTTTTTTTTTTTTTTTTTTTTTTTTCATGCTATATATGCCCATGTCATCCATCTAACAAGTAATCTTGGTTTTCCGATACACTAAAACCATATGCAAGGTATTAACACAAGTACATACCCCACAAATAATATGCCAATGTATGTCATGATTTTTCAAATTTTTACATGTGAATCTCATAGCCAAAAGTAATTAAGCAGACTTAAACTCTCTAATTGTGTGATCATGTGCTCAAAATTTTAAAATTGTCAATGAAAAGCAAATCACAATTATAAATAAACTAATTTCTACATAACAACATAGATATTCACAAAGAAATTTGAAAAATTTTGTACAAAACTTAGACTAAGTGTACTTCTATACCCCCAAACTTAAAATAACACATTGTCCCCAATGTGTACAAAACGAAAGCATGGTTAAGGGATAAAGAAAACCTGAATGGGGAGGTATGGCTCAAAGCATACACACAAACTTAGAGGTAGGAACACTTAACCTGAAAAAGAAAACTAAAAAGAAAGTGAAAGATTAAAAATAACAACAGAATGAAATATAAACAATGGAGCAGAGTTACTTGGGGTGCCTCCCAAGAGCGCTAAGATTAACGTCTTCAGCCAGACCCGTCAACAAAAATTAATATATATATACAAGGTACAGAAAAGAAATGAAATGAAAAAGGAAGAAAACTAATCGGTTTCTGCAGTGAGATGGTGCATTAGCAGCTGGAGTGCTACTGCAGGAAAATTTGCTCGATCAAATGTTTGGTCGATCGATCGAAATTTCGATCAATCACTTTTAAAGTCGATCGATCGATTCTCTGCAGAAAATAAATCTAAAACAAAACTAAAGTCTAAATATGCACAGGACAGTAAGAAATTAAATGTAGATTCGGTCCAGAGACAGTAGAAAAGAATTGCTACTCAAAACAGAAGTCGATCGATCGGATTTTATGTCGATCGATCGAAAATTTTTAAGTTACTGAAATAGATCGATCGATCTTTTTTGTAGAAACAGAATTCTGCAGAAAACAGACAGAACCGAATTTAAACACCAAAAACCGCAAATTCAATTTACAAACAAAAATAAAACTGCTTATAAACAGAATATACAATATCTACTAAATCAAACTAAATACAATCCTAAATATCCCATAAACAACCGTTAATCTCTGGCAACGGCGCCAAAAATTGGTAGCCAACTCGACTACGTGGATTTTAAATTTATAAGTTTACCACTCGCAATAGTACGTATCGATTGTACTATAGTAAGGGTGAGCAAACCACAGAGATTATTGGT
The DNA here is from genome assembly GCF_958979055.1 of Alnus glutinosa. NCBI lineage: Eukaryota > Viridiplantae > Streptophyta > Magnoliopsida > Fagales > Betulaceae > Alnus > Alnus glutinosa. The sequence goes on along the minus strand of NC_084890.1, from coordinate 20,630,551 downwards.
TGTTTTGAGTAACGAAATATTAAAAAGCGTATCTAACTTAACTAAAAGATAAAAATAAAAGCAAGGGTTGTAGAATTGAAGCTACAACAATAAAGTGAAGGAATGAAAGCGGAAAATGAAAACAAACTAAGAGAAAATTTAGGGTATTGATCTTGTCCAATCATCAACCAATGAAATGCTTAAAGTCTATATGAATCTTCCTAATATGAATGATGTAAGCGCGTAATGGGCATCAACCATTACGACGACTTGGACACGAAAACACTTTTGTTAAGATGAAATCCTAGAGCACCTAGTTTCACATTAAACAACTCCACGTAAAGATTAATCTACAATTGAAAAAAATTTACTCTACCAAAGGTGTGGAGTGACTAATGCTCCCTAGCTTACTACTCTAGAACACATCCTAATAAGCATATACAATATATGAAAACCCTAATTAGGCCACAATGATAAGGTATCTAGTTTCACACCGATCGCATCACGTAAAAGTTACACTATAATTGAAAAACGGTTTACACTACCAAAGGTGTGAAATGACCGGTATTCCCTAGTATACCTTATAAGGTGACTCTAATAGGTAAACACATATCATATCAAAAAGAACCATTGCAAAAGACATCGTTCTCAATCAATAACGTTGATTTTACTCATGAATCCAAGAAAACTCATAGACAAGCAAATCCCTTTTTCATGAATAAATGGATTGGAATCTTGAAGACAAAACCTTTTAGCATGGATTTTGCAATCCTCTAGCCCTTCACAATCATCAAACACATATAGAAAATCCTAAGAACATCAAGAAATATTGAAAACAAAACCTTTTAGCATGGGTTTTGCAATCCTCTAGCCTTACACAATCATCAAACATATTAAGAAAATCTCAAGAACATCAAGAACGCTTCATGGTTTTTGGAAAAGATTTTGATCAAACCCTAAGAACTAATTTAGCTTCACATGAAGTAAACTAATTTAAGCTTAAAAATAATAAAGAAACACGATCAAAATAAACTAAAAACAATATATTGAAAGTATGGAATTCGGATTACATAAAAGAAATGAAAAGCATTAAAATTAACTAAGAAGATACACCTGAGAAAATGGAAGTCCCAAGAAGATGCATGATAAACTACTGATACTCTGGAAAATAAAGTCAGGAAAGCATACATTTCTCTCTCACCTATGCCTCATATATATAGAGGAAGAGATTTACAAATATCTAAGAAAGAGATAAGATAAGAGATATTTCTGAAATATCTAAGCTATTTTGGAAATATCTGAAAATATCTAAAAATATCTAAAAAATATCAGAAATATCTAAAAATATCTAGGAAGAGTGACATGTCATCATTGTTCCAGATTGTTCCGAAAATATCCAAATTCGATCGATCGATAAAGTCGATCGATCGCATTTCGCTCGATCGCATTCGTGGTTGCCTTGTCTCGATCGATCGCATCTCGCACGATCAATTTTTCTTGAACTAATGATTCGATCGATCGATTGTAAAGTTGGTTGATCGATTTGCCTTAGCCGATTCTTCACTTGGCATGAGCAACTTTGAACTCTGGAAATGACCAAATCGCCCTTGATGTATTTTCAGGTCTAATTCAGGTGTTTTGAACTAGATTTCAACTAAGACCTAAAAATAAGACAAAACACTAAAACACAACAAAATATTATATTTACAACACAAACTAGGTATAACAAATGTAAATTAAGGAGTCTTGAATATAATATTTCGAGACTTATCAATTCTGTTTGAGGAACTGTTTATTTTATCCCCATATTTTCTCTTATTATCTTGAGAAACTTCTGCAGATATTTTTTTTTGGATGACAGTTAAAGCACGTCGGACGGTTGCTTTTCTTTCTTGGTATGTTTAAACCTCTCTCCATGAGGACAAGTTTTGTTTTACCTTACATGCTGGGATTAGATGTCAGTTTCTTTTCTATAAGCATGTCTTTGTTGTTTTTCTGTCTCATTTTTCAACAAAAAAAAAAAAATTGGGGAGAAGATGTGGAGTTTTATTTTTTCTTGGCATATCAGATATTACATGTGTTTTTGCCTAATATCTCAGTTCATTGTACATTGATTAAATATGCTTATATATGATTGAGAGTTTATGCATGATATCTGCTAAGTTTTCCTGTTGCATCTTAATGATAGATAGTTACTTTCCTCATGCGATGAAAATGTGCACTATCCAAGGCTCCCATGAGGTACATCATTTTCCTCTCTGATTTCTTACTTCTAGAAATTCTAATGAGAGAGATGACTTTGATTAAGATGGTCAAATTGACCACATGCTAGTTGAACCTAGAACCTAAAAATTCTAGCATTCTCTCTAGATTGCAGCACCACTAGAATCAAGCAGTAACTCTTCAGTTTTCTGTGCTATATGCTTACATTCACTGCTTCTGTCCTGAAATAAGCCTTGCCCTTCATGGTGCAAGTAAAATTTTACCTTGTCCTTCACGGTACAAGTAAAACAATTAGGTGCTGCATCTTAGGGGGAGTGTATCAGATGAGGGTGGCTAGGCCCTAGTAATTAATAAGGTTTGACTTTTGACTGATCTTTCATTGATTTTCTCTCTTGTCTAGAAAATCTAATTTTTTTTTGTCATATCAGTTAAATTCATACCTTTTGGGAAAAGTCTTCACACACACACACACGCATTGCATAAGTTGAGTAATCTATTTAAAATTTCTATCTGCAGGGAAATTTGTGCCTATTGAATACTTAACTCTCATTTATATCTTTGCATATTTTTGCAATGCTATTTGACTGTTTTATCAGTTGATTATACATGCATGTTCTGAAGCTAACTTTAGGAAAAAAATATTTTTCAGCAAATTTTTCTCAAGTTTCAGATTTTCAGTGTGAAGCATCCGGATGGACCTATTCTTACGTCCGAATGAGAGCAGTCTTGCCATATGCTGACCTAGCAGTTGCCATCCGGACGGTTAAGTGACACGTCCGGACAGGATCTCTATAGGTTTAAGACTTGCTTCTCTTTCTCTGCCATACACACATCTCTGCATTTTTATCATGTAATGTTGTGTGTTTTTCTTGTGGATTTCTCCCGATATTTTGGCATTCGTTGCACATCTTCTCATTCCATGATCTTCATTGTGTCTTCCGTTATTCTTTTAAGTCTTTGTGCTTTTAGAATATTGGAAAATTTGTTGATTCGGATTTTTTTTGTGCATGAAAATCCTATTCTGTCTGTGTGTTGGGTTGATATTGATATATCTGGGTCATTTGGATTGCGATCTTTGTTTTTGTAATTCTTGGGCATCCAATTGACAGCTGTTATAATACCACTTTCTTTTTGGACTAACAGGATCTAATGTTTCTTTGTGGTGTTATTTTTGAAAATATTTCTATTTAGATCTCTACAAGAATATGTTGTCCAGCGGCTCCCAGCATAGTGTTTGACAGATGCATCCATTGGAAAATTCATTTTGTTTGAGGTCATGTGGTCAAAATTTCCAAGGGTCTCAGGATTTAAGATGAGCTTTTTCCCCCAAACTCATGCAGAGCCTTCCGTAGCATTCCCTCAGATCTACATCAGTTAGAGGTTCAGTGGTGAATCTCCTCATTTATCTTGCAGACCAGTTGCTTAGAGGATGTCAATCTACGGATAACCAGTTTCAGGCTTTGCAAAATCAAGAGATTGAAGGTTTTCAGTCTGTGGTTCCCGGCTTCCTAAGCTAGAAGCCGAAGTAGTACGAATCCAGCTTTTTATACGGATTTCTCTCCGTTACTTGATTTCAGTAGGATCAGCAGGATTTGATACTTGGAGGATTGATGTTCCTCTCTTTTGGGCCACTTGCAGACTCTTCTCTAGTTTTCTATTGTTTTGGATTTTAGAACATTTTTGTCTGTGGATTATATTACTCTGTTTACCCTGGTCCTTCTAAGACCGTTAGGGGGAGTAATTTTTGATATGGTTATTTTTATTACTCTATTTTACCCTTTGTCCCTCTGTGACAAAAAGGGGGAGTAGTTTTTATTTTTGGACCGGGATTGTATTTTAAACCGGTCAAGTGATTTTTGTCCCGGAATGGCCAAAGGGGGAGTTTGTTAGTTTGTAATTGGCCACATTCTGTTGGATTGTTGTTGAAGTCATATGTTTTGTACGGCTTTCTCTCTGTTACTTGATTTTAGTGGATCAACAGGATTTGGTACATGGAGATTTGTTCCTCTCTTTGGGCCACTTGCAAGCTCGTCTCTATTTTTCTATTGTTTTGGGTTTTAGAACATTTTTTTGTCTGTGGATTTTATATACTCTGTTTACCCTTGTCCTGCTGAGACATTGAGGGGGAGTAATTACTTTGTGGTTTTTCTCATACTCTGTTTTACCCTTTGTCTTTTTGTGACAAAAATGGGGAGTATTTTATTTGGACCGGGATTGTATTTTTAACCGGTCAAGTGATTTTTGTCCTCAAAATGGCCAAAGAGGGAGTTTGTTAGTTTGTGATTGGCTGCATTTTGTTGGACAAAATCACTTTTATGTAGTGATGCTTATTATACAGGGATGCTATTTTATTTTGAGTCTACACTTCAGTTATGAGCTTCTAGAAGACTCTGTGCAGAATTTAAAATGTGTTGATCAGTTCCCTTGCATCCATCCGGACGATGTGGATTTTCGTCCAAACGCTCATCTGTCAAGCATCATCCATCTGGATGACGAGAACTTTCTATGTGAACGTTCCTTTGTGTCGAGAACCTTTGAACTATTCCAGATTATATCCATCCGGACGTCTCAGCAACACGTCCGGACGCCTTTCAGTGTTTGACAAGTTAAGAGATTTCTTTCCAAAACACAGATATGGGAAGACAATTGCAACCGTCTAGACGGATGTATTGTTCCCATCTGGACGCTATCCTTGATAAGGCAAGTCGTGTAGAAGATGTTCAACCGTCCGAACGTCAGACTCCACGGTTGGGACGCTCGGGTCCTTATTATGATAATTTCGTGCAGCAGAAGTGCAACCGTCTAGACGCTAGGGCAATACCGTCTGGATGCGGCCTTGTTATGGAAGCTTTCAGTGCTATTTTGGAAAGGCGGTTGCAGTTGACCGTCCGGACGCTCGGTCAAACCGTCCAGATGCCCTCCAGTATTTTGATCAGAACTTTCTGCTCAAATATCAGATTGGGATGAAATTGGTGTCATTGAAAAGCTAACAAAAAATAATACAACTTGACCATCCAGAAGGTAAAGAGAAACGTCCGAACGCGCACCCAGAGTCCGAATCTTTGTTGGTGTAAGACTCCTTATTTGAGTTGAAATAGGATTTGTAAAGACTATATAAAGAGGGCTCTAGGCTTGCATAAAGTAAAGAATTCGGTAGTGAATTCCTTGTAGCTTAAAGAGGGTGTTTATGGAGATATTAAAGATCTGCTAGCTCTCAAGTCGTTGCTGTTGTGTACTGTTGCTGTACTGAACTGAAGTCTATCTTAGGGGTTGGCCCTAAGGTAAAGGATTCCATTGAAAACCCCTTCAAGTATATAACTTGGTTGGGAGGCGTTCGTTCAGATGTCAAGGTACCCATGGAACGCTTGATTCATCAAGTTCATAAATACCAAAGGTGCATTTGTCGATCCAAATGGCATCACCAAAAACTCATAATGGTCATATCATATATGGATCGCTGACTTTGGCACTTTACCTTTGGCACCAAAAGTCAATGGTTTCTTGGAAGAAAGCCATTCTCTCAAGAATACCAAAACTCCTTGAGTTGAATGAACAAGACGTCAGTTCTCTATATGGAACACTCATCCTAGATGGCCACTAGGTTTAGCACACGATAACCTAGGCATCCTCGAATAGACTCGCGACTAAGGTGGAAACATCTGCACTATCTGGATGTTCCCAACTCGGACTCGATATGAGCTTGGCTTAGGCATAAGCCAAACACAAGTATACACTCTCGAACATTCATCATTGTTGAACATCGGAGAGGAATTGCGAAGTAACACGCTAACGAGACCCACAAAGTTCAGACTCTTTATACCATAGGGTAGAAATACGATTACCCACTTGTCCTCACCTACGATCACTCCTACTCTTTGATTGTCAATCCATTATGAATTGATATTGAGTCCAATATGCATGGCACTGCTCACATACTACATCTTGAAGCTACACATGCCAAGCACTAGAGTTCCACACGCATAACACTACTAGCTTTGCTGGCAAAGTCTTTTCTCTAATACCGATGGCACACTTGTCCACACGCTCCCTATATACTATACAAGGACTTATACGAGATTTGATTAAATGTGGATAGTTAAAGGGAATTCAACTCGACCTCCATGCGGTGTGTTTGAAGATAAATGCAAAAACCACCTATAGTTTTAATTCATTACCGGCAGTTGAACACTCTCCCTCTACTCGTACAGTTTCCAAGGCTCTCACATTCATACTTGGGATGGATGTGTCATATGACTCTCTGGGACAGTCTGACATACCATCAATTGTTGCGGTGGTTAGCTCAAGGTGATGGCCATTGATTTCAAAATATAGGGAAACTGTTCAAACACAGTCTCCAAAGGTTGAAATGATAGATTCGTTATTTAAGCATGTGTCTGAAACTGAAGAATGAAGGCACTTATTAATTACGGAGTTTTAATTAACTTCTAGAAGAGTTCAGGGAATACGAAACCTGATCGGGTCTTATATTCAGGGATGGAGTCAGCAAGTCACAATTCAACCATGTTTTGAACATTGAACTAGATCAAATGATAGAGGCACGCAAATTTCTATCTTTGTGCTCATACTGGAATGATCATGTGACGACCAGATTTTTTTTTTATTGTAAAACATTTGCATAAACATTAATCTCTTAAAATATAAACAGATCTTCACAGTGGCACGACGATATGTCGCAAAGACAACATACCCCATAATATGTACCTGGTAAATCAGAGTTTAACATCTATCTACTATGCAGTGGAAAACATAAACCTAATAGCGGAAATCACATCTTAAACATCTATCATAAATTAATCATAATCAAGAGCCAATATTACATCTATCTATTTAAGTCTTTCTTCAAATTAAATACATAACATAAATGAATTTATACAATAACAAGTGACACAGGCGTCCCGAGCCATAAACCATAACCCATAAAACAGAGAACGCCCATCGTTCCGCATTTACGACTGTTGCGGCGAGCTTCAGTCATAATATCCCAAGTGCACATCTACAACACCATCAACTACGACCAGAGTACTTGCAGCCAAATGAACATCATCTATACGATTGTGGGGGTTTGCCACATCCGTATAGGTGGAATTATGAACCCACCATCTTAGCATAAATAATTACACTAAAACCTCAAAGGTATACTATTCACTAAGTTTTCGCAAAGAACCAACTTCTCATTTTTAGTCATGCGTACACTATAACTGCCACCAATTTTATAAACTTTTGTTTGAAAACCCGCATAGCTGATATAGCAAACACCGACTAATAGAAAGCATTTAAAGCATACTACGCAGCTGAGCTTATACGTAGAAGTTCCATCGTTGGAAACAACTACATACATCATCACCTACTATATTACTTTTGATTCAGTGAGACTTCGAAAACAATGGCATTTAAATCATGCAACCATCCGATAGAAACATACATAAATTCTTTCCCATTGAGACTCTTATGCATACTAATACGTCTAGCATAAAACTACTATATATCATAACGATAAAACAATTCAATTATCATAAAACAAATGCTATGCATACTTGTCATTCTTCGTGCTTGTTTATGTTTCTTGTCTATTTGTTGTTTTACGTTTGCAAAGGGAATTGAACCCCGGTCTTGTTCGTTTGCCAAGGGAATTGAACCCCGGTCTTGTTTGTTTGCCAAAGGGAATTGAACCCGGTCTTGTTCGTTTGCCAAAGGGAAATGAACCCCGGTCTTGTTCATTTCATGCTCAATGCTCATGCTCAAATGCTATACATTTAATTTCATAGACATGCCTTTAACACGTGCTTTATTCATAAGACATAAATAGTTCAACATGTCATTTTCTCAAACAATTTGTGTTGGCTGCATTCTGTTAGACAAAATCACTTCTATGTCATGTTGCTGCTTTCACAATAAAGTTGTTTTATTCAGAGTCTACACTTCAGTTACGAGCTTCAAGAAGACTCTATCTAGAATTCAAATCAATCAATTCAGTTCCCTTGCATCAGTGAGGACGACATGGAATTCTGACCGGACGCTCATCAGTCAGCAACATCCGTCCGGACGACGAGAACTTTCCGTCCAAATGCCCATCAGTGTCTAGAAGCTTCAAACTGTTCAAGGTTGCATCCGTTTGGACATAATGGCAAATAGTCCGGCCGCTATTCAGAGTTCGAGAAGAATCCATCATTCAAGTACATCTGTCCGGACGACGTGGCAATACCGTCTGGACGCCATTCGGTGTTCGACAAGTAATAGGGTTTCTGTCTCAAACACAGATATGGGAAGACAGCTGCAATCGTCAGGACTACGTGTGTTCCCTTCCAGACGCTATCCTTGATAAGGTAAGTTGCATAGAAGAAGTTCAACCGTCTGGACGTCAGACTTCATGGTTCGGACGCTCAGACCTTATTATTGAAATTGTAAGCAGCGGAAGTGCAACCGTTCGGACGCAAGGGCAACACCGTCATGACACCCTCTAGTATTTTGATCATAACATTCTACTCAAATATCGGATTGGAACGAAATTGGTGCCATTGGAAAGCTAACAAAAAATGCTATAAATTCATCATCTAGAAGGCCAATAGAAACTGCCGGATGGCCCACCTTCTGGATGGAAAGATAGTAGCGTCTGGACGGCCTGCCAAAATTTGAGAAGTTTTAGAATTGCTTTTTAGACATGGAAACAGTTGCCCATCCAAACGCCCAAGGATGTCGTCCAGATGCGCGTACCAGAGACTCCGATTCTGACTAGAATTAGGGCTTCTAAAGCCTATAAATAAGAGGCTCTAGGCATGCATTAGGTACAGAATTCGGTGGTGAATTCCTTATAGCTTAGAGAGGGTGATTAGGGAGATATTGAAGATCTGCTAGCTCTCTAGCTTTTGCCAGTGTGTGATTTGATAAGCTATGAAGTCTATCTTAGGGGTTGACCCTAATGTAAAGGATTCCATTGAAGACCCCTTCAGGTAAGAGACCTGGTTGGGAGGCGTTTATGTTGGGTTACACGTTAGAGTTCAAGGTACGACCACTACATCAAGGGTATGTTAGTGCTACGGCTTTGTAACTAGCTTTGTCTTCTGAATAGTGGATATCCTGGGTTTGGCTGCCCCAAAGTGGTTTTTCTCTTATTTGAGTTTCCACTTCGTCAACAAAATATTTTCTCCTTTAAATTCTGCATTTAATATTTTGTTGCACACTGTTCACACACACAGTTAATTAGAAGTCCAATAATTTTCAATTGGTATCAGAGCGGGTACACTCCGTTTAAAGGATTTATTTCCTGAGTGTGATCCTTATCTTTTGTGACTTCTATTTTTTTACTACATCTTTTATCATGGGTTTCTCTCAGTTATCTGAAGAAAATTATGATATTGAGTTCTCTAAAATTTTTGTTAAATTGGATAAAATTGTTTCTCCAAAAGAGCTCAAAAAGGTGAAGCAAGAAAAAGAGTCTTTGATTGTTCAGTTATCTGAATCACATTCTTTGATTGACTCTTTAAAATCTGAGAATACCATGCTATTTGACATTATTGATACACTTGAGAATAAATTAAAGGACTTTGAAAATCTCTTCAAAAAATTCTCAAGTGATAATTTGAAAAGCATGCTATGTATTCATTCAGATATTTCTAACAAGCCTGGTTTGACTGCTGATTTAAGTACTTCTACTTCACATGCTTCTAATTCTGAATTAGATTCTGTTGATATTGAGCCTGTGATAGTAGATGCAGCTTATTCTAGAAATTTTTGCTTAAATAATCATGTGATGCCTAACTCCAGGGATTCAGGAACACAAGGTAAGATTGTTCCTATTTGTCATAATTGTGGGAATATTGGTCATATTAGACCAAATTGTTATTTGTTGAAATCCCACAGGCCTTGGATTAAGCAGGATGTTCTGAGGAAAGGTAAAATTGAAGATTCTTCCTCATCCAAATATGTTCCTCCTCATAGGAGACATAAAAGTTAAGGGCAATATTGTGTGTAAGAATGCTAACAACCATATTTCTGCAGAAAAAGTCAAGCAGCATTATAACAAAAGAAACCTGCCCACCTGTCATCACTGCAGCATCACCGGTCACATCCGATCCAAATGTCCACATCTCCAGGCTCAGAAGTCAAAGGTTCAAAGGGAGCTTCCAGCAAGAGCTACATCAGGCATTCTACCTCCGACAGCACATCAAGCCCCACAGCATCAGCAGCAGTTTGCTCCTGCCAATCAAAGTGGCAAACCAAAGAAGAACAAATCAAGGCGCTACAAGAGAAAGCCGCAGAAGACGATTGTCTACAATGACTATGAAGGGTTTCTAAGTCTGATGCAAGGTATGCTAAGGAGAATGGACAACATGGACAAGACCTGCAAGCCACCACCAAGGGTCAAGCAGGTACTGGTCAAGAATGATGAGACCATTCTCCCCTTGAGGGGGAGTGGACTCACCAAGTAAAAGTGAAGTCTCCCATGCCTAGGATTTTGGTTCCTAAATCCTAGTGCATGTCAGGTATGTTTGCATTACATTGTTTATCATGTCATATCTTATTCATGCCTTGCACTCTGTTTGAGGAACCGTTTATTTTATCCCCCATATTTTCTCTTGCTGTCTTGAGAAACATCTGCAGACATTTTTTTTTTTGGATGATAGTTAAAGCACGTCAGGCGGCTGCTTTTCTGTCTTGGTATTTCTAAACCTCTCTCCCTGAGGACAGGTTTGATTTTACCTTACATGCTGGGACTAGATGTCATTTCCTTCTCCATAAGCATATCTTTGTTGTTTTTCTGTTTTATTGTTTTCAACATAAAAAAAAAAAATTAAAAAAAAAAGAAAAAAAAATGGGGGAGAAGATGTAGAATTTTTTTTCTTTTGATAGCTTTTCAAATATTGCATGTGTTTTTAATATCTCAGTTCATTGTTCATTAATTGAATATGCTTATATATCATTGAGAGTTTATGTCTGATATCTTTGTTGCATCTCAATGATAAATAGTTTCTTTTCTCATCCGATGAAATAACGTGCACTATCTAAGGCTCCTGATGTGTTTTAAAATAAGTACTCGCAAGTGCACGAATCGTTATGCAATATAGCGTATTGCAAGTGCGAGGTCGATCCCACAGGGAATTGTGTTGCGAAAATTAATCTCTATTCAAACTAATCCTATTTTAACCTAGTTCCAAATTTAGGGGTTTTTGATAAAAGAAAACATGAACAAAAATAATGAAGATAAAGGGGTTTAGGGTTTCGGAATCCACACTCACCAAATCACAATAACCTAATCTCATGCTCATCACACATATTTTGAGGTTGTCACATACAAATCTTAGGTATGCTCTACATTGCTTCAAAAATCATTTGAAATATTCAATGATTCCGTTCATAGCACAAATCACAAAGAGTACCAATTGAAATCAAAACATCCAATGTATCATTCAATCACAATGGATATCATCATTCAAACCGATAAAACAATGTATTAGTCGAACGACGCACAATGAATATCCAATGTTTTGATAGATCAAACACCAAGCAATCAATTTTAATAAGACTTATTTCACATCATCACTTGTATCCGGAAACCACAAGAGATATCAAAACATCATCTCATAAAAATCGAAGTAGAACAATGAGAAATCAAACCCATAAACTCAAATAGCATGAACAAGCAAGAAACTCGGTTTCTCTTCAATGGTGAGGTTTCATCCTCAACCCCAAACGAAAATATTAGCTACACATGATAAAATAACTACAACTTAAAACATTAAATTAAAAGCATAAAAATCAAAGAGTTGCAAAAGGAAAGAAATAAGCTACAAGAAGAAGAGAAGCAAGAAGTTATGTACAAAGAGGCTCATGCCTCTACTCTTCTTGATTTTCAGCCTTGGTCTCCTTTTATAGCCAAGTGGTTTGTGTGGAATGGGTGAGTGGGTGTTATTTTATGTATGAGTGGAGAGATGAGTGATGAGTGTTTTATGGAATGAGTGGTGAGTGTTTTATGGAATGAGTGGTGAGTGTTTTATGGAATGATGTTGAGTGGAAAAAAAAATGATTAAGTGGCTGAGAATGTGGAGAAAAACGTGTATTGGCTCTAGCTTTGGGGAGACAAGGGATGAAGCAAAAGAAAAATAATAAGAGAGATGGTTCCGGATTTTCGGGATGATCCGACGACTGAAATTCAAACAGCCATATCTTTTTCCACGCATCTCCAAATTGGCTGAAACTTCTTGCGTTGGAAAGCTGACATCTTGAACTTCAATTTAGACCTAAGAAACTCCCAAAAATGATATCGTTTGGTCCTGTTATGATCAGTCTAAATGTAGTGGTCTGCTGCATCCGAATTTCCTTGTATTTTGCTTGAATTATATCATTTCTCTCTTATTGTCCTACAAAATATAAAAACACTAAAACTAACCAAAGCATTAGAAAATAACAAAGCTAAAGGTTTAACTAATGTAAATTAAGGGGTCCAAATACACAATATTTGGTACTCATCAAATACCCCCAAACTTACATTTTGCTAGTCCCTTAGCAAAACAAAATGAAAAACAAAATCAAAGCATGAAACATAAATCCTCTTTCGTGGGAGACACGATTGCATTTAGCATATGCAATAAGCCTTTTAAACCCCTAGGACTCCCTAGTGGACAAGTGAAGTCTCGTGAGGGTTTGCCAGAAATGATACCCACAAACATTCAAACATTATGCTGTCAACGAGAAAAAGTTTTACCCAGACCATGGTTCATACGTCATTGGCATGCTTAAAAAGACAAACCCCATCATAAACATCAACAGGGGATCCAATCATCAAATCACTCATAAATGGACAGTTAAGACATCACATTTCCTCAAAAGTGTAGAGTGAAATCAACATGCAATTATGAGGTTTCATTTTAATCTCAAGATAAGTACTTCAAAAATCATTGGAATCCCTATCAAATGAAACAACCAAGGCAAGATATGCAAATTATTTTATTTTATTTATATATATATATTTTTTTGTTTTTTTTTTTTGTTTTTTTTTTTTTTTAATATGTTGGCTGTGCAATGCTCGGCTCCCTTAAGCTTTCTAATTGACCCATGTAACGAGTGTTGGGCCAGTGGCTCCCAAACCAAATGGTCTTAGGGCACTAGATGTAGAAACATCCCTAAGGGCTTAATTACTCAAGTCAAAAAGGCTACGAAGCCAAACTAGCCATACAATTAACCAAATTGAAATTCTCACCTTTTGACGCGAACACTCAATGCTTAGTGAGGCAAGAGGCCCGGTTACTCAGTGAAAAACTCAAAATGATCTTTTTTTTTTTTTTTTTTTTTTTTTTTTAAATATATATATATATCTTGCAAGCCAAGGTTATTTATCAATAAGTCATCCAACAACTCTCAAAATACACAATTAAGCACAAATTCATACCCCACAAATTACATACTAACGTGCTCGTGATAGTTCAACTCAAGTGAAATCTTACTAGCCCAAAAATAAGTCAAAAGACTCAGATTCCTAAAGACATGATGTGTTCAAAAACTTAAGCAAGCCGATGAAATGCAAACCACAGCTATGGCTTAACTCAAACTTGACAACATAATTTTTTTTTTTTTAATTAAAACATTTTAAGAATAAAAAGACAACTAAAAATAACTTAAAACAATTAGAAAAATTAAACAAACACACAAATGGAAACTTAAACAAACAGAAAATTTAAACAAACAAACAAATAAAATAAACAAACAAACAAATGGACAGAGTGCTTTTCCATACCCCCAAACTTGAATTACACATTGTCCGCAATGTGTAGTGTAGAAATACATTACCAGAAATACGGAAACATCGAGGTGTGAAAGGTCAAGGCGTCCCCCAAACTTAAACACCAAAACACCTGTCAACAAAAACTAACAGCAACATTTCTCATAGACACAAACATCAAAATGTTAGTTGCTGTTAGAAACGAAAATAAAATGAAAAGAAATAAAAATGAAAGAAATCAACTGTACAAAAAGGTAAGAGAAAATTTACAGCGCCTTCCCCGATCATGCGGATGTCCAACCAATCCCTTCCACCCTTTCTTCTTTAAGAATTTATGTCCCTCGGGAGGAATGTTTCGCCATCTTATGTAGCCAACTCGCTTGCTTCGAAGGATCTTCTTAGGACGATGGTTTCTAGATTTGCGCGGTTGTGTGCATAGATCCTTGACAGTTTTCGCATAAGATGGCTCTTTGAGACATTTAAGAATTGAAGCTTGGAGTTCATGAAATGTCTCAAGAGGGATTGTGATGAAGGATTGAGCTTCAGTACTCATTTCCTTATTATTGGATGTATTTGGATTTGGCGGGGGCGCTGCTTGCTCAAGGTGCTCCTCCTTTTCTTCCTCATTGCTATCCACAATTTCCTCATTCTCAAACATGGTGATGGTTGGGACATGCTCATGACAAGAATGACTAGCATCATCCTCATCAATCATGTAGTGCCCTGCAACCATCGACTGACTCTGAAGCTCTTCTTCCTCTATTCTGATGACTTCAGCAACCAGATATTCAAGCTTTCCTTCTATCCTGGCAATCGCCTGAGTGTTTTCCATAGTGGCATTCTTCACGTCACTAATAGCCTGGCCTGTGAGCTCCATGAAGACCTTAAGAGTGTCTTCCAAAGTGGACTGTGAAGAAGAGGTTGGATAAACGTAGGATGAAGGATGGGAAGATTGGTTATCAAAATGTGGATAATCAGGATAATGCATTTCCTGAAATTGGGGAGCACAATTTCCCATGGCTTGAGCTTGCCACGAGAAATCAGGATGGTCGCTCCAGTCCGGGTTGTAAAAATTGGAATTTGAATCAAATCCCGAACTAGAGAGATTGGTGTTCATTTGCTCATAAGACAGATTGCAGAATTGTTCCCAGGAGGGACAACTACTAGCACTATGATAAGGATCAAAGCAATATGAACATGGTTCATGTGGGTTGAAATTGTAAGGGTAGTTGGTTGGAGCAAGTGTCCTACCACTAGGTGAAACATGTTGTGCAGAAGAATCACAATAATTATCAAAATAAGAAGCCATGCTTCACTTACACCCTATAGCAAGAAGATATCCCACCAAAGATATGAACCAATTTTTTTTTTTTAAAGAAATTGCAAGTGGGGCAGACAGAATTTTCTAAGAACCCAGGTTCGTTCCCAGGAAAGTGAGGGGGGTCACACCGGACACACTTAAATCCCAAGACTTTCCTAGCCAGAACTTGCCTCGACACTTAGATAGCGCCGTAAGACCACACTAGCAAAATATACTTTTTTTTTTTTTTTTTTTTTTTGAAGATTAAAAGAAAAAAAATAGCACAAACAAAATAAATAAAAAAAAAAATTGAAGACTAACACGAATGCATAAAACAACCAAAGACACCAGAAAGGCAAGAATTAAAACTTACAAATTTGGACCAAAAAATAATTTTTTGGCAAGAATTTCTGCTACTGAACTATTCCAGGTAACACCTCCAGTGTTGGTTCGATCGATCGACTTCGTAAAATTCCGCACAACCTGAAATAACAATAAAACAGAAAACCTTGCTTTTTTTTTTTTTTTTTTTTTTTTTTGGGTTAGACAATAAAACAAAAACAAATAAAAATAAAAAGAAACAAAAATTGGAAGAAGAAAAAGAAAACGAAAATCTACCTAAACTAGTAGAAAAATAAAATCAATTCAAACAAAAATCAATTTCCACAAACAAACAATTCCCCGGCAACGGCGCCAAAAACTTGATGTGTTTTAAAATAAGTACTCGCAAGTGCACGAATCGTTATGCAATATAGCGTATTGCAAGTGCGAGGTCGATCCCACAGGGAATTGTGTTGCGAAAATTAATCTCTATTCAAACTAATCCTATTTTAACCTAGTTCCAAATTTAGGGGTTTTTGATAAAAGAAAACATGAACAAAAATAATGAAGATAAAGGGGTTTAGGGTTTCGGAATCCACACTCACCAAATCACAATAACCTAATCTCATGCTCATCACACATATTTTGAGGTTGTCACATACAAATCTTAGGTATGCTCTACATTGCTTCAAAAATCATTTGAAATATTCAATGATTCCGTTCATAGCACAAATCACAAAGAGTACCAATTGAAATCAAAACATCCAATGTATCATTCAATCACAATGGATATCATCATTCAAACCGATAAAACAATGTATTAGTCGAACGACGCACAATGAATATCCAATGTTTTGATAGATCAAACACCAAGCAATCAATTTTAATAAGACTTATTCCACATCATCACTTGTATCCGGAAACCACAAGAGATATCAAAACATCATCTCATAAAAATCGAAGTAGAACAATGAGAAATCAAACCCATAAACTCAAATAGCATGAACAAGCAAGAAACTCGGTTTCTCTTCAATGGTGAGGTTTCATCCTCAACCCCAAACGAAAATATTAGCTACACATGATAAAATAACTACAATTTAAAACATTAAATTAAAAGCATAAAAATCAAAGAGTTGCAAAAGGAAAGAAATAAGCTACAAGAAGAAGAGAAGCAAGAAGTTATGTACAAAGAGGCTCATGCCTCTACTCTTCTTGATTTTCAGCCTTGGTCTCCTTTTATAGCCAAGTGGTTTGTGTGGAATGGGTGAGTGGGTGTTATTTTATGTATGAGTGGAGAGATGAGTGATGAGTGTTTTATGGAATGAGTGGTGAGTGTTTTATGGAATGAGTGGTGAGTGTTTTATGGAATGATGTTGAGTGGAAAAAAAAATGATTAAGTGGCTGAGAATGTGGAGAAAAACGTGTATTGGCTCTAGCTTTGGGGAGACAAGGGATGAAGCAAAAGAAAAATAATAAGAGAGATGGTTCCGGATTTTCGGGATGATCCAACGACTGAAATTCAAACAGCCATATCTTTTTCCACGCATCTCCAAATTGGCTGAAACTTCTTGCGTTGGAAAGCTGACATCTTGATCTTCAATTTGGACCTAAGAAACTCCCAAAAAGGATATCGTTTGATCCTGTTATGATCAGTCTAAATGTAGTGGTCTGCTGCATCCGAATTTCCTTGTATTTTGCTTGAATTATATCATTTCTCTCTTATTGTCCTACAAAATATAAAAACACTAAAACTAACCAAAGCATTAGAAAATAACAAAGCTAAAGGTTTAACTAATGTAAATTAAGGGGTCCAAATACACAATATTTGGTACTCATCAGCTCCCATAAGGTACATCATTTTCCTCTCTGACTTCTTGCTTCTAGAAATTCTAATGAAAGAGATGTTTTTGATAAGATGGTCAAATTGACCAACATGCTAGTTGAACCTAGAGCCTAAAAATTCTAGCATTCTCTCTAGGTTCCAGCACCAACAGGAATCAAGCAGTAATTCTTTAGTTTTATGTGCTATATGCTTATATTCACTGCTTCTGCGCTGAATTAGTGAAAAATGCAATTGACTTCTAAAAATAAAAGGCTAGTGTGTGCAATAGTGTGCAACAAAATATCACAATGCGGGAATAAAGAGACAGATATTTTGTTGACGAAATGGAAACTCAATTAAGAGAAAAACCACTCTGGGCAACTAAACCCAGGATTTCCACTATTCAGAAGACAAAGCTAGATACAAAGCAGTAACACTCGCATACCCCTGATGCAGTGGTCGTACCTTGCTCTTTAACGTGTAACCCAACACGAACGCTTATCAACCAGGTCTCCTCCTGAAGGGTCTTCAATGGAATCCTTTACCTTAGGGTCGACCCCTAAGATAGACTTCAGTTGTAGCGTAGCAACAACACACTTGCAATGGCTTGAGAGAGAATAAATCAGCTCCGATAATCTCACAAAATACTCTCTAAGCTCTAGTGGAATTCAATACTGAATTCTTGCAGTTCTCAATGCCCAGGGGCCTCTATTTATAGGTTGAGGGTTCAAATGGGCGACTGTAGTAATATGTACGGACGCCGTCCGGACGATGAACCTGAGCCGTCCGGACAGACAACTGTGCGACCAGAATTTTTTAGATTTTCGCTGAAAATCTTTCCTGTTTGAAAGCCGTGTCTGGACAATGAGACACTGTCGTCCGGACGGTCGCATGTCCGCTGCAAGTAATTTCCATATAAGGCTTCACATGTTTGGACAAAAGGGGATGGCCGTCCGGACGGTTGATCTTCAACACGCAATTTCCATATCTTTGGTGCGCGCGTCCGGACCATGATAGGCAAGCGTCCGGACGGTTGAAGTTGAATATGCAATTTCAATATTAGGTGCACGCGTGTCCGGATGATGGCAGACTGACGTTCAGACGGTTGAATTTGAATTGCGATTCTTGCCTTAAGAAGAAGCACGTCCAGACGGGATTCCAAGTCGTTTGAACGGTTGAAGCAATCTTTCCATAACTGAACTTGGAAAGAATCTGAAGCTTGGTCGAATACTGAGAGGTGTCCGGACAGGCTACTGAGATGTCCGGATGGATGCAGGATGGAACAGAAGCTTCTAGATACAATGGAGGGTCCGGACGGAAATCTAAGTCGTCTGGACAAATGATGCTACGTCTGTCTGGGCGTCCGGACGGTATGGCACGTCATCCGGACGGATGAAACAGTGGACAGATGAACGTCCGGACGAGATGGCACAATCATTCGGACGGCTGACAGGGAACTGAGTTTTCTGACTGCAGTTTCTTTTGAAACACTTCTGAATAGTGGAATCCCTTGTAAAACAGCATCTTTACATACAAGTGATTTTGTCCAAACAGAATGAGGCCAATCACAAACTAACAAACTCCCCATTTGGCCATTCTAGGACAAAAATCACTTGACCGGTTTGGACATACATTCCCGGTCCAAAAATAAAAATTACTCCCCCTTTTTGTCACAAAGGGACAAAGGGTAAAACAGAGTAATAAAAGAACACAACTGGAATAAAAATTACTCCCCCTAACGGTCTCAGAAGGACCAGTGTAAACAGAGTAATATAAGTCAAAGAGTTTTAACATAGCAAAAACAGAAATTAAATGTCTCAAACAAAAAAACAACAAAAACACAGTAAAAGAAAAGGTGCTCAATCATCCTCTGCCATAGGTGCAGTCCTAGGCTCATCCTCCTCATCATCACTACTGCCAGGATGATGATACTTGAGGCACTCCCTGAGATCCAGCTGATTCTGGTCCACCCGCTTATTGATGGAGTGCACCTCTTGCTGCATAGAGGTGATGGACTGCTGCATGGTGCTCATGCCTCCCTGAATAGTAGCTAAGGCCTCCATGATCTGTGAAAAATTGATCTCCAGCTCTGAAGGCGGGACTGTTTGAGAGGATGAGGCCATGTCTGGAAAGCCGACTGGCAAGAGCAGGGATGGGCACCTCATCATCGGAGTCATCTCTCCACAGCTGTGCATCAAACTTCATCAAAGTCTGCTTGCTGATGGGCTGCTGAATCTTCATCTTTGGTTCTCCAGTAATGTTGATGCCGAACTGAAGAATGATCTGAGTGAGCAGGCAGCCAAAAGGGAGACTGGTTTGACTCTCATCACGGGCCTCCAGCATAACGCTCATAATATGCTTGCACAGGCAGAAAGGCAAGCGGAGGTGGATGGCATATATGAATTGGGCCTTCTTCAAAATCAGGTCACTGCTCCTGACAACTGCCCATAGGTTGTGCTGCACTATCTTGGCCAGCAAGCGATGAGAGGGAGACAAGGCTCTGATCCAAATGGTGGTAGCACGCTCTTCTCCCTATGGAACTGCATGAAAGAACTCTCGGAGATCGTCCATAGAGGGAGGAAGCACCACCTCATTATAAGGATTGTCGGGCAGTTCAAGGACTAAAACGTCTATGAAGTGACTGATGATCTGGGGATCAACAGTGATGATGTGCCCGTCAACGATGGAGTACAGTACCAACCCACACTCATCGTCCTGCACCACCTCTAGGTTGGCATAGAAGAGTCTGACCAGCCTGGTGAGGACAATGCAGGCACAGGTGTAGAGGTATCCCAGTGGTAAGTCTGGATAGTCTCATAAATACTATCCAGCAGAGACACCATGATGTCAGATCAGACCACATTGTGCTCAACAATGACTGTGCGATCCATGATTTTTGTTTGGAGTGCGCTCCTCTCTTCCTTAGTCCTCTGGTGGACCCTGCACTTGGAATTGATTGCAGACATGATTCTGCACAAAGAAACCAACAAGATTTTGCCAAAAATAGTCCAAAAAGATTCTTGTTAGGTCATAAAAATTGGGCAGAGTAACAGCAGTACAAAGGACTATTAAAAAAAATAGACAGAAATTATCACATTTATAGTCCCACAAAGTATCACCACAAATAATCCCAACATGGTAAATATATGCATCTCATAATCTCAAAAACATTCCAAAAGAAAACAGCATTCTAACAGTTAAATTAAACTGAATAGAAAAAGACTAGAAGAATACATGGATTTTGAGATTAATGCACAAAAAGACAAAAAGGGATGAGATAAGGCCAAAAGCACTCAAGAAATAACTCACTAAAAACAAAAAGTGAGATTGTGGTGGGGTAGAGTGGATAGGCGGTGACCAGGGTATATATAGCCTCTGTGGGGTCCCCGTCAGGACGGTGAATTAATGTCGTCCGACCGTTGGTTGTCGTGCGCGTCCGGACGTAACTAGATCTAGTTCGGACGACTAAGCTCCGCCAGTTTGGACTTAAAAAAAAATGTCGTCCAGACAAAGAAAATCCACCAGTCTGGACGCCAAGAGAGACCGTCCGGACGCTTCACACTGAAAAACAGAAAACTGAGGAAAATGTACAAAAATCAATTTTTCTCAAGTCAGTTTCAGAACACGCATGTATAATCCACTGATAACACAATCATAGAGCATCTCAAAACCAAGCAGAGATATAAGAGAGAGTTGAGATTTTAATCAGCACAAATACTTTTCCTGGACATAGAAAATTTCAAATAGACAACTCAACTCATGCATGCAATGCGTGTGTGTGTGAAGACTTAACCCGCAAGGTATGACTATCATAGATATGACAAAGAGCAACTAGATTTTCTAGACAAGAGAGAAAATCAATGCAAGATTAGTCAAAAGTCAAACCTTATAACTTACTAGGGCCTAGCCACCCTCATCTAATATACACCCCCTGCGATGCAGCACCTAATAGTTTTACTTGTACCATGAAGGACAAAGTAAATGTTTGACTTGCACGTAGAGGGCAAGGCATAAAGCGAATTCAGCACATAAGCAGTGAATAATTAAAGCACATAATTGATATGATTTACTGCTTGATTTTTATGATGCTGCAATCTAGAGGGAATGCCAGAGTTTTAGGTTCTAGGTTCAACTGGCATGTGGTCAATTTGGCCATCTTATCAAAGACCTCTTCTCTTATCCAAAATTTCTAGAAACGCAAAGCTAGAGAAGGAGATGTACCTTTTAGGGGAGTCGTGGATAGTGCACATTTTTCATCGCATGAGAAAAGAAGCTATCCTGCTTTTGCATATACAGGAAAACACTTGGCAAATTATAGTCAGAGACTCTCAATTATATCTTAAGCAAAGTAAATTAATACCCAACGAATTAATACATGCAATTATCTGTTATGCCAAGAGAAAAGAAAAAAATCCTGCAAATTCTCCCCAATTTTATTTTTTTTTTATTTTTTTTAATATTCTAAAAAATGCAATATGAAAAAACATCATATGCACGGCAGGATCAAACCTGATGATGCCAATATAGAAAAGCAGTCGCTCGACCTGCTTTTTCTATCTTCCCCAAAGTTCTCTCAAGAGAAATAGGGGGCAAAGCATAACTGGTTCCTAGATTGCATACAAAATATAACATGCAAGATAAGCAATCAAACCTAATGCCGTAGGATTAGGAACCAAATCCTAGGCATGAACACCCGAACCTGCTAGGTGCGTATGTTCCCCCTCATGGGGTGACTGTCCTTCTTAACCCAAGCCTGCCTTCCTGTAGGTGGTTGCTGGCAGGACTGCATCATCCACTCCATCATACTCTGCATCCAGATAAGTGGCTCACTGAGGTACTGCTCTTCTTTCACCTTTTGAGGCCTTCTAAATTTCTTGGATTTGTTCTTGGAGTTGCCACTGTTATTGGCAGGTACAAATCGTTGCTGAGGCCGCTGATGGTGGGATGCCTAGTATCGTGGTCTATGAGACCAAGGGGCTTGATATCTTGGTGCTTGATGGTATGAGGCCTAATACCATGGAGTCTGGAACTAGGCCGCAGGTCTAGTGCCATGATCAGCCTGTCGGGGCACTTCTTTCTTGGCCTTGGCTTTCAGAGCTTTTAGTAGGGAGCACTGAGGACGAACATGCCCACTTAGACCGCAGTGAAGGCATATGGGAGGTATTCTGATGGAATGAGGCTTCTGAGTGCCTAGAACATCATCATTGACCTTTTCCTTCCCTTTATCTTCAACAATTGGAGGAGGCTCTGGGACTGTAGGTTTCACAAATACAGTCTTTGAAGTAGATCATCAGAAGAGGGAGCTACATACCCGAGACCAGTCTTGTCAGTTAGGCTCTTTTGGATAGACAGCATACGAGTCAGCTTCTCATCAGTGACTCTTTCTAGCTGGAGCTGTGTCTCTAGTAGCTTTTCCTCGAGCTCTTATATTCTGAGCAGCAATGAACTCTTCTCAGTTTACAGACTATTCTGACCATAGAGGTGTTGCTTACGACTTTCCCTCAGCTTCTCATACTCTATGTAGAGTGTCTTGTAAGCCTCATTGAGCTCTTCCCCATTATCACTATGCTCTGAATAATAAGAGTCTTCTTCCTCAACGTGTGGGGCTACAAAGGCCAGGAATTTCTCAGACTCTGGAGCTTCTTCTTCTGACTCATCACTGAGAGTCACATTGCAAGCCTTCCCCTTGCCCTTCTTAAGATTCCCGCAATCGGCTCGAATATGCCCAAAACCTGAGCATTCAAAACATCTAGGCCCTCTGGGATCTTTCTTTTCTTCTTCCTCAAGTTCTGCTTCTCTGTGAGCTTTCTTCATCTTTTCAGAAAACTTCTTTTTGAAACGATCATCTCTCATCAGTCTTCTGAAATTCTTGGCTAACATAGCCACAGCTTTTTCTTCCTCCTCAGAGTCATCTTCAGATGAAGCTTCTACCTTCTTCTTGGAAGCTTTTAGGGCAATGGTCTTCAACTTCTTGACCGGGGCTAGAGACAGCTCATAAGTTTGAAGAGATCCCACCAACTCTTCAATCTTAATCTCTTCTAGATCTTTGCTTTCTTCAATGGTGGTCACCTTGATCCTGAAACTCTCAGGCAAAGATCTTAGAATTTTTCAAATGACTTTTACATCCGAGATAGGCTTCCCTAGACTCACCATAGAGTTCCTTAGGTCACTAATCTTGGAGTAAAACTCTCCAAACGTCTCATCTTCCAAAATCTTAATTTCTTCAAATTTTGAAATCAACATTTGAAGTTTGGCAGATTTTACAAGTTTAGTGCCTTCATATATTGTTTCCAAAATTTGCAATGCTTCTTTGGCTAATTCGCAGTTTGAAATTTTTGCGAATTCAGATGGTGAAAGTGCTTGGCACAGAGCATGGAGGGCATTATCATTGGAAAGCCGTGCGTTTTTTTTAGGGACTGGCTCGAGGGTTGTATCCACTGGTTTAGTCCAACCAGTTTCAACAATACTACAGCAATCAATAGATTTTAAAAAGAAAGGCATTCGAGCTTTCCAATAGCCATAATTCGTACCATCAAAGGCAGGAACAGAATTAAGAGTTTGAGACATCAAAATATAGAAGTCAAAAATAATAACACTCAAGAAATAAATCTCAACATAGTGTACCAAGCTCTGATACCAATTGAAAAATGCAATTGACTTCTAAAAGTAAAAAGGCAAGTGTGTGCAATAGTGTGCAACAAAATATCAAAATGCAGAAATAAAATAGACAAATATTTTGTTGACGAAGTGGAAACTCAATTAAGAGAAAAACCACTCCGGGGCAGCCAAACCCAGGATTTCCACTATTTAGAAGACAAAGCTAGATACAAAGCAGTAACACTCGCATACCCCTGATGCAGTGGTCGTACCTTGCTCTCTAACGTGTAACCCAACACGAACGCTTCCCAAACAGGTCTCCTACCTGAAGGAGTCTTCAATGAAATCCTTTACCCTAGGGCCGACCCCTAAGATAGACTTCAGTTGTAGCGCAGCAACAACACACTTGGAATGGCTTGAGAGAGAATAAATCAGCTTTGATAATCTCACAAAATACTCTCTAAGCTCTAGTGGAATTCAATACCAAATTCTTGCAGTTCTCAATGCCCGGAGGCCTCTATTTATAGGCTGAGGGTTCAAATGGGCGACTGCAGTAATATGTACGGAGGCCGTCTGGACGGTGAACCTGAGCCGTCCGGACGGACAACTTTGCGACCAGAATTTTTGAGATTTTCGCTGAAAATCTTTCCTGTTTGAGAGCCGCATCCAGACGGTGAGACACTGTCATCTGGACGATCGCATGTCCGCTACAAGTAATTTCCATATAAGGCTTCACGCGTCTGGACCAAGGGGGATGGCTGTCCGGACGGTTGATCTTCAACACGCAATTTCCATATCTGTGGTGCGCGTGTCCGGACCATGATAGGCAGGCGTCCGGATGGTTGAAGTTGAATACGCAATTTCCATATCAGGTGCACGCGCGTCTAGACGATGGCAGACTGACGTCCGGACGATTGAATTTGAATTGCGATTCTTGCCTTAAGGAGAAGCGCGTCCGGACGGGATTCCATGTCGTCCGGACGGTTGAAGCAATCTTCCTATAACTGAACTTGGAAAGAATCTGAAGCTTGGTCGAATACTTAGAGGTGTCTGGACGGGCTGCTGAGACATCCGGACTGATCTAGGATGGAACATAAGCTTCTCAATACAATGGAAGGTCCGGACGGAAATCTACATCGTCTAGACGAATGATGATAGGTCTGTCTGGGCGTCCGGACGGATGAAATAGTGGACAGATGAGCGTCCGGACAGGATGGCACGATCGTCCGAACGGCTGACGAGGAACCAACTTTTCTTACTGCAGTTTCTTCTGAAACACTTCTAAATAGCGGAATCCCTTGTAAAACAACATCTTTACATACAAGTGATTTTGTCCAAACAGAATGAGGCCAATCACAAACTAACAATTAGCTTTTTGCCTTGTCCTTCATGGTGCAAGTACAATTTTACCTTGTCCTTCATGGTACAAGTAAAACAATTAGGTGCTGCATCTTATGGGGAGTGTATCAGATAAGGGTGGCTAGGCCCTAGTACTTTATAAGGTTTGACTTTTGACTGATCTTTCATTGATTTTCTCTCTTCTTTAGAAAATCTGGTTGCTTTAACTCATATCAGTGAACTTCATACCTTATTGAGAAAGCTTTCACACACACACGCATTGCATGAGTTGAGTAATCTATTTAAAATTTCTATCTGCAGAGAAATTTGTACTTATTGAATACTTAACTTTCATTTATATCTTTGCATATTTTTGCAATGCTATTTGACTGTTTTATCAGTTGATTATACATGCGAGTTCTAAAGCTAACTTTAGGGGAAAAATGTTTTTCTGCAAATTTTTCTCCAGTTTCAGATTTTCAGTGTGAAGTGTCCGAACGGACCTATTCTTACATCTGAACAAGAGCAGTCTTGCCATTCGCTGCCCTAGCAGTAGTCGTCTGCACGGTTAAGTGACATGTCCGGATGGGATCTCTACAGGTTTAAGACTTGCGTCTCTTTCTCTGTCATACACACATCTCTGTTTTTGTATTGATTTATCATGTCATGTTGTGTATTTTTCTCGAGGATTTCTTCCGAGATTTTGGCATTCTCTGCACATTTCTTCTCATTCCATGGTATTTGTTGTATCTTCCTTTGTTCTTTTAAGTTTTTATGCTTTTAGAATATTGGAATTTTTTTGAGATATTGTGCATGAAAATCCTTTTATGTCTATGTGCTGGGCTGATCTTGATATATTTATGCCTTATGAATAGCTATATTGCTTATATTTTTCTTTGGCATCCATTTGACAGTCGTCTTAAATACCACATTATTTTTGGAACTAACAGGATCTAATGGTATTTTTTGAGATATTTCTGGTTGGTTTTGGTTCAGGAATTTGACATCCAGCTACTCCTAGCACAATGTTTAAGAGATGGATCCTTGTTGTTGAAGTCGGATGTTCAAAATTTCAAAGATCTCAGGATTAAGATGAGCTTTTCCCCTAGCTCTTGCAGAGCCTTCCATAGTATTCCCTCAGATTTGTATTAGTTAGAGGTTCAGTGGTGAATCTCCTCATTATCTTGCAGACCAGTTGCTTAGAGGATGTCAATCTGTGGATAACCAGTTTTAGGCTTTGGAAAATCAAGAGATTGAAGGTTTTTCAATCCATGGTTCTCGGCTTCCTGAGCTAGAGCCGAAGTAGTACAAATCCAGCTTTTTATACGGATTTCTCTCCATTACTTGATTTCAGGGGATCATCAGGATTTGGTACTTGGAGGGTTTTTGTTCCTCTCTTTTGGGCCACTTGCAGACTCTTCTCTATTTTCCTATTGTTTTGGATTTTAGAACGTTTTTGTTTGTGGATTTTGTATACTCTGTTTACCCTTGTCCTGTTGAGACATCAAGGGAGAGTATTCTATTACTGTGGTCTTTCTATACTCTGTTTACCCTTTGTCCCTTTGAGACAAAAAGGGGGAGAATATGTTAGTTTTGACCGGGAATGTATTTTTAACCCGATCAAGTGATTTTTGTCCCAGAATGGCCAAAGGGGGAGTTTCTTAGTTTTTGTGTTGGCTACATTCTGTTGGACAAAATCACTTCTATGTAATGTTGCTGCTTTCACAGGGATGTTGTTTTATTCAGAGTCTACACTTCAGCTATGAGCTTCAAGAAGACTTTGTGTAGAATTCAAATCAGTCAGTTCAGTTCCCTTGCATCCGTCCGGACGAAGTGGTATTCCGTCCGGACGACGAGAACTTTCTGTTCAGATGCCCATCAGTGTCTAGAAGCTTCGAACTGTTCAAGGTTGCATCCGTCCGAACATAATGGCAAATCGTTCGGCCACTATTCAAAGTTCGACAAGAATCCTGTGTTCAAGTGCATCCGTCCCGACAACGTGGCAATACCGTCCGGACGATGTGTGTTCCCGTCCGGACGCTATCCTTGATAAGGCAAGTCGTTCAGAAGAAGATCAACCGTCCGGACGTCAGAATCCATGGTCCAGACGCTCAGACCTTATTATGGAAATTGCGTGCAGCGAAAGTGCAACCGTCCGGACGCAAGGGCAACACCGTCTGGACACCCTTGGGTATTTTGATCATAACTTTCTCCTCAAATATCGGATTGGGACGAAATCAGCGTCATTGGAAAGATAACGAAATGTCCGGATGGCCCACCATCCGAACAGAAAGATACTAGCGTCCGGATGGCCCACCAAAATTTGAGAAGTTTCAGAATTGCTTTTCAGTCAGGGAAACAGTTGTCCGTCCGGACGCCCAAGGCTGCCATCCGGACGCACGTGCCAGAGACTCTGATTCTGACTAGAATTAGAGCTTCTAAAGCCTATAAATAGGAGGCTCTAGACATGCATTCGGTACAGAATTCGGTGGTGAATTCCTTATAGCTTAAAGAGGGTGATTAGGGAGATATTAAAGATCTGCTAGCTCTCTAGTTTTTGCCAATGTGTGATTTGATCAGTTTTGAAGTCTATCTTATGGGTTGGCCCTAAGGTAAAGGATTTCATTGAAGACATCTTCAGGTAGGAGACCTGGTTGGGAGGCATTCATGTTGGGTTACACATTAGAGTTCAAGGTACGACCACTGCATCAGGAGTATGTGAGTACTACTGCTTTGTAACTAGTTTTGTCTTCTGAATAGTGGATATCCTGGGTTTGGCTGCCCCAGAGTGGTTTTTCTCTTAATTGAGTTTCCACTTCGTCAACAAAATATTTTGTCTCCTTTAAATTCTGCATTTAATATTTTGTTGCACACTGTTCACACACACATTAATTAGAAGGCCAATAATTTTCATCTTGTTTATTAACATAAAATGTATTTACTCTTTTTACTAGCTTATTTATTATTGTTGCACCTCATTATCTATGTTTACCATTTTTA
This sequence comes from Alnus glutinosa, assembly GCF_958979055.1. Taxonomy (NCBI): domain Eukaryota; kingdom Viridiplantae; phylum Streptophyta; class Magnoliopsida; order Fagales; family Betulaceae; genus Alnus; species Alnus glutinosa. The sequence goes on along the minus strand of NC_084890.1, from coordinate 20,602,237 downwards.
TAGCGTGTTGCTTATTTACTAAGTTAACAATATATTTTTAACCCATATACATGCATATGTACATATACATATATACATACACACATACAACGCTTAAACCTAATCCGATGATACCCATAAATATCATGTGTACACGGATAGGTGAATTAGGTACTTAGTCACCTTATTATCTATTAAGTCTTATAGTTTATTTATCCATTTAAGCTAACTAAATGTATTTGGCCCATATACATATATATATATGTACACATATATGTTTAGAAGGCTTACTAAGCTAAGCATAACTTCATAACGCACTTAGGTATTTTATACTGCATAGGTAAGTACATTTATCACCTAATTATATTACCAATAGACTTTGGAGCATATTATGTATTTCTATAATGTCACTATTTTATATTTGTTGTCTTAATGTTATTTGGACATTTACCATTTAAAGCATTCCTAATTGATCATTGCATTTAATACTTATTCCTTATTTAACATATTAATTTAATAACTCATATTATAATAGATTATAATTTTGTTTGTAACATATCCGTTTACTAAAGCTTGAAGCATATACACAGACTTCTAAACTAAGTATTATACCTATTGTTATTAGTTCATATCTCTTAGGAATTCTACCTCAATATTAGTTATGTTAATATTTCAATTCCTAACTCGATATCTATGTTTATTTGACTAACTCGATTATCAATTATTGTAATTCTTTTACATCAAGTTATCAACTTAGTCCCTTGTTACACTTATCCATTAACTCTTTCAAACCTAGGACCTTAGTAGTTTATACCCTAAAGGTTATCTTAATATCTTTAATTATATTAGACCAAAATCCCACGGTCTATTTATTAGATTAGGTTACAATCACGTATTGCAATATATTTATTCATTGAAGCTTGAGACATATTGTAGCGCCCCAGATTTTAAGACATAAATTATAATGGTTTAAATTAATTTTAAAACACTTTTAATAAGGCAAAAGAATAACTATGATTATTTATGAAAATAAATGTATATTTTTGTTTTTAGAAACGTTTATAGTTGCAATTTGATAAAAACTCAAAACAGACCTTAAACTTTAGAATAACGGAAACAGGGTCAAACAAACTCCATTTTGGTCGATTCAAAAACTGAGACGTTCGTTTTGAAGTCCTCTAGCTCCCCTCCAAATTTCATGATGTTTTGACATCGTTAAGACCATGAAAACATCCGTCAAAAATACAACCCCTGTTCTGGACGGAAATTCACATTATTCATTAATGGGCCATCTTTGAACTTAACCCAACCCATTCCAGTTGCTATCCACAAACCCAACCCATCTATCACATGTTATCTTCCTATGATCATGATGATTACATGAGTCATCACCCAACTCAACATGTGAAAGACCTATTTTTATACCTTAAAGAATGCCATTAATTAATGTGTGTTAGATGATTAAATATGTTAGTGGAGGATATAATGATTCAACACCTAGTGCAACATTCCACTACATTTATTCCCTCCCCCTCTCATGATGAAAGAATAAAAGATGTTTTAGAATCAAGAATAATCAATGAAAAGAATGTAGTCTAAAGATATGTGGGTTTAACTTGTCATAGTAAACTAGAAACTTTGATTGACCAAAACTAAGTCATAACGAACTCGGATTGAGTTGAACCAAAAAGAGAAAGTGTTCATCTTGACGTCATCTATCTACCCTCAAAATTTCACAGCGATCGGAGTAGATTTGACCATCAAAACATTGCTTGGAGTAAGCTGGCCTCTATATGGACGAAAATTCATATATATCATTATTTAATACTTCCTTTGATTGAACAACTCATCACCCACTTCCTCTAATGTGTGCACTCATCACCTCAAGTGTTGCCCACATCCCACATCTAGAATTCACCACCTTAGTAATGATGAAACCCTTGTGCTTTGGAGATAAGGCTAAGATGCACCAATTCTCATCCATTAGATCAAAATGTATCTACTTGATCCTAACCATTCATTCTCTTATAAATAGAACCATGGTGGAAGATGCAATACTCATTAAGCTTCACTCATTCACACACCTACAACCAAGAGAGAAAATTGTGAGATTTGTGTAGTTTTGTGTGGTTCAAGACTTGAAGTGTGTGCTAAGAAGTATTTTGGTAAGCTTCTAATCATTAATTTCATTAATTTGATGATATAGGTTTTGATTTCATTACTTGTTTTATGAGTTGTTTAAAGACCCAATAAGCTTATGAGATAAAAAGAATTAAAATAGAAGTAATATAAACTACTTTTATATTTCAATGTCCTCATGACTTTCATGAGTTGATCGTATTTATAAACTGCTTTTATATTTCATTGTCCTCATGACTTCATGAGTTGATCATATTTATATTTCCTTTTTACATTTCATTGTCCTCATGACTTCATGAGTTGATCGTTTTTATATTTCCTTTTATACTTCATTATCCTCATGACTTCATGAGTTGATCGTATTTATATTTCCTTTTATATTTCATTGTCCTCATGACTTCCATGAGTTGATCGTATTTATATTCCCCTTACATTTCATTGTCCTCATGATTCTCATGAGTTGATCGTATTTATTCCTTATTGTCCTTATGATATATTTTAAGCCTTCAAGTTCATATTTGGTAGCATTGGTCATATAGCCTCGTCACCAAATCATGAACCAAGGTTTTAAGATTTATTATGAGTGATCGTCTCAAACGTAATGAAGTGATGAATACTAAATATAAAAAGATGAGGGTCTATAAACAATGATTTGTTTGATAGATGATTGATAAATATATTATTGCATGGATAGATTTATATGCAGAAAAGAAGTTTAAAGGAACTACACGAAGAAGAGCGTAAGTATTTCTATACTTACTGAGAACGAAGCTGGTGGATTTTTCCATAATATTGTGTTTATTGTTTTATTTAATTTGTTCATTGCATGTAGCCGATCATGCATAGCATGTCGTGTCTAATAAAATATAACGGCTGATAAGATAGCCATCAACAAGCTGATGTAGTAGCTAGGGGAAAGTATGGCTAGTCAGTGGACTCGGGGGGTTAGAAAAGAGCAAAGCTGATGTAGTAGCTAGGGGAAAGTAAGGCTCATCAGTGAACCTTAAAAAGGCGAGTCCGAAGTTCTAATAAATAACTAATGCTGGGACCGGTAGGATTCTAGTAAAAACAGGTAAGACTTTAAGTGGGAGGCAACGGACGTGAACGGGTTCAGATAACCTAGAACGAGAGGTCTGAAGAAAGATGATCATAAAATTCCAAATGGTTACTACAATGCATATTCATACAACTCATACATTTGCATTATACGCGTGGCTATAAAGCCATAACTGCATGTTAAAGAATTTATTAAGTAAATCAGTATTCACCGAATTATTGGAAACAGTGGACTCACTTTGGTTGTTTTGTGTTTTTGTTTCTATATATATATATATTCTGTTAATGCAAGTTAATAGACAAAGACCAGAGCTTAAGAAGTTTTATAGCTAAGGATGCATAGTTTACATTTTAATTGTAGTCTTCTGTATTTATAATATTTTTATGTTAACAAGATTGCTAATAATTTCTGTGTATTGTTTTGTGTCTTTATGGACACCTGATTCCTTGTATTTGTTATAAGAACTTTTAATAATGAATGTCTAGAGGTATTTCAGTCAGCTCTAATGTGTTATGTTATCAATTCCTAAGTCTTTAGAAGAACAAAAATATATTCCGCTGCGAAAGTTATCTCTGATGTAGTAACGTCACGTGGGAACCGGAGGTTTCTGCTTACGAATTTGCTGGCTCAAATTCGGGGCGTTACACATATACATAAACATCAAAGCTAAGGATTATACTTTACTCTTTATTAAACCTATGGGCATAGATGGGTTCTAAAATTTAATTTTAGCTATCTTCACTTGTTATCCATATTAATTTCTATACTTAGCTACTTTGACTCATTCCTTAATTACCGCCAAGATTAGAACCATATTACTTACAACCTCAACCTAATACAATCTCATAGTCACCATACCTATAACACTAAAATGAGGAATTCAACTATTAATCAACAACCCACCGCCAAATTAATTCAACTTCATCAACACCTAAAATATCCAACATCATAAGCATATCATGGAGAACATATTAACCATCATTAACCAACTACACATCAAAACCTATACTAAAGATCAATTCCACTATTAGTCATATTACCAATATCAAATCAACAATACATTCTAGCATATTGAACACCAACTAACAATACCAAAATTCCAACATCAACATGCTAGCCAACCAATCCACAAATCCAACTCCCAATCGATTCCAAAGAAAGCATCTCATTAACAATAAACCTCAACAATAATTTGCCCCTACATCCCGATATCACAATAAAGCCACAAACCAATGGGTATTGGTAATTCCAACACATATAGTCAATCTCTTCAACAAACAACTCAAAATCAATTACCATCTACCTCAACAAATCACAATTCATCTTCTAAATTCCATATATCTCATAACCCAACTTCAAATATCAATCCAACAACATAACAAAAGCCCCAAATCAAACCCTTAAAGACCAATCAATCCAACCACCATAGAACTGAACCAAAACTCTAACAACACCACAAATCCACCATTCAAACACAATACCATACGACCATACATGGAAGACACAAGGAATTAACAAAACACTACAAAACCTAGAAGTTCTATAATACCCAATCGATTCCAACGGAAAAGAAATCAAAATACCCAACAATCACGGACTCCAAAAATTGACCAATGCCCATTCGGTATTTCCCCCCAAAATTAACCTAAATTCGCATCTAACAAAAGTCATAGTAATCCACACTATTATCTAGCTCTATACTCCATGGGTATTATGAAAATCATAATAAAAGGTTATAGATTTACCTCAAAAATCTCTCTAGGCCAGAACTTTCCTTTTGTTCCACCATCTATTTCATCTCTCACTCGAATTCGGTCTCAGTAGCTCCCTCCATCGCTGCAACTCTCACTCGGTCTTAGTGTTTTTCTTCATTTTGGACGTGCGTGTGCGCGATGGGGTGAGACGAAAAGAAGAAGAAAGGGAAGGGAAAGAGAAGAGGTGAGCTGCTGTGCAGGGGAAGAAGGGGAAGAGAGGAGAAGAAAAAGAAACAAACAAACAAAGAAGAGAGTGTGCGTGCGTTGAGGAGAGAGGGAGAGAAAGAAAGAAAAGGAAAGAAAAGGGATAGGGTGAGAACACATGGCGCGATGTGAGTGGCTGGGAAAGGATGATGAAATCCTCATCAGTCAACTAGGTAACGACACGTGGCAAGGAGGAGATTTCCTTTTATTTAAAGCCCCAAACTACTATTAATTACAGTAGGACCCCATCTAATTTTATTTCTATCTTTTATCAATTAATATTCAACCCCATATTTAATTTAATTACTCCCTACCCATACACTTATTTAATTGTTCCTTAGGGTCCAATATTATTATTATTCCATTTCTATTATTTATCCTAGACTTATTTAATTTCAATAATATAAATATCACTTAGAATCTAATTATTAATCCCATCTATTTATAAATACAATTTATTAATTACTAAATCCCCTATTTATTTTCTTGGTCTTTACAGATCGGGACCACAAGGCCAACACATTACCAAATTTTGTGAGATGGACTCACAAGTTGAGATTGTTGAGGATGGCCATCAGCATTTTGTAGCAGCTTATGATGGGAGCCAGGCCAACCTGTACGATGAGATGGGTAGAAAGTACAACAAGCGTAGTGAAGAGCCTTACTCAAGTGGGACCAATAGACAGTTAACTTGTGTTAGTCCGGGTTCTGACTATAGGGCTAAGGACCTGGAGGAACGGCTTACAAGCCGCATGACAGGCAACTTTGATAGTCTCAGTTACAGACCATATCACCGAGGGAGAAGATGAGCTCACGAGGAACACAGAAATAAGGTCACATGTTCAACTTTATAGGCAACATGATCCTGATTTGTGAAGAAGTAATTATCTAGTAGGTCCTGATCCTTGTCATGGGCGGATGGGATCAATTCCATCTACTTACGGCCATCCAGGTCCGGCAGCTGACCTGTCTTATAGAATGAATACATTGAAGAGCAATGCAGCTGTATGCGCCCCAACTAGACTAGTTGAACCACACAAGACCGAAGTATACTTACGAATCCGAGTCGCCTATTCTGAATTGATACGGCTTCAACAATTGTGTAGCAACCCAATGGGTTTTGCTCCTGCTCCTCACCATGCCTATTCACACCATAGGTCAACAGGTTGGCTGAATGAGTAGTCATGCAGCGAAAGTCTTTGTTTTGAACATTGGCAACGTATTCGGTTGTCACGTAACTACACAATGGTTGGCGTTCAGCCGTGCAGCATCCTACCACTTGGTCCACTTTGAGTCATTCAAGTGGACACTTCTGTTCTTAAATGTGGGGGTACTCCCGATGTGTTTATTAGAAGGTGATTTGATGAAGTTTGTTTACGTTATCATGAAATTAACTCTCAATCATATGGATCACACAATGGATTGAGAGATTGTCCTGATCCAACAATTAGACAGTTCCATTTTTGCCTCCTCGATTTGTAAGGCAATAAAAATTTGACAAAATTGCAAAATTGGTCAATGGGGTTTGAGGTTGTGACAAATAACACTTAAGGGGTTGGAGTGTGCGATCGAGTCACAATTCAACCAAGTTTTGAACATTAAATTGGATGAAATGATAGAGGCTGGAATGATTAGGACCACAAGGCCAACACATTACCATGTTCTATTTTGACGAGGTTGGCTTTTCTGCAGATTATCCTCTGGAACTTGTGCATTCACTTTCTTATGCGTACCAAACAAGCACAACTTCAGTTTATGTATATAGTATTAATATATTGGAAATTGTTTAATTTTTAAAAGTATATATTTTATATGTGTAGTACACAACCCTAACCCCTAACCCTACGTATATATACTATATATAACACTAAACTAGGGTTAGTGGTTTATTAATTAATAGTATATATACATTATGTATATATACTATTAATTATGTATATAGTATTAATGAAAACAAATATCTTTTTTAATGTGTGTGTGTGTGTGTGTGTGTGTATAATACACAAATGTAAACCCTAACCATACGTATATGTGCTATATAAATACTAAACTAGGGTTAGGGTTCAAACCGTAGAATATATCAAAATATGTACATAGTATTAATTAAAAGTTGTATTTAGGGATAAATATATTTTAGCCCCCCAAACTACCACCCTTTCTCCAGATGGCCCCCCAAACTACCACTTTCTGATTTTTTAGCCTCATCCGTCCATTTATACCGTCAATTCTACCAATGCTTAAAGTATTTATTTTATATGTAAAGTATACATCATTTGGTAACTAACTTCTGGTAAAAAAATATATTATTTATTTAATATATTTTCGACGTGCCGCATGCAACAAGCCGGTGGCAAAAAACGCCACGTGTTGGATTATGGCATGTCATTGGTTTGCCATGTGGCATTTTCTTCCATGCCACTTAAAAATTACATTTTTTTTAATTAAAAAAAATTGCCACGTGCTGCTATGCCAACGTCACCATTTAGCCACATGGATATAGGACACGTGGCCATCTGGCGACGTGGTCAAATATCACGTGGTCATGTGGCCACGTGGGATGGGGGCACGTGGCCATGTGACCAAATGGCTCTATGACAAGTGGCCACGTGGTACACTAGCCATGTCACTGAATAACTTAGCGACGTGGTCTATTTACACACGTGGCTACAGTAACGGTTAATGTAGCCACGTGGTGAAACGCAACATTTTTTTAGACGGTTTAGAATCAAATCGTATGGAAATTTACCTTTTCAGATAGTTTGGGCCAATCCGTCTGCAAATTTACATTTACAGACGATTCGTCCCAAACCGTCAACTAATTTCACGACGGTTTTAAAAGAACCGTTGTGATTTATTTTTTTTACTAACGGTTTTTAGAAAACGGTCTGTAAATGTTTTAATTCCTAACGCTTTTCAGAAAAGCGTCATTAAAAATTTAATTCTAGACGGTTTTTAAAACCATCTAGAAATAAACCGTCAAGAATTTGTCCTTTTTTTGTAGTGCTCATATATATATATATATAAATTTTAGATTCCATATGGAGGACGTTCCTCATTATATTTTTGATATAGTAGCTGCCCATTATGAATGAACACATTCATATGAATTGTGGAGGGACTAATTAAGTTTCAGTTTGTTGGCAAACTAGTTACGTAAATACTTTAGAATATACATGAAGGTTCATGGCTACGAAACCCAATCTATATTTTGGAATTCACATAATATCCAAGGAGCATTTATTTATACATGCTTATAGTAGAAAAGAAAACTAAAAAACAAAAACGGCCTTGTTCATGAATCCGATCGATTCTAAATTTTTCTATCGGAATACCTCTAATCGCCTGTCTTCTTCCACCGGGATGAAAAAGGCGGAATGCCTTGTTCATTCTTAAAGAAATTAGCAGGATCAACCATAGTCTTGACATGCACTAACCTCTCAAAGTTGCTCTTGAAATATTTAGTACCCCATATGCTCGCCCGTTTATAGCTTGTGTTGCCTTTGTTATTATTTGCTCCAATGTCAAGGTCCCTATAATTGCAATATGCAGCTCTTGGAGATTTCGAAACGTAGGGAGCCATGTAAGCGTAAAGCCTTCTGATCCAACTTATATGCCTTTCGGATGCCTCAGTTTGTTCTTCTTCCCAGTACACGAAGTGTTGGATTTTATAGATATTACCGGCTCTATGTGGGAAAGGAATTGCAGATTCGGAGATTTCACTCATTCTGCCACCATAAGGAGTCAGGATCAATAAAGCCGACTCTGCCTCTTTCTCGTGAAACCTCTTCCAGATCCCTTCAAACCCAACTTCGGGAATAGGTTCCTGGACATAGTCAGATTTTCCTTTAAAACGGGGCCTTGTGAGTGAAGTCCTGTTTAGCAAAACATCCAAGGATTTGCCAATTGGGAATCCATAAATGTAGAGGGTGGATTCAATCCAACTCATTTCAATACAATCTTCTCTCATCAAACCCAGCTCAGGGAAGCTCTCTTGCATCATTGGAAGGAGCTTACCTATCCCTCCAAGGTACAAGGAATTGAATGAAGCTTGGATAGTCCTCTTCCCTTCCTGGCTGGAATAGACACTTGTTAAGATGACGCGAATGAAGAAGTCTTCGTGAAGCTTGGCTGCAACATATTGCCACCGGTGAACAAGCTTGGTCGCGTTTTGTTCCAAGTTCCGATTAACTGTGAAAACAGTCACAGTTGATGGAACATGAACTAACTTGATTTTCCATGCAAGAATGATTCCAAAGCTGGCCCCTCCTCCTCCTCGAATGGCCCAAAACAGATCCTCTCCCATGGATTCTCTGTCAAGGATTCTACCCTTAACATCAATCAATTGCGCGTCAATAATATTATCAGCAGCAAGGCCATATTTGCGCATTAATGTGCCGTACCCTCCCCCGCTGAAATGTCCACCAACGCCCATAGTCGTGCAAAGTCCTGCCGGAAAGCCAAGAGTTCTACTTTTCTCGGCAATCCTATAATAAACTTCCCCGACAGTTGCACCAGCTTGAACCCACGCCGTGCTATTCTCTGCATGAACACTGATTGATCGAAGATTAATTAGATCAATTATGACAAACGGCACATCTGAAACATAAGAAAGACCCTCATAATCGTGACCGCCGCTTCGAACTCTTATTTGCATGCCATGTTTCAGGGAACAGTTAATGGCTGCTTGGATGTGGGAGACATGCAATGGTGTAAAAATGACTAGAGGTTTTGGGGTGGCAGGTGTTGAGAATCTGGGGTTTTGTAGGGAGAATTGCAAGACAGAGGAATATGAGGAGTTGGCTGGGGTGTAAATGAGTTTAGAAATTGAGGTGGAGCTTTCAGAACGAAGGGTCAGGCACTGAACAAAGCTTTCGTGTGTGGGAGCCGAAGTTGCCCATAACAATGAGAAAAGGAGACCGAAGAGAAATGGAAACACAGATGAGCAAACAGACTTCATTCTCGACATGATGAACCTTCTGGGTGTTTAAAGCTACTACTTATAAGCGCGAGGAGACTGTTCCAACGTCAAGACTCAAAAGATTCCCACCATTAAAATTAGATAAGGAGACAGAATTCGAGAACCCAAGTTGCGTGGCAATTTTTGTTTCTCTTTTTTTTTTTTCTTTTTTTTTTTAATTAAGTTGTGTGGCAATTAACAATAGAACGTACTTGATGAATATTAGAGCATTTCCTGGTGTTCTCCTGGTATACATCTAAAATGGTATAGATGTAATTAAAAAAATTACATCTATGTCCTTTTAGATGGCATAAATGTAATTTTTTAATCAAAAAAATTATATATATACCATTCCAGATGTATACTAGGAAAACACCAGGAGATGCTTTAGCATTCCTCATAGAACTTTGACCATTCATTGGTTTTTGGTAGCTTGGCAATTCGGGTTCATGTCAACCCGACCGACTCGATTATGCAAACGGGTTCAACACGAACCCGACCTTATTATTAATCGGGTTGGAACCCGTGACCCGAACACGACCCGATTAATAATCAGGTAACCCGAACACGACCCGATAAACACAATTACCGAACTGTGAAGGGCTGACCGGCTGGCCGCTAAACGAAACCGCTGAAGCCACCGAACTTTGAACAATCAGAACACTCGCAATCTCACAGATTTGTGAGAGTTTGAGAGAATCAAATGGAGAAAAGTAGAGATGGGAGTGGACCACAGACTACTACAACATACTGAAGGTGAACCGGAACGCGAGCGAGGACGGCCTGAAGAAGGCGTACAAGAGGCTGGCGATGAAGTGGAATCTGGACAAGAACCCAACGAGCAAGAGGGAGGCGGAGGCCAAGTTTAAGCAGATCTCCAAGGCCTACGACGTGCTCAGCGTCCAACGACCCTCAGAAGCGTCAGATCTACTACGTCTACGGCGAGAAGGGGCCAAGTTTAACTGAAGACTAAAGAGTAAAGGCAGAGCCGTAGAAATGAGAGAGACAGAGGCTGAAAGTAATGAAGGGCGTGCCGGCGTGCAGGTCAGCGGGTTTGCGGCTAGGGTTCTTAGTCTTTTCTCTTTTGCTTCTCACTTCTCCAGTTCTCCGTTCGCAAATCACTCTTTCTTTCGTTTTTTCTTTCTTTTTTTTTTAAGCAACCGTGTCATAATTGTGTTCGCGGGTCAACCCACAGGTTGACCCGTGAAACACAATTATAACCGGGTCATAATTGGGTTGACCCAATTATGACCCGAACCCGATAATGCTAAACTCAAACCCAAATTTTTTGTGTCGTGTTCGCTCCGAGTTCGAGGGTCATGTCAAAAATTGCCAAGCCTAGTTTTTGGTACGTACTCAAATTGGTTTTGGACGAAACAATTTGGAATGTTTCTAGTCTCTAATAGATCATATTTTCAAATTTCACAGAATTCATATGGGTTTCATTTCTGCTAAGCTATATATAGTTAAATAGGATCAAAGTATACAAGCTAATTACTTAGGCTCTGTTTGTTCAAACGTAAAATATTTTTGGGTTAAATATTATTTAGCTCATATAAACTAACAGTCATTTTTTATGAAGCAACACGAACTGATAAATGTCATGATTTAGCCCTTCAAACTGTCAATCTGTTATTATTTAACCCCTGCTGTTAGTCTTGATCGTTATGTTGGATGAAAAATCAAATTTGACCAAAATATTTCGAAAATACCTTTATTTTGACCATTGAAAAACAAAAATTACCATTTTTATTTGTTAATTAGTAGAAAAAGAGAAAGGGTAATTTTGATTTTTCAATGATCAAAATAAAGGTACTTTCAGAATATTTTGGTCAAATTTGATTTTCCATCCAACATAACGGTCAAGACTAACGGAAGGGGCTAAGTTTGAAATAATTATCGATTTACAACTCACGAGAACTTTTAAATATTTTAAAAGTTATTAAGTATGAAAAATTCTCTTAAGATATAAACACATCTAATGTCCTAAAAGGTGAAGCTTCCGCTGCTCTTCTTGCTACTAGGCTCACTGCTTCTATGGGTTTTGGTGACTTTATGCTTGAAGGGGATGCTCTGCTAGTGATTTTAGTTGTGAATCAGCCTCATCTTTTTTCTTCTTGGCACTTAATTTGCTCCTTTAATTTCAGATATTCGACTTGATCTCTTTTCCTTTCGTAGCTTGAAAGCTATGAAGTTCTCTAGAAGTACGAATTTTCAGGCACATGTTTTAGCTAAATGGGTTGCTACCTACCTTGTGTTTGATAGCATTCCTACAGGATCTCCTGTTCTTTCTTCCTTTAGGATCAGGAATGGGACAAATCCTTCCTTGTAACCATTTTCCTTATTCAATTAGAAAAAAAAAAAAAAAAAAAAAAAAAAAAAAAGGTGTTCCACAAAAGGTTGTTAAAAGGCTTTAAAAATTTTAGGGTTTCTTCGAGAAATGAATGTCTAATGCTACCATCCATCATTCAATAGAACCATAATGAACCTTCGATGACGATTGCATGCAATTTAAAATATGATATCTGATGCAGGAGAAGATTGACTTTAGAGTGGATTTATTTTATGCATGTATGCTTTAGTTTTCACTTTCAAATAAGGATTGAGTTTTCTATTTTATGCATATGTGTTTTAGTTTTCCTTTTCAAATAAAGATTGGGTTTTTTCTTTTCCATTAGGATTATGTATTTCTTTTCCAATTAGGATTTCTTTTTCTTTTCCTTGTTAAATTAGGAGGTACCTAGCCACACTACAAAAAATTAACAATTTAGTGACGTGGCGACAGTAACCCACTTTATGGCACGCCACCAATTAGTGAGGTTTCATTTTATAAAATGTCACTAAATAATTTAGTAGCATGCTCAATATGCCACCTCACAAATTAGTGGTGTGTTGATACTAACACGCCACTAATTTTTTCTTTTTCCCCTACTCCCACTCACCCCCTATTTATCTTCGTTTCCCCCCACCCCCTTTTCTCCTTCTATCTTCTCTCTTCTCCCCTACACAGGTACCCCTTTCTTCCTTTCTTTTTTCTTGTCTTCCTTTATTCTTTTTTGTCATCGTTTTTTTTATTATATATTATATGTGTTTGGGTTCTCCTTTTCTAAAGTGCTTTAGTCAAATGGGTAATTTTATGTGTTTCAATAGAATGGGTTTGATTTTTGTTTTATGGAAGAAATGTTTTGGTGAAGAAGGAAGAAAAAGGAAGCAAGATAGGAAGGCGGAGAAGAGCTCCAGCCATTGATGAATTGATCAGGAGGATATGGTTGATGTGTTGTAGTTGTAGTACAAATTTAGAGTAGTTTTTGTTGGGGAGGATTGGAAAAAGTCAAGGAAGAAATGTTATGGGTCTGATCAATCGCATGGGAGCCATGGGTCTGTAGAGCAGTTTTTGTTGGGGAGGAATTCCAATTGCTTCTAGATGAGCGAAATCGCATGGGTCTAATGATTTTGGAAGAACGAAATCGCATGGGTCTGATTATTATTTCTTCTTTTCCACGCCACAATTAGTGGCGTGGCTGTATAATACACACGCCACTAATTTAGGGGCATGGCAGTTATAGCCACACCACTAAATTAGTGGCGTGGCAACTTAGACATGCCACTAAATGGGAATTAGTGATGAACTGATTACATTTTTTTTGTAGTGCCTATATAAAGGCGTCTAGTGTTTGTTATTTTTCAATCAAGTTTTAAAGTATTAATTAAAATTTAAGTCTTCAATTCATAGTTTCTGCTGCTATCATATGCTATTAGAACAATCTTAGTTCTGCTCGCCATCAGTTGGTATCAGAGCTTAAACGTCTTCTTGAGGTGAACTTTTCATCAGCTTTTATGGTTGGTGGTCGTGGTCATGGTCGGCATGGACAGGTTCCGAAATGAGGATGTCCCCTACCATAAATGTGATGTACAAGACGTGACGATTGAAGACTTGTAGAGGTAGGTTGTAGAGTTAACCTAGTGTCTAGCAGGGCAAAACTTGGAAAGGAATCCTGAGATGGATGATCGCAATTCGGATTCCAGCTTTGAGAACCTGTATCATAATCCTGTTCTGGGTCGGGAACAATGTGGTCAGGAACACAGATATGGAGACTTAGGCTTCAAAATTGTGCTTCAAGAATTTGCTGGCACTCTACAAGCCGAAGGCTTTATTGATTGGCTACAGGAAGTAGAGCGGATCTTTGATTATAAGGAAGTTCCAGATCGCATAAAGGTGAAGCTTTTCGCCATCAAGCTAAAGGGTCGTGCATCCACTTGGTGGGAGCAATTGAAGTGATTACGGGATAGACAAGGCAAGCCAAAGATCTGTAATTGGGAGAAAATCAAGAAGAAGATGAAGGGTCACTTTTACCCCTTGGATCCACGCAGATGTTGTTTTAACGACTTCATATTCTGAGACAAGGTTCGAAATCTGTTGATGATTACACCAAAGAGTTCTACCAATTGGTTGCTCGAAACGACTTGTTAGAGACGAAGGAGCAGTTGGTGGCGCGATATTTGGGCGGTTTGAGGCAGTCCCTACAAGACGTCCTTAGTCTCCACTTCCTCTAGACGGTTTCTGAATCCTACTAGTGTGACTTGACTATAGAAAAATAGCAAACCAGAAGCAATACCAGATTTACACCAAGAGGAGATCAAAATACACGAGGAGTCTGTCCGTAGGAATGTCATCCTAATCCTCAATGTATGCAAGGCCAGAGTTCCAACTCCAACATTCGCTATTTCAGACGTGGAGAGCCCGGTCATCGAGCGTCCGATTGTCGAAAGCCTGCAAGCCAAACAGGTAAGAATCTCTTAATTGATGATGAAACAGTAGAAGAAGTCGACATCGGAGATCTTGTTTTTGATGATAGCAATGACGAGATGATTTTGTACCGAGATGGGCACAAGACTTTCATTGTCAGAAAAAACTAGCTTGCTCCAAAAATGACTCCGAAGAAAATTGGTTAAGAACCAATATTTTTTTTATTCCACATGCACAATCGCGGAACATGTTTGCAAGGTTTTTATTGATAGTGGTAGTTGCAAGAATGTGGTGTCAGAGGATGCAATTAAGAAGCTTCAGTTGAAGATTGATCGCCATCCAAAACCACTCAAATTGTCCTAGTTGAAAAAGGGAAGTGAGGAAATAGTAGATAAGAGCTGTTTGGTTTCTTTTTCAATTGGAAAGAAATATTTCAATAATGCTTGGTGCGATGTAGTGTCTATGGATGCATGCCGCAGGCCTTGGCAATATGATAGAGGTGTCGTCCATGACGGGCGGGGAAATACCTATACTTTTAGCATCAAGGGAAAGAAAGTGGTATTAGCACCTCAACGAGAAGGAGTCATCCCTATACCAATGACTGAGAAGGGCGTTAATCTCTTGTCAATGTCTCGATTCCTGGAGAAAATAGAAGAAGAGAGCGTTGTGTATGCCTTTATGACATGTGGAAAGGGTTCCAGAATAGATGATGACGTGTTAGTGGAGTTACGAGAGGTGTTGGCCGAGTTTGCTTATTTGATGCCAGAGGAACCACCCCTTCGTTTGCCACCCACAAGAGATATACAGCACCACATCGACTTTGTGCCAGGGTCAAACTTGCCGAATCGACCAGCTTATTGCCTCAATCTGAAGGAATCTAAAGAGTTGCAACGCCAAGTAACAGATTTGCTGAAAAGAGGTTACATTCGAGAGAGCATGAGTCCATGTGCAGTTCCCGCTCTCTTAGTTTTGAAGAAGGATCGAGCGTGGCGCATGTGTGTTGATAGCAGAGCCATCAATTGAATCACAATGAAGTATAGATTCCTGATTTCCCATTTAGATGGCATGCTGGATCAGTTAGCAGGTTCTAAGTTTTTTTCCAAAATTGACCTTACGAACGAGTATCACCAGATCAAAATCAGGCTTGGAGATGAGTGGAAAACGACATTCAAAACGCATCATGGGTTGTACGAGTGGATGGTCATGCCTTTTGGGCTATCCAACGCACCTAGCACGTTCACGTGGTTCATGAATCAAGTGTTGCGGCCTTACATGGGAAAGTTTGTTGTTGTGTACTTTGATGATATCCTCATTTGTAGCCACTCGCATGAGATGAACCTAGAATATCTCATAAAGGTTTTTGAAACACTATGAAAAGAGTGTTTATATGTCAATTGGAAGAACTGTTCATTTCTTACTACCTGTGTTACTTTTCTTGGTTTTGTTGTGTTTCATGCAGATCAATCTAAGGTGACAGCAATTCTAGAGTGGGCAACACCCAAGAGTATACATGATGTCCAAAGTTTCCACGGATTGGCGTCATTCTACCGACTGTTCATCCAAAATTTCAGTACATTGATTGAACCAATCACAGAGTACTTAAAGGGTCGGGCTTCCAATGAACTGAAGAAGCTGATACAAGTTTTCAATTGGTGAAGTAGAAAATGACAAAAGCACTTATTCTCACTCTGCCAGACTTCGAGAAGATTTTCAAAGTCAATTGTGATGCATCTGGCGTTGGTATTGGTGGTGTCCTAAGCCAAGAGGGGTGTCTGATCACTTTTTTTAGTGAGAAGTTGTCATGGTCAAAGAAGAACTATTCCACCTATGATTTGGACTTCTAAGCCATTGTACAGTCTTTGAAACGCTGGCGTCACTACCTGGTGCAAAAAGAGTTCATCCTTATTGTAGCGCCCCATATTTTAACACATAAAATATAATGTCTTAAATTATATTTTAAGACCTAATAATAAGGCAAAAGAATATATATGAATATTTATGAAAATAAATATCCATTAATTAAGAAGCGTTTATAGGTTCAGTTAAATAAAAGTTCAAACGGACCTTAAACTTTGGAATAACAAAAATAGGCTCAAACGAACTCCGTTTTGGTCGATTCAAAAGCCAAAACGCTCGTCTCGTAGTCCTCTATCTACCTAAAAAGTTTTATAGAAATTAAATTTTTGTAGGTTTGCTGAAACTGTCCGTGAACCTACTGCCCCTGGACTGGATAGCATACATGTGTAGCAGCCCAAGATTCTGCCACGCCACCACCACATCACCCTATTGATTTTCTGATGCTTTCCTGAGTTGACAAGTGTCCATTATTGTCTTATATGATAGTTTAATAGTTACTATAAGTCAAGTAAATATCTAAGGATAAAATTACCTAACTAAAGGATAAGGTTACTAAGATAAGAGATATTATTGAAAAATCATCATTACTTGCTTTGATGATTTACTCTCATTTAAAGCCAGCCATGAGTAAGCATTCCTTTGTGATATTCGGTAACCAATTAGTCCTATTTGTAACTCAGTTTCAGTTCTTAATAAAGACAAATGCCAAATTTAGTTAGAATGGAATTTGCTATGATTGTATTAGATGTTATTTGATGTTTGTGATGATTAGATTTTAGGATATTTTGTGGGAAATTCTCCAACATGGCTAGCCATCATGTGTCAGGGAGAGATGGCTTAATCTCATTTCTTTAATCAAAATGCAAATGCAAATACAAAGGAATGTAAATTAGAACACAAATACACATGAAATGTAAATTCATATGGAATGCAAATGTGTGTAGATATTATTTACCTAAGTAATGATGAAACCCATGTGCCTTGGAGAATAAGGCTAAAATGCTTTAACCCCCATCCATTAGATCAAAATGTGTCTACTTGATTCTAGCCATTCATTCTCTTATAAATAGAACTAAAGTGGAAGGATGCAAAAATCCATCAAGCTTCACACACACACCCACGACCAAGAGAGAAAAAAGTGTGAGATTTGTGTGGTTTTCTGTGGTCCAAGGCTTTGAGTGCGTGCTAGGAAGTATTTTGGAAAGCTTCTTGTTAGGTTGTAATTGGCCTCATTCTGTTTGGACAAAATCACTTCTATGTAAAGATGATGTTTAACAGGGATTCCGCTATTCCAAAGTGTTTCAGAAGATTCTGCAAGTCAGAAAAGTCGGTTCCCTACCAGCCGTCCGAACGACGTATCATCCCATCCGGACGCTCATCTGTCCACTGTTCCATCCGTCCGGATGACATGCCATACCGTCCGGACGCCCGACA
Organism: Alnus glutinosa; assembly: GCF_958979055.1. Taxonomy (NCBI): domain Eukaryota; kingdom Viridiplantae; phylum Streptophyta; class Magnoliopsida; order Fagales; family Betulaceae; genus Alnus; species Alnus glutinosa. The sequence continues at coordinate 20,584,109 of NC_084890.1, read as the reverse complement.
GACCAAGCATCATCCATCCAAACCCTCCACTATATCAAGAAGCTTTTGTTCCAGCTTGCATCCGTCCGGACGTCTCAGCAGCCCGTCCGAACAACGTCCAGTGATGGATTAGCTTAATATTTTCTTTCCAAGTTCAAATAAGGGAAGATTGATGCAACCGTCCCAACGACATGGATTCCCGTCCGGACGCGCTCATTCATAAGGCAAGAATCGTAATTTAAATACAATCATCCGGACATTTGTCAGCATTGTCCGGACGCGCGTGCAACAAATATGGAAATTGCGTATTCAACTTCAACTGTTCGGACGCCTGCCTCTCATGGTCCGGACTCGCTCTTATCAGATATGGAAATTGCGTGTTGAAGATTAACGGTCTGGACAGCCATCCCCCATGGTCCGAACGCGTGAAGCCTTATATGGAAATAACTTGCAGCGGACGTGCGACCGTCCGGACAACAGTTCCTCACCATCCGGACGCGGCTCTCAAACAGGAAAGATTTTCAACGAAAATCTCAGAAATTCTGGTCGCACAGTTGTCTGTTCAGACGACCCTTGTCCACCGTCCAGACGGCACCTGTATATTTCACAGTAGTCGCCCATTTGAACCTCACCCTATAAATAGAAGCCCCTAGGCATTGAGAACTGCAAGAATTTGGTATTGAATTTCACTAGAGCTTAGAGAGTATTTTGTGAGATTATTGGAGCTGATTTGTTCTCTCTCAAGCCATTGTAAGTGTGCTGTTGCTGCGCTACAACTGAAGTCTATCTTAGGGGTCGGCAATAAGGTAAAGGATTCCATTGAAGACCCCTTCAGGTAGGAGACATGGATGGGAGGCGTTCGTGTTGGGTTACACGTTAGAGAGCAAGGTACGACCACTGCATCAGGGGTATGTGAGTGTTACTATCTTGTATCTAGTCTTGTCTTCTGAATAGTGGATATCCTGGGTTTGGCTTCCTCGGAGTGGTTTTTCTCATCTTGAGTTTCCACTTCGTTAACAAAAATCCTTGTGTTATTTACTTTCCGCATTGATTAATTTTTGTTAGCACTTTGTGCTCGCACTTGCCTTTTATTTTATAAGTCAATTTCATTTTTCAATTGGTATCAGAGCTTGGTACACTCTGATTAGATTCATTTCTTGAGTGTTATTTTTTACTTCTATCATGGCTAATTTGAATATGGATAAAGTTGCTTCTATTTCTCATGATATGTATGTTCATAGAACCATGTTCATTAAGCCTATCATGTCTCATAATCATACTCAATCTATTTGTGGGGATAAAGGGACAAATCAGTCTATACCTAGATGTCAACACTGTGGTATTACTGGTCATATTCGCTCAAATTGTTTCCAGATTAGCTCTCAAAAACCTTGGAACAAAACTCTTGTCCCTAGAAAAGATGAACCAGGCTTTGAAGAACAAGTTAAAATGTTAAGTGATCAAGTTAAGCTCATTAGTGAGAAGTTAGCATACCGCACCCCTAATGAGCAAAGATCTGTCCTGGTCAATACTCATAAGAAAGCTTCCAAACAAGTCTGAGTCAAAAAGGAAGATAATCTGTTTTTAGTTTCTCATACTGCACTAAAAATTCTTGATACTTGTTTGTGGTATTTGGTAGTGGCTGTTCTAAACACATGACAGGTGACAAGACCTTACTAAAAGAAGTTCAGATGGGCAAAGGTGGACGGATCACCTATGGAGATGGGAGCCAATCCAAAGTCATTGGAAAAGGAATGATCGACATTCCAGGCCTCGGAACATCTCAGGATGCTTTGTATGTAGAGGGGCTTAAGGCAAATCTCCTAAGCATCAGCCAATTTTGTGACAATGATTTGGTGGTGCAATTCTCCAAGAAGGAATGTAACATATTTGACAGCAATGGCAAATGGCTTCTAGGGGGTGAAAGAACTACTGACAACTGCTATGGTCTTCCTGGTCTCACTATAGATCCTCAGATCTTCTGCAATAAAGCAACCATAGATGACAGTGAACTGTGGCATCGAAGGTTACGGCATCTAAATTTCTCCGATATGTTAAAAATTGCAGGCAAAGACATTGTTAAAGATTTGCCAAAAATGGAGAAGACTTGGAAAGGAATCTGTGGTTCTTGCCAACTGGGGAAACAAACTCTAGTAGCCCATAAGAAGACCTCAGGTATTCAAACTTCCAGAAATTTAGAATTGTTGCACATGGATCTCATGGGTCCCACTAGAACTGCTAGTCTAGGTGGGAAAAGATATATTCTGGTTATTGTGGATGATTTCTCTCGATATACTTGGGCTATTCCTCTTTGGAAAAAATCTGATGCTTTTGATGCAGCTCAACATTTATTCAAGAAGATTCAGGTTGAGCAAAACTGCCAGATTATGAGAATCCGCAGTGATCATGGAAGAGAATTCGAAAATTCCAAGTTCGAAGAATTCTATCTCTCATACGGAATCAAGCAGGAATTTTCTTCTCCTATCACTCCTCAGCAAAATGATTTGTTGAAAGAAAGAATAGGGTTATTCAGGAGATGGCTCGCGTGATGATCCACTCAAGGAATCTTGCTCAACACTTCTGGGGAGAAGCAGTAAACTCTGCATGCCATATTATCAACAGAGTCTACCTGAGGCCTGAAACAAACAAGACTCCCTATGAAATTTGGCGAGGTAAAAAACCCACAGTAAAGCACTTCAAAACTTTTGGAAGTATATGCTATATCCTTCGTGACAGGGAGAATCTTGGGAAGTTTGATTCCAAGAGTGACGAAGGTATATTCTTGGGGTACTCCACAAACAGTCGTGCCTACAGGGTCTTCAATAAAAGGACAGAGACTGTGATGGAATCTATAAATGTGGTTATTGACGATGAAGAAGTTGAGAGACCAAGCAGCAAAGAGGAAAATCAGCTCGATTCAGTTGATCCTGCTCCAACTGATATTATTAAGTCCTCGGATACCGCTCCCACTACTTCCGAAGATGAGGATACTCCTACTAATCCTCCTAAGCGATCATGGGTGAAGCACAATCATCCTCCTCAGCAGCTTCTTGGAACCATAGATGAAAGGCATAGGCTAAGAAGCAGAGTCATTTATCCGACCAGTGAAGTAGCTAATCAAGTCTCCTACAGCTGCTACCTTGCTCAGACAGAACCCAAGAAAGTTGATGAAGCCCTACAGGATGAAGGCTGGGTGTCTGCAATGCATGATAAGCTCCATCAATTCACCAGAAATGATGTCGGACCTTGGTTCCTCGTCCTGCAGAATAGAACATCATTGGTACCAAGTGGATTTTCAAGAATAAAACAGACGAGCATGGTACTGTGATTCGGAATAAAGCTCGTCTTGTTGCACAAGGATATACTTCTTAGATAGAGGGAGTAGACTGTGATGAAACCTTTCCCCCAATTGCCAGGTTAGAGTCCATCAGAATTCTTCTCTCCATTGCTTGCCATCTTGGTTTCAAGCTATATCAGATGGATGTAAAGAGTGCATTTCTAAACGGTGTTCTTCAAGAAGAAGTTTATGTAGAATAGCTGAAGGGTTTTCAAGATCCTCATCATCCCCATCATGTGTACAAGCTGAAAAAGGCTTTATATGGGCTTAAGCAGGCTCCTCGGGCATGGTATGAGAGCCTCACCACTTATCTCCTGGCTAAGGGATTCACAAGGGGACAAGCTAACCGAACCCTGTTCATCAGAAATCAAGATACTCACAAACTCATTGCTCAAATCTATATGGATGACATCATTTTTGGAGCTACCTTAGACTCTCTTACCCATGAGTTTTCTGAAGAAATGAAGAAGGAATTTGAGATGAGCATGATTGGTGAGCTGAACTACTTTCTTGGTCTTCAAGTCAAGCAAACTGCTGAAGGAATCTTCATTTCTTAGTCCAAGTATGCTAAGGATCTGGTCAAACAGTTTGGTTTGGATGGAAAGAGTCATGCCCGAACTCCCATGAGCACCAATGTCAAGATTAGTAGTGATCTTGCAGGAAAATCCGTTGATCCATCCCTCTAAAGGAGTATGATAGGGAGTCTCCTGTATCTTACCGCCAGCCGACCAGACATTGCCTTCAGTGTGGAAGTTTGTGCTCGCTTTCAAGCAAATCCGAAGGAATCTCATCTCACTGCAGTCAAGCGTATCATCAGGTATGTCAATGATACCCTTCTCTATGGCATTTGGTATTATAGAGAAACAAATCTTGTTGTTGCAGGATACTCTGATGCAGACTAGGCTGGAAATGCTGATGATAGAAAGAGCACCTCGGGAGGATGTTTCTATGTGGGAAACAATCTTGTAGCTTGGATGAGCAAGAAACAAGCCTCTATATCTCTCTCCACTGCTGAAGCTGAATATATTGCTGCGGGCAGCTGTTGCACGCAATTATTGTGGATGAAGACACTACTAGGCGACTACGGATTCTCTCAAGATACTATGATTATCAACTGTGATAATACTAGTGCTATCAACATCTCCAAGAATCTAGTTCAGCACTCTCGGACCAAGCACATCGATATCAGGCATCACTTCTTACGTGATCTTGTGGAATCCGAGGTAGTCTCTCTCTCTCTCTTTCATCCTCACTAACAACCAATTGGCTGATATTCTTACCAAACCTCTAGATGGTAGCAGGTTTGAGTCCCTCCGGAAAGCCATTGGTGTTTGTGCCATGTCCTAGACATGCGCTTCCATGCTAGGATTTTTGTCTTATCCTTTGATAGCATGATGTTGTTGTTGTTTAAAAAATTAAAAAAAAAATTTAAAAAATTTAAAAAAAAAAAAAAAAATTAGAGTTTTGTAGCAGGTTGGTCCCTTCTAAGGTATGTCAGCTATCTCATGTATTTTCTTTTGTTTATTAGTTCACTATGCATTGATGAATTATTCTTTCATATGGTTGAGAACATAAGTCTAGCATATGCAAAGCTTTCCTGCTCACCTGTATTGATTGATAGTTTCTTTCCTCATGCGATGAAAATGTGCACTGTCCAAAGACTCCCCTAAAGGTACATCTTTCCTTCTCTGACTCTTTGTTTCTAGAGATTCTGGATAAGAAGTTTTTGATAAGATGTCCAAATTGACCTCATGTTAGTTGAACCTAGAGCCTAAAAACTCTGGCACTCTCTCTAGGTTGCAGCACCATAAGGATCAAGCAGTGAAACATATGATGTATGTTCTTTCTTTGTATAATCATTGTTTACGTACTGAATTTGCATTATACGTTGCCCTCTACGTGCAAGTAAAAATTTACCTTGTCCTTCATGGTACAAGTAAAACAAATTGTGTGCTGCACCTTAAGGGAAGTGTATCAGATGAGGGTGACTAGGCCCTAGCAAGTTATAAGGTTTGACTTTTGGCTTATCTTCCAATTATTTTCTCTCTTGTCTAGGACATCTGGTTGCTATATTGAAAGTCATACCTTATGGGCAAATTCTTCACACACCCACACATTGCATGAGTTGAGAACGCTATTCTCATTACTCTGTTTGCAAAGGAATCTTTGCTTATCTTATCCTTGTCTATCGACTATATGTTTGCATAATTTCGACATGCTTTGTGACTATTTTCTCAAGACAGGTATACATGCGTGTGCTATTGTACTTGTGAAGGACCTAACCATGCTACTCTTCTTTCTACAGTTCAGCTTGATGTTTTATTTTTTGTCCTTTTTTTTTGTTTGTAAAAACTTTTGGACTTATATTACTCTGTTTACCCGAGTCCTTCTGAGACTGTTAGGGGGAGTAATTTTTATTGCAGTTGGCTTTTATTACTCTGTTTTACCCTTTGTCCCTTTGTGACAAAAAGGGGGAGTAATTTTTATTTTTGGACTGGGAATGTATTTCCAAACCGGTCAAGTGATTTTTGTCCCAAAATGGCCAAAGGGGGAGTTTGTTAGGTTGTAATTGGCCTCATTCTGTTTGGACAAAATCACTTGTATGTAAAGATGATGTTTAACAGGGATTCCGCTATTCAGAAGTGTTTTAGAAGATTCTACAAGTCATAAAAGTTGATTCCCTGCCAGCCGTCCGGACAACGTGTCATCCCATCCGGACGCTCATCTGTCCACTGTTCCATCCTTCCGGACGACGTGCCATACCGTCCGGAAGATGTGGATTTCCATCCAGACCCTCCACTGTATCAAGAAGCTTCTGTTCCAGCTTGCATCCGTCCAGACGTCTCAGCAGCCCGTCCAGACGACGTCCAGTATCGATTAGCTTCAGATTTTCTTTCCAAGTTCAAATAAGGGAAGATTGATGCAACCGTCCGGACAACATGGATTTCCGTCCGGACGCGCTCATTCATAATGCAAGAATCGCAATTTAAATACAACCGTCCGGACATTTGTCAGCATGGTCTGGACGCGCGTGCAACAGATATGGAAATTGCATATTCAACTTCAACCGTCCGGACGCCTGCTTCTCATGGTCTGAACGCTGGCTTATCAGATATGTAAATTGTGTGTTGAAGATTAACCGTCCGGAAGGCCATCCCCCATGGCCCGGACACGCGAAGCCTTATATGGAAATTACTTGCAGCGAACGTGAGACCGTCCGGACGACAGTGCCTCACCGTCCGAACGCAGCTCTCAAACAAGAAAGATTTTCAGCAAAAATCTCAAAAATTCTGGTCGCACAGTTGTCCGTCCAGACGGCCCATGTCCACCGTCCGGACGGCACCCATATATTTCACAGTAGTCGCCCATTTTAACCTCAGCCTATAAATAGAGGCCCCTGGGCATTGAGAACTGTAAGAATTCTGTATTGAATTCCACTAGAGCTTAGAGAGTATTTTGTGAGATTATTGGAGCTAATTTGTTCTCTCTCAAGCCATTGCAAGTGTGCTGTTGCTGTGCTACAACTGAAGTCTATCCTAGGGGTCGGCCCTAAGGTAAAGGATTCCATTGAAGACCCCTTCAGGTAGGAGACCTGGTTGGGAGGCGTTCCTGTTGGGTTACACGTTAGAGAGCAAGGTACGACCACTGCATCAGGGGTATATGAGTGTTACTATCTTGTATCTAGTCTTGTCTTCTGAATAGTGGATATCATGGGTTTGGCTGCCCCGTAGTGGTTTTTCTCATCTTGAGTTTCCACTTCGTTAACAAAAATCCTTGTGTTATTTACTTTCCACATTGATTAATTTTTGTTAACACTTTGTGCGCACACTTGCCTTTTATTTTAGAAGTCAATTTCATTTTTCACTTCCAATCATTAGTTTCATTGATTTTATGGTTTAGGTTTTGATTTCATTTGTTTAAGCTTGATTATGTTCATTATGTGTTTATGTTCAAAAGTTTATCCCTTATTTACTAAATACGCCATTATGATGCCCAAATTTAATTGGGTATTCCATAAATGTGCTATTACGCTATCAAAAGTTTTGTAAGGTTTTTTCAGCATTAGTTATAAAAGCGTCGTTGTTCTACCAATTTTAATAAAGGGTATAATAGGAATTATCCATAAGTATGCCGTTATGCCGCCCAACATTCTAAAAGTATTTTTAGGCAATACTAATACTAATGTTGTTATTCTGCCAAGATTTTATAAGATTAAAATAAAGGTAAAAAAATGAAATAGTGTTAATATGAGTTTATTAGTGGATTGTACTAATTCACTATTATTGGTATTAAATTATATTGCAGTTAATATTTGTGTGAACACTTTTCTGAAGCAAAGAAAGAACTGTCAGTATTCCACTCACTAAGCATGATACTTAGTTCTTTAATATGATGATATATATAGGTTTATTTGATGGTATGCAATTGTTTAGGCATATGTGTAGGTAAGTGTTTTCTAGAATACTTACTAAGAATGTGGTTTGTTTGATTAGGTGGTGATATTGATTTGTTTGATTATGTGGTGATGTTGGTTTGTTTGATTTTACGGTGATATTGGTTATGTTGTGATATTGAATGGCATGTAATATAATTGGCATTGCATATTATATTGTCATTAGATATGAACCTGTTAATAAGAAGAATTGAAGGTTTAAGTCCTAAAGAATGAATATTCGAATAAGAAGAAGTTTAAGTCCCATGATAAGTCCGGTTTGGTAAGAGATTCATGACACTGATGAGGGAAAAAGATGATTAAAGTCCTCGGTATCAATAAATGAAAAAATGATGGTTAAAGTCCATGGTATTAACAAAGGAAGTGTCAAAAAGACTATGCATATGAATCCATCATATATCATGTTATAGTATTGTGTATTGTTAAATCTATCAATACGTCGTTATATTATGGGATGCAGTTGACTCACTGTTCCGACAGTATGGCATTGTGGTGTTAACTACGATCACATGCAAGTTTATGCAGTTCAAGATGAAGGAAGGAATCACTAGGATTATTATGTTGAAGGATGAGACCTTTTTATTATTATTAAGTGCCGCGTGTGGCACATATGGTATTTTTTATTGTATTTATTGTATTGGAACTAATAGTTCATATTTTTTTATAATGAGATAATTCAGTTAGCTCTAGTGTTATGTTTTCTAAGTTTTTAAAGAAAAATATATTTCCGCTGCCAATTCTTAACTTTGATGTTTTCGTAATGTCTCGTAGAAATCAAAATTTTCACTTACTTTCTTTTTTTTTTTTAAAGTGGAGCATTACAGTTTGGTATTAGAGCGTTTTGCTCTGAGGATCAGTGAGAACTTGGTGTCAAATTGCAACTTAAGTTACAGTTTAGTACCAGAGCATTTTGCTCTGAGTATTGTTAGACTTGACCTTAGAAGTCTAGGAATGACACAAGAGCTTTTGTGTAAAATTATATAGCCAAAGAAAATTTTAAATGTCGTTTACAGTTAGGATTTTTATGCTTATGTAAATGTATACATTCTGTGATTCTTATGACTATATGTTGCTTGTTATGCATGTTAGGTCATATAATGATATGACTTGCTATGCATTTTAAGAAACATATTGATGTGATTTGTAAGTTGGAAATATGTTGGTATAATTTGCATGCTAAATAAAGAATGTCTGATGGAACTATTTTGATTAAAAAGTGACTTAAGAATAAAGAAAATGTTTTTAGTGTAACTTTTAACATTGTTACCATGTTTATGAAATGATGTTTAGACACAATGAAAATGCCTAGAAAATAAAATTTTTTTTGAAAATGATATATATGTATTATAGACATATGTTTGTTTCATTTGTTTAATAGCAACGAAGAGACTCCATTAAATAAGAGGGAGGAAAACTCTTATTTCTTCTATTGAATGGTAGGAGTAAAATTTTTGTTCCTGAATGAAAATCTCGTTCATGTAAATAATCCATTAAATAAGAGGGAGTTAAACTCTTATTTCTCCCATTGAATGGACGGAGTAAAACTCTTATTCCAAAACAAGGATACTTATTCGTGTATAACAATGCATTGAATATGAGGGAGTTAAACACTTATTCCGAAATGAGGCTACTCATTCATGTATAACAATCCAATGAATAAGGGGGAGTCAAACTCTTATTCCGGGATGAGAATTAATACTCATTCATGTATTATTATATGTTTTCAAAAGGTTTTGAAACAATAGAATCCCTTTATGAAAAACTTTTGAAAATGTGTGCTGATGATATGCATGTGTATGTACACTTAGAATAATAGCACGTAGCTCCACTTTAGATTATGTATCTAAATTCCTGATAGATGTGATCTTTAAGCTTAATATTATAATCTTGTAAATGATTGTGTTTATTTACTCCTAAGTCCCTAGATAAATGTCTGGATTATTATTTAAAATAATTTAGAAAGGATCGGATAAACACTCTTTATCAGATTTAACAAATTTAGATGTTTAGTATATAAAAATGTGCCACTTCGATGAGATAAGAAAAGCTAAGATGTGCCCCACTATGAAATAATGATGGAAGGATTCCACCTCTATCCTCACTATGTGATTCCAGCCCTAGCTCAACTCATAGCTCACACTACTAAACAATCCACTCAAGTAATAGCACAAGTACTCCCAACGGGTCAAACGATTTGAACAGGTAAGTCATTTAGGATTCGATATTTCTAATCGGTAAATTTTGGTTATTAAAGATTATCTCAAGATCTTTATAGCCAGAGCTGACATTCTTGTTTCATCGCCAAATCCTATCTCTCTAAACTTTCGGCCACTATAGGGAGTACGCGGATATGGCAGTTGATACCAAATAAGGTTAGTACCCGTATGCACCATAATCGATTAATCGACCCATGAAATAGATAATGGTACTGTATAAAATATTATTTTCTTACACCCTTTTTGAAAAGATAAGAACGACTACTAATTATATTTAAGGTTTTCACTATGATAAGATTATCTCCTAAAAAATGTAGCGCCCCAGATTTTAACACATAAAATATAATTTCCTAAATTATATTTTAAGACCTAATAATAAGGCAAAATAATATATATGAATATTTATGAAAATAAATATTCATTAATTAAGAAGCGTTTATAGTTTCAGTTTAATAAAAGTTCAAACGGACCTTAAACTTTGGAATAACGAAAATAGGGTCAAACGAACTCCGTTTTGGTCGATTCAAAAGCCAGAACGCTCGTCCCAGAGTCCTATATCTACCTATAAATTTTCATAGAAATCAAATTTTTTTAGGTTTGCCAAATCTGTCCGTGAACCTACTGCCCCAGGACTGGACAGCATGCATGAGTGGCAGCCCAAGATTCTGCCACGTCACTGCCATGTCACCCTATTCATTTTTTGATGCGTTCCTGAGTTGACAAGTGTCTATTCTTGTCTTGCATGGTAGTTTAATAGTTACTATAAGTAAAGTAAATATCTAAGGATAAAATTACCTAACTAAAGTTACTAATGTAAGAGATATTATTGAAAAATCATCATTACTTGCTTTGATGATTTATTCTCATTTAAAGCCAGCCACTAGTAAGCATTCCTTTGTGATATTTGATAACCAATTAGTCCTATTTGTAACTCAGTTTCATTTCTTAGTAAAGACAAATGACAAATTTAGTTTGAATGGAATTTGTTATGATGGGGTTAGATATTATTTGATTTTTGTGATGATTAGATTTTAGGATATTTTGTTGGAAATTCTCCAACTTGGCCGGCCATTATGTGTGAGGGGGAGATGGCTTAGTCTCATTGCTTTAATCATAATGCTAATGCAAATACAAAGGAAATGTAAATTAGAACACAAATACACATGAAATGTAAATTCATATGAAATGCAAATGCATGTAGATATTTACCTAAGTAATGATGAAACCCATGTGCCTTGGAGGATAAGGCTAAGATTTAACCCCCATTCATTAGATCAAAATGTGTCTACTTTGTAGCGCCCCAGATTTTTATGACATAAATTATAATGGTTTAAATTAATTTTAAAACATTTTTAATAAGGAAAAAGAATAACTACGATTATTTATAAATGTGTATTTTTGTTTGTAGAAACGTTTATAGTTGCAATTTGATAAAAACTCAAAACAGACCTTAAACTTTGGAATAACGGAAACAGGGTCTAACAAACTCCGTTTTGGTCGATTCAAAAACTGAGACGCTCATCTTGAAGTTCTCTAGCTACCCTCCAAATTTCATAATTTTTGGACTCTATTTGATACCCGAAAACATCCGTGAGAAATTACACCTCTGATTTGGACGAAAATTCAGATATTTATAAATTTTGTAAGCCCATTTCTTCTCTATAAGAATTCAGCCCAGCCCATTTGTTATTTTTGCCCACAAACCCAACCCACCTTTCACATGTTAAATTCACATTATCCATTAATGGGTCATCTTTGGACTTAACCCAACCCATTCCAATTGCTATCTACAAACCCAACCCACATTTCACATGTTAAATTCACATTATTCATTATTGGGCCATCTTTGAACTTAACCCAACCCATTCCAATTGCTATCTACAAACCCAACCCACCTTTGAGAAAATAGTAATTTCCTTGAGTGAGAAACTAGGCATAGTAGATTGGTCTAGCAATGAGAATGGTTAAATAATAATAATAATAATAATAATAATAATAATGTTAGAATAATATATTAAGGTTTGAGTGCATTATGGTAGGTAAATTTGAGTGCATTGTGGTAGGTAAGGTTGAGTGCATTGTGGTAGGTAAATTTGAGTGCATTGTGGTAGGTAAGGTTGAGTGCATTGTGGTAGGTAAGTTTGAGTGCATTGTGGTAGGTAAGATTAATTCCCATCCATTGGATCAAAATGTGTCTACTTGATCCTAACCATTCATTGTGCATTGTGGTAGGTAAGTTTGAGTGCATTGTGGTAGATAAGTTTGAGTGCATTGTGGTAGGTAAGGTTAATTCCCATCCATTGGATCAAAATGTGTCTACTTGATCCTAACCATTCATTCTCTTATAAATAGAACCCAAAATGGAAGACACAATACCCATTAAGCTTCACTCACACACACATCTAAGGCCAAGAGAGAAAATTGTGGGATTTGTGTAGTTTTGTGTGGTTTAAGGCTTAAAGTGTGTGCAAGGAAGTATTTTGGTAAAAGCTCGATCCCGATGTTAATGGAAAGTCCAAGTAAGGGATCCTCTACCCCTTCTCAAATTATTGTATTACTTTAATTATTCCTTTATTTGCATAATTGCGATTTGATTCAGTATTTCAAATTATTTTGTTTATATAAAGGATTTGTCTTAAATTGATTTTTGACGTGAAAATTATTGAGTAAAAATGATATTTTGGAAATTGTGATTTTGAGAAAAACCTCGGTTTTAAAGGACTTTGTAAATTTTGAGAATTTATTTTTTTAACCGAGATGTGAAGTCATTTTTTGAATAACGATAAAAGAAGAAAAATATTTGTGAAAACCCTCCAACACGTTGCCCCTGGATATACAAGAAAAGAATGAGAAAGTTTTGTGAGAAAACTCTATGAGATATATATAAAGGAGAAATTTTTGAAAAAAAGGGCACGTGTGTGGAGGAGACTATTTTGAGCCCCATTCGCAGAGATTCGCAGAGATTAAGCTCGGTACCGTAGCTCGAGATGGAAGCGCACCCGCTGATGAACTTTTTCAAAGCGGTATCCGTCTCTATGTCAGTCTAAGTGCACTTCAATTAATTAGTTGACGGGGGCAGGGCCTGTGGCCACAGGTAAACCGCGTTACCTGCCCGAGGTCACAGCAACGACCGCGCAACCCTACTTACACAGGGCGTAAGAGTGTATAGGGGCTTAGTATGAGTAATGATTAATTTCAAATATATATTATATCTTGTGTATAAAAATGAGTTTTTTTGACAATTGTTTTGAGGTTTTAAAGAAAAGAATTTAACTCAACTGTTTTATGGTTGAGGATTTCCTTACTGAGCATATTTTTGTGCTCACCCCTTATTTTGTTTTTGTTTTCAGGTTATGAACAGAGAGACGTAGGTGGCCGGAATGGGATCTAGGAATGCATTAGAATATTGCATTTATGTTTTTCTTAATAAGTGCACTTGCACAACAAATTTAGTTTTCTTTGGATTTTTAATTATTGAATCAAACATAATTGTTTATTTCAAAATAACCGTTTCCGCATTTATTTAAAAACTCTGAGATTTAAAATCATTATTATTTTTATTTATTTAAATCAGCATACTAGTTAAGATATTTGGCAGACCTTACGAATCTTTGCAATTTTTAAAGAGAAAAGGACGAACCTAACCTTTAGCGGTTTGGGGGCGTTACATACTTGATCCTAGCCATACATTCTCTTATAAAATAGAACTAAAGTGGAAGGATGCAAAAATCCATCAAGCTTCATGATAAGCGCCGAATGTTTCACATTCAAGCCCCTTAACTTATATATGTTAATTCCTTAGCATTGTTATTTATTTGATTTTGTGTTGTTTTATTGTTTTCAGGTTGTAAATAAAGATGCAATTAATTCCATTGATTTTGGGCTTAAAGCACACTTTGAGAAGACCCAGAAGATATGGGTAAGCTAAACCAATCATAATAGAAGACCTATATGATGTTGTTAAGTTTAATCAAATCAAGGGAATGATTAAATCGGAATTTCTCCAATAAGAGTCAAAATCGGATTGGATTCAAATTTGGATTTTGCATATGTCTCAGTGTTTTAATCATAACTTTGGTAAGCTAATACAAAATACAACAAATATGTCAGAAATAACTTTTTTTTAATTCGGAAGTTTACTCTATCAAAATCGCCCCGCAATAAAAGACCACAAATCTGGACGAATTTAAAATATTTTTCCTACTTGTATTGAATTTTCAATCTCCTACTTGGACTAAGAGAATAAGTTCTTGGATTCCTAGGGCTTTTAGGCCTCTCCTAGTCCCTAAATAGACCCCTAAGCTTCAAGAGAAGGTGTGCTTAGCTTTAGACAGAAAATTCTTATTGGAGGCTTGACAAGTTGAATAGGAGAAGAACATGGCAGAAGCTGACTGAATTATTTATTTATTTTTTTATTTATTTTTTCTTTACAATGACACATCAAAGCTGACTGAATTACCTCAATGTATAAAATAATAACCTTTTGTTCTGATATAATAATTACATTCAAATTAATAACATATGTGCCATAAACGGCACTTAATAAAGTATCAATCATACCGTAATAAATATCACAGCACCAAAGAAACATATGAAAAGAGTCTGACATAGGTGCATGAAATGATGGACTAAGCAGGGTAGTCCATCATATCCAAGAGTCCACAACATCGGAGGCAACCTAGCCTCAAAAGACCTCCAATAGGAACCATCTAAGCATCCAAAAAGTCCTGATATTCTTCGTCCTCAAACCCTGTATTAATAAATAATACATATAGAAATAATAATACAAAAATACCTAAGTGAGTCAACTGTTTCCAATAATATAATGAATGCTAATTTATTTACGAAATGCAACGCAATGAAATATAACTCTATGATTTTATGTATATGCAATTCATGTTCCGGGCATGAATTGAATGTATATATATATATATATATATATATAAATAAAGCAATGATATGACAGTTTTATATTCAGAGTTTTATTCATTAAAGTAACTTTCTTCTTACCTAATTCTAGTTATAGCCTTTGCTCGGTTAACGGCTTATTCTAGGAACCTTTACTCCTTCCAATTGAAGCCTATGCTTCGTATATTTAAACCTATGCTTCTTTTATCAGGGGCTTATGCTTATCTGTCAAATTGAAGCCTATGCTTCTTTTATCAGGGGCATAAGCTTATCCGTCAAATTGAAGCATATGCTTCTTATATTTGAAGCCTATGCTTCTTTCATCCAGAGCCTATGCTCAAAGCTTATTATATTAATACTGCTAGCCTTTGCATCCCAGTGTTGTTATTTATTAGATCTTTCACAAGGCCTATGCCCTACTAATGGCCTTTGCACACCAGCTTTATTATTAACTAGTTTAGTTAAAATAGAAAATATGTAAAATCACATACGCAAACAAATAAATAAATAAGTGTTCATAATATTAAGGTATACTTCCCGTGTATAAGGGTTGCGCCCCTTTGCGCTTTTTTATATTATTGCAATTACTTATCAAAAAAAAAAAATATTAAGGAAAATTCCACCAGCATCACCCTCAGTAAGTATAAAGATACTTACCGTCTTTTGCTTCCAAAAGGGTTTCTATACAATTGTTGACGAAGACTTCTACAGAAAGGGCTAAAACTGCACCCTTGCTGTAGCACACGAAACATAGTATTTTTCTGCTTTCCTTTTAAAAGAGATGCAATCTGTGAGAGCAACAAAGTGTTTCTTCTCTTTGTTTTCTTCATTCTTTTTCCTTTCATTAACATCATAAACCGAACACACAAGAATACACTGCAATACAATTTAATGCACACAATAGTGAATTAATATAATTCACTAATAATAACCTTATTCTCCTTTTCTAACTTTCAAATCTTAACTTAATTTTCTATTATTATTTCGACATAGTAACGACATATAAAATTAGTTTAGTATAATGCCATATATTTCATGCGGGTATTATAACAGTATTTATTAAAAAGACCAAAATACCCTTTTTCATAAAAATTACCAAAATACCATTTTCTGTAAATAAAACCAAAATACCATTTTTAATAAAAATGATTCTTTTTACTTTAAATCATAATAATATAATATTCCTTTATAGACATAACAATTAGTATAACTAATTATCATAGTTATAAAATAATCTTTTAAATGTATTTGTGTAGCGCAATGGCACTTTTATAAAATATCTTCTTTTTTTACTCGGGCATCACAACGACATGTTTTATAAATCTTTTGCGCCACTTGAAGAGCCCTGTTTTAAAACAACTTTTAAAACATTAGAATACTAATAACCTTATAACAATTAAGATTTAAAACAAATAGAAATCTTTCCAGAATATCTTTAGGATATTTTGTAAAGATCTCAAAATATCTTTTTGGGATATTTTGTAAAACAACACTAAAACCGGTTTGAGAGATATTCCTTTTCTTTCACCACAACATAAAACTATAACTTTAAAGGTTTAGAAACTTACCCAAAATATATCACAAAGTTGATATATTTTGTAAGAGAACTTATTTGGAAAGAGATGAGACTTCTCTTTATTCTTTTCCCCTTTTATAAAATTAGGTATAATAGTTAAAACTCACTATTTTTACAAAAAAGAGTTTTGCAACCTAAAATGACGGAACTTTTAATTAAATAATAGGGTTAAATACTCCTATGGTCCCTAATTTTTGAAAACTTTATTTTTTTAGTCCTTGAGTTTTAATTTGCATCACAGATGGTACCTCAATTTCGAAAAAAATACCGAATTAGTACCTCAGTTAAGTTTTCCGTCCAAAAACGTGTTAACCTCTGAGGTTGACACGTGGCACTATATAAAAAAATTAAAAAATAATAATATTAAAAATATATATTGAAAAATTGAAAAAATAAAAAAACAAGGGGGTGGCTCAGCCACCCCCCTTGGCCACCATGGGGGTGGCCGGCCAACCCCTTGGCCGGTCTGGGGTGGCCGAACCACCCCATGGAGGGTAGTTCGGCAACCCCATGACCAAAAAAAAAAAAAAAAAATCAAGATCGATTTTGGCCAAACCCTCCAAATTTTGTTTTTTCCGTTTTGCCTTTGGGGGTAGCCGAACCACCCCCGTGGCCTTTGGGGGTGGCCGAACCACCCCCATGGCCTTTGGGGGAGGTTCGGGCACCCCCAAGGGCAAAACGAATCTTGCCATTTTTTTTTTCTGTTCAAGGGGTGGCCTAACCACCCCTTGCCAACCCCTTGGCCAAAGGGGGTGGCCGGCCACCCCCATGGTGGCTTTTTTTTCAATTTTTTTAATTTTATTATTTTTTAATTATTTTTTTTAATTTTTTATATAGTGCCACGTGTCAACATTTGAGGTTGACACGTAGCGGACAGTTAGTTTTTGGACGAAAAACTTAATCGAGGTACCAATTCGATCTTTTCTCAAAATTGAGGTATCATCTATGATGGAATTTGAAACTCATGGACTAAAAAGGTATTTAACCCTAAATAATATTAAGGCAGATATTGTTTTAGTTATTCTAACTTAAACAATGAGATACCAAAAACAAGTTTAAGCCAACATATATTAAATAAACATAATAACTTCATTAATATAATAGATGAGTTTTACACTTTTAAAAACAAGCGAATAGAATAACGACATCTTCAACCCTTATTTTAATCTTATAAAATCTTGGCAGAATAACAACATTAGTATTAGTAATGCCTAAAATTACTTTTAGAATGTTTGGCCGCATAACGGCATAATTATGGATAATTCATATTATACTCTTTATAAAATTTGATAGAACAACGATGCTTTTATAACTAATGCTTAAAAAAAAAAAAAAACCGACAAAACTTTTGATAGCGTAACAGCACATTTATGGAATACCCAATTAAATTTTGGCATCATAATGGCGTATTTAGTAAATAAGTGATCAACTTTTGAACATCAACACATAATGAACATAATCAAGCTTAAACTAATGAAATCAAAACCTAAACCATAAAATCAATGTGAAGCTTACCAAAGTACTTCCTAGCACACACTCCAAGCCTTGGACCACACAAAACTACACAAATCTCACACTTTTCTCTCTTGGCCGTGGGTGTGTGTGTGCTTGATGGATTTTTCCATCCTTCCACTTTAGTTCTATTTATAAGAGAATGAATGGCTAGGATCAAGTAGACACATTTTGATCTAATGGATGGGTTTACCCTTGTCCTCCAAGGCACATGGGTGTCATCATTACTTAGGTAAATATCTAGATACATCTGCATTTCACGTGTATTTATAGAATTTTGGAAGCATGGGATGGTGACACATGGCATATGATCAAAGCAATGAGATTAAGCCATCTCTCCCTCACACATGATGGCCAGCCAAGTTGGAGTACTTCCTACAAAATGTCCTAAAATCTAATCATCACAAAATCAAATAAAATCAAATTATATCCAATCCAATGATAGCAAATCCCATTCTAACTAAATTTGGCATTTGTCTTTTCTAAGAAATGAAACTGAGTTACAAATAGGACTAATTGGTTACAAAATATCACAAAATCAATAGGGTGACGTGGCAGAATCTTAGGCTGCCACACATGCATGCTTCCCAGTCCAAGGGCAGTAGATTCACAGACTTCAGTAAACCTACAAAAATCTGAATTCTATGAAACTTTATAGGTAGATAGAGGACTCTGAGGCAAGCATTCTGGCTTTTGAATTGACCAAAACAGAGTTTGTTTGACCCTGATCTGTCATTCCAAAGTTTAAGGTTCGTTTGAACTTTTATTAAACTGAAACTATAAATACTTCTTAATAAATGAATATTTATTTTCATAAATATTCATAGTTATTCTTTTTCCTTATTATTAGGTCTTAAATCATATTTTAAGTAATTTTATTTAATATCTTAAAATTCAGGGTATTACACCAGCACCACGATGAGCGGTCAAATTCGTAATAGGGTGTTGATGTAGTCCTTTCCAAGTAACAATGGTTTAATTGTATTTTAGTTTGGGATTTTCTATAGGCATGATGGTTGTGTAACTGTGAGAATTGATCTTAATTTTTATATTCAATCATTATGAATTTCTGATCTTGTCTTAGAAAATCTTTTATATTAATTGAACTCAATCCTTCATATTTTCTGTGATTATATGAATGATTATTATACAACGGTTTTAATTGATATATGATTAAGAGGGTTAGATAGGCCATGCATAGGGAAGACAGATTGTACTACACCCTAGTTTAGTATAATTTAGGTAGACAGTCTGTGCCAACCGAAGATGGATTATACTTATTCTTTAGAGGTAATTTCTTGACTACTCGAATTAGACGAGCCCTATATCATGCATAGTATGAATTTTCCTTGTTAATTTATGATTGACCACTGTTATGCAGTGAGTGGTGAAATCAACCCCCTATTCTTTCTCTCATCACTAAAATCTTTATTTTTATGTCTTTAGTTTGATGCATTTAACTTAGTTATAAACAAAAATCAAACATCTTTTAAATTAAGTTATATTTAATCTCGAAAAGCTTGATAGCAATTCCTACACAGTCCTTGAGATTCGACACCCTCAATATAGCCCTATCCTACAAGAATTCGTACTATTGCGAGTGGTAATTTTATTATTGATATTTTTGTGCAAAAAACGACCACATCACTTCACACACGCACCCACGGCCAAGAGAGAAAAGTGTGAGATTTATGTGGTTTTGTGTGGTCCAAGGCTTGATTTCATTAGTTTAAGCTTGATTATGTTAATAATGTGTTTATGTTCAAAAGTTGATCACTTATTTACTAACTACGCCATTATGATGCCCAAATTTAATTGGGTATTCCATAAATGTGATGTTACACTATCAAAAGTTTTGTAAGGTTTTTTAAGCATTAGTTATAGAAGCGTCGTTGTTCTACCGAATTTTATAAAGAATACAATAGGAATTATCCATAATTATGCCGTTATGCCGCCCAGCATTCTATAAGTATTTTTAGGCATTACTAATACTAATGTTGTTATTCTGCCAAGATTTATAAGATTAAAACAAAGGTTAAACTTGAAAATAGTGTTAATATGAGTTTATTAGTGGATTGTACTAATTCACTATTATTGGTATTAAATTATACTGCAGTTAATATTTACGTGAACACTTTTTTGAAGCAAAGAAAGAACTGTGAGTATTCCACTCACTGACCATGACACTGAGTTCTTTAATATGATGATATATAGGTTTATTTGATGGTATGCAATTGTTTAGGCATATGTGTAGGTAAGTGTTTTCTAGAATACTTACTACGAATGTGGTTTGTTTGATTTGTTTGATTATGTGGTTATGTTGGTTTGTTTGATTTTATGGTGATATTGGTTATGTTGTGATATTGAATGGCATGTGATATAAATGGCATTGCATATTATACTTTCATGAGATATGAACCTGTTTATAAGAATAATTAAAGGTTTAAGTCCTAAAGAATGAATGAATGAAAGAATAAGAAGAGGTTTAAGTCCCATGATAAGTCCAGTCTAGTAAGAGACCCACAGCTCTGATAAGGGAAAAGGATGGTTAAGTCCATGGTATTAATAAAGGAAAAAATTATGGTTAAAGTCCACAATATTAATAAAGGAAGTGTCAAAAAGACTATGCATATGAATCCATCATACATCATATTATAGTATTGTATATTGTTAAATTTATTAATATGTCGTTATATTATGGGATGTAGTTGACTCATTGTTCCGACAGTATGGGATTGTGGTGTTAACCACAATCACATGCAAGTTGATGCAGGTTAGGACGAAGGACGGAGTCACTATGATTATTATATTTAAGGATGAGACCTTTTTATTATTATTAAGTGCCGCATATGGCATATATGGTATTTTTTATTGTATTTATTGTATTTATTGTATTAGAACTAATGGTTCGTATTTTTATATAATGAGGTAATTCAGTCAACTCTAGTGTTATGTTTCTTAAGTTTTTAAAGAAAAATATATTTCCGCTGTCAATTCTAAACTCTAATGATGTCGTAATGTCATGTGGAAATCAAAATTTGTACTTACATTTTTTTTTAAAAAGCGGGGCATTACACTTATCATTAATCTTGAGGCTTTTAAGTATATCAATGGCCAGCAGAAGCTCAACCGCAGACATGCCAAATGGGTTGCCTACCTTCAAGAATTCATTTGGATGTTGAATAAAGTTGTTGATGCATTGAGTAGGCGGGTTGCACTTCTTACTACTATGCATACCAAAGTTATGGGTTTTAACACTTTTCGAGAATTGTATACGGCAGATCCTTCATTCGAGAAGATATTTGCTAAGGTGTTCGTAAGTAAGTGCAATGATTATGTTATTCTTAATGGTTATCTGTTCCTTGGTTTACAACTATGCATTCCAGATAGTTCATTGAGTGAACAAATAATACAAAAGTTGCATAGAGAATGTCACTTTGGGAGAGACAAAACTTTGGCTTTAGTCTTGTAGCGCCTCAGGTTTTAAGTCATAAAATAAAATGTCTTAAATTAGAATTTAAAACTGAAAAAAATAGACAAGTCTAGAATTAACGCTCGATCCACAAGACTCGACGCTCAAACGACTTAATACTGTAGGAAACAGTATTCACATTCAGCAGTTCATAAAATACGTGGCTTCTGACACAATATTTTATCCCCGATAAATTAATAAGGTTATATGAATATTTGTGAAAATAAATATTCTTTAGTCTTATTATTTATAAACCATGATTTTATAAATAAAGAATAATATTATTAGACTAAAATAATATTACTGAATTATTAAATAGACAGACTGAAATATTCAGAGAGCTAATTGATATAATTGGTATATAATATTATTGGTACGATACACATATTTGATATATATATTATAATATTTTTTGTGTTATAATATTATTAATGGAATAATATTAACAATGAAACGAACTAGACTCAAAACGGGCTTATATTATAATATTAATAAGTTAGATTAAAATGGTAAAGATCCGATGTGAAAATATCTATGCTAAAAATATAATTAGTAAGTTTTAAATAAATGTCTAAGGATTAACCCAGGTTAAAGTAACTAAGATAAAACTTAACCATAGGTTAATCATTATATCTCAGGATATTTTACTATTAACTCAGGTTAATCTAACTAAGATGAATATTAACCTTGAGTTACAAAATATCTATTGATATTTTACTAAACTTAATGAGTATGTTTTAGAAAAATAATATCCTATATTTTATAAAATAAACCATTACCCCTCTTCTCTAAGGCTCATACCCGGTTCCTCTTCTTTCTTATTTTTCTTCTTCTTTTCTCTTTACTTCTTCTTCTTTCTTCTTTCTTCTTCGTTCCACTTCTATCCAACGAGAACAGAGAGATTGGGAGAGAGATAGCAGAGATCGAGAGAGACGGAGAGACAGAGATCGAGAGGGGAACCGAGAGAGAGAGAATTGGGGATTGAGAAAGTGAGTCCGAGGAAAATCGCTGAAGGAGAGAAACAAAACCCGAGACCCAGGCCCGATTTCCAATGGGTTTGATAGAGATGAAATAGAGAGGGAGAGCAGGAGAGCTAGAGGACCGGTCCTTCGATGGTTCAGTGAGGGCCGGAACAGTCGACGCCAACGGACCCAAAGGTGACTCATGAGACCCGATCCTCCGATGGGTCATTGCCGGTGAGCCAAGGGTGTGATTTTCCGGTGAAAATTCCGGTAGCCTTCTAAAGAAATTCTCAAGGTAATTTCTTGTAATTTATTTGATTTAGTTGGTTATTGTTGTTGAAATTGGAATTGGGTATTTTTTGAAGCAGATTCACGGGTGTTTTAGGGGTTGTTTTGGTGTTACGGCCAAGCCCTATTCTGGCCAATTACTGTGATGCTTAGATTATGGGTGTTCTTGTAATGCCCCAGATTTTAAGTCATGATAAAATGTCTTAAATTAGAATTTAAGAATGAATAAAATAGACAAGTCTAGAATTGACATTCGATCCACAAGACTCAACGCTCAAATAACTTAATACTGTAGGAAATAGTATTCACATCTAGAAGTTAATAAAATACGTGGGTTCAGACACAATATTGTATCCCCGATAAATTAATAAGGCTGAAAATTAAAGAAGACTTCTAATTTACCAATATTGTATCCACAAGACTCGACGCTCAAATAACTTAATACTGTAGGAAACAATATTCACATCTAGCAGTTAATAAAATACGTGGCTTCAGACACAATATTGTATCCTCGATAAATTAATAAGGCTGAAAATTAAAGAAGACTTCTAATTTACCAAGTGTGTGCGAAAGTGTGCAACAAAATATCGCAATGTGAAAATTAAATAGATAGATATTTTGTTGTTGACGAAGTGGAAACTCAATTAATAGAAAAACTACTCCGGGGCAGTCAAACCTAGAATATCTATTATTCAGAAGACAAAGCTAGTTACAAAGCAGTAGCATTCACATACCCTTATGCAGTAGTTGTACCTTGAACTCTGACGTGTAACCCAATACGAACGCTTCCCAACCAAGTCACCTACTTGAAGGGGTCTTCAATGGAATCATTTACCTTAGGGCCAACCCCTAAAATAGACTTCAGTTCAGCACAGAAATAACAATTGGCAACGGCTTGAGAGAGAATATATTTTATAAGTATGGTTCTTATTGGACTTTGTGGTTGCAGGATCAGAAGTGCTTCGTATTCTCTCTCATTTCTTCCCTTGATTAGTAATAATATATATATATAACAAATAGATGTATCGCATAAATTATATTCTCTCCTGTATTACTCGATTTTAAAACTATCATTTAAGCTACTAATAATTTATTTTAAACTTATGCTCCGTTTTTTTCAACGTACGTAAAATGATTTCTGGAAAATGATTTCGGCATTTTTCGGTGTTTGGCAGGGGCGAAAATAATAGTCAACCGGAAAATGATTTATGTTTGACCAAAAATGCTTAGTAAATTTCGAAAAATGATTTACACTTTTTAAAAGCGTAAATCATTTTTCGAAGACGCTAGACGCATTCGACCCCTATTAAACGACACAGTCAACCTTCACTTCAAGCAGTCGACTATCACCGAAATCTTGCCGGTATTGAAATCCGACAACATCCGGTCACTGTCGCCGGAATCCGACGACGAAATCCGGCCATCTTCGTCGGAATCCTGTCAGCCCAGATTCCGGCGACCGTATTCCGGCCATCTAGCCGGAATCTGGCCAGAACGGCTGTATTCCGGCCGGCTGGCCGAATCTAGCCAGAACATCCCGGCCAGAACTGCCGGCTGGCCGGAATTTCCTGGCCAGAACGGCCGGCCGGCCGGATCTGGCCAGGAAATTCCTGCCGGCCGGCGGGATCAAACTAGAAAATTCCGGCCAGAAAGGCCGGATTCCGGCCAGTATGCCGAAATCCAGCTGTTTTGGCCTGAATCCGATACTTTCGCCGAAATCCGGTCATTCCAGATTCCGATGAAACTGTTCGGATTCTGGCCTATATCTTGGATTCGGGCTATAGTAGCCGGAATGGCAAAATCCGGTAAAAGTGATCGAAATCCTGTCTGTCAATGACGGAATCTCGTATTCGGTAATTTTTATATTATTTTACATTAATATTTATATGTTTTGAATAAAATTAATTTGTATAGGTTAATATGATTGAATAAAAATATTAATAATATTTATGATTTTCCGTACACGCTAAACACTGGAAAATGCTTTCGCCGAAAAATATTTTTCAGAAAAATGACTTCCCTGAAATCATTTTACGACGAAAACTATTTTACATCGAAACAAATGGAGCATTAGTTGCATCGGTGTTTGCTAAAGTGTGCTTTCTTCAACTTTACAAAAAAAAAGTGAAAAAAACTACTAAGGACAAAAAAGCAAGTATAGTGATCCAAGAAGATGTATCAAATTGTGTGTGGAATAAGGTGGGGGTGATAAGTGTAATTAATGTCCAACGTGAACTTTAGTTTTTAAGCTTAATTAACATATATACTTCTTGAATTCATATTTTTAATTGCATGTAAATCATATTTTACTCAAAAAGAATGTAAAAATATTTGTAAAATGTAGGAGTTCATGAATGACAAAATTGGCATTGATAATTATATAAACAAAATCCAAAATTTATTTTTTAAATTTTTTTTACAGGAGTGATGTTAAAAATTTTAGAATTGTGACTCGTGTGTATATATAATATTTTAGATTCCATATCAACTACGACAATTGTGTCGTCATTGATATATTCCCATCAATGATTACACATCCTGTCACTAATAGCAATGATATTGTCCTAAATATTTCCCTGTAAATGGAGAAAAAAGATTTCCACCCGAATATATAATTAACATAGTAATGTTTTTTTTTACAATTTTTATATAACTTTAACAATTTTTTTACAATGATTAATCATTGAATTTATTTTTTTATATGTAGGCCCTAAATATTCAATGATTGATTTTAAAAAAAAATTTGTTAAAATTATATATATAAAAGTTGTATAATAAATATTACTCTAATTAGTATTAGCAACGACAAAAGTTGTACACTTTTGTTCATGTAAATCATATTCCATTTTCTGTTGGGCTCATCCTCCATCTTGTTTCAATTTTCAGATTATTTTGACTTGAGGGTAGTGGTTATAGCTACCCATTAAACACTATATTTGGGCCTCTTTCTGGTTCCTCTTTTGATTCATGGACCATTGATCAAATGAATTTTTGGTCAAGATTCTCAATTAAGTGCAACCACCTAATCAAACTCCAACAGCTGTCTCAGCTTGCCACTCTTCAACCGCTTTACTCGTAATCAATAAAATGTCTCCTTATTACCAAGGAAAATATAAATTATTAACCCTTTTAATTTTCTTTCATTTGAAGAGACAGAAAGAGTAAAGAGTGTTTCCCAAATATATAAAACAATTTCCCTTTTTCTTTTCATTTTTACCTTTCTTTTCTTTGCTTCCTAAAGAAGATCCCTTACTTTTTACATATAGAAAAGAGTACTACTCTTCATCTTTTCCCAAATACTTACAAGTTAGAATCTCCGAAGACGTTTCTTGAAACTTTCTTGCATCTTTCAATCCCCTTTTGCCCAACTGTACAGGCTGTTGTGCTCTATTATTGTCTTACTTTTGCCCAAATGTTCAGCTGATAATTGCAACAATATTTAATACGTTTGGCCGCTAAATTCCTATCTCAATCAAACCATTTCAAAAGTTGTCCACTTGCTCGATGCATCCATATATAGAATATGGATCCAGTCTGTCGTTTTAGACGAAAACAAAAGGAAGCAGCCAAATCAACTCTACTTAATTAGATGATAGGCACTGCATTTACTATAGTTATCTTGTTAGAGTTGATCATTTGGTCGCTTCCTTTTTGTTTTCGACTAATTAGTTTGTTTATAAGCTTAGGCGAAGGGGGAAAAAAAATAGACATCTAAGTTTCTAGATGCATTCACATATATTCGTTACCAACGACAGAACAACAAAAAATTACACAACTAAGTTTCAGCTTAGGATTGGTGCCAATTTCAAGATGATGCTGGAATTACCTTGAATATCTTATAATGTCGGAAGGTGATCGATTCGTGTGGAAAGGGAGGCAAACGGATTCGAAACAGTTCATAGGTTAGCTAAGGAAGCGCTTTCCATTATGAATAAACAAATTCATATGGAGGATGTTTCTCTTTATATTTTTGACATAGTAACTACTGAACGCAGCGCCCATTATGAATGAATAAGTTCATATAAGTTGTTGGAGGGACTAATTAAGTTTCAGTTTAATTATTGGCAAACTAGTTACATAAACACTTTAGAATATGCAAAAAGATTCATGCCTACGTACGAAACCACCCAATCTATATTTTGCAATTCACATAGTATCCAATAAGCATTTATATATCTATATATGCTTATAGTAAAAGATCGAGAAAAGTAAAAAGGAAAACGTCCTTATTCATGAATACCGATCGAGTACAAATTTTTCTATCTGAATGGCTCTAATCGCCTCTAGCTCTACTTCCACCGGGATGAAAAAGGAGGGATGCTTTGTTCATTCTCAAAGAAATTAGCAGGATCAACCATAGTCTTCACATGCACTAACCTCTCAAAGTTGCTCTTAAAATATTTAGTACCCCATATGCTCGCCCGTTTATAGCTTGTGTTGCCTTTGTTATTATTTGCTCCAATGTCAAGGTCCCTATAATTGCAATATGCAGCTCTTGGAGATTTCGAAACGTAGGGAGCCATGTAACCGTAAAACCTTCTGATCCAACTTATATGCCTTTCGGATGCCGCAGTTTCTTTTTCTTCCCAGTACACGTAGTGTTGGATTTGGTAGATATTACCAGCTCTATGTGGGAAAGGAATTGCAGATTCGGAGATTTCACTCATTCTGCCACCATAAGGAGTCAGGATCAATAAAGCTGACTCTGCCTCTTTCTCGTGAAACCTCTTCCAGATCCCTTCCAACCCAACTTCGGGAATAGGTTCCTGGACATAGTCAGATTTTGCTTTAAAACGGGGTCTTGTGAGAGAAGTCCTATTTAGCAAAACGTCCAAGGATTCGCCAATCGGGAATCCAAAAAAGTAGAGGGTAGATTCAATCCAACTCATTTCAATACAATCTTCTCTCATCAAACCCAGCTCAGGGAAGCTCTCTTGCATCATTGGAAGGAGCTCATCTATCCCTCCAAGATACAAGGAATTGAATGAAGCTTGGATGGTCCTCTTCCCTTCCTGGCTGGCATAAACACTTTGTAAGATGACGCGAATGAATAAGTCTTCGTGAAGCTTGGCTGCAACATATTGCCACCGGTAAACAAGCTTGGTGGCATTTTCTTCCAAGTTCCGATTAACTTTGAAAACAGTCACCGTTGATGGAACATGAACCAACTTGATTTTCCATGCAAGAATGATTCCAAAGCTGGCCCCTCCTCCTCCTCGAATGGCCCAAAACAGATCCTCTCCCATGGATTCTCTGTCAAGGATTCTACCCTTAACATCAATCAATTGCGCGTCGATAATATTATCAGCAGCAAGGCCATATTTGCGCAACAATGTGCCGTACCCTCCCCCGCTGAAGTGTCCACCAACGCCCAGAGTCGTGCAAAGTCCCGCCGGAAAGCCAAGAGTTCTACTTTTCTCGGCAATCCTATAATAAACTTCCCCGACAGTTGCACCAGCTTGAACCCACGACGTTCTATTCTTTGCATGAACACTGATTGATCGAAGATTAATTAGATCAATTATGACAAACGGCACATCTGAAACATAAGAAAGACCCTCATAATCGTGACCGCCGCTTCGAACTCTTATTTGCGTGCCGTGTTTCAGGGAACATTTAATGGCTGCTTGGATGTGGGAGACATGCAATGGTGTAAGAATGACTAGAGGTTTTGGGGTGGCAGGTGTTGAGAATCTGGGGTTTTGTATCGAGAATTGCAAGACAGAGGAATATGAGGAGTTGGCTGGGGTGTAAATGAGTTTAGAAATTGAGGTGGAGTTTTCAGAACGCAGGGTCAGGCAGTGAAGAAAGCTTTGGTGTGGGTGAGCCGAAGTTGCCCATAAAAATGAGAAATGGAGTGCGAAGAGAAATGGAAACACAGATGAGCCGACAGACTTCATTCTCGAAATGATGAACCTTTGGGGGTGCTTAAAGCTACTACTCATATGCGCGAGGAGACTGTTCCAACATCAAGACTGAAAAGATTCCCACCATTAAAATTAGATAAGGAGACAGTCAGACAGAGAATTCGACAACCCAACAGAACTTTGACCATTCATTGGTTTTTGGTACGTACTTTGGAAGAAACAATTTTGGATGTTTCTAGTATCTAATTGATCATATTTTCAAATTTCACAGAATTTTGGGTTTCATTTCTGCTAAGTTATATATAGTTAAATAGGGTGAAAGTATATAAGCTAATTAGTTAGGCTCCGTTTGTTTTGACATAAAATGTTTTTGAATTAAATATTATTTAGCCTTCTAAACTAATAATCATTTTTTATGAAGTACCACGAACTGATAAATAAGTTTTATGATTTAGCCATTCAAACTACCAATTTGTTATTATTTAACCTCCGTTGTTAGTCTCGATTGTTATGTTGGATGAAAAATTAAACTTAACCAAAAAATTTTGAAAATGCCCTTATTTTGACCATTGAAAAACCAAAATTACCATTTTTTTTTTTATTAATTAGTAGAAAATGAGAATGGGTAATTTTGGTTTTTCAATGGTCAAAATAAGGGTATTTTCAAAATATTTTGATCAAATTTTATTTTTCATCCAACATAAGAGTCAAGACTGACGGAAGGGGGTAAATTTAAAATAATTACCGATTTACAACTCACGAGTTATTAATTAAGTATGAAAAATTCTCTAACGGTATAAACACATTTGCACCCAAACTCAAGTGTTCCACAAAAGGTGTTAAAAGGCTTTAAAAATTTTAGGGTTCTTCAAGAACCGAATGTCTAATGCTACCATCCATCATTTGATAGAACCATAACGAACGTTCGATAAAGGTTACATGCAATTTAAAATATGATAGCTCATCCATTTTGTTCATGCAGGATGTGAATATAAAATCATCCTTAGGATCCGTCAGCCCCATTTTTTTTTACCATTTTGCCTGTAAAACCATATATTTATATAGATAGAGAGAGAGAGAGAGAGAGAGGGGGGGGGGGGAGGGGCCTTTTCTTGGAGGTTTCGATTCTTGCATGAGTAATATTAAAAAGTAGACTTCGTTTTTAAGTAAAAAGAATCGCTAGATACCCATATTACAGTACTTCAAAATACTCTTACATGACTAATTTACAATGGGTTTTGATTTTGGAAATAAGATCTACCATCTTTAATGTTTTTAAAGCATGATTGGGGTTTGGATTAATTATGCTTGCTTTAACCTGTATGAATCATGAGTAATACTAAAAAGTCTCTCTTGTGTCACTCCAAAAATGATGTGGCTTTTAAAATCACCATTGAGCTTGTGATTGATCACTATTGAATTTTGATAAAATTGTGATTTTAAAAGCCACGTCATTTTCGGAGGAATACAAGAGTGACTCATGAGGGATTTCTAGAATTATTCATGAATGGTAGATCATGTGGTGCTTCAAGACTTCTGTGAGGATTACGATTTGGGTTATTGCATGCATGAGATTATGATGCTATATTTAGATCTTGAGTAATAGTTGTTGTTACAGTGGATCAAACGTTCGATTCTTGGCTTACCGAACGTTCGATGGTGACAGTAATGGATAATTAGGGTTCTGCTTGTAAGATTAGGATTTCCAGTTTAGTGTATACCAAATATTATAATGTGATTTGTAGCGTCGTAAAATAGGATGTCTGCGACAAGGATGATCGACCAAGATAAGTAAATGCTTACGAAATGGATACACTCCTTTAATATACAAATGTGCACTACCAAAAAATAAAAATTAATAATAATAAAATTAATGTCATTTTTTGAACGACACTATTCACAAACAACAATAACAACAACAACAACAACAAAAAAAAAAACCGACAACAGTCAATTAGTGTCCTTTTCTTTCATGACATTTCAGTTTGGCCGTGATACCACCTGTCAAGAATTATTTTTAACGACACTTTAGCCTTAAGCATCATAAATTTATGTCTTTTCAATGTTAAACGACGTAAATAGGTTTGCAACGTTTACACAGTAAACGTTATTGAAAATAGGGACGTTTTCTACACAAATGATGTGTTTTTGTGACACTTATACAGTAAACGACACAAAAAGACTGTTGTTGGGGATCATGCGCTAATCAAAGTATGCGCAGCGGAATACCGATCCCAGAAAAAATTTCTTCAAGATAAACAAGGTTAGATTAATTAAACTAACATGTTCATGATACTTACAATTGAAATCGGCCTCTGTTAGGCTACTAGAGCCAATTGACTTTGGTTGATGAAACCCATCTGAATTCTATGAAATGTTGAATAGTGAAGAAAGTGTTCTTGACTCAACCTCCAGATCTTTTCTCTGATGACTAAGAGTATGAACTCACAACTTGAAGTAGTAAATTAGTAATAATACTCCACTATAGCCCTCTATTTTTAGATTTAGATTTACACTCATGATAGGGTTAGGAGATAAGATAGAGCTATAGCATAGATAAGATAGGAGTTATAGGAGGAGTAGAATTTCACCTCCTACCAATTAGGGTACACAGCCATATGGGATTGAAACAGTCCCATTGGCCATACACCACATGGCCGTGGGGCATCTAGGACTAGGATTTTAGCCCTAGCCCATTGCTACCAATTTTTTAGCATGACTTGGATTTTATCCCTTAAGCCAAAGCTCTTTTATCTCTACTTAAGTCATTTGGAATTAATTCCAAGTGCCCATAACTCTTTAATTGCTTAAGCCCATAGAAATTAATTCATAGACCCAAAGCTCTTTAATTGTTTAACCCTATAGAAATTAATTCCTAAGCCCAATTATTTCTAAGTAATGAGCCACATAGGAATAAAATTCATTTGGCCTATGTTTTATCAAATAAAACAATCCAAATAAATAAATACATAACCGAGAGACATAGCATATGGTCAATTTACATTTGCTCAAAGAATTTCCTAAAGGGAAAAATATAAGTAGTTTTCAATAGGCCTGTGACAATATCTCACGACTCTATTTAATCACAATTGATTTTGCTAAACAATTGTGACTCCACTCTAATATTAATGAATCAATCCCTATGACGTACTTATTTATTATATATTACTCCTCCATGGAATCATTCTGTAGTTGAACCAAAGTCAATACAATGTTACTTAGTTTACTATCTATTTTCCTTGACACTAGTGATTTAATTACATAATATATCCCTTTTGTACCTTGTGAGATTTTCATCTCACCCTACACAAAACAAATTTTCAGTAAATACCACCGAAACACTCAGGTCCGAACTTTAAGATAATCATTCCCATTAAATATACATCAAGTGGAATATTTCTTATCGCTTTGTTCCATAACAAAGGATTTGAATTCCTTCTTGAAGAATGTGTTCCCACAATACTACATGTGATTACATAATGCACAGAAGTGTTGACCAGCAATTTGATCTCATTCTAAAACATCAAAGTGACTTACACTTTACATTTGAGTTAACAACCTTCTCAGGATTTAGAGTAACTGTTATTAGTCGTCGTGCACATGCATCATTTCAAATCATGGTGTTGAAAGAATGATGATTCACGTAGTCCATTCGGTGCATGGAACTACCTTGCACTTACACCAATATATCAACCCGACACCCTCCCTACTTCTCCTAATCAGGATAGATCGTTAAGGTGGACATGTTATAGGCTAGATGGATTTTCCAATTCCTTTTATGACTACTATCAATCTTCTATAAATTACAAGAACCTATTACTATGATCTTCTGTGTGAAAATTTCATTACTCACACCTTAGTCCAATACAATGTAACTTAGGGATCTTACATATATATCATATGAAAATATTCAAACATATATGTACATATAAAGCAATAATATATATGTCAAATATTCAATATTATACAATTATAGAAAAGCAACATCAATGCAATTGGAGTTTCAGACACCAGTCCCAACAATTGTTCACTGAAAAACAACGTAAATAGTTTGCGATGATTACATAAAAAATGACATTAAACTTTTATGATGTTTATTGTGTAAGCGTCACAAAATTATGTCTTTTACACAGTAAACGTCATCAACATTCCACATAAATTTGACATCATTTACAAACCACAGTAAACGACGTGATTTTTCCTTTTTATAAAAATGAAAAATAAAAAAATTGGGTATTATATTTCCTCCACTTTTTTAAAATTCAGTTTTCACTTTGAAAAATAAAATAATGACTTCTAACAACCAAGTGTGTGTTTGTGTGCAACAAAATATCTTAAATGAGGAATTTAAAGAAGACAAGACATTTGTTGACGAAGTGGAAACTCTAGGAAGAGAAAAACCACTCCGGAGCAGCCAAACCCAGGAAATCCACTATCCAAAAACAAAGTAAGTTACAAAGCACTCGTACTCACAAAACTCATTGCAGTAGTCATA
This sequence comes from Alnus glutinosa, assembly GCF_958979055.1. Lineage (NCBI taxonomy): Eukaryota > Viridiplantae > Streptophyta > Magnoliopsida > Fagales > Betulaceae > Alnus > Alnus glutinosa. Next base: position 20,551,044 of record NC_084890.1, on the reverse strand, counting down.
CCTTTAACAATAACATGAAGCCCATCGTGAAAGCTTCCCAACCAACTCTCCTACTTGAAAGGGTCTTTGATGGAATCATTTACCTTAGGGCCGACCCCTAAGCTACACTTCACACGAACAAGGAGCACACACCAGCAACAACTTGAGAGCTAACGGATCTTCAATTCTTCCTAAACACCCTCTCAAAGCTAAAAGAATTCAATACCGAATTCTGTACAATTTACAAGCTTAGGGCCCTCTATATATAGGCTTACAAAAACCTAAATCTGCTGAGATTCGGACTCTGGCTGTTAAGCGTCTGGATGGAAGTTAGCCACGTCCAGACGGTCTTCTGTGATTGCCTTTCAGAAATAGCACAATTCTATCCTTATCAAGTCCACGTCCGGACAGCTTGGCCGAGCGTTCGGACGGTCTTCACTATAACTCCTTTCTGCGTTCGAACAGAACACTAGAATATTCTGAAATGCTGGACAACGCCCGGACGTGTTGCCACGTCGTCTGGACGGCTTGCAGAGACTTCCCTAACAATGTCAACTTCTGAAATCCAACTTAGTGTAGAATAAAGATTGACCTAGCGTCCGGACGGTGTTGCTCTGTCGTCCGGACGTCTTCAACATAATCTGCTAGACACTGCGGGGCGTCCAGACGCCTTCAAAGGCTCGTCCGGACGGTTGCACAGGAACAGGTTGATTTGGCATGGAATATGCAAGGACTCTTCATAGACATCTTCTAGAAACTTGTGACCATACACATGGCATGAAATGAGACACTGTCCATATTACTTGAAGACTCTGAATAGAACCGATAATCCTGTTAAAACGCAACTATTACATAAAATGTTTTTGTCAACCAGAATGTTGTCAATATAAAATACTAACAAACTCCCCCTTTGGCCATTCATGGACAAAAAACACTTGACTGGTTTGGAAATACATTGCCGGTCCAAAACAAAAAATACTCCCCCTTTTTTGTCTCAAAAGAACAAAGGGTAAACAGAGTATAAGAGAAAACCACAATTACTAAAATTCAAAACAATAAGAATAGTAGTAAAGTGTCTCATCAAAAGCTTAAATCAACATAAGAGAAAACCAAAACCTCAAGATATCACATTTCCTGAATTTGAGCCACTTCGGCTTCTTGCTCCTGAAGCCGAGAAACCATAGACTGAAAATTTTCAGTCACTTGAGTCTTCTAGCCCGAAACTGATCATCCGCAGAAAGAAATCCTCTAGACAAGTGGTCTGCAAGATGATAAAGAAGATTCACCACTGAATCTCTAGCTGGGAGAAAAATGTTACAGAAGACTCTGTATGAGCAAGGGGAATGAGCTCATCTAAAATTTGAGATCTCTGGAACATATGATTTCAACACTGGTCTGTTTTCCAAAGAGCCCTTTGTCTGACACTATGTTGGCACTGGAAAACATAGTCCTGAAAATATTTAAACAGAAATCTATCCAAAAATAACACCACAATGAAACCAAATGAAAATAAATATTAGATCCTGTTAGTTTCAAATAGAATGTGGTATTATGATGGCTATCAATTGGATGCATAAAGAAATATAAAAGTAGATATAGCAATCCAAAAGGCACAGATTAGTAATATCCATCGAGCATAAAGACAGAAAAAGATATTCATGCACAATCTCTCAAATTATAATCAATTAAAGATTCTAATATTCTAAAAAGAACCAAAGCTTAAGAGAATAAGGAAAGTCAAAGGAAATACCTGGGAATGAGAAAAGATGTGCAAAGAATGCCAAAATCTCAGGATCAGTCCGAGAGAAAACACACACAACACAACATGATAGAACAGGCAAAAAGTAGTGTGTGTGTGTGTGTGTGTGTGTGTGTGTGTGTGTGTGTGTGTGTGTGTTTGCCAGAGAAAGCAAAAAACTCGCTTCAGGATGTGGTACATACTCGTCCGGACGGCATGCTGTCAGATAAGAGATCGACAGAGCCGAGCACGTCCGAACACAAGAATATGTCCGTCCGAACGCTTCACATAGAAGCTAAAAAACAGAGGGAAATATGCAAGAAAAAATTTTTCCTAACGTTAGCTTCAGAACACGCATGTATAAATAACTTATAAAATAGTCAAATAGCATTTCAAAAATATACCAAGTTATAATTGAGAGTTAAGAGTCAATAAGCACAAAAATTTCCCTACAGATAGAAATTTTTTAATCATAAACTTCACTCCTGCAATGTGTGTGTGTGTGTGTGTGTGTGTGTGAAAGCTTTCTCAATAAGGTATGAAGTTTACTGATATGACTTAAAGCAACCGGATTTTCTAAATAAGAGAGAAAATCAATGTAAGATCAGTCAAAAGTCAAATCTTATTTTACTAGGGCCTAGCCACCTTCATCTGATACACTCCCCCTAAGCTGTAGCACTTTTCTTTTACTTCGTCCTTTAGTGACCATCTATTTCCACAATGATTTGGTCACTGACTGTTTCTATAGGGACAAGTTCAAGAACAGATTTATAGCACAAAAGCAGTGGATCTTTTTATTCCTCCATATTTATTCAGTTTTGAATGCTTTTTATCACTTGGTGCTGCAACCAAAAAAGAATGCCACAATATATGGGTTCTAGGTTCAACTAGCGAGTTTGTCAATTTGACCATTTTAGCAAAAAAAAATCTCTCATTAGAATTTCCAGAAGCTAAAAGTCAGAGAGAAAAAAAAAAAATGTACCTTAGGGGAGCTTTGGATAGTGCACAATTATTCATTGCATGAGAAAAGCAACTATCTAGCATTAAGATGCACAGGAAAACTTAGCAGATATCAGACATAAACTCTCAATTAATGCACAATGAACTGAGATATCAGACAAAAACACATACAATCTCTGAAAAGCTATATGAAAAAAAAAAAAAAAAAATTCTGCATCTTCTACCCCAATTTTTTTTTTTTTTTTTTTAATAAAAGCGAAAAAACAACAAAGACATGCTTAAAAGGAAAAGAACATATGTCTAGACAAAGCATGTAGGTAAAAGCAAACATGTCCTTAGGGAGAGAGGTTTGACTATACCAAGACAGAAAAGCAGTGACATGCTTTCTCTATCATCCCTAAAATGTACTTGCAAAAAATTCTCAAAGCAACCAAGAGAAAATCTAGGGATAGAAAAGGTGATTCCTCAAACAAAATGCAAGGCAAAAGTAGGATATATAAGATATGACACTCAATGCAATGCAAACATACCTGGTATGCACTAGAATTTAGGAACCAAAATCTTAGGCATGGTGAGACTGCACCTATACTAGGTGAGTCCACTCCCCCTCAAGGGGTGAATGGTCTCATCCTTTCTGACCCAACCCTGGTGTACCCGTGGTAGATGTGATAGGGTATTGCTCATACTGTCCATTCTCATCGGCATCCCTTGTAACAAGCTCAACAACCCTTCATAGGCATGGTTGCTATAGGGCTTTTGCGACTTTTTCTTATAGAGCCTTGATGTGTTTTTCGGAACAGACCGATGTTGTCGCCGCTGATGCCGTGGAACCTGATGTCCCACCGAAGGTAGAGTACCAGATGTGGTGTTCCTAGGCAACTTCCTCTGAGCCTTCTTCTTCTGAGCTTGGAGCTGTGGACATTTGGGTCGGATGTGACCGATGATGCCGCAGTGATGACAGGTGGGCGCTTCTTTTGTTGGAATGCTGCTTGACTTTCTCTACAGAAATATGGTTAGCATTCTTACAAACAATATTGCCCTTACCTTTTATATGTCTCCTATGCGGAGGGACATATATTGATAAGAAAGAATCTTCAACTTCACTTTTCCTCAGAGCATCCTGCTTAATCCAAGGCCTGTGAAATTTCAACAAATAACAATTTGGCCTAATAGGACCAATCTTCCCACAATTATGACACTTAGGAATAAACTTACCTTGTATTCCTAATTCCTTGGAGTTAGGCATCACATGATTAGTTAAGCAAGAATTATCTAAACAAGCTGTATTTTCTATCACAGGCTTAATATCAATAAAATCTAATTCAGAATCAGAAGCATGTGAAGTAGAAGTACTTAAATCATTAACAATTAAATCAGGCTTGTTAGAAATATCTGTATAAATACAAAGCATGCTTTTCAAATTATTACTAGAGAATTTTTCCAAAAGATCCTATGACATCAACAGTATCAAAAAGCATGGTATTCTCAGATTTCAATGAGTCAATCAAAACATGTGATTCAAATAATTGTAAAATCAAATACTCTTTTTCTTGCTTAATCTTCTTGAGTTCTTTATTGGATTTCTTAAAGAGTTTACCTATCAAAAGGGTATCTTTAGAGAAATTATAAAAATCATCTTCAGAGAACTCAGAAAGATTTACGTTAGAAGAAGTCATGGATCACACTTAGGAAATAAATCCAAACACAAGTGTACCCGCTCTGATACCAATTGAAAAATAAAATAATGACTTCTAACAACCAAGTGTGTGTTTGTGTGCAACAAAATATCTTAAATGCGGAATTTAAATAAGACAAGATATTTGTTGACGAAATGGAAACTCAGTGAAGAGAAAAACTACTCCGGGGCAGCCAAACCCAGGAAATCCACTATCCAAAAACAAAGCAAGTTACAAAGCACTCGTACTCACAAAACTCATTGCAGTAGTCATACCTTTAACTATAACACAAAGCCCATCGTGAACGCTTCCCAACCAAGTCTCTTACTTGAAGAGGTCTTTGATGGAATCTTTTACCTTAGGGCCAACCCCTAAGATAGACTTCACACGAACAATGAGCACACACCGGCAACGGCTTGAGAGTTAGCGGATCTTCAATTCTCCCTAAACACCCTCTTAAAGCTAAGAGAATTCAATACTGAATTCTGTACAATTTACAAGCCTAGGGCCCTCTATTTATAGGCTTACAGAAAACCTAAATCTGCTAATATTCGGACTCTGGCTGTCGAGCGTCCAGACAGAAGTTAGCCACGTCTGGACGGTCTTCTGCCATTGCCTTTCAGAAACATTGCAATTCTATCCTTATCAGGTCCACATCCGGACAGCTTGGCCGAGCGTCCGGACGGTTTTCGCTATAAATCCTTTCTGTGTTCGAACGGAACACTGGAATATTCTGAAATGCTGGACAGTGTCCGGACTTGTTGCCACGTCGTCCGGACGGCTTGCAGAGACTTTCCTAACAGTGTCGACTTCTAAAATCCAACTCAGTGTAGAATAATGATTAACCTAGCGTCCGGACGGTGTTACTCTGTCGTCCAGACATCTTCAACGTAATCTGCTAGACACTGTAGGGCGTCCGGAAGCCTTCAAAGGCTCGTCAGGACGGTTGCACTGGAACCGGTTGATTTGGCTTGGAATATGCAAGGACTCTTCATGGACATCTTCTAGAAACTTGTGACCATACACATGGCATGAAATGAGACACTGTCCTTATTACTTGAAGACTCTGAATAGAACCGATAATCCTGTTAAAAAGCAACCGTTACATAAAGTGTTTTTGTCAACCAGAATGTTGCCAATATAAAATAATAACACACTTGATAAAACAATTACAGAATAACTTAATCCAAAACAAAATAATATTGCATTTCAGACAAAATAATATCATTAGATTGCCAACAAATATCCTCAAACAATGTTTTAACTCTATCCAAAACAAAATAATGCATAATGTTTTGTAAGCTTCTGAAATCACCATTGTTTCATAATACATAGTGTAACACCTAAGGATATTTTGGTATAAATGTAATGTCCAAGACATTATTTGAGTATTTAGAATGTAAATTCGATTAAGTACTAAATGATTAGAATTGGTAAAATGGCAAGAAAACACCTTGGAAACACTTAGAAAACACATAAAAGACAAGTTTTAGTAAGTCGTGTTTGGAGGGGCATAGGACGAAGTCAGGACGCAAGTTCCAGAGAGTGAAAATTCATTCCCTGGAAGTGATGTCCAGACAAGCATAAGACACGGACAGGACGCGTGTGTGCGGAGATGCATGGGACACGGACAGGATGCAAGTTACAGAATGCTAATTTTGCGACTCTTAAACCCACGTGTCCAGACATCCACTTACCGTGTTCGAACATCACACGATATAAAACCGAAAATTAGTCTTTTTAGCTCATTTTTCCGGATCTCTCTCACCCCCTCACGATTTCTCTTGGGTTTTTCACCCAAAACCCTAAATCTTTGAAGATCTAAGCCACCAAACTCAAATCTAACTTCATAAACGTAATCTACAAAGCCTGATCTACGTTTTGACTGATCGATTTGAGGTAATTTCGAAAACCCTTGTCTCTTGAAATTTTGGGTTTATTCTTGAAAGATTGAGTTTAATCTTTCATTATTCTTTAGGTTTTGTGTGTTTTTGAGCTTCCTAAATGATCCCCAACCTCTAAGTTGCGTTTGGGTGATTTTTGGTAAGTTTCCAAAACCCTAGCTTTTTGGGTTATCATTTTAATTGTGATTTTAAGTGCCTAACACTAAGATTATCTTATAATTTAGTAATATTTGTGTTTGGCTTGTTGAATGGAACCCTAAAAATTCTATGGGTTTTCCATGGGTTAAGCTCTTGAGTAATTCAAGAGTGATACATTGCAAGTTGTTGGCTAGGAAACCAAAGTTGAGCCCAGTATCCGCACAGCCAAAGGTGAGTATTCTACTCACTGAGAAAAATGATACTACGTTTTACGTATTTTATAGAAATGCTAATGATACGTTGTGTTTATATCGAGCCAACAATATGTTGATTATATGTGTTTGGATGATTTCAATTACTTTTAAGTATGTTGAGATATGATGATGATGATGTTTAAGTGATTTGAGATATGAACATGAAAGTATGCTTTGAAGTGTGTTTTGATGAAGCTTTATGTGTTTTAAATTACAAGTATGAAAGTATGAATTGAGCTATGTTTTGATTGAGTTTTAAAGTATGATGAGAATAAAATTGAATTATGTGACTTGTGTTTAGAAAATGACCCGATGAAATGTTTATGATTTATAAAAGAAGTACGTGTTGAAAGTATGAACATGAATGTAAATATAATATGATTTGAGCATGATAGCATGAGCATGTGAAAGACAACTGGGCCAACTTTCCCTTTGGCATTGTGTTGTGTTAGACCACTGGGCCAGTGTTCTCTATGGCACTGTGTTGGGTTAGACCACTAGGTCTGCGTTTCCTTTAGCATTGTGTTGTGTGAGACAACTAGGCCAGCGTTCCCTTTGGCACTGTGTTGGGTTAGAGCATTGGGCCTACGTTCCATTTGGCACTATGTTGTGAAAGATGTCTGGGCCTGCATTCCCTTTGGCACTGTGTTTTGTACATGAGCATGCATGATATTTTTATGTGATGTTTTAAGTTGTTTTCATGGCTAGACGTATCTATATGCCTATGAGGTTGAGTGGAACAACACATATGTATATGTTTACGGCTAGACTGTAAAAATGTATTAATGGCACTAAGCTTGATTTTGCTTAGATACTTGTGTTTCCCAAAATTTGGAAATGCCTGTATCTCTGTATACCTAAGTTTGATGCCATACATTTTTTACTTAGACGGACATGTATGTTAGTATTTCCCAATGGTTGGAAAGCTTGTATGCATATATAGCTAAGACACCTATTATGTATGTAAAAGATAATATGTGTAGATGAGCTCGTACATATGTACTTCCAAGTGGTTGATTGGAATGTGTATATACATTCACAGCTACGTAGTATGTTCACATGTTTCTAAAATATCAATGTTTACCTTAACAGCTACAATATGATTTCAAGGGACGGATTTTCATAAATATAAATGTTAGCGGTTATTGTAAACGAATGATAAAATGAAATATCGGTTCTATGCGAAAACTTAGTGAGTATTATTATACTGCTGAGGTGGTGAACTCATACCTTCACCTATACGGACATGGCTAGCTCTACGACCGTATAGATCTTGTTCCTTTGCCTACAGGCATTGCGGATGTAAAGGATGACCAAGTTGCCTTGTATTTGGGCTATTACGACTGAAGCATATCGCAATGCCTTATTTTGCCTTATTTTGTAGTTTTGTACATGGCTCACGTTGCTTGTGACACATACATTTGTTTAGCCATTCGTTCGAGTATGTAATTAATGTTTTGATATCGATTTAAGCCTTAAACAGATAGATGTTAAATGGCTCTTTTGTGTAATTAACAGTTGATTTTTTTATATGTAATATTTTCGCTATCCAGATTTATGTTTTCTGCTGCATAAATGTTGATTTTGAATATCAGGTACGTAGTATGGGATATGTACTATATGTTGACTTTGCAACAAATAATCGTGCCACTGTAATGATCCATTTATGTTTGTAAAAAAAAAAATTGGTCGTCACAATAAATATTGATATTAAATTAGACCAAATATATTTGGAAAATGTATTTTATGTCTAATTATTATGTTCTCGGTTTAGCATGAGAAGTTGATAGTTAGAACTAGGCTCAAAGAGAAAAGAAATTTTTGAAACTTTGGGAGTTTTTAAGAGTTGTAAAACTAAATAAATATATATATTATAAGAATTATCACTAGTAGTCATGTGAACATGCACTAAAGCATATAAGCATACTTGCTTTTATAGTTATTGACTATTGACCGGATTAGTATTTTGCTTTAAGAAAAAAAAAAAAAAAAAAAAAAAAAAAAAAAAAAAAAAAAAAAAAAAGAAGACAAAAGGACAAAGAAATAGAAGATATGGAAGGATCCAGATTAGTGTGTGAAATTTGTTCATCTACAGTGATGAACTAGTGGGTTTCCAAGAGTTTTCATTATAGAAAACTCCACCAAATTCTGTAGGGTAGTAGTAGCATGTTTTAAAAACAACAGCACTCACGTAAAATCTAGAGGAACTTCATGCTGGATGTGTAAGGTGCTTATATAGGAGTTATATGAAGTATGTCCACCATTTCATTTCTTTTGTAAAATTTCAGACTTGTCCCCAAAACTTTCCCTATAAATAGGCCGGATTAGAGGAGTTATTTTCATTCAAAAAAATTTGCTCTCTCTCTTTAATTGTCATATATATGTTAGTTATATATATATATAACTAACATGCATGAGTTATATATATATATATATATATATATATATATATATATATATATATATATATATATAGAATAGTAATTAGATTTGGAACTACTTAAAGTGGGAGTGCTAGGTATAATTCTTTTATCCCTATTTTATGTCAATTATAGGTATCACACAAAGATTCTTACTCATTTTGTATTAATGCTTTGATATTTAAATTAAACTATGTATTCTTCTTGATATTTTTTTTCTTTATACTTTTCATTTTAAGCTATGTATTCCTATGAGAACAAAGATTTAAAAATATTTTAATGTATATGGATTAAACTAAGATGAAGACTCTTTTGTTTTCCTGAATTCTTTTTCTTTTCTTTTTTTGCTTATGTGATTTACTCCATTTTTAGTCTTTTTTTTATTTTTTAAGTGTTTTTATGCTTGTGAATGCAAAACAAGGAAAAAAAAATTATTTGATTGTTGTGCATAAAATGAATTTAAATACTTTTGAAACATGACCAAAGAGATATTAAGCGTTGAACATGATGTGATGATTTATTTGATTGCGTTAAATGTTTAATGGAAGATTTTGTTTTATTTTGTATTTGTACAAAATTATTTTCCTTAGTTTGTTTAGTATTTTTTAAAATGTTTATAATTACTTGGGTTTTATTTATATTTAAATATAATAGATATCACACTAACAATATTATAGATTCTTGCTAATTTTTTATTAATGCTTTGATAATTAGATTAAACCATGTTTTCTTCTTGTTATTTTTTTTTCTTTATACTTCTTTTTCATTATAAACTATTCATATGAGCACAAAGATTTTAACATGTTTTAACTTATATGGATTAAACTAAAATCGTCTTATTTTTTAGTTCATTTGAATGTTTTATGGAATATTTTTGTTTTCGTTTGTATAATTTACTCGATTTTCAGCCATTTATTTAGGTTGCTATGTATTTTTGTTTAGAATGTTCGGAATTATATGGGTTTTATTTGTATCGAAATGTAATATGTATCACACCAATAATATTAGAGACTCCTGCTAATTTTTTTTTTTTTAATTGATGCTTTGATAATCATAATCTACAAGTTTTCTTTTTGCCTTTTATTTTTTTTTTCTATTTTTTTTTTCTTTATACTTCCTTTCATTTTAAACTACTCATATGTGAACAAATATTTTAACATGTTTTAAGTTATATTATATAACTTATATGGATTAAAAACAAAATTAAGGCTCTTATTTTTTAATATATTTGAATATTTTTTAATATATTGATGGATTCTACCATTACCATCAATCAATTGTGCGTCGATAATATTATCAGCAGCAAGGCCATATTTGCGCAACAATGTGCCGTACCCTCCCCCGCTGAAGTGTCCACCAACGCCCAGAGTCGTGTAAATTCCTGCCGGAAAGCCAAGAGTTCTACTTTTCTCGGCAATCCTATAATAGACTTCACCGATAGTAGCACCAGCTTGAACCCACGCCTTCCTATTCTCTGCATCAACACTGATTGATCGAAGATTAATTAGATCAACTATGACAAACGGCACATCTGAAACATAGGAAAGACCCTCATAATCGTGACCGCCGCTTCGAACTCTTATTTCCATGCCGTATTTCAGGGAACAATGAATGGCTGCTTGGATGTGGGAGACATGCAATGGTGTAAGAATGACTAGAGGTTTTGGGGTGGCAGGTGTTGAGAATCTGAGGTTTTGTATGGAGAATTGCAAGACAGAGGAATATGAGGAGTTGGCTGGGGTGTAAATGAGTTTAGAAATTGAGGTGGAGTTTTCAGAACAAAGGGTGATCAGGCACTGAACAAAGTTTTCCTGAGTGTGAGCCGAAGTTGCCCATAAAAATGAGAAAAGAAGAGCGAAGACAAATGGAAACACAGATGAGCCAACAGACTTCATTTTCGAAATGACGAACCTTCGGGGCGCTAAAAGCTACTATTTATATGCGCGAGGAGACTGTTCTAATATCAGTACCGAAGAGATTCCCACCATTAAAATTAGATAAGGAGAGAGAGAATTCGACACAGAAAATTTGACCGATCCGAAATTTTTAACATGCTCTAAAAAAATTAACAGTATTACCTGCTGTAAAAAATAAACGATTCAGAGTTAACATAATATTTTTTGGGTTAAATACATTTTAATCTCCTAAATTATTACCATTTCTCCGAATGGCTCTCCGAATTATCAATGCTTGGATTCTAGCCCCCCAAACTACCAATTTTTGATTTTTTGATCCTACCCGTCCATTTATGCCGTCAATGCCAACAGAAACTGGATCATGTGCACGACACGTGACCTTTTTAGCCCAAATACCCTAAAATACCCCTCCCTCTACACTCTGAAATTCCCACGGTACCCTTCGAAATAATGCAACAAATTATTGAAATAAATAGACAACTTAAAAATAGTTATTACAAGAATGCCATTCAGTAATAATCTATGCGATATGGTTTTTTACTTTGGGTAGATCATGGATTTTTACATTGGCTATTTTCTAGGGTTACCGAACAGACTGTGCCAATGAGGGGGTTGAAGATGGGATCGTGATTGTGCCGACCGATTGTGCCTAACTAACCGACTGTGCCGACTAATTTGTGGAGAATGAACTGACGCGAGGGTGCCGTTTTTTGGCCGGTTTCTGGGTGGCTTTCTTGCCAGTGTTTTGCTGATTGAAGATGAGAGGTTGCCTTGCTGGGTTTTTTTGCCGATTGAAGTCTGGGTGGGTGTCAAGTGTGTCGACTGTGCCGAAAGAGGGGTTGGGTGCCGAGTTATTTCCAAGCTGTTGCCGAGTGATTTCCAAGCTCCTCTTTCATCGGGTTCCTCTGCCTTACCAAACCCACGAGCATTGTGAGTTTTTTAGATTGCCCAAACCCACGACAGTATTTATAATGCCTTTTATTTTGCCATGTTGTTTGTTTATTGGGGGTATTTTCAATACCGACATGTTCATGTAGGTGGGGTTGTGTGAAGATAATGCCGACATGTTCATGTGGGTCGGGTTGTGTTGTCTGTTTGTTTGTTCAATTGGTTTAGTTGTAATAATGGTCCACTGATAATGCAGACATAGTTGACAATTGTTTTAGTGGATTGCGGACAGCTATGTTCATCGTGGGTCACAATGACCCCAATTGTTTAGTGGTCCCTTTCTGCAAATATTTAAATCACCTAGTTTTAGCTACATAATTTCATATCTATGGCTGTTTTAGGGTACCTCTTCCCCTCCATAATATTAATACTATTAATAAGGTATTTTAATAATATTGTCTCTGTTGAGATCTTTAACTTAATGAGACCACATTTCCTCCAACTTGTGTGTACTAACCAACGAAAGCATGCCAAGCGGGGAGCTTAGACCAAGAGAATTAGACTCAACTGCCTTGGAACAAAGAAACGTGTCAGATTCATATGGGAAATAGTATTTTCTAGTAGACGATAGATAGGCAAGCTATGATTTACTGTTTGGACATTTTGATTGTAGGATTTTTCCTTAGCTTTCCAACGACACCAATTTCGTCTCAATCCGATACTCGAGCAGAGAGTTATGATAAAAGCACTAAGACGTGTGCAGAATTCTTCCTGGAAACCTTAAAAGCGTTCTGACGGTGTTGTCCTTCCGTCCGGACGGTTGCGGTTTCCCGATCCGTGTCTGAACATGAAATCCATTTTCTACTTGAATTCTGAATAGCTTGACCTAGCATCTGGACAGTGTTGCCCAGACGTCCAGACGTTCTTCAACGCTGAAGCTTTTAGACACTACGGGGTATCTGGACGCCTTCAAAGGCCCGTCCGGACGGTTGCACAGGACCCGCCTATTCTGACTTGAAAATTGCATGGAATCTTTATGGTCATCTTCTAAGAAACTTGTGACCATACACATGGCATGAAATGAGACACTGTCCATATTACTTGAAGACTCCGAATAGAACCGATAATCCTGTTAAAAAGCAATTGTTACATAAAGTATTTTTGTCAACCAGAATGTTGCCAATATAAAATAATAACAAACTCCCCCTTTGTCCATTCTGGGACAAAAAACACTTGACTGGTTTGGAAATACATTCCCGGTCCAAAACAAAAAATGCTCCCCCTTTTTGTCTCAAAAGGACAAAGGGTAAGCAGAGTATAAGAGAAAACCACAATTACTAAAAATTAAAACAAAAAGAATAATAGTAAAGTGTCTCATCAAAAGCTCAAATCAACATAAGAGAAAACAAAAACCTCAAGATATCACATTTCCTGAATTTGAGCCACTTCGGATTCTTGCTTTTGAAGCCGGGAAACCATAGACTGAAAATTTTCGGTCACTTGAGTCCTCTAGCCCGAAACTGATCATCCGCAGAAAGAAATCCTCTAGACAAGTGGTCTGCAAGATGATAAAGAAGAGTCACCACTGAATCTCTAGCAGGTGCAGATCTAGAGGAAAAGGTTACGAAAGACTCTGTATGACCAGGGGGAATGAACTCATCTAAAATTTGAGATCTCTGGAACATATGATTTCAACACTGGTTTGTTTTCCAAAAAACCCTCTGTCTGACACTATGCTGGAAGCCGCTAGACAACATATTCCTGAAAAATATTTCAACAGAAATCTATCCAAAAATAACACCACACTGAAACCAAATGAAAATAAATAGTAGATCCTGTTAGTTTCAAACAGAATGTGGTATTATGATGGTTATCAATTGGATGCATAAAGAAATACAAAAGTAGATATAGCAAGCCAAAAGGCACAGATTAGTAATATCCATCCAGCATAAAGACAAAAAAAGATATTCATGCACAATCTCTCAAATCATAATCAATTAAAGATTCCAATATTCTAAAAAGAACCAAAGCTTAAGATAAGAAAAGTCAAAGGAAATACCAGGGAATGAGAAAAGATGTGTAGAGAATGCCAAAATCTTGGGATCAGTCCGAGAGAAAACACACACAACACAACATGATAGAATGGGCAAAAAGTAGTGTGTGTGTGTGTGTTTGGCAGAGAAAGCAAAAAGCTCGCGTCCGGATGTGGTACATACTCGTCCGGACGGAATGCTGTCAAATAAAAGAACGACAGAGCCGAGCACGTCCGGACGCAAGAACATGTCCGTCCGGACGCTTCACACTAGAAGCTGAAAAATAGAGGGAAATATGCAGAAAAAATTTCCTAACGTTAGCTTCAGAACACGCATGTATAAATAACTGATAAAACAGTCAAATAGCATTTCAAAAATATGCCAAGATATAATTGAGAGTTAAGAGTCAATAAGCACAAAAATTTCCCTGCAGATAGAAATTTTTCAATAGTAAATTTAACTCATGCAATGCGTGTGTGTGTGAAAGCTTTCTCAATAAGATATGAAGTTTACTGATATGACTTAAAGCAACCGGATTTTCTAAATAAGAGAGAAAATCAATGTTAAATCAGTCAAAAGCCAAACCTTATTTTACTAGGGCCTAGCCACCCCCATCTGATACACTCCCCCTAAGCTGCAGCACTTTTCTTTTACTTCGTTCTTTAGTGACCGTCAATTTCTGCAATGATTTGGTCACTGACTGTTTCTATAGGGACAAATTCAATAACAGATTTATAGCACAAAAGCAGTGGATCTTTTTATTTATCCATATTTATTAAGTTTTAAATGCTTTTTATCACTTGGTGCTGCAACCTAAAAAGAATGCCAGAATTTATGGGTTTTAGGTTCAACTAGTGAGTTGGTCAATTTGACCATCTTAGCAAAAACAATCTCTCTCATTAGAATTTCTAGAAGCTAAAAGTCAGAGAGAAAAAATGTACCTTAGGGGAGCTTTGGATAGTGTACAATTTTTCATCGCATGAGAAAAACAACTATCCAGGATTAAGATGCACAGGAAAACTTAGCAGATATCAGACATAAACTTTCAATTATATATAAGCATATTCAATTAATGCACAATAAACTGAGATATCAGGCAAAAACACATACAATATCTGAAAAAGCTATCAAAAAAATAAAAATTTTGCATCTTCTCCCCCAATTTTTATTTTTTTTTTATTTTTGTTTTGAAAAATAAAAGCGGAAAAACAACAAAGACATGTTTAAAAAGAAAAGAACATATGTCTAGACAAATCATGCAGGTAAGAGCAAACATGTCCTCTGGTAGAGAGGTTTGACTATACCAAGATAGAAAAGTAGTGACATGCTTTCTCTATCATCCCTAGAATGTATCTGCAGAAATTCTCAAAGCAACCAAGAGAAAATCTAGTGACAGAAAAGGTGATTCCTCAAACAGAATACAAAGCAAAAATAGGATATATAAGATATGACAATCAATGCAATGCAAACATACTTGTTATGCACTAGGATTTAGGAATCAAAATCCTAGGCTTGGTAAGACTTCACCTCTACTAGGTGAGTCCACTCCCCCTCAAGGGGTGAATGGTCTCATCATTCGTGACCTATACCTGCTTGACCCGTGGCGGTGGTTTGCAGGTCTTGTTCATGTTGTCCATTCTTCTTAGCATACATTACATTAGGCTCAACAACCCTTCATAGCCATGGTTGCTAATGGGCTTCTACGGCTTTCTCTTGTTGTGCCTTGATTTATTCTGCTTTGATTTGCCACTCTAATTGGCAAGAACCAACTTCAGTTGTCGCTGCTGATGCCATGGAGCCTGGAATGTAGTCGGAGGTAGAGTGCCTAATGTAGCTCTTGTTGGCAGCTCCTTCTGAACCTTCGACTTCTGAGCCTGAAGATGTGGACATTTGGGTCGGATGTGACCGGTGATGCCGCAGTGATGACATGTGGGCAGAATTCTTTTGTTGGAATGCTAATTGACTTTCTCTGCAGAAATATGGTTTGCATTCTTACAAACAATATTGCCCTTAACTTTTATATGTCTCCTATGCAGAGGGACATATTTTGATGAGGAAGAATCTTCAACTTCACTTTTCCTCAGAGCATTCTGCTTAATCCAAGGTCTGTGGGATTTCAACAAATAATAATTTGGCCTAATATGACCAATCTTCTCACAATTATGACACTTAGGAATAAACTTACCTTGCATTCCTGATTCCTTAGAGTTAGGCATCACATGATTAGTTAAGCAAGAATTATCTAAACAAGTTGTATCTTCTATCACAAGCTTAATATCAATAGAATCTAATTCAGAATAAAAAACATGTGAAGTAGAAGTACTTAAATCATTAACAATTAAATCAGGTTTGTTAGAAATATCTATATGAATACAAAGCATGCTTTTCAAATTATTACTAGAGAATTTTTTCAAGAGATCCTCTGATTCGTTTAATTTATTCTCTAGTGCATCAACAGTATTAAAAAGCATGGAATTCTCATATTTCAAAGAGTCAATCAAAACATTTGATTCAGATAATTGTAAAATCAAAGACTCTTTTTCTTGCTTAATCTTCTTGAGTTCTTTATTGGATTTCTTAAAGAGTTTACCTATCAAAAGGGCATCTTTAGAGAAATCATAAAAATCGTCTTCAGAGAACTCAGGAAGATTTATGTTAGAATAAGTCATGGATCACACTTAGGAAATAAATCCAAACACAAGTGTACCCGCTCTGATACCAATTGAAAAATAAAATAATGACTTCTAAATAACCAAGTGTGTGTTTTTGTGCAACAAAATATCTTAAATGCGAAATTTTTGTTCTTACCATAACTCCGAGTATACACCTTTATGGTTATATAAATAAATATAACCATAAAGGTGTATACTCGGAGTTATGGTAACCACATTTGTACCTTTAGTATACACCTTTATGGAAAATTTATGGTAACCCTTTAGTATACACCTTTATGGCTAACCACATTTGTCCCTCTTCCTACCGAATTTAGCGAATTAGCGAATTAGGTAAAATATTACGTGCAGTGCCCTTCTAGTGAAATACACTGGTTTTTGCAATCCGGACTCCTCTCGAACTAAAACTGAGCTGACAGTTGATGGTGACACTGCTAGGTATAAGTACAGAATTTCCCCTTCTTCTGGTGAACTTAAGAGTGGTGGGCTGGCTAGGTATTCTTTTAACTGGCCAAAAGCCTCTTCGCACTCGTTGCTCCAAACAAATGTCTTCCGAAGTATCTTGAAGAAGGGCAAGCATTTATCCGTTGATCGAGAAATGAACCGATTCAAGGCTGTTATCCTCCCGGTCAATTGCTGTAGTTATTTTGTTGTATGGGGAGCTTGCATTTCCAGCACAACCCGAATTTTCTCCGGATTTGCTTCGATCCCTCTACTTGAAACCATGAACCCCATGAACTTTCCTGATGAGACGCCGAAAGCACATTTCGCCGGGTTCAACTTCATCTGATATCTTCTTAGTGTGTTGAAAGTTTCTTCGAGATCAGCCAGGTGGCTGATCTCTTTCCGACTCTTCACCAGCATGTCATCCACATATACTTCTACATTTCTCCCGATCTGGTCACTGAACATTCTGTTGACCAGCCTTTGGTAGGTTGCCCCGGCATTCTTCAAAGCAAAGGGCATCATATTGTAACAATATAACCCTCGGTCAGTGATGAAGGAAGTTTTCTCTTCGTCGAGCTCGCTCATGTGGATCTGGTTATACCTCGAGAAGGCATCCACGAAACTTAGGAGCTCATGCCCCGAGGTGGAGTCGATTAGGACATCCATGCGCGGGAGAGGGAAACTATCTTTTAGGCATGCCTTGTTGAGGTCGGTGAAATCTACGCACATTCTCCATTTCCCGCTTGACTTTTTCACTAAGACAACATTGGCCAGCCATTGAGGGTAGTCCACCTCTCGGATGAAACCGGCTTTCAATAGTCTCTCCACTTCTTCATCTATGGCTTGGTTTCTTTCTGAAGCAAAGCTTCTTCTTTTTTGCTTGATGGGTCGGTAGTTTGGGTCGACATTCAGCCTGTGCGAAATTACCGAAGGATCAATCCCTGGCATATCGTCATGGCACCGGGAGAACACGTCAGAATTACTTCGGAGGAAAGCTATCAAGGATTCTTTGATCTCCAGAGATAACAGAGACCCCACTCTAACTCTTCTCTCTTTACCTCCTACTTCAAATTCTTCCATCTCCTCGGCTGGTTCTCCCGACTGTAATTGCTATTGTTCGCCTTTCTCCCCACCATTGCCCCGCGAGGGGGCTCCCTTCATTGTTACGTTATAGCACTGGCGTGCCACGCTCTGTTCTCCCCTTACTTCTCCGACCCCCCTCTCGGTCGGGAATTTAATCTTCAAATGTGGTATGGAAGTAATTGCCTTCAGATCGTTGAGGGTTGTCCTTCCGAGGAACGCATTATAGGCCGAGGGTCTGTCGATCAGAAGGAACTTAACCATGATGGTTTTTGTGGTTGGATAGTCCCCGGCATTTACAGGGAGTTCAATAGATCCGACCGGCTGGACTTGCTCCCCAGTAAACCCCACCAAAGGGCAGGTAGCCGAGATCACCTTTTCCGGGCTAATCTCCATGTGCTGAAAGGCCGACCAATATAGGATATCGGCCGAGCTTCCGTTATCGATAAACATTCGGTGAATTCGGTGGTTAGCTACTTGTAGCGTGACCACGATTGCGTCGGTATGAGGGAGCGAGACTCCCGTATAATCTTCATCTGAAAACCCCACCATTATGGACTCCCTCCGGTGGGATTTGTTGGGTCTCTCTACAGTCATAATCTCCTGATACTTCTAGTGCTGAGCATAGGCCTTTCTATCTGCACTCATTTCTCCTCCTCCACCGAAACCCCCGAATATGGTTCGGATATCGGCAATAACCGGTTCATTACGTGTGTCACGACCCCATATGCCTCTGCTGTTGCTTCTGCTTCTATTCCGTCGAGGCTCTTCCCTACGGGGTTCCTACCTCCTCCTGTCTCGACAAACTTCCCGGTGCTTCTGAAGGGAGCGATCTCTATGTCTCGACTCTTTGTCTTGATGCTCGCGAGACTCTTGATTCTGCCGAGGCTGGCCCTGGTTGTCTACAGTAAAACGGAGTAGTTTTCCATTTTTGATGAACTTCTCAATCAAGATTCTGAGATTTCGGCATTCCTCGGTGACATGGCCTCGTGCATCATGGAACGCGCAGTATTTATTTCTGTTTTCTTCTTTCACGTATTTGTTGTGGAGCGGGTAAGGCTTCTCGTACTGTGGGTCCCTCTTGATTTCCATCAGTACCTCGTTAATTGGAGAGTTCAAAGGAGTCCATTCATCTATGGAAAACTGGTAATACTTCGCAGGCTCCTTTTTTGTTTCGGTCCGTTTTTCTTCCTTCCCGGCTTTTTCCTTCTTGCCGAGATTGCTTGACTTCGCAATCTTTTGTTTGTGGGACTCCCTCAGAGCCGCAAGGATTTCCTCCTGATTAACGTACTTCTCAATCACGTCCGTGAGATCGGCCAGATTCTCAAGATGATTGAGAGCAATCTCGGACATGAGAGGCCCTTTTACCCGTAATCCTTGATAAAGAGCGGCATAAACCATCTCCTCGGTCAGGTTATCCACCATGAGCTTTGCCTGGTTGAACCAGATCACATAATCCTTTAGAGATTCGTCTCCCTTTTGCCGCATCACCATTAATTGACCGAACGGCTTCTTCCGTTTGCACCCAACTAGGAATTGGGTAATAAATTTTCGTCCGAGATCTTCAAAACTTGTGATGGAACCCGGTGGGAGTTTTCGAAACCAGTCCCAAGCAGAACCGGACAAGGTGAGCGGGAAGGCTCGGCACGCTAATTCTTGCGGAGTTCCCTGCAAATCCATGTGCGTTTTGTAGTTGTCCAGGTGCTCAGTAGGATCTTCAACCCCGGCATAAGTTTGGATAGCCGGAATTTTGAATAGCAGGAATTTTGAATTTTTTTCGGCAGTTGGACTGCCATGATACATTCAGCGAATGGGGAAGATCTATTCAAGAGACTGTCTACTCGATAAATTTTCCCCTTAGTCTTTTGCTGGATTTCAAGCTGCAACTAATTATACTTTTCTTCATACTTCTCATCGAGCGTGGCAATGGCTTCGTTGAGCCTTCT
The DNA here is from genome assembly GCF_958979055.1 of Alnus glutinosa. Taxonomy (NCBI): domain Eukaryota; kingdom Viridiplantae; phylum Streptophyta; class Magnoliopsida; order Fagales; family Betulaceae; genus Alnus; species Alnus glutinosa. Next base: position 20,530,993 of record NC_084890.1, on the reverse strand, counting down.
TTCTTCATAATGGTGATTCACCATCCCTTCACTAGGAGGAGGATTCACGGCTCCTTCAATTCGCCGAGACCGGTTTTCAGGTTGAGTTCTTTCCGTGAGGCTTCTACTCTCCTTGTCTTCTTCCTCGAGGGTGTTGCTTTCTCCTTCTTCATGTCCTCCAGGTACTTCAGGAACCCGTTCATCTGCCAGCCGCCTCTGCAAACGGATGTTCTGCTGAGTTAGGACCTCCATGTCCCTAGACATTTGGGCTATTCGAGCCTCCATCTCAGCCGTATGTTGATGAGATGTACCCCCCACCTCGTTGCGAGGGTTATTCGCTCCTGAAGCTGTGGCTCTTGTTCGTACCATTTCAGATATATTTTTGCGTAGTAAACAACGCACACTTGTTAGTCGTTTCCCACAGACGGGGCCAATCTGTTAGAACAGATTCTGGTATGGTAGTTGATGAACCGGATGAGCCTATCTCCTCTGTCCTGCAAGAGAGAAAGCTACATCGGGGGGAGTCCGACATCCCACTCCGATGCTTTTGTCATTATAATCTCAAGTGTATGTTACTCTCAATCGAAGTTGAGCAATCTAAATTATACCTGTCTAGTTGTGAGGTATTTATAAAAGGAGTGTCGAGAGCGGTCTGACTTTTCCATTGGACTACGTGTCAGATCCAGAGTACTTGTCGACTACTCGAGTCGTGGAATTGAGGTGTACTCTCCACGATCGTTGCCGAGTCGGTCTTTAACTGACTTGAGGTCGTGGCATCGTGGTTTGAACTCCGCAAAGATTGCGGAGTCAACTCTCAACCGGCTTTAGATCGTGGGGGCACCTCCATTTTGTGCGGATCATGGGACTGAGATATATTCTCCACGATCGTTGCCAAGTCGGTCTTTAACCGACTTGAGATCGTGGAGTCGTGGAACTGAGATATATTCTCCACGATCGTTGCCAAGTCGGTCTGTAACCGACTTGAGATCGTGGAGTCGTGGGACTTCCTTCATGGTCATCATAAGCTGCCAAGTCGGTCTTTAACCGACTTGAGATCGAGGAGTCGTGGGACATCCTTCATGGTCGTCATATGCTGCCAAGTCGGTCTTTAACCGACTTGAGATTGTGGAGTCGTGGGACTTCCTTCATGGTCATCATAAGATGCCAAGTCGGTCTTTAACCGACTTGAGATCGAGGAGTCGTGGGACATCCTTCATGGTCGTCATAAGCTGCCAAGTCGGTCTTTAACCGACTTAAGATTGATGAGTCGTGGGACTTCCTTCATGGTCATCATAAGCTGCCAAGTCGGTCTTTAATCGACTTGAGATTGAGGAGTCGTGGGATACTTCCTTCATGGTCGTCATAAGTTGCCAGGTCGGTCTTTATGTAGACTCAGCAGATTATCGAGTCCGTTGGAAATGATAGTCTTGATGGGCCACGGTCCTGGCCCATTTGGGCAGAATCGGATTTCTTCCCTAATATTTTTTATATGTGATATTTTCGCTATCCAGATTTATGTTTTCTGCTGCATAAATGTTGATTTTGAATATCAGGTACGTAGTATGGGATATGTACTATATGTTGGCTTTGCAACAAGTAGTTGTGCCACTGTAATGATCCATTTATGTTTATAAAAAAAAAAATGGGTCGTCACAATAAATATTGATATTAAATTAGACCAAATATATTTGGAAAATGTATTTTATATCTAATTATTATGTTCCCGGTTTAGCATGAAAAGTTGATAGTTAGAACTAGGCTCAAAGAGAAAAGAAATTTTTGAAACTTTGGGAGTTTTTAAGAGTTGTAAAACTAAATAAATATATATATTATAAGAATTATCACTAGTAGTCATGTGAACATGCACTAAAGCATATAAGCATACTTGCTTTTATAGTTATTGACTATTGACCGGATTAGTATTTTGCTTTAAGAAAAAAAAAAAAAAAAAAAAAAAAAAAAAAAAAAAAAAAAAAAAAAAAGACAAAAGGACAAAGAAATAGAAGATATGGAAGGATCCAGATTAGTGTGTGAAATTTGTTCATCTACAGTGATGAACTAGTGGGTTTCCAAGAGTTTTCATTATAGAAAACTCCACCAAATTCTGTAGGGTAGTAGTAGCATGTTTTAAAAACAACAGCACTCACGTAAAATCTAGAGGAACTTCATGCTGGATGTGTAAGGTGCTTATATAGGAGTTATATGAAGTATGTCCACCATTTCATTTCTTTTGTAAAATTTCAGACTTGTCCCCAAAACTTTGCCTATAAATAGGCCGGATTAGAGGAGTTATTTTCATTCAAAAAAATTTGCTCTCTCTTTAATTGTCACGTACTAACATGCATGAGTTATATATATATATATATATAGAGAGAGAGAGAGAGAGAGAGAGAGAGAGAGAATAGTAATTAGATTTGGAACTGCTTAAAGTGGGAGTGCTAGGTATAATTCTTTTATCCCTATTTTATGTCAATTATAGGTATCACACAAAGATTCTTACTCATTTTGTATTAATGCTTTGATATTTAGATTAAACTATGTATTCTTCTTGATTTTTTTTTCTTTATACTTTTCATTTTAAGCTATGTATTCCTATGAGAACAAAGATTTAAAAATATTTTAATGTATATGGATTAAACTAAGATGAAGACTCTTTTGTTTTCCTGAATTCTTTTTCTTTCTTTTTTTTGCTTATGTGATTTACTCCATTTTTAGTCTTTTTTTTTTTTTTTTTTAAGTGTTTTTATGCTTGTGAATGCAAAACAAGGAAAAAAAATTATTTGATTGTTGTGCATAAAATGAATTTAAATACTTTTGAAACATGACCAAAGAGATATTAAGCGTTGAACATGATGTGAGGATTTATTTGATTACGTTAAATGTTTAATGGAAGATTTTGTTTTATTTTGTATTCGTACAAAATTATTTTGCTTAGTTTGTTCAGTATTTTTTGAAATGTTTATAATTACTTGGGTTTTATTTATATTTAAATATAATAGATATCACACTAACAATATTATATATTCTTGCTAATTTTTTATTAATGCTTTGATAATTAGATTAAACCATGTTTTCTTCTTGCTATTTTTTTTTTCTTTATACTTCTTTTTCATTATAAACTATTCATATGAGCACAAAGATTTTAACATGTTTTAACTTATATGGATTAAACTAAAATTGTCTTATTTTTTAGTTCATTTGAATGTTTTATGGAATATTTTTGTTTTCGTTTGTATAATTTACTCGATTTTCAGCCATTTTGTTTAGGTTGCTATGTATTTTTTTTTAGAATGTTCAGAATTATATGGGTTTTATTTGTATCGAAATGTAATATGTATCATACCAATAATATTAGAGACTTCTGCTATTTTTTTTTTTTTTTTTTTTATTGATGCTTTGATAATCATAATCTACAGGTTTTCTTTTTGCCTTTTATTTTTTTTTTATTATTTTTTTTTCTTTACACTTCCTTTCATTTTAAACTACTCATATGTGAACAAATATTTTAACATGTTTTAAGTTATATGGATTAAAAACAAAATTAAGGCTCTTATTTTTTAATATATTTGAATATTTAATGTTTTATTTTTCTATGATTCATTCAAAAAAAAAAAAATTTAAGTATTTTTTTTGCTTTTGAAAGCAATATACGGTAAAAAATAATTTGATTAAGTATTGAACGTTGCCCTCCACAACTTTTGTTGATGTAAACAATATTTCATTTTCTCCAATTCTTTTTATTTAGTTACAAAGTAGAGACATAATTATTTTTTTACATTTCATTAAAATGTGAAAAGATAATTATGTCCCTCCTTTATAAGTAAATGGAGAGGATCCTGTTCCTTTTCTATTGCGGTGGGGCTGCCAAGTAATGGACCAGTCTGTCATTTTAGACGTAAACGAAAGGACACAGCCAAATCAGCTCTACTTAGATGATAGGCACTGCATGTACTATCCTTTTTGTATTTTTGACATAGTAAATGCTAAATGCAATGCCTTTTATTTTTATTATTAATTAATTGTTAAAGGACTAATTAAGTTTTTGATGCAGGGGGATTCGAGTCAGACGATGCTGAGCTGTCAGATTGCAAATTGATGGCCCTGAATTACCTGGAGCGGGTGGATCAGCGCAAGATTAGCAAGAAATCGTGATCTGACCTAATTGGAACAATTTCTGAGTGCGCTGCATTGTTTTGATCATAACTTTGGTTACGAGTATCCGATTCACACATATGACCCCAATTCGGAAAGCTCTCTTCGGCGTGCATGTCATGGCCACCAAGCTATGCTCTATGCGCCTTGTTTCGAGCCCAAAATTTGCTATTTTCATTTCCAAAAACTTAATTTTAGATTTTTTTTCTATTTATGGTAATTTTTTGTTTATTGTTTAGGAGGTGATTCTGAGCCCGATTTGGGTCAGATTATTGGCAGCCTACTTAATTTATTTTGTATTTTGTTTTATTAGGGTTATTAGCTTTTTGCTATTTTTGGTAAAATTCTACTAGAAGTTGAATTTTCATCTATATTAGCCCGACTTGTGAGCGTTTTTCGACATTCTTGATTATTTATATTTTCATTGAAATTCAGAGATTGTCTCTGTGTTTTTGGGATAATTTTTCTATTTTCTTTCTTGCAAACTGCCTGTTGAATAGCCTACAAAATAATTACTATTATGTCCAACGTCAGGTTTTTAAATTCATTTTACATCAAAAACAAACTGAACAAACCGAAATTCATGGTCACGTACGTATGCTAGGCACCCGGCCAACAAAAAGCCGACGTTGGGGGCAATGACACTTCCCTTTACCCAATGCCAGTTCACTTTTTTTCTGGAGATGTGTGTAACACATGTTTCAACTTTTGTTGCTGTTAACAGATTCCATTTTTCCATTGTGGTGGGGGTGCCAAAGCAATGCCAATGGACATGAATCACCATCTAGTACAAAGCAATGAAAGCATAAAATATCTATCCAACTAAGAGGCATGGGGTCATGCATGGTGAGAACCCTAACTTTCTTCCCTTGTGAAAGGGGCACTCATGTACTAGTCTATCATCTTAGAGTTGATCATTTGGTTGATTCCTTTTTTTTTTTCGTTTAGTTTGTTTGGTTCATGCTTAAAGCCTATTTGAAATTTCGTTAAAGATCTTAAAAATAATTTTTAGAAATAAAAAAGTTGTGCCAAATATAAAGTTGGAAAAAATTCAAAAAGAACTTTGATTTTTTGCTATAAAAAATGTCAAAACATATTTTTGGGAAAAAATTAAAATTAAAAAAGCTCTTTCTAACTCTAAAAACTCTGTTTCCAAATGCGATCCCAAACAGGCATTTGCACAAAAGGAGGGAAAAAATATATATATATTTCTAGATGCAATCAGGTTGGTTAATTACAAAGGAAAAAGCTACAAAAAAATTACATAAATACGGGCAAACTAGTTACATAAATACTTTAGAATATGCATGAAGATTCATGACTACCAAATCTATATTTCGCAATTCACATAATATTCAATGAGCATTTATCTATATATGCTTATAGTAATAGAGGAAAGTAAAAAACGAAAAAGGCCTTATTCATGAATCCCGATCGAGAATAAATTTTTCTATTTAAAAACCTTGTTGAAAATAGAAAACCACACACACTAAGAGATGGAAAGAATGGAAAAAGAAGAGAAACACTAAATATATAGATATACGATACAAATGACACTTCTAACTTTTTCACATTAATTTCATCTATTTACATTTCATAGAACTCCCATATATATAACTCCTATGTAAAATAAGTTCTGAAAACTAAAAAGACACCGCACCTTCGACTCCTACGTAAAATAACTTCTTCACATATATAGGAGAATAGAAGAAAAAAATTCAAATAAATGTTATTAAAATTAAGTCTATTATTCAATATACCTCTTCTAATCGCCTCTCTTCTTCCACCTGGATGAAAAAGGCGGGATACTTTGTTCATTTTTAAAGAAATTAGCAGGATCAACCATAGTCTTCACATGCACTAACCTCTCGAAGTTGCTCTTGAAATATTTAGCACCCCATATGCTCGCCCGTCTATAGCTCGTGTTGCCTTTGTTATTATTTCTTCCAATGTCAAGGTCCCTATAATTGACATATGCAGCTCTTGGAGATTTCGAAACATAGGGAGCCATGTAATCGTAAAGCCTTCTGATCCAGCTTATATGCCTTTCGAATGCCCCAGTTCCTTCTTCTTTCCAATACACGCAATGTTGGATTTTGTAGATATTACCAGCTCTATGTGGGAAAGGAATTGCAGATTGGGAGATTTCACTCATTCTGCCACCATAAGGAGTCAGGAACATTACAGCTGACTCTGCTTCTTTATCGTAAAACCTTTTCCAGATCCCTTCCAACCCAACTTGGGGAATAGGTTCCTCTACATAGTCAGATTTTGCTTTAAAAGGGGATCTTCTGGGAGGAGTCCTGTTTAGCAAAACATCCAAGGATTCGCCAATTGGGAATCCAAAAAAGTAGAGGGTAGATTCAATCCAACTCATTTCAATACAATCTTCTCTCATCAAACCCAGCTCAGGGAAGCTCTCTTGCATCAATGGAAGGAGCTTATCTATCCCTCCAAGATATAAGGAATTGAATGAAGCTTGGATGGTCCTCTTCCCTTCCTGGCTGGAATTGACACCTGTTAAGATGACGCGAATGAATAAGTCTTCGTGAAGCTTGGCTGCAACATATTGCCACCGGTGAACAAGCTTGGTCGCATTTTGTTCCAAGTTCCGATTAACCGTGAAGACGGTCACAGTTGATGGAACATGAAACAACCTGATTTTCCATGCAAGAATGATTCCAAAGCTAGCCCCTCCTCCTCCTCGAATGGCCCAAAACAGATCCTCTCCCATAGATTCCCTGTCAAGGATTCTACCATTACCATCAATCAATTGTGCGTCGATAATATTATCAGCAGCAAGGCCATATTTGCGCAACAATGTGCCGTACCCTCCCCCGCTGAAGTGTCCACCAACGCCCAGAGTCGTGTAAATTCCTGCCGGAAAGCCAAGAGTTCTACTTTTCTCGGCAATCCTATAATAGACTTCACCGATAGTAGCACCAGCTTGAACCCACGCCTTCCTATTCTCCGCATCAACACTGATTGATCGAAGATTAATTAGATCAACTATGACAAACGGCACATCTGAAACATAGGAAAGACCCTCATAATCGTGACCGCCGCTTCGAACTCTTATTTCCATGCCGTATTTCAGGGAACAATGAATGGCTGCTTGGATGTGGGAGACATGCAATGGTGTAAGAATGACTAGAGGTTTTGGGGTGGCAGGTGTTGAGAATCTGGGGTTTTGTATGGAGAATTGCAAGACAGAGGAATATGAGGAGTTGGCTGGGGTGTAAATGAGTTTAGAAATTGAGGTGGAGTTTTCAGAACGAAGGGTGATCAGGCACTGAACAAAGTTTTCCTGAGTGTGAGCCGAAGTTGCCCAGAAAAATGAGAAAAGAAGAGCGAAGACAAATGGAAACACAGATGAGCCAACAGACTTCATTTTCGAAATGACGAACCTTCGGGGCGCTAAAAGCTACTATTTATATGCGCGAGGAGACTGTTCTAATATCAGTACCGAAGAGATTCCCACCATTAAAATTAGATAAGGAGAGAGAGAATTCGAAGCAGAAAATTTGACCGATCCGAAATTTTTAACATACTCTAAAAAAATTAACAGTATACCTGCTGTAAAAAATAAACGATTCAGAGTTAACATAATATTTTTTGGGTTAAATACATTTTAATCTCCTAAATTATTACCATTTCTCCGAATGGCTCTCCGAATTATCGATGCTTGGATTCTAGCCCCCCAAACTACCACTTTTTTATTTTTTGACCCTATCCGTCCATTTATGCCGTCAATGCCAACAGAAACTAGATCATGTGCACGACACGTGACCTTTTTAGCCCAAATATCCTAAAATACCCCTCCCTCTACACTCTGAAATTCCCACGGTACCCTTCGAAATAATGCAACAAATTATTGAAATAAATAGACAACTTAAAAATAGTTATTACAAGAATGCCATTCAGTAATAATCTATGCGATTTGGTTTTTTACTTTGGGTAGATCATGGTTTTTTACATTGGCTATTTTCTAGGGTTACCGAACAGACTGTGCCAATGAGGGGGTTGAAGATGGGATCGTGATTGTGCCGACCGATTGTGCCTAACTAACCGACTGTGCCGACTAATTTGTGGAGAATGAACTGATGCGAGGGTGCCGTTTTTTGGCTGGTTTCTGGGTGGCTTTCTTGCCAGTGTTTTGCTGATTGAAGATGAGAGGTTGCCTTGCTGGGTTTTTTTGCCGATTGAAGTCTGGGTGGGTGTCAAGTGTGTCGACTATGCCGAAAGAGGGGTTGGGTGCCGAGTTATTTCCAAGCTGTTGCCGAGTGATTTCCAAGCTCCTCTTTCATCGGGTTGCTCTGCCTTACCAAACCCACGAGCATTGTGAGTTTTTTAGACTGCCCAAACCCACGACAGTATTTATAATGCCTTTTATTTTGCCATGTTGTTTGTTTATTGGGGGTATTTTCAATACCGACATGTTCATGTAGGTGGGGTTGTGTGAAGATAATGCCGACATGTTCATGTGGGTCGGGTTGTGTTGTCTGTTTGTTTGTTCAATTGGTTTAGTTGTAATAATGGTCCACTGATAATGCAGACATAGTTGACAATTGTTTTAGTGGATTGCGGACAGCTATGTTCATTGTGGGTCACAATGACCCCAATTGTTTAGTGGTCCCTTTCTGCAAATATTTAAATCACCTAGTTTTAGCTACATAATTTCATATCTATGGCTGTTTTAGGGTACCTCTTCCCCTCCATAATATTAATACTATTAATTAGGTATTTTAATAATATTGTCTCTGTTGAGATCTTTAACTTAATGAGACCACATTTCCTCCAACTTGTGTGTACTAACCAACGAAAGCATGCCAAGCGGGGAGCTTAGACCAAGAGAATTAGACTCAACTGCCTTGGAACAAAGAAACGTGTCAGATTCATATGGGAAATAGTATTTTCTAGTAGACGATAGATTGGCAAGCTATGATTTACTGTTTGGACATTTTGATTGTAGGATTTTTCCTTAGCTTTCCAACGACACAAATTTCGTCTCAATCCGATACTCGAGCAGAGAGTTATGATAAAAGCACTAAGACGTGTGCAGAATTCTTCCTGGAAACCTGAAAAGCGTTCGGACGGTGTTGTCCTTCCGTTCGGACGGTTGCGGTTTCCCAATCCGTGTCTGAACATGAAATCCATTTTCTACTTGAATTCTGAATAGCTTGACCTAGCATCTGGACAGTGTTGCCCTGACGTCCAGACGTTCTTCAACGCTGAAGCTTTTAGACACTACGGGGCATCTGGACGCCTTCAAAGGCTCGTCCGGACGGTTGCACAGGACCCGCCTATTCTGACTTGAAAATTGCATGGAATCTTTATGGTCATCTTCTAAGAAACTTGTGACCATACACATGGCATGAAATGAGACACTGTCCATATTACTTGAAGACTCTGAATAGAACCGATAATCCTGTTAAAAAGCAATTGTTACATAAAGTATTTTTGTCAACCAGAATGTTGCCAATATAAAATAATAACAAACTCCCCCTTGTCCATTCTGGGACAAAAAACACTTGACTGGTTTGGAAATACATTCCCGGTCCAAAACAAAAAATGCTCCCCCTTTTTGTCTCAAAAGGACAAAGGGTAAGCAGAGTATAAGAGAAAACCACAATTACTAAAAATTAAAACAAAAAGAATAATAGTAAAGTGTCTCATCAAAAGCTCAAATCAACATAAGAGAAAACAAAAACCTCAAGATATCACATTTCCTGAATTTGAGCCACTTCGGATTCTTGCGCTTGAAGCCGGGAAACCATAGACTGAAAATTTTCGGTCACTTGAGTCCTCTAGCCCGAAACTGATCATTCGCAGAAAGAAATCCTCTAGACAAGTGGTCTGCAAGATGATAAAGAAGATTCACCACTGAATCTCTAGCTGGTGCAGATCTAGAGGAAAAGGTTACGGAAGACTCTGTATGACCAGGGGGAATGAGCTCATCTAAAATTTGAGATCTCTGGAACATATGATTTCAACACTGGTTTGTTTTCCAAAAAACCCTCTGTCTGACACTATGCTGGAAGCCGCTAGACAACATATTCCTGAAAAATATTTCAACAGAAATCTATCCAAAAATAACACCACACTGAAACCAAATGAAAATAAATATTAGATCTTGTTAGTTTCAAACAGAATGTGGTATTATGATGGTTATCAATTGGATGCATAAAGAAATACAAAAGTAGATATAGCAATCCAAAAGGCACAGATTAGTAATATCCATCCAGCATAAAGACAGAAAAAGATATTCATGCACAATCTCTCAAATCATAATCAATTAAAGATTCCAATATTCTAAAAAGAACCAAAGCTTAAGATAAGAAAAGTCAAAGGAAATACCAGGGAATGAGAAAAGATGTGCAAAGAATGCCAAAATCTTGGGATCAGTCCGAGAGAAAACACACACAACACAACATGATAGAATGGGCAAAAAGTAGTGTGTGTGTGTGTGTGTTTGGCAGAGAAAGCAAAAAGCTCGCGTCCGGATGTGGTACATACTCGTCCGGACGGAATGCTGTCAAATAAAAGATCGACAGAGCCGAGCACGTCCGGACACAAGAACATGTCCGTCCGGACGCTTCACACTAGAAGCTGAAAAATAGAGGGAAATATGCAGAAAAAATTTCCTAACGTTAGCTTCAGAACACGCATGTATTAAATAACTGATAAAACAGTCAAATAGCATTTCAAAAATATGCCAAGATATAATTGAGAGTTAAGAGTCAATAAGCACAAAAATTTCCCTGCAGATAGAAATTTTTCAATAGTAAACTTAACTCATGCAATGCGTGTGTGTGTGAAAGCTTTCTCAATAAGATATGAAGTTTACTGATATGACTAAAAGCAACCGGATTTTCTAGATAAGAGAGAAAATCAATGTTAAATCAGTCAAAAGCCAAACCTTATTTTACTAGGGCCTATCCACCCTCATCTGATACACTCCCCCTAAGCTGCAGCACTTTTCTTTTACTTCGTTCTTTAGTGACCGTCAATTTCTGCAATGATTTGGTCACTGACTGTTTCTATAGGGACAAATTCAATAACAGATTTATAGCACAAAAGCAGTGGATCTTTTTATTTATCCATATTTATTCAGTTTTGAATGCTTTTTATCACTTGGTGCTGCAACCTAGAAAGAATGCCAGAATTTATGGGTTTTAGGTTCAACTAGCGAGTTGGTCAATTTGACCATCTTAGCAAAAAAAATCTCTCTCATTAGAATTTCTAGAAGCTAAAAGTCAGAGAGAAAAAATGTACCTTAGGGGAGCTTTGGATAGTGTACAATTTTTCATCGCATGAGAAAAACAACTATCTAGGATTAAAATGCACAGGAAAACTTAGCAGATATCAGACATAAACTTTCAATTATATATAAGCATATTCAATTAATGCACAATAAACTGAGATATCTGGCAAAAACACATACAATATCTGAAAAGCTATCAAAAAAATAAAAATTTTGCATCTTCTCCCCCAATTTTTATTTTTTTTATTTTTGTTTTGAAAAATAAAAGCGGAAAAATAACAAAGACATGTTTAAAAGGAAAAGAACATATGTCTAGACAAATCATGCAGGTAAGAGCAAACATGTCCTCTGGTAGAGAGGTTTGACTATACCAAGATAGAAAAGCAGTGACATGCTTTCTCTGTCATCCCTAGAATGTATCTGCAGAAATTCTCAAAGCAACCAAGAGAAAATCTAGTGACAGAAAAGGTGATTCCTCAAACAGAATACAAAGCAAAAATAGGATATATAAGATATGACAATCAATGCAATGCAAACATACTTGTTATGCACTAGGATTTAGGAATCAAAATCCTAGGCTTGGTAAGACTTCACCTCTACTAGGTGAGTCCAGTCCCCCTCAAGGGGTGAATGGTCTCATCATTCGTGACCTATACCTGCTTGACCTGTGGCGGTGGTTTGCAGGTCTTGTTCATGTTGTCCATTCTTCTTAGCATACATTACATTAGGCTCAACAACCCTTCATAGCCATGGTTGCTAATGGGCTTCTACAGCTTTCTCTTGTAGTGCCTTGATTTATTCTGCTTTGATTTGCCACTCTAATTGGCAAGAACCAACTTCAGTTGTCGCTGCTGATGCCATGGAGCCTGGAATGTAGTCGGAGGTAAAGTGCCTGATGTAGCTCTTGTTGGCAGCTCCTTCTGAACCTTCGACTTCTGAACCTGAAGATGTGGACATTTGGGTCGGATGTGACCGGTGATGCCGCAGTGATGACAGGTGGGCAGGATTCTTTTGTTGGAATGCTGCTTGACTTTCTCTGCAGAAATATGGTTTGCATTCTTACAAATAATATTGCCCTTAACTTTTATATGTCTCCTATGCAGAGGGACATATTTTGATGAGGAAGAATCTTCAACTTCACTTTTCCTCAGAGCATTCTGCTTAATCCAAGGTCTGTGGGATTTCAACAAATAATAATTTGGCCTAATATGACCAATCTTCTCACAATTATTACACTTAGGAATAAACTTACCTTGCATTCCTGATTCCTTAGAGTTAGGCATCACATGATTAGTTAAGCAAGAATTATCTAAACAAGTTGTATCTTCTATCACAAGCTTAATATCAATAGAATCTAATTCAGAATAAAAAACATGTGAAGTAGAAGTACTTAAATCATTAACAATTAAATCAGGTTTGTTAGAAATATCTATATGAATACAAAGCATGCTTTTCAAATTATTACTAGAGAATTTTTTCAAGAGATCCTCTGATTCGTTTAATTTATTCTCTAGTGCATCAACAGTATTAAAAAGTATGGAGTTCTCAGATTTCAAAGAGTCAATCAAAACATTTGATTCAGATAATTGTAAAATCAAAGACTCTTTTTCTTGCTTAATCTTCTTGAGTTCTTTATTGGATTTCTTAAAGAGTTTACCTATCAAAAGGGCATCTTTAGAGAAATCATAAAAATCATCTTCAGAGAACTCAGGAAGATTTATGTTAGAATAAGTCATGGATCACACTTAGGAAATAAATCCAAACACAAGTGTACCCGCTCTGATACCAATTGAAAAATAAAATAATGACTTCTAAATAACCAAGTGTGTGTTTTTGTGCAACAAAATATCTTAAATGCGAAATTTTTGTTCTTACCATAACTCCGAGTATACACCTTTATGGTTATATTTATACTCGGAGTTATGGTAACCACATTTGTACCTTTAGTATACACCTTTATGGAAAATTTATGGTAACCCTTTAGTATACACCTTTATGGCTAACCACATTTGTCCCTCTTCCTACCGAATTTAGCGAATTAGCGAATTAGGTAAAATATTACGTGCAGTGCCCTTCTAGTGAAATATACTGGTTTTTGCAATCCGGACTCCTCTCGAACTAAAACTGAGCTGACAGTTGATGGTGACACTGCTAGGTATAAGTACAGAATTTCCCCTTCTTTTGGTGAACTTAAGAGTGGTGGGCTGGCTAGGTATTCTTTTAACTGGCCAAAAGCCTCTTCGCACTCGTTGCTCCAAACAAATGTCTTCCGAAGTATCTTGAAGAAGGGCAAGCATTTATCCGTTGATCGAGAAATGAACCGATTCAAGGCTGTTATCCTCCCGGTCAATTGCTGTAGTTATTCTGTTGTACGGGGAGCTTGCATTTCCAGCACAACCCGAACTTTCTCCGGATTTGCTTCGATCCCTCTACTTGAAACCATGAACCCCATGAACTTTCCTGATGAGACGCCGAAAGCACATTTCGCCGGGTTCAACTTCATCTGATATCTTCTTAGTGTGTTGAAAGTTTCTTCGAGATCAGCCAGGTGGCTGATCTCTTTCCGACTCTTCACCAGCATGTCATCCACATATACTTCTACATTTCTCCCGATCTGGTCACTGAACATTCTGTTGACCAGCCTTTGGTAGGTTGCCCCGGCATTCTTCAAAGCAAAGGGCATCATATTGTAACAATATAACCCTCGGTCAATGATGAAGGAAGTTTTCTCTTCGTCAAGCTCGCTCATGTGGATCTGGTTATACCCCGAGAAGGCATCCATGAAACTTAGGAGCTCATGCCCCGAGGTGTAGTCGATTAGGACATCCATGCGTGGGAGAGGGAAACTATCTTTTAGGCATGCCTTGTTGAGGTCGGTGAAATCTACGCACATTCTCCATTTCCCGCTTGACTTTTTCACTAAGACAACATTGGCCAGCCATTGAGGGTAGTCCACCTCTCGGATGAAACCAGCTTTCAATAGTCTCTCCACTTCTTCATCTATGGATTGGTTTCTTTCTGAAGCAAAGCTTCTTCTTTTTTGCTTGATGGGTCGGTAGTTTGGGTCGACATTCAGCCTGTGCGAAATTACCGACGGATCAATCCCTGGCATATCGTCATGGCACCGGGTGAACACGTCAGAATTACTTCGGAGGAAAGCTGTCAAGGATTCTTTGATCTCCAGAGATAACAGAGACCCCACTCTAACTCTTCTCTCTTTACCTCCTACTTCAAATTCTTCCATCTCCTCGGCTGGTTCTCCCGACTGTAATTGCTATTGTTCGCCTTTCTCCCAACCATTGCCCCGCGAGGGGGCTCCCTTCATTGTTACGTTATAGCACTGGCGTGCCACGCTCTGTTCTCCCCTTACTTCTCCGACCCCCCTCTCGGTCGGGAATTTAATCTTCAAATGTGGTATGGAAGTAATTGCCTTCAGATCGTTGAGGGTTGTCCTTCCGAGGAACGCATTATAGGCCGAGGGTCTGTCGATCAGAAGGAACTTAACCATGATGGTTTTTGTGGTTGGATAGTCCCCGGCATTTACAGGGAGTTCAATAGATCCGACCGGCTGGACTTGCTCCCCAGCAAACCCCACCAAAGGGCAGGTAGCCGAGATCACCTTTTCCGGGCTAATCTCCATGTGCTGAAAGGCTGACCAATATAGGATATCGGCCGAGCTTCCGTTATCGATAAACATTCGGTGAATTCGGTGGTTAGCTACTTGTAGCGTGACCACGATTGCGTAGGTATGAGGGAGCGAGACTCCCGCATAATCTTCATCTGAAAACCCCACCATTATGGACTCCCTCAGGTGGGATTTGTTGGGTCTCTCTACAGTCATAATTTCCTGATACTTCTTGTGCCGAGCATAGGCCTTTCTATCTGCACTCATTTCTCCTCCTCCACCGAAACCCCCGAATGTGGTTCGGATATCGGAAATAACCGGTTCATTACGTGGGTCACGACCCCATATGCCTCTACTGTTGCTTCTGCTTCTATTCCGTCGAGGCTCTTCCCTACGAGGTTCCTCCCTCCTTCTGTCTCGACAAACTTCCCGGTGCTTCTGAAGGGAGCGATCTCTATGTCTCGGCTCTTTGTCTTGATGCTCGCGAGACTCTTGATTCTGCCGAGGCTGGCCCTGGTTGTCTACAGTAAAACGGAGTAGTTTTCCATTTTTGATGAACTTCTCAATCAAGATTCTGAGATTTCGGCATTCCTCGGTGACATGGCCTCGTGCATCATGGAACGCGCAGTATTTATTTCTGTTTTCTTCTTTCACGTATTTGTTGTGGAGCGGGTAAGGCTTCTCGTACTGCGGGTCCCTCTTGATTTTCATCAGTACCTAGTTAATTGGAGAGTTCAAAGGAGTCCATTCATCTATGGAAAACTGGTAATACTTCGCAGGCTCCTTTTTTGTTTCGGTCCGTTTTTCTTCCTTCCCGGCTTTTTCCTTCTTGCCGAGATTGCTTGACTCCGCAATCTTTTGTTTGTGGGACTTCCTCAGAGCCGCAAGGATTTCCTCCTGATTAACGTACTTCTCAATCACGTCCGTGAGATCGGCCAGATTCTCAAGATGATTGAGAGCAATCTCGGATATGAGAGGCCCTTTTACCCGTAATCCTTCATAAAGAGCGGCATAAACCATCTCCTCGGTCAGGTTATCCACCATGAGCTTTGCCTGGTTGAACCAGAACGCATAATCCTTTAGAGATTCGTCTCCCTTTTGGCGCATCACCATTAATTGACCGAACGGCTTCTTCCGTTTGCACCCAACTAGGAATTGGGTAATAAATTTTCGTCCGAGATCTTCAAAACTCGTGATGGAACCCGGTGGGAGTTTTCGAAACCAATCCCAAGCAGAACCGGACAAGGTGAGGGGGAAGGCTCGGCACGCTAATTCTTGCGGAGTTCCCTGCAAATCCATGTGCGTTTTGTAGTTGTCCAGGTGCTCAGTAGGATCTTCAACCCCGGCATAAGTTTGGATAGCCGGAATTTTGAATAGCAGGAATTTTGAATTTTTCCGGCAGTTGGACTGCCATGATACATTCAACGAATGGGGAAGATCTATTCAAGAGACTGTCTACTCGATAAATTTTCCCCTTATTCTTTTGCTGGATTTCAAGCTGCAACTAATTATACTTTTCTTCATACTTCTCATCGAGCGTGGCAATGGCTTCGTTGAGCCTTCTTTCTTCATAATGGTGATTCACCATCCCTTCACTAGGAGGAGGATTCACGGCTCCTTCAACTCGCTGAGACCGGTTTTCAGGTTGAGTTCTTTCCGTGAGGCTTCTACTCTCCCTGTCTTCTTCCTCGAGGGTGTTGCTTTCTCCTTCTTCATGTCCTCTAGGTACTTCAGGAACTCGTTCATCCGCCAGCCGCCTCTGCAAACGGATGTTCTGCTGAGTTAGGACCTCCATGTCCCTAGACATTTGGGCTATTCGAGCCTCCATCTCAGCCGTATGTTGATGAGATGTACCCCCCACCTCGTTGCGAGGGTTATTCGCTCCTGAAGCTGTGACTCTTGTTCGTACCATTTCAGATATATTTTTGCGTAGTAAACAACGCACACTTGTTAGTCGTTTCCCACAGACGGGGCCAATCTGTTAGAACAGATTCTGGTATGGTAGTTGATGAACCGGATGAGCCTATCTCCTCTGTCCTGCAAGAGAGAAAGCTACATCGGGGGGAGTCCGACATCCCACTCCGATGCTTTTGTCATTATAATCTCAAGTGTATGTTACTCTCAATCGAAGTTGAGCAATCTAAATTATACCTGTCTAGTTGTGAGGTATTTATAAAAGGAGTGTCGAGAGCGGTCCGACTTTACCATTGGACTACGTGTAAGATCCAGAGTACTTGTCGACTACTCGAGTCGTGGGATTGAGGTGTACTCTCCACGATCGTTGCCGAGTCGGTCTTTAACTGACTTGAGGTCGTGGCATCATGGTTTGAACTCCGCAAAGATTGCGGAGTCAACTCTCAACCGGCTTTAGATCGTGGGGGCACCTACATTTTGGGCGGATCATGGGACTGAGATATATTCTCCACGATCGTTGCCAAGTCGGTCTTTAACCGACTTGAGATCGTGGAGTCGTGGAACTGAGATATATTCTCCACGATCGTTGCCAAGTCGGTCTGTAACCGACTTGAGATCGTGGAGTCGTGGGACTTCCTTCATGGTCATCATAAGCTGCCAAGTCGGTCTTTAACCGACTTGAGATCGAGGAGTCGTGGGACATCCTTCATGGTCGTCATAAGCTGCCAAGTCGGTCTTTAACCGACTTGAGATTGTGGAGTCGTGGGACTTCCTTCATGGTCATCATAAGATGCCAAGTCGGTCTTTAACCGACTTGAGATCGAGGAGTCGTGGGACATCCTTCATGGTCGTCATAGGCTGCCAAGTCGGTCTTTAACCGACTTGAGATTGAGGAGTCGTGGGACTTCCTTCATGGTCATCATAAGCTGCCAAGTCGGTCTTTAATCGACTTGAGATTGAGGAGTCGTGGGAGACTTCCTTCATGGTCGTCATAAGTTGCCAGGTCGGTCTTTATGTAGACTTAGCAGATTACCGAGTCCGTTGGAAATGATAGTCTTGATGGGCCACGGTCTTGGCCCATTTGGGCAGAATCGGATTTCTTCCCTAATATTTTTTATATGTGATATTTTCGCTATCCAGATTTATGTTTTCTGCTGCATAAATGTTGATTTTGAATATCAGGTACGTAGTATGGGATATGTACTATATGTTGGCTTTGCAACAAGTAGTTGTGCCACTGTAATGATCCATTTATGTTTATAAAAAAAAAATGGGTCGTCACAATAAATATTGATATTAAATTAGACCAAATATATTTGGAAAATGTATTTTATGTCTAATTATTATGTTCCCGGTTTAGCATGAGAAGTTGATAGTTAGAACTAGGCTCAAAGAGAAAAGAAATTTTTGAAACTTTGGGAGTTTTTAAGAGTTGTAAAACTAAATAAATATATATATTATAAGAATTATCACTAGTAGTCATGTGAACATGCACTAAAGCATTTAAGCATACTTGCTTTTATAGGTATTTACTATTGACCGGATTAGTATTTTGCTTTAAGAAAAAAACAAAAAAAAAAAAAAAAAAAAAAAAGACAAAAGGACAAAGAAATAGAAGATATGGAAGGATCCAGATTAGTGTGTGAAATTTGTTCATCTACTGTAAAGACCAAGAAAATAAATAGGAGATTTATCAATTAATAAATTGTATTCATTAATAAATGGGCTTAATAATTATATTCTAGGTAATAATAATGGTGTTATCGAAATAAATTAAGCTTGAGGTAAAATAATAGAAAGAGTAATAATTATTATAGTGTGGTTTAAATAAATATAGGGTCAAATATATCTGGGACATTATTTAATAATTAAAGTATAAATTTGAGTAAATAATTAATTAAACTTAATTAGGTGCATTTAAAATGCAAGAGAAAATTTTTAGAGACTAAAGTTTATAAAATGAGTTTATCAGGATTAAATAAAAATAAGCCTATTTAGTGGGGTAAAATAAAATAGAGTGTTTTATTTTTAATCTATGGGCTTGTAAATAGTGGCCATGAAAAGAAAATACAAGTGATGTTTTTAAGTCCAAATAAAATAGGAAATAAAAATAATAGAAATCAAATTAGAAAGGAAAAATAATATTTAAAAGAAATTAAGAAATATAAAATAAATAAATAAATATATATATATATATATATAGTGGGGCGACCTGCGCCCCACTTTGAAAGACAAAGGTGAAGGGCCATGTGGCCTTTCACGTGATAAATGAAGGAAGGGCCATCTGGCCCTTTCCAATGAAGAAAATATATATATATATATATATATATATATATATATATATATATATATATATTAATAATAAGAGGCAATGCCTCTTTTTCTCTCAGAACCGAGAGAAGGAAAGAAGAGAAAGAAAAGATGGGGAAATTTTCTCATTTTTGCGATCTACGAAGATCTAACGGTCCGATCTTCGATCCGTCTTCGGAAACGTGATCCTTGCACTTGGATCTACGTTTCCACCGATCGTTTTAAGGTAAAACACTAAACTCATGATTTTGTAATTTTGGGTTAAAATATTGAAATGTGAGTTTAATCTAATATTTTCTTTAGGTAATGGGTTACTTGGAACTTGCTTAAGACTACCCAAACCATGGGTTTTGGTTTGGTGAATTTTGGTGAGTTTCCTTAAACCCTAACTTTTGGGTTATGTATTTTAATTGCGATTTCTTGTGTCTAATCCTAAGTAAATCTTACGGGTTAGTGTTATTAGTGTTTAAATAGCAATATTATGTATGGGTTAAAAGACTTTATGTAGGCATTCTCACTTATGTGAGAGGTTGGCCTTGATATGTAAATGGGAATTTTAAGGGTAAGTTGGAATTTGATATCGGTTAGGTGTCTTGATATTTGTTATGGGTTTTGATTCTTGATTTTTGATAACCTATGAATGATGCTTTGTGGTGAGTGCTTGATGTTGGAATGGAAAGTGATTATGAAGGGTATTTTGGTGAAAATCCAGATCTGGTCGGTGGTTGTAAATTGGGGATAATTTTGCTAATTGACGGTTATTGCTCCATTATGTTGATGGTAGAATGTTTGATTGAATTGGGTTTAGTTCTGGAAGAAATTTGGTAGATGATAGTGGCTATGATTATTGGAATTTTGGTGAGTTGATGTGAGGGAAAACCTTGCTATATTTGATGTTGTGTTCTAATGGATTCAAATATGGATTTTTGGATGGGTAATTTGATGATGTTAGTTTATGATTAATTGTTGAGGATTAAGGTTAATGCTTGTGATGGATTTATGGATTTAGTTTTATGTGGCGTCCAATGTTTGTGGTTGATCCTTGGTAGTCCTTAATGGCTATGGCTCATTGTATGTAAAAGAGGGGTTTCGATTGATCTTGATGTAAGGCTATGGATATTGAAGGTTTGGTGGTAGGAGATTGATCTTATTATGTAAATGGGTTGAAATTTGGCATGGGTTTGGATGTTTGGTTGTTATGGGCCGAGTATGTATGTGTCAATGTGAAATGGTATTTTAGTGAGGACATCTTGGTTATGGTTTGTTGAATAAGGCTAAAATATGTTCTATGTTATATTTATGAGTTGGATATTCTAGGTGTTGATGAGGTTGAATTGATTAAGGTTGATTACGATAAATAATTGAATTCTTTGCTATAGTTTATTTAGGTGTATAGGTTATGTAATAATAAGATTTTAGATGATGTCCTTTGTAGAGTTGGGTTGTTTTGATTAGTCTCATGTTATAGTCCTAATAAGATTCTCGGGTAGTGATGGTAGTTATAAGTGAGATGAATAGATCATAATCTTGGTACTTGGTGAAAATGAGGAATGTAAATGAAAGCGTATAGGAGATGGATGGAATACACAAAGATTATAAAATGTTAAATTAGGTTAAGTCCTAAACTTAAACTACTTGGATGATAGTAAATGATAAAGATTAAGTACTAAAGTCAAATAGTATCGGAACCTTATGATAAATGTGACTCAATAATAGTAAGTAAACAACTATAAGATTTATAGTTAATACCAATAAAAGATAAACTAATGCATATAGTAAATACATCTTTGTATTAATAATCAAAGATATCATTAGAACCTAAACCTAAATGATAACCTAATAATAGTTTAGGACACCTAACTAGCCTTAGTAGCAGATTACGCGATGTGTGAGCACGTGGGTAGTGTACGTGTTATAGAGTATAGAGTTCAATAACATAGTCTAATGTTATTAATGTTTGCAGGATAGTGTCCGGATTGGAGTCTTTAATGGGTTCTCCAATGTAGAGTTCGAGTCATGGTCCAATGCAGCCAAGGTGAGTATTCTACTCACTGAGAAGATATATTTTCGTATTTTATAGAAATGCAAATGATAGATAATTTTCTACTGAACCAACGATATGTTAACATGTATGTTTTGGATGTTTTAAGTAGTTTCAATTATGTTGAAATATCAATGATGTTATGAAATGATGCATGAATGAAAGGTTTTGAATTGATTGAAGTATTTGAAAGTGTGTTGTAGTTGGGATTTAATTATGCAAAGAAGAATGATGAAAATTTCATGTTGATTGGTTCATGGTATTTGAAGAAAGCATGATTTGCAAAGAATAGGAGTATAGAGTTAGAATTGTAAAGCATAAAGCATGAGGCCCATAATAAAGAAGAGAGCGTGAGGCTCATAATAAAGAAGAGAGCGTGAGGCTCATAATAATGAAGAGAGCGTGAGGCTCATAATAAAGAAGAGAGTGTGAGGCTCATAATAAAGAAGAGAGCGTGAGGCTCATAATAATGAAGAGAGCGTGAGGCTCATAATAACGAAGAGAGCGTGAGGCTCATAATGAACAAAAAGACTATCATGAGCATGCATAGCATTGTTTAAATTGTGTGATGTTTTCATGATAAGTATATTGTAGTTTTGCTAGACGTATTAGTATGCATAAAAGTCTTGATAGAAAAAGAATTTATGTATATTGGTATCGGATGGTTGCATGATTTAAATGTAGTTTTGCTAGACGTATTAGTATGCATAAAAGTCTTGATAGAAAAAGAATTTATGTATATTGGTATCGGATGGATGCATGATTTAAATGTAGTTTTGCTAGACGTATTAGTATGCATAAAAGTCTTGATAGAAAAAGAACTTATGTATATTGGTATCGGATGGTTGCATGATTAAATGTCATTGTGTTCTATAACGAATCTTTTTCGTATAATACTAGCTACCCACAGTATTTAAATGTTTTCTATTAGTCGGTGTTTGCTATATCAGCTATGGGGGTTTTTCAAACAAAAGTTTATAAAATTGGTAGCTGTTATAGTGTTCGCACGACTAAAAAATGAAAAGTCGGTTCTTTGCGAAAACTCAGTGAATAGTATACCTCTGAGGTCTTAGTGTATCTATGTATGCTAAGGCGGTGGGCTCATAATTCCACCTATACGGATGTGGCAAACCCCCACAACCGTATAGATGATGTTCTTTTGGCTGCAGGTATTCCGGTCGTAGTTGATAGCATTGTAGAAGGGTAATTTGGATGTTATGACTGAAGCACGCCGCAACGGTCGTAATTGGTGGACCACGGGTTGTCCACTTGTTTATAGGTTTGGTTTATGGCTTGTGACGTTTGTGTCACTTGTTATTGTACAAAACCATTTATGTCACTTATTTAATTCGTGGAAAGATTTAATCATATAGATATTTAATGGCTCTTTGTTGTAATTATTTGTGATAGATGTATAAGATGCGATTTCCGCTATTAGGTTATATTTTCCGCTGCATAGTTGATAGATGTTATACTCTGATTTGCCAGGTACATATTATGGGGTATGTACATATGTTGGCTTTGCGACATATCGTCGTGCCACTGTGAAGATCCGTTTATATTTTAAGGGATTAATGATTATGTGGATGTTTTGTAAAAAAAAAAAAAAAAAAAAAACGGGTCGTCACATCTACAGTGATGAACTAGTAGGTTTCCAAGAGTTTTCATTATAGAAAACTCCACCAAATTCTGTAGGGTAGTAGTAGCATGTTTTAAAAACAACAGCACTCACGTAAAATCTAGAGGAACTTCATGCTGGATGTGTAAGGTGCTTATATAGGAGTTATGTGAAGTATGTCCACCATTTCATTTCTTTTGTAAAATTTCAGACTTGTCCCCAAAACTTTGCCTATAAATAGGCCGGATTAGAGGAGTTATTTTCATTCAAAAAAATTTGCTCTCTCTCTTTAATTGTCACGTACTAACATGCATGAGTTATATATATATATATATATATAGAATAGTAATTAGATTTGGAACTGCTTAAAGTGGGAGTGCTAGGTATAATTCTTTTATCCCTATTTTATGTCAATTATAGGTATCACACAAAGATTCTTACTCATTTTGTATTAATGCTTTGATATTTAGATTAAACTATGTATTCTTCTTGATATTTTTTTTTCTTTATACTTTTCATTTTAAGCTATGTATTCCTATGAGAACAAAGATTTAAAAATATTTTAATGTATATGGATTAAACTAAGATGAAGACTCTTTTGTTTTCCTGAATTCTTTTTCTTTTCTTTTTTTGCTTATGTGATTTACTCCATTTTTAGTCTTTTTTTTTTTTTTAAGTGTTTTTAAGCTTGTGAATGCAAAACAAGGAAAAAAAAATTATTTGATTGTTGTGCATAAAATGAATTTAAATACTTTTGAAACATGACCAAAGAGATATTAAGCGTTGAACATGATGTGAGGATTTATTTGATTGCGTTAAATGTTTAATGGAAGATTTTGTTTTATTTTGTATTCGTACAAAATTATTTTGCTTAGTTTGTTCAGTATTTTTTAAAATGTTTATAATTACTCGGGTTTTATTTATATTTAAATATAATAGATATCACACTAACAATATTATATATTCTTGCTAATTTTTTATTAATGCTTTGATAATTAGATTAAACCATGTTTTCTTCTTGCTATTTTTTTTTTCTTTATACTTCTTTTTCATTATAAACTATTCATATGAGCACAAAGATTTTAACATGTTTTAACTTATATGGATTAAACTAAAATTGTCTTATTTTTTAGTTCATTTGAATGTTTTATGGAATATTTTTGTTTTCGTTTGTATAATTTACTCGATTTTCAACCATTTTGTTTAGGTTGCTATGTATTTTTTTTTAGAATGTTCAGAATTATATGGGTTTTATTTGTATCGAAATGTAATATGTATCACACCAATAATATTAGAGACTTCTGCTAATTTTTTTTTTTTTTATTGATGCTTTGATAATCATAATCTACAGGTTTTCTTTTTGCCTTTTATTTTTTTTTATTATTTTTTTTTCTTTACACTTCCTTTCATTTTAAACTACTCATATGTGAACAAATATTTTAACATGTTTTAAGTTATATGGATTAAAAACAAAATTAAGGCTCTTATTTTTTTAATATATTTGAATATTTAATGTTTTATTTTTCTATGATTCATTCAAAAAAAAATTTAAGTATTTTTTTTGCTTTTGAAAGCAATATACGGTAAAAAATTATTTGATTAAGTATTGAACGTTGCCCTCCACAACTTTTGTTGATGTAAACAATATTTCATTTTCTCTATTGAAGAATTTGGATCCTCTCCATTTCTCTCTATTTAGTAACAAAGTAGGGACATAATTATTTTTTTACATTTCATTAAAATGTGAAAAGATAATTATGCCCCTCCTTTATAAGTAAATGGAGAGGATCCTGTTCCTTTTCTATTGGGGTGGGGCTGCCAAGTAATGGACCAGTCTGTCATTTTAGACGTAAACAAAAGGAAGCAGCCAAATCAGCTCCACTTAGATGATAGGCACTGCATGTACTATACTACTCATCTTGTTAGAGTTGATCATTAACTAATTTGCTTGCTTCCTTTTGTTTTCGTCTAATTAGTTTGGCTATATGCTTAGAAAAAGGGGGCCGGAAAAGAATAGACATCTAATAAGTTTCAGTTTAGGAAGGGCATGCACCGCCGAGAGATGAAAAGAATTGGCCAATTTCTCGATGATGCCGGAATTACCTTGAATATCTTGTAATGTTAGAAGGTCATTCACGTTAAAAAAGAGGCAAATAAATTCGGGAACAATTTATAGGCAAGTGAAGGAAGCGCTTTCAGCTTTTCGTTATGAATGAACAAGTTCATATGGAAGACGCTCCTTTTTGTATTTTTGACATAGTAAATGCTAAAGGACTAATTAAGTTTTTGATGCAGGGGGATTCGAGTTAGACGATGCAGGGGGATTCGAGTTATTATTAATTAATTGTTAAAGGACTAATTAAGTTTTTGATGCAGGGGGATTCGAGTTAGACGATGCTGAGCTGTCAGATTGCAAATTGATGGCGCTGAATTACCTGGAGCAGGCGGATCAGCGCAAGATTAGCAAGAAATCGTGATCTGACCTAATTGGAACAATTTTTGAGTGCGCTGCAGTATTTTGGTCATAACTTTGGTTACGAGTATCCGACTCACACATATGACTCCAATTCGGAAAGCTCTCTTCGGCGTGCATGTCATAGCCACCAAGCTATGCTCTATGCGCCTTGTTTCGAGCCCAAAATTTGCTATTTTCATTTCCAAAAACTTAATTTTAGATTTTTTTTCTATTTATGGTAATTTTTCGTTTATTGTTTAGGAGGTGATTCTGAGCCCGATTTGGGTCAGATTTTTGGCAGCCTACTTAATTTATTTTGTATTTTGTTTTATTATAGTTATTAGCTTTTTGCTATTTTTGGTAAAATTCTACTAGAAGTCGAATTTTCATCTATACACTACAAAAACACCTTCATTTTGACGCGTGTCTACAGTACCCGTTACTGTAGACACGCGTCCAAATTGACACGTGTCAATTTGTGAAGCCGTCCAAAATGGACACGTGTATGACATACACGTGTCCATTTGGACACGCATATGAAATACACGTGTCCATTTCATTTGGACACGCATATGGAATACACGTGTCCATTTTGGACGCGTGTATATAGACACGCGTCCAATTGGACACGTGTATTCCATATGCGTGTCCAAATGGACACGTGTATTAATACACGTGTCAAAAATTTATTAATTCGCCAAATATATATTAAAAAAAAAAATTCTGTGTTGTATTAATTATTTTAAAAAAAAAATCAAAAAAAAAAACTCCTTACATTATTAATCATACAAATCTAATCCAAAAATACGGTGTAGATTACCCTAACCTAATTTACATATTGTACTATATGCTATATGTAAATTTGTTGGTTGGAATTTATACTTTTTAGGTTCCTTATTTATATATATATATAGTATACTATTAAGCACGTAAACCCTAACCTAATTTACATATTGTACTATATGCATAATTATACAAATTTGATGCTAAATATATAATTAAACTAAATAGTTTAAATTAGGGTTTAGTTTTGTACACCATCTACGTTTAGAAACCAAAAAAAAAAAAAATTAAACATAACAAAGTTAAAAAACCTATAATTAATACTATATATATAGATATGCATGCATGTAAACGGTTTAGAAACTATATACAGTAACCTTTTTATTTATGTCTATATATAGTAAATGCAATTATTTTTAGAGTTCTGCGCTACATAATGAATTAAATACTTATAGTTTAGTCCCTCGTAAATTTATGGCTATATATAGTACATACCCTTAGGGTTAGGGTTTATAGCATATAGTATATACACTTAGGGCTAGGGTTTATACCTATATATAGTATATATACTTAGGATTATGGTTTATCGATATATATAGTATATACACTTAGGGTTTGGGTTTTAGGGTTTATAGGTATATATAATATATACACTTAGGGCTATGTGTTATAATTTTATTGATTTTACGTTTAATGAATAATAATGTCAATATATTTTTCACGTGTCATTATTGTACACTTTTAAGTATATATATATATATGTTAAATCATGAGCAGTTCAAAATTAGATTGTTCCGATATATATATATAGTTATAGTTATAGTTATAGTACATTTACTTAGGGTTTAGTTTTATAGCTATATATATATATATATATATATATATATATACACTTAGGGTTTGGGTTTTAGGGTTTATAGGTATATATAATATATACACTTAGGGCTATGTGTTATAATTTTATTGATTTTACGTTTAATGAATAATAATGTCAATATATTTTTCACGTGTCATTATTGTACACTTTTAAGTATATATATATATAAGTTAAATCATGAGCAGTTCAAAATTAGATTGTTCCGATATATATATATAGTTATAGTTATAGTTATAGTACATTTACTTAGGGTTTAGTTTTATAGCTATATATATATATATGTATATAGATATTATATACTTTTGGATAGAGGATTAGGGTTAGGGTTTATGACTAGATATAGTACGTACCCTCATGATTAGAGTTTATAGCTATATATAGTCTAGCACTTAGGGTTAGAGTTTAATTTTATGGTTAGGTTTTAGTTTTTATTTTTTATGGTTTTAGGTTTTAGTATAGTACGTACCCTTAAGGTTATAGTTTATAGCTATATATAGTATATACACTTAGAGTTATAGTTTAATTTTTTGGACCATTAAATTATTATTTTTTAAATAATATATTTATTTCTATATATAATTATTTTTTATTATATATATAGATATATTTATTACTTTTTAAATTAAATACAATTTCTACTATGGGGGACGTGTATTTTAGGGTTAGGGTTTTTTTCTATATATAGTACATACAGTTAGGGTTATGGTTGTTTGCTATACAAAATACATACACTTATGATTAGGGTTTATATGATGAGTTATATATATATTATATTTATTACTTTTTAAATTAAATACAATTTCTACTATGGGGGACGTGTATTTTAGGGTTAGGGTTTTTTTCTATATATAGTACATACAGTTAGGGTTATGGTTGTTTGCTATACAAAATACATACACTTATGATTAGGGTTTATATGATGAGTTATATATATATATAAATATATATATATATATATATATATATATATATATATATATATATATATATATATATATATATATATATATATATATATATATATATATGGTGTACTTATAAGTACGTAAACCCTAACCCTAAATTGACATATTGTACTATATGCATAATTAAACCAACTTTGTGAAGCATATATGTAGACCCAAAAAAAAAATAATAATAATTAACATGAGTTCATGCAGTGCATGTACATGCAGTACATGCATTGCATGAACTTAGGGTTGCATGGGTTTATATAAAATAGATATAATATATATATATATATATATATATATATATATATATATATATATATATATATATATATATATATATATATATATATATATATATATATATATATATATATATATATATATTAAATATTAAATATATATAGCATGTGGAGACGTGTATTTATAAACACGTCTCCAACTGTTTGGCCGGATGCCGCGCGGGAATTCTCCCGCGCGCCACCTGGCCAAACATTATATATTATATACGTAAAACTAATTAATAATATAAATATATATTATATTATATAAATTATATACTTATATTTATATATAAGAAATGGGTAGCTTCCAGAGGAAGCTACCCATTTCTTCTCTCTCGCTCTCTCTCTCTCTCTCTCTCTCATTTCTTCTCTCTCTCTCTCTGTCTCTCCGGCGAGCTCAGCCGGCCGGTGTGGTGAGCTCCGGCGTCGTCACGTCTCCCTCTCACCGACTGTCTCTCTCTCACCGATTCCCTCTAGCTCTCTCGCTCTCTCTCTCTCTCTCTCTCTCTCTCTCTCTCTCTCTCTCTCTCTCTCTCTCTCTCTCTCTCTCTCTCTTTCTCTCTCTTTCTCTCTCTACTGGGACGTCCCTCCGGCAGGGGTTGGCTAGGCCGTCGGTTCCCTTTCCTCCGGTCCGGTCAGTGGCTCTCTCTCTCTCTCTCTCTGTTCAGTCGCCGGTGCTCTTAATATATATTGCAGATAAATTTAGTGTTATATATATATACATTTGCTAACTTTTTTTTCCTTTCTCCATAATGTATATCCGAATATGCAGGTATATATATAAAGAAGGAGCCCTAAATCCACAACCTACCGTCGACAGTGAGTAATTTCCCCTTAAATTTGTATTTCATTTTTTTTTCAACATGTAAATGAAATACTGATTGAATATATATTGTAATAATTTTTATTGTAATAATTTGGACATTTGTTCTTGATTGATAATTGTAATAATTTTTGGACTGTGTTATATTTTATTTTTTCAATTTTGCTGAATCAGTGTAAGCTTAAATTACTGTTTTTTTTTTTTTTTTTTTTGGGGGGTTTTCTTGGAGTAGGTATTTCATTTTTGCTATAGTTTGTGTTTTTTTTTTTAACAATGCTGCATGTATTTTTGTGTTAGTACACATTTGATATTTAGAAATTGTGTAGGCGTTTGTATTTTTGTGTCATTTAGTGTTATATGTATTTTTATTTTTTTGAAAGCCATGTTCTTTTTTGCCATGTTGTGTTTTTTATGTTTTTAATTTTTCCTGTCCTAATTTTTTATTTGAGAGGTTATATATATATATATATTTTGAATGTGTTATTATGGATTACAATGTTTTTTTGTTAGTCAAACAAAATCAAACAATGTCCGATATTAGTTTAACGTTATAAACCAACGATGACACTTTTGAAAATAATAAATGGGAACAACAAATAAAATGGGTTTGAATAAAAAAAGAAAAAATATTAAAATTGACCGTCTACTTTTTAAGAAATACTTAAACTCCAACCCTAAACTTTATATCTTCAAATCATAACCATAAAACCAACACAATAATAAACCCTTAAATAAACTTTGAATCCTACACGTTCTTAAAAAAAACCCTTACCCTAAACTCTAAACCCTAAATCGTAAACCCTAAAAAAAAAATTCCTACACTTAAAAACCCTAACCCTAAACCTTAAACCCTAAACCCTAAACCCTAACAAACCCTAAACCCTAAAGCCTAAAAAAAATATCCTACACTTTCTAAAAAAAGAAACCCTAACACTAAAAACAAAAGTCCTATCCTTAAACCCTAAACCCTAAACCCTAAAAAAAAAAATTATCCTACACTTTCTAAAAAAAGAAACCCTAACACTAAAAACAAAAATCCTAACCTTAAACCCTTAAAAAGAAAATTTCCTACACTTTCTAAAAAAAAAATTCCTAACACTAAAAACAAAAATCCTAACCTTAAACCCTAAACCCTAAGAAACTAAAACCCTAAACCCTAAACCCTAATCCTAGATCCTTTAAAAAAAAAAAAAAATTCCTACATTTTCTATAACCAAACCCTAACCTTAAACCATAACGAACCCTATATCCTAAACCCTAACAAAAAAAAAAATCCTACACTTTCTAAATTTATACCCTAAACCCTAACAAACCCTAACCCTAAACCCTTTAAAAAAAAAAAATCCTACACTTTCTAAATTTATACCCTAACCCTAAACCCTTTAAAAAATAAAAAAAAATCCTACACTTTCTAAATTTATACCCTAACCCTAACAAACCCTAACCCTAAACCCTTTAAAAATAAAAAAAAAATCCTACACTTTCTAAATTTATACCCTAACCCTAACCCTAACAAACCCTAACCCTAAACCCTAACAAACCCTAACCCTAAACCCTTTAAAAAAAAAAAAATCCTACACTTTCTAAATTTATACCCTAACCCTAACCCTAAACCCTAACCCTAACAAACCCTAACCCTAAACCCTAACAAACCCTAACCCTAAACCCTTTTAAAAAAAAAAAAAAAATCCTACACTTTCTAAATTTATACCCTAACCCTAAACCCTTTAAAAAATAAAAAAAAAATCCTACACTTTCTAAATTTATACCCTAACCCTAACCCTAAACCCTAACCCTAACAAACCCTAACCCTAAATCCTAACAAACCCTAACCCTAAACCCTAACAAACCCTAACCCTAAACCCTTTAAAAAAAAAAAAATCCTACACTTTCTAAATTTATACCCTAACCCTAACCCTAAACCCTAACCCTAACAAACCCTAACCCTAAACCCTAACAAACCCTAACCCTAAACCCTTTAAAAAAAAAAAAAATCCTACACTTTCTAAATTTATACCCTAACCCTAAACCCTTTAAATAATAAAAAAAAATCCTACACTTTCTAAATTTATACCCTAACCCTAACAAACCCTAACCCTAAACCCTAACAAACCCTAACCCTAAACCCTTTTAAAAAAAAAAAAATCCTACACTTTCTAAATTTATAACCTAACCCTAACCCTAACAAACCCTAACCCTAAACCCTAACAAACCCTAACCCTAAACCCTTTAAAAAAAAAAATTCCTACACTTTCTAAATTTATACCCTAACCCTAACCCTAAACCCTAACCCTAACAAACCCTAACCCTAAACCCTAAAAAAAAAAAATAACCTAAACCCTCCTAAACCCTAACAAACCCTAACCCTAAACCCTAATCCCTTACAAACCCTAACCCTAAACCCTTAAGAAAAGAAAAAAAAAAAAAAAAACAAAATCCTACACTTTTTTTTTAAAAAAAAAAAAAGCCTAACCATAAACCCTAACAAACCCTAACCCTAAACCCTTTAAATAATAAAAAAAAATCCTACACTTTCTAAATTTATACCCTAACCCTAACAAACCCTAACCCTAAACCCTAACAAACCCTAACCCTAAACCCTTTAAAAAAAAAAAAATTCCTACACTTTCTAAATTTATAACCTAACCCTAACCCTAAACCCTAACCCTAACCCTAAACCCTTTAAAAAAAAAAAAAATCCTACACTTTCTAAATTTATACCCTAACCCTAACCCTAAACCCTAACCCTAACAAACCCTAACCCTAAACCCTAAAAAAAAAAAAAAAACCTAAACCCTCCTAAACCCTAACAAACCCTAACCCTAAACCCTAATCCCTTACAAACCCTAACCCTAAACCCTTAAGAAAAGAAAAAAAAAAAAAAAAACAAAATCCTACACTTTTTTTTTTTTTAAAAAAAAAAAAAAGCCTAACCATAAACCCTAACAAACCCTAACCCTAAACCCTTTAAAAAAAAAAAATCTTACACTTTCTAAATTTATACCCTAACCCTAACCCTAAACCCTAAACCCTAACCCTAAACCCTAAAAAAAAAAAAAAAACCTAAACCCTCCTAAACCCTAACAAACCCTAACCCTAAACCCTAAACCCTAAACCCTTACAAACCCTAACCCTAAACCCTAAAAAACCATAAACCCTAAACCCTAAACTCTAACAAAAAAACTAAAACCCTAAACTCTAACCATAAACCCTTTAAAAGGGAAATAAATTCGTACACCCCATGTTGCGTTACATGCTCAACTTTTTTACACGTTTATTTGTTTGACGTATGATTTGTCTTGTCCTCTTAACCCTATACAGAGGAATATGGACAAGTCTTGGATGTCAGCACCTAGGGGTACGACAACGTATAACGACAGGTGTAGGGCGTTTGTGACATTTGCCGTTCGTAACTGTACGGCCGTCGATGGAAAAATTTACTGCCCATGCAAGTATTGTCGAAATAACCAGCGTCACACTCCTGATTACGTTCTTGCCCACCTGACTGGAGGTCGGGGGATGAATCCGGGATACCATTTGTGGTATATGCACGGTGAGACTACGACTGGGTCCGCTATTCCTGGTCAGTGTTCGATTTATCACAGTGGCACAGAGGCCGCTGACCATAGCACTGAACATGGTGAAGTCACAGAACAGGAGGGTGTCGCCATGGAACAGGATGATAACATGCACGCCATGTTGCGTGACGCCTTCGGCGTGCACGATGTTCCTGAAGCCGCAAGTACTCTTCCGCAACAAGTTGATGAAGATACGTCGTGCGGGGACGCATTGAAGTACCAAGAGCTGTTAAAGACTGCCGAGAAGCCCCTTCACCCTGGTACAAAGCACAGTAAATTGAGTGCTACTGTACACATGTACAACTTGAAGTGCGTTGGAGGTATTAGTAACAAGATTTTTTCAGACATTCTGGAATTCATCAATCAGTTGTTGCCTCCTTGCGATGAGGCATTGCCAGATAACACGTACGAGGCGAAGAAGTTCCTAAGTGGCATGGGTCTGGGGTATGAGAAGATTCCGGCGTGCCGTAACGACTGTATGTTATTCTGGAAAGACAATAAAGAATTAGATTCATGTACCGTATGTGGAGAGTCTAAGTGGAGGGCTGATACACATGTAGATGATGATGGTGAGATCATATCAGCGAGAAAAAAACGCCCGGTGAAGATCTTGAGGTGGTTTCCACTCATCCCACGATTGCAGAGGTTATTCATGTCTGAGCATACTGCGCCCCATATGAGATGGCATGCAGAAGGCCGCACTAGGGATGGCGTATTGAGGCACCCGGCCGACGGTGAGGCATGGAGATCGTTCGACATTTTACATCCAGATTTTATGGCAGAGAGTAGAAACGTCCGGCTTGGTTTGACAGCAAATGGATTTAATCCATTTGGGAACATGAGCACATCTCACAGCACATGGCCCGTAATGCTTGTGCCGTACAATTTGCCACCTTGGATGTGCATGAAACAGTCGTCCTTCATCCTTTCCTTGGTTATCCCTGGACCGAGCTCACCAGGTATGGATATTGATGTTTACCTTCAGCCATTGATTGATGAGTTGCTGGAACTATGGAATGTAGGGGTACGAACATTCGATGCTTTAAAGAAGGAAAATTTTATTATGCGATCTCAGTTGATGTGGACGATAAACGACTTGCCAGCGTATGCAGATTTATCAGGTTGGCCTAACAGGGGTGCGAAGGCATGTCCTTGCTGTATGCAATCGACGCGTTCTATACGCTTAAAGAACGGGTGCAAATTTTGCTATATGGGGCACAGGAGATATCTGCCGCCTGAACATCTGTGGCGGCTTAACAGGAGGACATTTGACGGTACCGAAGAATTTGCCAGCGCACCGATTGTGCCATGCGGATACGAGGTTCTCCAACAGTTGGACGGAGTTGCGTTTGGAGATGAGACCGCGGGTAAGAAGAAGAAACGAAAGAAGCGGAAGAAGGGTGCAGGGAGTTCCAATGTTATATGGAAGAAGAAAAGTATATTTTTCAGATTGCCGTATTGGAAAGACAATTTGCTTCGGCACAATCTTGATGTTATGCACATAGAGAAAAATGTCATGGACAATATACTTGGCACTATTTTGGATATAAAAGGGAAAACGAAGGACAACTTGGCAGCTCGGCTGGACTTGCAGGAAATGGGGTTGAGACCTAAGTTGCATCCGTTCACGGCCGCCAACGGTAAAACGTATATTCCCGCTGCCTGTCACACAATGTCTAGAGAGGACAAAGAAAATTTTCTGAAGGTTCTTCGAAATGTTAGGGTCCCGGACGGATACGCTTCGAACATTTCACGATGTGTTCGGCTCAAGGACCGTACAATTTCCGGCTTGAAGAGCCATGATAGCCACATACTGATGCAACAGCTTCTTCCAATTGCACTGCGTAAGTCATTGCCTGATAAAGTGGTTAGACCTCTTGTGGAGATTTCTGCATTTTTTAGAGGCATATGCTCAACAAAGCTATCACAAGAAGATATGGACCGACTGCAGGGTGACGTCTGTATCACTTTGTGCAAGCTAGAACAGATATTCCCTCCAGGGTTTTTTACCAGCATGGTCCACTTGGTTGTGCATCTTGTGCGCGAGTGTAGACTGGGCGGACCCGTGCAGTATAGATGGATGTACCCGGCAGAGAGGTAAAATTCGGCGTAATATGTAAATAAATATTTTTATTTAATTGTAATCCTAATTGACGACAATTAAATTGTCGTGTATGTGTTTAAACCAGGAGTCTGGGGAATTTCAAAAATAATGTGCGCAATAAAGCAGCTCCTGAGGGGTGCATTGCGGAGGGGTACATAGCGACCGAGCTGGTAACGTTCTGTTCAAGGTATCTGAATAACGCACCAACATTCCACAACAGACCTCAGAGGAATCCTGATGGATCCAAGGGAGCGGGCACGCGTGTTACCATGAACCGGTTGATAATGCACCAGATTCATCGTTATATTGTGTTCAACTCTGAAGAGTTTCACAATTTGCGGACGTAAGTAGTCCTAACCTTATATTTAGCAGAATTCGAGTAAAAATATTAATAACAATTATTACATAATTGTATACGCTGAATGTAGGATGCACAAAGACGCGCTTAGGCGATCATGCACTATGGGTCGCATTACGGAGGCTCTTATTGAAGCACAACATCATGAGCAGTTCTGCGAATGGTACCGTGCATATGTAAGGAAATAGTTGTAAATTTTAAATTGGATAAATTTATGCGGGTTCAGGATTATAACCCAATGTGATGTTTACTATTTGTAATTAAAACATAGGTCGATGGCCTGGACGATCAACGTAGGGAGGAATTGGGCCACAAGTTGGTTATGCGTTGTAGAGGGCTAAAGGAGACAGCGGTGAAGTACAACAGGTACGTGGTAAATGGAAAATTATTTCGCACGCTTGCTCATGATGTGGGAAGGAGGACTCAGAATAGCGGCGTCTGTGTTCCTACCGTTGAAGGCGAAACGTACTACGGACAGTTAACCGATATATTTGAGGTCGAGTACTATGACAGGACTACGTACGTCTTATTTAAGTGCAATTGGGCAGACCCCACAATGGACAGAGGATTCACAATAGACGAGTATGGCCTAGTGTTTGTCAACTTCAATCACCTCGTCCACAGGGGAGAACAGATTCAGGACGAGCCGTACGTGCTTACATCTCAGGTGGATCAAGTATTCTACGTAGAAGATGGAAGGAACCCAAATTGGGTTTGTGCGGTTAGGACCAAACCGCGCAACGTGTACGACGTTGGACAGGGGGATGGGAGTAATGAGGATGGTACAACCTACCATGAGTGCGTACCGCTCGTACTAGCCACTGCTGACCTACTAGATACGAATGACGAATTCGAGTACGATAGGCCCGACGTAGATCCTATTGAAGCTCCCGTGATACAATGATTGATGTATTTGTAGTGAGTATAATTAGCTTGAACTCAATACACTTGACTGATATATATATTGTTTGTACAATTCGCTTGTACTGAATACAAATTTTTATTAATTGTATAAATTTCGCTGTTCTTTAGTATGTTCATTAAAAATATATTAAAAAAACATATTCTAATTAATTTGTCTGCATTTGTTCGCAGGTATTGATGGACCAGAGACCCCCCCATTATGCGTATCGGGCACCTAGCCCACCCGTGCCCCCCATGACCACGCCCACTGTTTCGACGGCATTGTATTCTGCAGCGTGGCCACACCACCCAGACGGGCCTTATAGACCATTGTTGCCGGGTACGGTGGCCGTGCCCACGTCAGATCACGGACAGAGCAGCACAGCTGGACCTTGCAGCTCTCCATTGTCGGAGCTGCCGACATTATCTCAGATAGGGTTCACCCAACCGGGTAACGCATATCGATGGTGGCTGCGAGAAGGGATGGGGTCACAGGGTTATGCGCCGTACTTTCCGTTTACGTATAGTGGACCTATGACGTGTAACCCTGATAGTGAGACGCAGGATGTAGGATTTCCACTGTCACAGACCGGGGAGATGCAGATGCCGGCTATGGGGTTGGGACAGATACCGGCACAGGCGGCGATGCCTGGCCAGATTTTGGGGCCGAGACAGATGCCAGCATCGGGGGCGAGTCAGGGCCCGGGCCCGAGACAGATGCCAGCATCGGGGGCGAGTCAGGGCCCGGGGCCGAGACGGATGCCAGCATCGGGGGCGAGTCAGGGCCCGAGGCATGTAGAGAGCCAGATGCCTTTATCTGGTGAGAGCCAGATGCCACTTTCCGGTGAGAGTCAGATGCCACTTTCCGGTGAGAGTCAGATGCCAGATGTGGGGGGGAGCCAGAGTACCCATGAGGAGGACGTTGCGATGTTGGGTACCGATCAGTTGGCCCCCGGTAGTCCCCAGGATATGGATTCAGATGATGATCAGCAGGATCCACAAGCCGGAGGGGTTGGGGAGGAGGTTGCGGGCGACCCAGCGACCCAGCACATACGGATTGAGCAGATTCGGTTGATGGGTAAGTACATATTTAGACATCCTTAAAACTCAGATTCTCTTACCAAATTTTTTTTTTTTTTTTTTGGTTTTTAAATAAATAAATATTTGATTAGAAATTGTTTATATATATATATATATATATATATATATATGTTCTTTAATCTTATGATTAAATTTTTAACATTAATGTTGAATATTTCTTTCATTAGGGTACAACCCAGACGGGACCATTTATTATGAGGTGATTGACGACCCAGCGAGAAACTGGGTCCTCCCGAGGGGTAAGAAGGTTGTATTGCAGTACAATGCTGCTATACAACCTGTAGGACGGGCCTGCAATCGATTTCAGCGGGCTGAGGGCAAGATGATCAGGAGTGGGTCCTACATACACATGCGGGACGAATGGGCGAAGGTAAATAGGCAGATTAAGCAGGCAATGTGGGACGCGCTGATGGTATGTCTATGAATATAATTTAATTATTTATTTGAATTAAACTTGAGATTAATGTATTTCTTGAAGTTTTTAAACCTATAAAAATGTGTTGAATGTGCAGGAGGAGTTCTATGTACCTGTATCAGTAGACGCGCGCAGGGCACAACAGGAGGCTTTATGTGATATTGGCCGTAAGCACCGCTCGTGGAAGTCGAGGTTCAAAACCAAACTACGTATTAGAGACGGTGACACGCCCGAGATTATCCGTGCGAGAATGCCGGACAATTTTTTTGGCAACTATGACGCAGAAGATGTAGAGTTCCTGCTGAGAGATTGGTGCCGTGAGCAAAAAATCGTATGTAGGCCAAGAAAATGTTGTGGTTTTTTAATAACAGTTTATTTAATTTTAGTTTTAATTTAAGTGTGTCAATGCTTACATTTTTATTTTCATGTTAAATGCGTAGGCAACCTCTGAACGGATGAAGAGGCTGCGCGAGCAGAATGACCTTTCTCATTGTACGGGATCTAAAAGTTATGCCAGATTTAATCACGAGGAGGTATGAAAATATATATGTTTATGTTATATATATTTGTTGATAATTGTTTTTATTTTTATTTATACTATTTTTATCGCTATCTGTTTCTTATATATGTCAACTGCATGACGACAGACATGTACATCTGGCACGCCCCCCACTCGCGCCGCGTCGTTCGTGAAGACCCACACAAGGAAGGACGGCACTCACGTGAACAAACGTACACGGGTCCTATGCGTATGCTACTGATTTAATTTACTATTATTTTTAAAATTATGTGTGATTTGTCATTATTCAATATATGACTTGTTCATGTTGACGACGTACAGGAGAGGATGACGCAGAGTTTATCCAGTGATCCAGCCGCCACGCAAAGCGTCTCCGCAGACACGGTGCGTTGGGCACCGAACGACGCTTACGAACAGGCGGTTGGGAGGCCTGAGTATGCAGGGAGGGTTCGGCAGGTTGGGCCGAACGTCACACCTGTTCGGGGGACATGTTTCTCATATAGGCCTCGGTCACAAGGGGGACCATCTCAGGGCACGTCTCGGGATTGGGCCGAAAACACTCGGAAGATGGAAGAGATGCAAGCGGAGCTACAGGCTGAGCGAGCGAGGAATGACCTGTTGGAGCAGCGCCTGCGACAGGTTGAGGTCTTCATGTCCTCCATGGGAGCATCAGCACCATGTCTTGGTACGCCTTCACCTGCACACGTAGGTAGTACGTCGTCTGTTAGTAGTGCATCTGCAGGTATGATTTATACTGTGTGTAGGAAAAAATTAATTTCAATTTATTTTAATTACCCCTTTAATTTTGCAAGTAATATTATATACTTTAATTGTCTATATGATTTGCAGGTAATTCGACAACGGTTGGTACGTTGTCGCCTGTTGGACGACGGCTGACCCAGCATTCCATTGTCGCTACACCTTCGCCCGCTACACCATTCCTTGCTCAGCAATCGCCGGTTGGCGATAACACGCCTGGGACGGTACCTCCTCATTCGCAGGGACGCCCTTCAGATTTGTAGATATTTTGTGTAATTAATTTTTATGTGTAAATATTTGCTTAGTTAACGAATACGTTATTAACTTATGATTTGTGTAATATTATTTTGTGTAGTTTTTCTGTAAAATCAATATTTTGTTATTTGTGGTCGGAAATAATAAAATTTGAAATAACTATTAAAATTATTATACCAAATAATTTTAAATAACCAATACCAAAACTAAATTGAAGAAAAAAAAATCCAAATTGGGTTTTTTATTTAATTAAATTTTTAATTTAATTAATTAATCGTATTTTTAATTTAATTTAAAAATACAATTAAATAATTAAATTAAAATTTTATTTAAATGAAAAATTCGATTTGGATTTTTTTAAAAAAAATATAACCAATTTGACACGTATATCTAAATACACGTGTCAAAACAAGTTGACACGTGTATTGAGATACACGTGTCAAATTTGACACGTGTATCTCAATACACGTGTCAAAGTGTTTTGACACGAGTATTTAAAATACTCGTGTCAAACGGTTTGACACGTGTATCTTAATACACGTGTCAAAACACTTTGACACGTGTATTGAGATACACGTGTCAAATTTGACACGTGTATCTCAATACACGTGTCAACTTGTACACTTAATGTCGTGCACATTTGACACGCGTCTTACGCGTGTCAAAGTGCACGTGTCTAAATGTTTGACACGTGTACAGCACTGTACACGTGTCAAAATGCACGTGTCAAAGTGCATACATTTTTGTAGTGTATATTAGCTCGACTTGTGAGCGTTTTTCGACATTCTTGATTATTGATATTTTCATTGAAATTCAGAGATTGTCTCTGTGTTTTTGGGATAATTTTTCTGTTTTCTTTCTTGCAAACTACCTGTTGAATAGCCTACAAAATAATTACTACTCTGTCCAACGTCAGGTTTTTAAATTCATTTTACATCAAACACAAACTGAACAAACCGAAATTCATGGTCACGTACGTATGCTAGGCACCCGGCCAACAAAAAGCCGACGTTGGGGGCAATGACACTTCCCTTTACCCAATGCCAGTTCACTTTTTTTCTGGAGATGTGTGTCACATATGTTTCAACTTTTGTTGCTGTTAACAGATTCCATTTTTCCATTGTGGTGGGGGTGCCAAAGCAATGCCAATGGACATGAATCACCATCTAGTACAAAGCAATGAAAGCATAAAATATCTATCCAACTAAGAGGCATGGGGTCATGCATGGTGAGAACCCTAACTTTCTTCCCTTGTGAAAGGGGCACTCATGTACTAGTCTATCATCTTAGAGTTGATCATTTGGTTGATTCCTTTTTTTTTTTCGTTTAGTTTGTTTGGTTCATGCTTAAAGCCTATTTGAAATTTCGTTAAAGATCTTAAAAATAATTTTTAGAAATAAAAAAGTTGTGCCAAATATAAAGTTGGAAAAAATTCAAAAAGAACTTTGATTTTTTGCTATAAAAAATGTCAAAACATATTTTTGGGAAAAAATTAAAATTAAAAAAGCTCTTTCTAACTCTAAAAACTCTGTTTCCAAATGCGATCCCAAACAGGCATTTGCACAAAAGGAGGGAAAAAATATATATATATTTCTAGATGCAATCAGGTTGGTTAATTACAAAGGAAAAAGCTACAAAAAAATTACATAAATACGGGCAAACTAGTTACATAAATACTTTAGAATATGCATGAAGATTCATGACTACCAAATCTATATTTCGCAATTCACATAATATTCAATGAGCATTTATCTATATATGCTTATAGTAATAGAGGAAAGTAAAAAACGAAAAAGGCCTTATTCATGAATCCCGATCGAGAATAAATTTTTCTATTTAAAAACCTTGTTGAAAATAGAAAACCACACACACTAAGAGATGGAAAGAATGGAAAAAGAAGAGAAACACTAAATATATAGATATACGATACAAATGACACTTCTAACTTTTTCACATTAATTTCATCTATTTACATTTCATAGAACTCCCATATATATAACTCCTATGTAAAATAAGTTCTGAAAACTAAAAAGACACCGCACCTTCGACTCCTACGTAAAATAACTTCTTCACATATATAGGAGAATAGAAGAAAAAAATTCAAATAAATGTTATTAAAATTAAGTCTATTATTCAATATACCTCTTCTAATCGCCTCTCTTCTTCCACCTGGATGAAAAAGGCGGGATACTTTGTTCATTTTTAAAGAAATTAGCAGGATCAACCATAGTCTTCACATGCACTAACCTCTCGAAGTTGCTCTTGAAATATTTAGCACCCCATATGCTCGCCCGTCTATAGCTCGTGTTGCCTTTGTTATTATTTCTTCCAATGTCAAGGTCCCTATAATTGACATATGCAGCTCTTGGAGATTTCGAAACATAGGGAGCCATGTAATCGTAAAGCCTTCTGATCCAGCTTATATGCCTTTCGAATGCCCCAGTTCCTTCTTCTTTCCAATACACGCAATGTTGGATTTTGTAGATATTACCAGCTCTATGTGGGAAAGGAATTGCAGATTGGGAGATTTCACTCATTCTGCCACCATAAGGAGTCAGGAACATTACAGCTGACTCTGCTTCTTTATCGTAAAACCTTTTCCAGATCCCTTCCAACCCAACTTGGGGAATAGGTTCCTCTACATAGTCAGATTTTGCTTTAAAAGGGGATCTTCTGGGAGGAGTCCTGTTTAGCAAAACATCCAAGGATTCGCCAATTGGGAATCCAAAAAAGTAGAGGGTAGATTCAATCCAACTCATTTCAATACAATCTTCTCTCATCAAACCCAGCTCAGGGAAGCTCTCTTGCATCAATGGAAGGAGCTTATCTATCCCTCCAAGATATAAGGAATTGAATGAAGCTTGGATGGTCCTCTTCCCTTCCTGGCTGGAATTGACACCTGTTAAGATGACGCGAATGAATAAGTCTTCGTGAAGCTTGGCTGCAACATATTGCCACCGGTGAACAAGCTTGGTCGCATTTTGTTCCAAGTTCCGATTAACCGTGAAGACGGTCACAGTTGATGGAACATGAAACAACCTGATTTTCCATGCAAGAATGATTCCAAAGCTAGCCCCTCCTCCTCCTCGAATGGCCCAAAACAGATCCTCTCCCATAGATTCCCTGTCAAGGATTCTACCATTACCATCAATCAATTGTGCGTCGATAATATTATCAGCAGCAAGGCCATATTTGCGCAACAATGTGCCGTACCCTCCCCCGCTGAAGTGTCCACCAACGCCCAGAGTCGTGTAAATTCCTGCCGGAAAGCCAAGAGTTCTACTTTTCTCGGCAATCCTATAATAGACTTCACCGATAGTAGCACCAGCTTGAACCCACGCCTTCCTATTCTCCGCATCAACACTGATTGATCGAAGATTAATTAGATCAACTATGACAAACGGCACATCTGAAACATAGGAAAGACCCTCATAATCGTGACCGCCGCTTCGAACTCTTATTTCCATGCCGTATTTCAGGGAACAATGAATGGCTGCTTGGATGTGGGAGACATGCAATGGTGTAAGAATGACTAGAGGTTTTGGGGTGGCAGGTGTTGAGAATCTGGGGTTTTGTATGGAGAATTGCAAGACAGAGGAATATGAGGAGTTGGCTGGGGTGTAAATGAGTTTAGAAATTGAGGTGGAGTTTTCAGAACGAAGGGTGATCAGGCACTGAACAAAGTTTTCCTGAGTGTGAGCCGAAGTTGCCCAGAAAAATGAGAAAAGAAGAGCGAAGACAAATGGAAACACAGATGAGCCAACAGACTTCATTTTCGAAATGACGAACCTTCGGGGCGCTAAAAGCTACTATTTATATGCGCGAGGAGACTGTTCTAATATCAGTACCGAAGAGATTCCCACCATTAAAATTAGATAAGGAGAGAGAGAATTCGACACAGAAAATTTGACCGATCCGAAATTTTTAACATGCTCTAAAAAAATTAACAGTATACCTGCTGTAAAAAATAAACGATTCAGAGTTAACATAATATTTTTTGGGTTAAATACATTTTAATCTCCTAAATTATTACCATTTTTCTGAATGGCTCTCCGAATTATCAATGCTTAGATTCTAGCCCCCCAAACTACCACTTTTTGATTTTTTGACCCTATCCATCCATTTATGCTGTCAATGCCAACAGAAACTGGATCATGTGCACGACACGTGACCTTTTTAGCCCAAATACCCTAAAATACCCCTCCCTCTACACTCTGAAATTCCCACGGTACCCTTCGAAATAATGCAACAAATTATTGAAATAAATAGACAACTTAAAAATAGTTATTACAAGAATGACATTCAGTAATAATCTATGCGATTTGGTTTTTTACTTTGGGTAGATCATGGTTTTTTACATTGGCTATTTTCTAGGGTTACCGAACAGACTGTGCCAATGAGGGGGTTGAAGATGGGATCGTGATTGTGCCGACCGATTGTGCCTAACTAACCGACTGTGCCGACTAATTTGTGGAGAATGAACTGACGCGAGGGTGCCGTTTTTTGGCCGGTTTCTGGGTGGCTTTCTTGCCAGTGTTTTGCTGATTGAAGATGAGAGGTTGCCTTGCTGGGTTTTTTTGCCAATTGAAGTCTGGGTGGGTGTCAAGTGTGTCGACTGTGCCGAAGGAGGGGTTGGGTGCCGAGTTATTTCCAAGCTGTTGCCGAGTGATTTCCAAGCTCCTATTTCATCGGGTTGCTCTGCCTTACCAAACCCACGAGCATTGTGAGTTTTTTAGACTACCCAAACCCACGACAGTATTTATAATGCCTTTTATTTTGCCATGTCGTTTGTTTATTGGGGGTATTTTCAATACCGACATGTTCATGTGGGTGGGGTTATGTGAAGATAATGCTGACATGTTCATGTGGGTCAGGTTGTGTTGTCTGTTTGTTTGTTCAATTGGTTTGGTTGTAA
Organism: Alnus glutinosa; assembly: GCF_958979055.1. Classification (NCBI taxonomy): domain Eukaryota; kingdom Viridiplantae; phylum Streptophyta; class Magnoliopsida; order Fagales; family Betulaceae; genus Alnus; species Alnus glutinosa. The sequence continues at coordinate 20,487,010 of NC_084890.1, read as the reverse complement.
TAATGGTCCACTGATAATGCAGACATAGTTGACAATTGTTTTAGTGGATTGCGGACAGCTATGTTCATCGTGGGTCACAATGACCCCAATTGTTTATTGGTCCCTTTCTGCAAATATTTAAATCACCTAGTTTTAGCTACATAATTTCATATCTATGGCTGTTTTAGGGTACCTCTTCCCCTCCATAATATTAATACTATTAATTAGGTATTTTAATAATATTGTCTCTGTTGAGATCTTTAACTTAATGAGACCACATTTCCTCCAACTTGTGTGTACTAACCAACGAAAGCATGCCAAGCGGGGAGCTTAGACCAAGAGAATTAGACTCAACTGCCTTGAAACAAAGAAACGTGTCAGATTCATATGGGAAATAGTATTTTCTAGTAGACGATAGATTGGCAAGCTATGATTTACTGTTTGGACATTTTGGTTGTAGGATTTTTCCTTAGCTTTCCAACGACACCAATTTCGTCTCAATCCGATACTCGAGCAGAGAGTTATGATAAAAGCACTAAGACGTGTGCAGAATTCTTCCTGGAAACCTGAAAAGCGTTCGGACAGTGTTGCCCTTCCGTCCGGACGGTTGCTGTTTCCCGATCCGTGTCTGAACATAAAATCCAATTTCTACTTGAATTCTGAATAGCTTGACCTAGCATCTGGACAGTGTTGCCCTAACGTCCAGACGTTCTTCAACGCTGAAGCTTTTAGACACTACGGGGCATCCGGACGCCTTCAAAGGCCTGTCCGGACGGTTGCACAGGACCCGCCTATTCTGACTTGAAAATTGCATGGAATCTTTATGGTCATCTTCTAAGAAACTTGTGACCATACACATGGCATGAAATGAGACACTGTCCATATTACTTGAAGACTCTGAATAGAACCGATAATCCTGTTAAAAAGCAATTGTTACATAAAGTATTTTTGTCAACCAGAATGTTGCCAATATAAAATATTAACAAACTCCCCATTTGTCCATTCTGGGACAAAAAACACTTGACTGGTTTGGAAATACATTCCCGGTCCAAAACAAAAAATGCTCCCCCTTTTTGTCTCAAAAGGACAAAGGGTAAGCAGAGTATAAGAGAAAACCACAATTACTAAAAATTAAAACAAAAAGAATAATAGTAAAGTGTCTCATCAAAATCTCAAATCAACATAAGAGAAAACAAAATCCTCAAGATATCACATTTCCTAAATTTGAGCCACTTCGGCTTCTTGCTCTTGAAGTCGGGAAACCATAGACTGAAAATTTTCGGTCACTTGAGTCCTCTAGCCCGAAACTGATCATCCGCAGAAAGAAATCCTCTAGACAAGTGGTCTGCAAGATGATAAAGAAGATTCACCACTGAATCTCTAGCTGGTGCAGATCTAGAGGAAAAGGTTACGGAAGACTCTGTATGACCAGGGGGAATGAGCTCATCTAAAATTTGAGATCTCTAGAACATATGATTTCAACACTGGTCTGTTTTCTAAAAAACCCTCTGTCTGACACTATGCTGGAAGCCGCTAGACAACATATTCCTGAAAATATTTCAACAGAAATCTATCCAAAAATAACACCACACTGAAACCAAATGAAAATAAATATTAGATCCTGTTAGTTTCAAACAGAATGTGGTATTATGATGGTTATCAATTAGATGCATAAAGAAATACAAAAGTAGATATAGCAATCCAAAAGGCACAGATTAGTAATATCCATCCAGCATAAAGACAGAAAAAGATATTCATGCACAATCTCTCAAATCATAATCAATTAAAGATTCCAATATTCTAAAAAGAACCAAAGCTTAAGATAAGAAAAGTCAAAGGAAATACCAGGGAATGAGAAAAGATGTGCAGAGAATGTCAAAATCTTGGGATCAATCCGAGAGAAAACACATACAACACAACATGATAAAATAGGCAAAAAGTAGTGTGTGTGTGTGTGTGTGTGTGTGTTTGGCAGAGAAAGCAAAAAGCTCGCGTCCGGAAGGGGTATATACTCGTCCGGACGGAATGCTATCAAATAAGAGATCGACAGAGCCGAGCACGTCTAGACGCAAGAACATGTCCGTCCGGACGCTTCATGCTAGAAGCTGAAAAATAGAGGGAAATATGCAGAAAAAATTTCCTAACGTTAGCTTCAGAACACGCATGTATAAATAACTGATAAAATAGTCAAATAGCATTTCAAAAATATGCCAAGATATAATTGAGAGTTAAGAGTCAATAAGCACAAAAATTTCCCTGCAGATAGAAATTTTTCAATAGTAAACTTAACTCATGCAATGCGTGTGTGTGTGAAAGCTTTCTCAATAAGGTATGAAATTTACTGATATGACTTAAAGCAACCGAATTTTCTAAATAAGAGAGAAAATCAATGTTAAATCAGTCAAAAGCCAAACCTTATTTTACTAGGGCCTAGCCACCCTCATCTGATACACTCCCCCTAAGCTGCAGCACTTTTCTTTTACTTCGTTCTTTAGTGACCGTCAATTTCTGCAATGATTTGGTCACTGACTGTTTCTATAGGGACAAGTTCAATAACAGATTTATAGCACAAAAGCAGTGGATCTTTTTATTTATCCATATTTATTCAGTTTGGAATGCTTTTTATCACTTGGTGCTGCAACCTAAAAAGAATGCCAGAATTTATGGGTTCTAGGTTCAACTAGCGAGTTGGTCAATTTGACCATCTTAGCAAAAAAAATCTCTCTCATTATAATTTCCAGAAGCTAAAAGTCAGAGAGAAAAAATGTACCTTAGGGGAGCTTTGAATAGTGTACAATTTTTCATCGCATGAGAAAAGCAACTATCTAGGATTAAGATGCACAGGAAAACTTAGCAGATATCAGACATAAACTTTCAATTATATATAAGCATATTCAATTAATGCACAATAAACTGAGATATCAGGCAAAAACACATACAATATCTGAAAAGCTATCAAAAAAATAAAAATTTTGCATCTTCTCCCCCAATTTTTATTTTTTTTATTTTTGTTTTGAAAAATAAAAGCGGAAAAACAACAAAGACATGTTTAAAAGGAAAAGAACATATGTCTAGACAAATCATGCAGGTAAGAGCAAACATGTCCTCTGGGAGAGAGGTTTGACTATACCAAGATAGAAAAGCAGTGACATGCTTTCTCTGTCATCCCTAGAATGTACCTGCAGAAATTCTCAAAGCAACCAAGAGAAAATCTAGTGATAGAAAAGGTGATTCCTCAAACAAAATGCAAGGCAAAAATAAGATATATAAGAATGACAATCAATGCAATGCAAACATACTTGGTATGCACTAGGATTTAGGAACCAAAATCCTAGGCTTGGTAAGACTTCACCTCTACTAGGTGAGTCTACTCCCCCTCAAGGGGTGAATGGTCTCATCATTCGTGACCCATACCTACTTGACCCGTGGCGGTGGTTTGCATGTCTTGTTCATGTTGTCCATTCTTCTTAGCATACATTACATTAGGCTCAACAACCCTTCATAGCCATGGTTGCTAATTGGCTTATACGGCTTTCTCTTGTAGTGCCTTAATTTGTTCTTCTTTGATTTGCCACTCTAATTGGCAAGTACCAACTTCAGCTGTCGTTGCTGATGCCATGGAGCCTGGAATGTAGTCGGAGGTAGAGTGCCTAATGTAGCTCTTGTTGGTAGCTCTTGTTGGCAACTCCTTCTGAACCTTCGACTTCTGAGCCTGAAGATGTGGACATTTGGGTCGGATGTGACCGGTGATGCCGCAGTGATAACAGGTGGGCAGGATTCTTTTGTTGGAATGCTGCTTGACTTTCTCTGCAGAAATATGGTTAGCATTCTTACAAACAATATTGCCCTTAACTTTTATGTCTCCTATGCAGAGGGACATATTTTGATGAGGAAGAATCTTCAACTTCACTTTTCCTCAGAGCATTCTACTTAATCCAAGGTCTGTGGGATTTCAACAAATAATAATTTGGCCTAATATGACCAATCTTCTCACAATTCTGACACTTAGGAATAAACTTACCTTGCATTCCTGATTCCTTAGAGTTAGGCATCACATGATTAGTTAAGCAAGAATTATCTAAACAAGTTGTATCTTCTATCACAAGCTTAATATCAATAGAATCTAATTCAGAATAAAAAACATGTGAAGTAGAAGTACTTAAATCATTAACAATTAAATCAGGCTTGTTAGAAATATCTATATGAATACAAAGCATACTTTTCAAATTATTACTAGAGAATTTTTCCAAGAGATCCTCTGATTCTTTTAATTTATTCTCAAGTGCATCAACAGTATCAAAAAGCATGGAATTCTCAGATTTCAAAGAGTCAATCAAAACATGTGATTCAGATAATTGTAAAATCAAAGACTCTTTTTCTTACTTAATCTTCTTGAGTTCTTTATTGGATTTCTTAAAGAGTTTACCTATCAAAAGGGTATCTTTAGAGAAATCATAAAAATCATCTTCAGAGAACTCAGGAAGATTTATGTTAGAATAAGTCATGGATCACACTTAGGAAATAAATCCAAACACAAGTGTACCCGCTCTGATACCAATTGAAAAATAAAATAATAACTTCTAAATAACCAAGTGTGTGTTTGTGTGCAACAAAATATCTTAAATGCGAAATTTTTGTTCTTACCATAACTCCGAGTATACACCTTTATGGTTATGTAAATAAATATAACCATAAAGGTGTATACTCGGAGTTATGGTAACCACATTTGTCCCTTTAGTATACACCTTTATGGAAAATTTATGGTAACCCTTTAGTATACACCTTTATGGCTAACCACATTTGTCCCTCTTCCTACCGAATTTAGCGAATTAGCGAATTAGGTAAAATATTACGTGCAGTGCCCTTCTAGTGAAATATACTAGTTTTTGCAATCCGGACTCCTCTCAGACTAAATCTGAGCTGACAGTTGATGGTGACACTGCTAGGTATAAGTACAGAATTTCCCCTTCTTTTGGTGAACTTAAGAGTGGTGGGCTGGCTAGGTATTCTTTTAACTGGCCAAAAGCCTCTTCGCACTCGTTGCTCCAAACAAATGTCTTCCGAAGTATCTTGAAGAAGGGCAAGCATTTATCCGTTGATCGAGAAATGAACCGATTCAAGGCTGCTATCCTCCCGGTCAATTGCTGTAGTTATTTTGTTGTACAGGGAGCTTGCATTTCCAGCACAACCCGAATTTTCTCCGGATTTGCTTCAATCCCTCTACTTGAAACCATGAACCCCATGAACTTTCCTGATGAGACGCCGAAAGCACATTTCGCCGGGTTCAACTTCATCTGATATCTTCTTAGTGTGTTGAAAGTTTCTTCGAGATCAGCCAGGTGGCTGATCGCTTTCCGACTCTTCACCAGCATGTCATCCACATATACTTCTACATTTCTCCCGATCTGGTCACTGAACATTCTGTTGACCAGCCTTTGGTAGGTTGCTTTGGCATTCTTCAAACCAAAAGGCATCATATTGTAACAATATAACCCTCGGTCAGTGATGAAGGAAGTTTTCTCTTCGTTGAGCTCACTCATGTGGATCTGGTTATACCCCGAGAAGGCATCCATGAAACTTAGGAGCTCATGCCCCGAGGTGGAGTCGATTAGGACATCCATGCACGGGAGAGGGAAACTATCTTTTAGGCATGCCTTGTTGAGGTCGGTGAAATCTACGCACATTCTCCATTTCCCGCTTGACTTTTTCACTAAGACAACATTGGCCAGCCATTGAGGGTAGTCCACCTCTCGGATGAAACCGGCTTTCAATAGTCTCTCCACTTCTTCATCTATGGCTTGGTTTCTTTCTGGAGCAAAGCTTCTTCTTTTTTGCTTGATGGGTCTGTAGTTTGGGTCAACATTCAGCCTGTGCGAAATTACCGAAGGATCAATCCCTGGCATATCGTCATGGCACCGGGCAAACACGTCAGAATTACTTCGGAGGAAAGCTATCAAGGATTCTTTGATCTCCAGAGATAACAGAGACCCCACTCTAACTCTTCTCTCTTTACCTCTTACTTCAAATTCTTCCATCTCCTCTGCTGGTTCTCCTGACTATAATTGCTATTGTTCGCCTTTCTCCCCACCATTGCCCCGCGAGGGGGCTCCCTTCATTGTTACGTTATAGCACTGGCGTGCCATGCTCTGTTCTCCCCTTACTTCTCCGACCCCCCTCTTGGTCGGGAATTTAATCTTCAAATGTGGTATGGAAGTAATTGCCTTCAGATCGTTGAGGGTTGTCCTTCCGAGGAACGCATTATAGGCCGAGGGTCTGTCGATCAGAAGGAACTTAACCATGATGGTTTTTGTGGTTGGATAGTCCCCGGCATTTACAGGGAGTTCAATAGATCCGACCAGCTGGACTTGCTCCCCAGCAAACCTTACCAAAGGGCAGGTAGCCGGGATCACCTTTTCCGAGCTAATCTCCATGTGCTGAAAGGCCGACCAATATAGGATATCGGCCGAGCTTCCGTTATCGATAAACATTTGGTGAATTCAGTGGTTAGCTACTTGTAGCTTGACCACGATTGCGTCGGTATGAGGGAGCGAGACTCCCGCATAATCTTCATCTGAAAACCCCACCATTATGGACTCCCTCCGGTGGGATTTGTTGGGTCTCTCTACAGTCATAATCTCCTGATACTTCTGGTGCCGAGCATAGGCCTTTCTATCTGCACTCGTTTCTCCTCCTCCACCGAAACCCCCGAATATGGTTCGGATATCGGCAATAACCGGTTCATTACGTGGGTCACGACCCCGTATGACTCTGCTGTTGCTTCTACTTCTATTCCGTCGAGGCTCTTCCCGACGGGGTTCCTACCTCCTTCTGTCTCGACAAACTTCCCGGTGCTTCTGAAGGGAGCGATCTCTGTGTCTCGGCTCTTTGTCTTGATGCTCGTGAGACTCTTGATTCTGCCAAGGCTGGCCCTGGTTGTCTACAGTAAAACGGAGTAGTTTTCCATTTTTGATGAACTTCTCAATCAAGATTCTGAGATTTCGGCATTCCTCGGTGACATGGCCTCGTGGATCATGGAACGCGCAGTATTTATTTCTGTTTTCTTCTTTCACATATTTGTTGTGGAGCGGGTAAGGCTTCTCGTACTGCGGGTCCCTCTTGATTTCCATCAGTACCTCGTTAATTGGAGAGTTCAAAGGAGTCCATTCATCTATGGAAAACTGGTAATACTTCGTAGGCTAATTTTTTGTTTCGGTCCGTTTTTCTTCCTTCCCGGCTTTTTCCTTTTTGCCGAGATTGCTTGACTCCGCAATCTTTTGTTTGTGGGACTCCCTCAGAGCCGCAAGGATTTCCTCCTGATTAACGTACTTCTCAATAACGTCCGTGAGATCAGCCAGATTCTCAGGATGATTGAGAGCAATCTCGGACATGAAAGGTCCTTCTACCCGTAATCCTTGATAAAGAGCGGCATAAACCATCTCCTCAGTCAGGTTATCCACCATGAGCTTTGCCTGGTTGAACTGGATCACATAATCCTTTAGAGATTCGTCTCCCTTTTGGCGCATCGCCATTAATTGACCGAACGGTTTCTTCCGTTTGCACCAAACTAGGAATTGGGTAATAAATTTTCGTCCGAGATCTTCAAAACTCGTGATGGAACCCGGTGGGAGTTTTTGAAACCAATCCCGGGTAGAACAGGACAAGGTGAGCGGGAAGGCTCGGCACGCTAATTCTTGCGGAGTTCCCTGCAAATCCATGTGCATTTTGTAGTTGTCCAGGTGCTCAATAGGATCTTCAACCCCAGTATAAGTTTGGATAGCCGGAATTTTGAATTTTTCCAGCAGTTGGACTGCCATGATACATTCAGCGAATGGGGAAGATCTATTCAAGAGACTGTCTACTCAATAAATTTTCCCCTTAGTCTTTTACTGGATTTCAAGCTGCAACTGATTATACTTTTCTTCATACTTCTCATCGAGCGTGGCAATGGCTTCGTTGAGCCTTCTTTCTTCATAATGGTGATTCACCATCCCTTCACTAGGAGGAGGATTCACGGCTCCTTCAACTCGCCGAGACCGGTTTTCAGGTTGAGTTCTTTCTGTGAGCCTTCTACTCTCCCTGTCTTCTTCCTCGTGGGTGTTGCTTTCTCCTTCTTCATGTCCTCCAGGTACTTCAAGAACCCGTTCATCCTCCAGCCGCCTCTGCAAACGGATGTTCTGCTGAGTTAGGACCTCCATGTCCCTAGACATTTGGGCTATTCGAGCCTCCATCTCAGCCGTATGTTGATGAGATGTACCCCCCACCTCGTTGCGGGGGTTATTCGCTCCTGAAGCTGTGGCTCTTGTTCGTACCATTTCAGATATATTTTTGCGTAGTAAACGACGCACACTTGTTAGTCGTTTCCCACAGACGGGGCCAATCTGTTAGAACAGATTCTGGTATGGTAGTTGATGAACCGGATGAGCCTATCTCCTCTGTCCTGCAAGAGAGAAAGCTACGTCGGGGGGAGTCTGACGATCCCACTCCGATGCTTTTGTCATTATAATCTCAAGTGTATGTTACTCTCAATCGAAGTTGAGCAATCTAAATTATACCTGTCTAGTTGTGAGGTATTTATAAAGGGAGTGTCGAGAGCAGTCCGACTTTTCCATTGGACCACGTGTCAGATCTAGAGTACTTGTCGACTACTCGAGTCATGGGATTGAGGTGTACTCTCCACGATCGTTGCCGAGTCGGTCTTTAACTGACTTGAAGTCGTGGCATCGTGGTTCGAACTCCACAAAGATTGCGGAGTCAACTCTCAACTGGCTTTAGATCGTGGGGGCACCTCCATTTTGTGCGGATCATGGGACTGAGATATATTCTCCACGATCGTTGCCAAGTCGGTCTTTAACCGACTTGAGATCATGGAGTCGTCGAACTGAGATATATTCTCCACGATCTTTGCCAAGTCGGTCTGTAACCGACTTGAGATCGTGGAGTCGTGGGACTTCCTTCATGGTCATCATAAGCTGCCAAGTCAGTCTTTAACCGACTTGAGATCAAGGAGTCGTGGGACTTCCTTCATGGTCGTCATAAGCTGCCAAGTCGGTCTTTAACCGACTTGAGATTGTGGAGTCGTGGGACTTCCTTCATGGTCATCGTAAGATGCCAAGTCGGTCTTTAACCGACTTGAGATCAAGGAGTCGTGGGACATCCTTCATGGTCGTCATAAGCTGCCAAGTCGGTCTTTAACCGACTTGAGATTGAGGAGTCGTGGGACTTCCTTCATGGTCATCATAAGCTGCCAAGTCGGTCTTTAATTGACTTGAGATTGAGGAGTCGTGGGAGACTTCCTTCATGGTCGTCATAAGTTGCCAGGTCGGTCTTTATGTAGACTCGGCAGATTACCGAGTCTGTTGGAAATGATAGTCTTGATGGGCCACGGTCCTGGCCCATTTTGGCAGATCGGATTTCTTCCCTAATATTTTTTATATGTGATATTTTCGCTATCCAGATTTATGTTTTCTGCTGCATAAATGTTGATTTTGAATATCAGGTACGTAGTATGGGATATGTACTATATGTTGGCTTTGCAACAAATAGTTGTGCCACTGTAATGATCCATTTATGTTTGAAAAAAAAAAAAAAAAAAAAAAAATGGGTCGTCACAATAAATATTGATATTAAATTAGACCAAATATATTTGGAAAATGTATTTTATGTCTAATTATTATGTTCCCAGTTTAGCGTGAGAAATTGATAGTTCGAACTAGGCTCAAAGAGAAAAGAAATTTTTGAAACTTTGGGAGTTTTTAAGAGTTGTAAAACTAAATAAATATATATATTATAAGAATTATCACTAGTAGTCATGTGAACATGCACTAAAGCATTTTAAGCATACTTGCTTTTATAGGTATTGACTATTGACCGGATTAGTATTTTGCTTTAAGAAAAAAACAAAAAAAAAAAAAAAAAAAAAAAAAAAAAAAAGACAAAAGGACAAAGAAATAGAAGATATGGAAGGATCCAGATTATTGTGTGAAATTTGTTCATCTACAGTGATGAACTAGTGGGTTTCCAAGAGTTTTCATTGTAGAAAACTCCACCAAATTCTGTAGGGTAGTAGTAGCATGTTTTAAAAACTACAGCACTCACGTAAAATCTAGAGGAACTTCATGCTGGATGTGTAAGGTGCTTATATAGGAGTTATATGAAGTATGTCCCCAAAAGTTTAATTTCAGACTTGTCCCCAAAAGTTTGCCCATAAATAGGCCGGATTAGAGGAGTTATTTTCATTCAAAAAAATTTGCTCTCTCTCTTTAATTGTCACGTACTAACATGCATGAGTTATATATATATATAGAATAGTAATAAGATTTGGAACTGCTTAAAGTGGGAGTGCTAGTATAATTCTTTTATCCCTATTTTATGTCAATTATAGGTATCACACGAAAATTCTTACTCATTTTGAATTAACGCTTTGATATTTAGATTAAACTAAGTATTCTTCTTGATATTTTTTTTCTTTATACTTTTCATTTTAAGCTATGTATACCTATGAGAACAAAGATTTAAACATATTTTAATGTATATGGATTAAACTAAGATGAAGACTCTTTTGTTTTCCTGATTTTTTTTTATTTTTTTATTTTTTTTGCTTATGTGATTTACTCCATTTTTAGCCTTTTTTTTTTTTTTTTAAGTGTTTTTATGCTTGTGAATGCAAAACAAGGAAAAACAATTATTTGATTGTTGTGCATAAAATGAATTTAAATACTTTTGAAACATGTCAAAGAGATATTAAGCATTGAACATGATGTGAGAATTTATTTGATTGCGTTAAATGTTTAATGGAAGATTTTGTTTTATTTTGTATTCGTACAAAATTATTTTGCTTAGTTTGTTCAATATTTTTTTAAATGTTTATAATTACTTGGGTTTTATTTATATTTAAATATAGATATCACACTAACAATATTATAGATTCTTACTAATTTTTTATTAATGCTTTGATAATTAGATTAAACCATGTTTTCTTCTTGCTATTTTTTTTTTCTTTATATTTCTTTTTCATTATAAACTATTCATATGAGCACAAAGATTTTAACATGTTTAAACTTATATGGATTAAACTAAAACTAAGTGTCTTATTTTTTTGTTCATTTGAATGTTTTATGGAATATTTTTGCTTTCGTTTGTATAATTTACTCGATTTTCAGCCATTTTGTTTAGGTTGCTATGTATTTTTTTTAGAATGTTCAGAATTATATGGGTTTTATTTGTATCGAAATGTAATATGTATCACACCAATAATATTAGAGACTCCTGCTAATTTTTTTTTTTTTTTATTGATGCTTTGATAATCATAATCTACAGGTTTTCTTTTTGCCTTTTATTTTATTTTATTTTATTTTTTCTTTATACTTCCTTTCATTTTAAATTACTCATATGTGAACAAATATTTTAACATGTTTTAAGTTATATGGATTAAAAACAAAATTAAGGCTCTTATTTTTTTAATATATTTGAATGTTTAATGTTTTATTTTTCTATGATTCATTTAAAAAAAATTCAAGTATTCTTTTTTTGCTTTTGAAAGCAATATACGGTAAAAAATTATTTGATTAAGTATTGAACATGATGTGAGAGGATTTATTTGATTGCATTAAATGTTTAGTGAAAAATTTTGTTTTATTTTGTAGGATTTGGCTTAGGTGCTGTAAAAAAAAAATTGCAGCACCATCTTGACCATTAAAAAAACTACAACACCTACGCTGTAATATTTGGAATTTAGATTTTCTTTTTGCTATTTTTTTTATACTTCTTTTCGTTATAAACTACACCTATATGAACAAATATTTTAAAAAGTTTTGCTTTTTTTTGGGTTAAAATAAACTTAAGGATCTTAACATTTATTGTCTTTTTATTTTAAGATGTGTGATAATTTTTTTTTACCAGCATTTTTTAAGTTATAATAAAAAATACGATGAAGATATGTTTAAATTCTGAAACTAAATTATAATGAAGAATCTCACGCATAGCGCGGGTTATGAGCTAGTTTGTATAACGTAGTAGTTCAATGACAAATTTGGCATTGATAATTATACAAATAGAACACAAATTTTTTTTAACTTATGGGAGTGATTTTAAAAATTTTAGGGGTAATTACCTTTTCCCCCCATGAACTACCAAAAAATGCGCGATGCCCCCACAAACTACCAACTCGACCAAAATAGAGCATTCAACTACCAAAGACAACCATTTTCCCCCCTTCCGTCAGTCAAAGGGGTTAAAGCAAACGGTCAACGGGTCACATGACCGTCACACGCTGTTTTACCCTCATTTTATTCCTCTTTTCCCTCCATGAACTATCACCATCTTCCTCTTTTCCCCCCATGAACTACCACCATCTTCCAATATGTCCCCATGTAAAATGGCACATGACCCGTTGACTGTTTCTTTTAACCCCTCTAATTGACGGAATGGGGTAAAATGGTTATCTTTGGTAGTTGAATGCTCTATTTTGGTCGAGTTGATAGTTCATGGAGGCATCGCGCTTTTTTTGGTAGTTCATGGAGAGAAAAGATAATTACCTCAAAATTTTAAAATTGTGACTCGAGTACCATGTGATTCCATATCAACCACCACAATTGTGTCGTCATTGATATATTCCAATCAATGATGACACATGTTGTCGCTAATAATGGACCAGTCTGTCATTTTAGACGTAAACAAAAGGAAGCAGCCAAATCAACTCTACTTAGATCATTAGGCACTGCATGTACCTCCGAGAGATGAAAAGAATTGGTGCCAATTTCTTGATGATGCCGGAATTACCTTGAATATCTTGTAATGTTAAAAAAGAGGCAAATAAATTCAGAACAATTTATAGGCAAGAGAAGGAAGCGCTTTTCAGCTTTTCATTATGAACGCTCCTTTTGGTATTTTTAACATAGTAGATGCTGAATGCAATGCCTTTAATTTTTATCATTAATTAATTGTTAAAGGACTAATTAAGTTTCCAAATTTATTTTACGTCGAAACAAACGGACTAGTTACTTTCTTGGTGTTTAAAGCATCTAACATTTTTCTATATGAATGTTCTAATACTTTTGTGAAAAGAGTTGTTTAAAAAAAAAAAAAAAAAAAAATAAGAAGGCCTGATTGTGGGCAAGTTGTTGCAAAGAGTGGATCCTTCTAATTGTTGCGAAGACCCCTGAGTTAAGGATCTAATCTGAGGGGGACAATCAAATGCCTTACATAATGGACAAGAGCAATGCATCTGCCATTTCTAATCTTGAGATCAAATACAATAGTTAGCTATTTTTGTTAGAGAGGGTGGAAACGATAATCGACAAATCATCTTCTATCAAAGAGAGCAGCAAGTGCTTTTAGGCTACATCAAAGTCTATTTGAAGGAATCCCTCGGGAGGAGGAACTCAAAGTACAGAAGCTTGTTTAGCATAGGAGATGAGAGTCCCAACTATTCAAGTGTTAACCGTGGACTTCTTGGCACTTTGGCATGGAAGAAATATAGAAAAACCGACACGTTCCTAAAGGTTTCCAAAAAATACCCATTTCTTGATTTCCTACAACATTTTTTGTAGGGATTCCTCGTCAAATATCCTCTCCAATCCGCCAATGTCTATCACCAAAATTGTGATAAATAAACGAAAATAATGTGTTTCTTCAGTGAGAGCATACGAATTTTCTTGGGTTTCATGCATGTAGCACGCTAGCTAGTCATAGAGATGATTGTGGGATACGATGCTGACCTTTTATACACCCTTTGCGGATCTTCTGGAATCAACTACGTACCATGAAAGTTTCTTAACACCATCGTGCATTTTATCTGGAACGGTTCTATGGCCCTTTGAAGTGCCCAATCCATTGAACAGCGCATTCAGGAAAAAGAAAGAATTTTACATTCGCTCGTGAATTTACTTAAATTAATAATGATTTATGCACGACACCCAAAATACTAATTTTTCAAATCAGGTCCCAAAATAACAATATTTACATAACATTTACGATGGAGAATTGCGACCGACCGACCGACCTAACAGAGACTACCATCCCGTCACCGGCCCATGGGTGCTCCAGTGCCGAGGTCAGTCAAAACCATGGATGCCAAGTTGGATCCATCATGCACAAGTTCCTTGGGGTCAAGGCAGCCTCAATCAACTCAGTAACACCACTCTGCACCGACTGTGGAGGGTCCATGGCATTCTCCTCCTGAGTGCAGGAAAAATACAATACAACAGTTGATCAGAGGCTCACGGAAAAGTCAGTAATACCACAGAATGAGATACGAATAAAGCATATATGTTATATTCTAGCTCTATCATGCAGGGCTCTATGGCTATATGGCTATATAGCTTAATCATTTTAGTATTCCACGAAACTAATGTAGTACACAATTTTCTATCATATGATCAAGCAAATTGACTGTACTGTTTTATTGATGGTAAACGTGATACATAGCAGCAAACTTCCAGTGTGTTTGAACGGGAAAAGGGAGGGAATGAAAAGAAAAAATGGGGAAGGAATCCCTTGTGTTCTGGTGTTTGGAAGTATTTTAGAAGGGAATGCATGGAAGGAAATCCCACACTCAATTAAAGCCCCACTTTTGTGTTGGGTGGAGAGCAGCATTTCCCTAATAATTAATTAAATCACAGGTTTCTTTGCTATTCATCCCTTCTTTCACCTTCAACATCCAAACAAAGAAAGGGAAACATCCCCATTCTCCATTCCCTTCCCTCCTTTGATCCTTTTTTACCAGAAATTCCCTAACATAGTGAAATCGGAGGCAGGGGCTTACCTCTTCAGAGAAATATTGTGGGGCTATTCCAGTAATCCGGCCAATTACATGCTCGACATTGGTTGTGACCTTCTGTTTAAATTCGATGGGGTTCGTACCACCCCCTCCGGAGATGGGGGCCAGGGGCATGCCAAGTGGTCTTCTCCAAGACCAAGAAAGTAGCTCATCCCGGAAAAACATGGCTAAGTGATGCCATAGGTGCTGATTTTGCTGCAATATTGCAAATGTGTGATCAAGTTAATAAACATGGTTATTAATCAGTTACTTCAACTATCATATTGACACATATTTCTCAGTAAAACTCACTTTAGGTGAAACCACAGCCTGTGCCGCAGCACACATAGCAGACACAATAAGGCCTTCTACTCCAAAATGGGAGAAGAATGCTTGCATATTCCTTGTCAGACGAAAAGGCACGGGTTCATTGAATTCGATCATTCCATTTGCATCGTATGCAGGATGAAAATCTGTTTGGAATATTATCCCAGTGTTCTTAGCAAATAATATCTTGTTCGGGGACCTTCCTCCAATTTGTAGCATGAATGACATGAAACTTGTGAGGGCCAATTGGATGGCAAATTGCTTTTTAAAAGCCCACATATGGTTTCCACTCACCAGAGTCTTGTACATGTATTGGGAGAAAATGCTGTCAGTTACAAGAGTTCTTGTTATTTCAGTATAAGCTTGGAGACGGAGATCTAGAACAGCTTCTGGTGAGATTTGGCCAGATATAGCTTGGTTCAGTTGCTCCTTGAAATAAGTGATGGGCTGATCTGCCTCTCGGTCATCCCTTGCACAGTGGTTCTCATACACCTCAAGAAAGGTGCTGTACATCAAATCATCTTCTACCATGCGGACCTATTCATGCAGTAAGCAATTATTAGAATACATTGGCTTTAGCAATCAGCAACTGAATCAAGAAAAGGGACATGATTCTTGGTGGGACCACCTGTTGGCGTGTCCCACAGTTTTGAACACGTGAAGCTATTAATAATTCTTTTATCACCTTGTCAAAGTTCATATTAATGGATCAAAAAATTAAAGGCAGAAGTAAAGGAAATCAGACTTCCATGCAAGGAAAAGCTTATAACCTGAGACCAAATAGGAATAATAATTGGAGTGTGAATGCATATATGACGGCGTCTTGATTCCTTGTGCTTATCAAACATTTGGTTCATCGCCTGGAAAAGCTGCAATATGCGCTCATCACTTCTAGCATTAGGGGTCAAAGATGTCTGGACAATAAAATGACGTTGAGAACCATCAGAGCCAATTAAAGTCAGACGCCGGAAACTACTCCCGTGTCTTCGCACAATCGGAATATCAGCTCCAATCCTGTCTAACTTCACTGTATGATCGGGTGCAATTTCCTGTATGGTGCAGTGTTTTCATAAGAATAGCAAAGAAGACACAAGAAAAATATGAAACATGAGCCAGTTTCAAGCATTAAAAAAAAAAAACCCTTGTCTTTTTAAGAAGATCAATTAATACTGCTCAAAATTCAAAAATCATATAGTATTCTCCCCCCCCCAAAAAAAAAAAAAAAAAAAAAAAAAAGAGAGGAAAAGAAACAAGAATTGATTACTTCCAACTCCATTTACCCCAGTACTACATACAAATAATTAAATCACACAAATAAGACAGGAATCCTGCTTATAAAAATCATTGGTTTAACTTACCTGATCACTAAAATACTGTCCTGGAACCTCAACATCAACCACATGGAAGTCACGCAGGACCCTGCTTTCCTCTTCCAGCTTCAAGACAGCTGGAAACCTGTCCTCAACATTACTTTGGAGAACATTTTTCCAATGTTTCAATCGTTCAGTCAGATCAGAAAGGGTGGCTGGGAAAGTAGCTGTGCTTTCTGGATCAAGATCACATTCAAAATCCAGTTTGTACTCTCTCACAAAATCAGCGTGCTTATTCACCGCATCTGCTGAGAAGCAAGCCCTACAAACACCAGAGAGCTCCTTCTTGAGAGATTGGGGAACCTCGGCAGTAGTAGCAGTTGGGTACTTGTAACAGCGGTGGAGCAGTGCGTTAACCACTGCCAGAAGTCTCTCCTCTGGCAGAGTTACAAACCTTGAACCAATTTCAGTGAGCAGAACCTGTAAAAAAAAGGAAAGTTTAGTTTATAACATTTAGTTACCATGGTAAAACAGTATATAGTTCAGAATACAACTCGCGGACACAACTCTACTCATAATTTCTTTTTCCAACATTAATCGATGAGCATGTGACGAACTGTGGTAACCAATCAAGATATTTCCTACCTGTTTTCTCAAAATCTATTTTTCTAGATGAGGGTACACTAAATGAAATTAAATTTTCTAGAGAAACATATCTGAGCAGGATGGCTTGAAAATTATGAGCCGCAACACAAGTAAATAATTCCATCAACTAAAAAAATAATCAAATGTGGAAATCATAACCTCAAGTTCACTGGCCAAATTAGTGTGCTTGCTTCTGAGAGCCTCCATTATATCCTTTGCAGCATCAAAAGCACTAGCCGCAGAAGCTACCAAACCTAAAGCACCACTACGCCTTAATGCATTCTGACCAACTTCATTGATGGTTGAAGTACTTTGATGCAAAGCTTGGTCATTTCCTGCATGCACACTGCTCTCCGCACCAGACTGTTCGGGTTCTTGCCCATGAGAGCTTCCACCATCATGAGATCCAATTCCACCACTGGATTGAGCACCTTGGTGAAGTTGATTGGCTGAGGATACACCATGACCCTGTACTCTGGCATTGCCATCAGCCAAGCCAAGAGAACCAGGACCAGTGCCAGAGACACCTTGCTGCATTCTTTGCTGAGCCATTGCCAGTCCACTTAGTTCAGACTTATTTGCAACATCCCGTCGTTCAAGCAAATATGTGCGCAGCCAGTAATACAGAGCCTGAGATTTTGTTACAAGAGAATCTCAAGATAACCATCATAATGAAGTATTGTACTTCATCAATTTGCAATACACAAATCAAAAGAATTTACCTGTGGATATATAGTGGCAATTTTAAGCAGAACAAGTTTGCAATGAGGAGCCTCTGTCCTCTGCAGGGAAAGCAAGAGATGTGGAATCCAAGAAAGCCAAACCCAGTGGGGTATTTGGTCCAAGAACTTATCAAATGCCCTGCCCACAGGCTCATTGGGAGTATCAAAGCTGAGAAGATACAGAACACGAGCAAGATGGCTTCTTGAGTTAGATACGCCAAACTTGATACCTTGAAGAAAGCAGGTGACAGCATATTCTAACCAAATCTCATTATTGGTTTCTTTATAAACCTACAAGTATCAGACAGCAGTTCAGTATTGAAAACAAGTCATCAATAACACTAATGGCATCAAAAGCAGAAGAAAATGTGTACCATGTCACAATAATTTCCCCAGCTTATCCATCCTTTAGGCAAATTTTTGAAAAGGCTGATTGCATCAGAATATGCAAGATTAGCACCTTCAGTGTCGTTTAGCTTCAACAAAAAATCCCCCTTCAGGCGAAAAATTTCTGCTTTGCTTTTCATGGGAAAATATTCTAAATTAGTGCTATTAATCAGATTAAGACCATTGATAAGCTCCCCCTTCATTTCCAGAAGAGCCTTCGCTTGTTCGCTTATCTTAACAAAGGCCTCCTGCAAACATGCAACAGAAAACTGATTAGCGACCTACATCTGCCGTCCCTCCTCAAGACCAAAGAGATTGATGTCCAGAAGAGGAGGTAATGTAGGGAAGAAAACTATTAACTAACTGCTTTAGATTTGACAAACAGAGGTGCAAGCTCAGGAGGAAAGAAAACTCCATGCTCTATGCCCATCCAGAAGGTTCAAGATAACCACCAGACATGTCTAGACATAGTTAAAAGTTAATAGAAAATCCACTCAAATGATGAAAGCAAACAACCGTCTAAAAAATTACATCTGGGTGGCAAAGATTTCTTTTTCTTTTTTTTCTTTTTTTTTTTGTAAGTAAGGTGGCAAAGATTTCATTATCCCTAGAATAAATCAATTGGACAGTTTTAACTTAAATGGCCAAAAATTCTCCAAAGCGGGACCAACGAATGACAAATACATGCACTCAAGGAAAAGATCCGGGGCAAAGAGGATACAGTTCTACCTTTCCTGATATGACAAAAAAACTTGGTATAATTTCTATTACCTGCACTTCCATGGTTGAATGGCCATACATCTTTTCAAGTATTGTCACACAAACATCAAAAAGGCCTTGCTTACGAGCAATGTGAGCAAGCCTATTGACATTCCATGCTTTGTCATGATAGCCAAGGTGATGAAGTTGTGTATTCGTGTTGCTAAAATCCTTGAATGCATCAATGACTGCATTATACATTTCATTTCTCCATTGGAGTAAATCACACCAAAAAGACATATTATCCCATTCATTTGGAGTTCTCAGTCTCCAAGTCTCAAGGATGTCCTTGAGATCAGTATAAAGATTTCCATGCACACCAACAACAGAACTACCAGAATGTTTGATACCATTTGCAATGTCCACAAGGACTCTAGATGATTCTTGAACTTCAACTAGCTGCTGGAACTGCTGCAAAAGAGGGATCCTGGCATGAACAGACATTTCTGGCAACTGCCACCATTGTTCTAAAGCAAGATCAACACCATCCCCCACAATGTTTTCCGCATCCCCCACACCATTTGTGTTTGTATCATGAAGGGCAAAAAAAGCTTGAACCAAACGAAGTTTTGGAGTTTCTTCTACTTGAGCCTTTGGAATTACATGATCCTTCATATATGCCCAATCGGGTAACTTCCAAAGACTGTCAAGTTGTATTTCATAATTCTCAACACTCTTGCCAAAGTCCACCAATGCATCCCACTGACTAAGTTGACTAGCACAATACAGCCATTGCTCTTCCCAAAGACACATCTCAGCCTTTGATACCGTGTTATTATATGTACCTTGAGTTGCCTTAACCAGGGCTTGGTAAAAGAGACTTTGAGCATGCTGCCAGTAACCATGTTGAACTAGAGAAAGCCCAGCCCTGGTATCTGCAGTGATTGATCTTTTCTTCCACAACCCACACCTCATATCTTCTTCATTAAGCAAGCGATAAAGCTCAGCCAGAGACTCGGAGCACTTCATATCATTCATGAACAACATGACGTGACTTTCCAGCAAAGCCAATGCAATGTGCCATGCATTGTAAGTCTTTCCAATATATTTAATCAGTTCACTAGGCATCCGAGGTTGAGGGTGGCTCAACTGAAGCCCTTCTAGGAGTGCTTGCACAACATTAGGCCTGCTGGCATGTTGCTTTTTATGATAATCTTTTGATAGGAGAGTAATCATTGGTTTAGCTAGTGCTACCTGTTCTTCCTTGTTTAAGGTCACCCAAACAATGGGAAATACTAACACCCACAAATGGTATGCAACATTAGCGTCAGTATGAGCCAGCTCTCTCAATGGAACAACAAGATCTGCCACCTAAAAGAAGAAGTCAAACGTCAATTTCAGAGATGTTGACTGATCTTCATTAAATAACTAAGAATCAAAATTCTGACATGCTTGTCAAGACAGCTTAACAACAGCAACTACGAGAACAAAACAATGGACTTTGACATACTTAAACCAAGAATCAAGCAAATTGAGTTACAAACATTTATCTGGTATCTTTAAAAAGGACAAGAAAAAGAATAATTTGCAATATATAAGAAAGTTGAACCTAGAAACAAAGATGGTACCTTTACAGTCAAATGTTGCTATCTTAACTGAGACAGAAAGTGTACCATGCAGACAAAGAGGATGCGACATGCGTAGACTATACGAAACAACCATAGTTACCTTCTAATAATTGAAAAGGGATATCTAATCCTTAAAGCTTGACACAGTGTGTGGTCCTCAACTGTGACAAGGTAAATGGAGTTACCTTAAGTTTGCTCATCTCGTTTAGAAACTGTGCATGCTTATAAACAAGGGCATCAAATGTGAGAGGAGCATCCTCAGGGACTACTGGAACATCAGGAACCTGATCCTGCATCACAGAACAATCTGGAAGAGGACCTGAAGCCACAAGTGGTGGCACCCTAGCTGAGTTTGGAGCTAGTGTAATAGGTTTATCCTCAACTAAGATCGCTAGAAGAAGGTCAAGGCCTTGTTTGAGCCAGAAGATATCACTCAAAGCTTCCCAGTCCTGAAGTTGGATAATGTACTGCAGCCTTGTGAACAATGTTTTCCCAAGAGATTCATGATAAAGTGAGAAGAACTTCATCCTAATTTCGGGATTTCTTGCCCGTAAACCAAGCATGAACTGCCTTTCCACTTTCTGAAACACCTCTTGACGGTGGGGCAGGGGATATCTGGAAGCCAATCAAAATATTCTGTTAAAATCATGGTGAGGATAATACAAGTTGACTAAAAATATATTGCTTACTTATTTGAATTAGCACAAATTCCATAAAGAAGCTGTAGATATTTCCTATCCCACTCTTCTAGAGCACTAGGGGAGAAGTTTTGCTTATCAACTTGTGAAAGCTTCTGAAGAAAAGAAACTATTTCCTTAGGAGCAAGAAAAGAATTTGACATGACTGATGTGCCTTGCTTGCTGAAGTCATCTTCAATCCACCCTTTCATCACATCAAGAATGCAGAGAAGCACACTAGAATCAGTACCTTTCTCTGAGAGCAAGGCATTCAAGATCTGAGTTATGGATCGTTTGCACTCTGGAACAAGCATGACCCTCTCACTTATAAGTTTCAAAACAGAATTTAGATTAGAGATGACTACTCCAACATCAGCACCTTGTCGAGAAGAAGTGACTGCAGAATCAGGATCGGTTCTCTGGCCCTGAATATGGATGGTAGCTTGCTTAATGTAATTCAACAAATGAGTAAAGTAAAACATGTCAAGTAAAAATCACGGTTGATGTGATAATATCCAATAAACATAAAGATCCTAGTGAATAAGAATTACAAGGCATTCAACTTTGAACTTGCAAATCAGAATTTGGAGAAGACCCCAAGAGCAGAATGTACAACTATGACACAAACATCAAGTGGGATTAATTTTTTTTTTTTTTATAAGTAAGAGAAATTTTATTAACAGCGCAAAATGCAATCAAGTACACAGGGAGTATACAAGAACGGTAGCTAAGAAGAAGAGGAAAATAATACAAGAAAATCATTATAAATAATCACTAAAAGGGCAAGGAACGCAGCCGTCCAAGAGTACAAAGAATAAAAGAAAAAAGAAATGAGATCCTCAATGGTTCTTTCTTTGTCCTTGAACTGT
This sequence comes from Alnus glutinosa, assembly GCF_958979055.1. Lineage (NCBI taxonomy): Eukaryota > Viridiplantae > Streptophyta > Magnoliopsida > Fagales > Betulaceae > Alnus > Alnus glutinosa. The sequence goes on along the minus strand of NC_084890.1, from coordinate 20,465,012 downwards.
CTATCGTTACGTTCCCTCCACAAGCACCATAAAAGACAGCAAGGAACCATCTTCCACACCACCGCACTCCGAGAGCGATCACCCATCCACCAAAAAACGAATAGATCTACCACCCGACAAGGTATAACCCAAGATAGACTGAAACGATCAAAAATGGCATCCCATAAAATGCAAGCGACCTCATGGTGAAGCAAAAGATGATCCACAAACTCCCCATTCTTTTTACACATACATCTATTAATCACAATGACTTGCCTCTTACTAAGATTGTCCAAAGTGGGATTAATAATATGCCAAACTTAATAAAACATAATCACTGTGACAAATTGCATTATACATGGGTCTGACACATCAACCTCAGAGTGGCAAAATGTTGGCCATGGATCCAAAAATTGACATCTTCACAGTTTCCAAGAAAAAACAAATATCTAATAATTAACAATGGTCAGAGTCTGATTTCATTTGAAGATTGAAAAACGAAATGAAGGCTCATAATTTGACACCCAATTCCTAAGGAAATTTATCAGTGTAGAATCTGTTCTGAGAAAATATTATCACTGAAATCCCTTCTATCTACTCCATCTTTTGACCCTCAAAAACAAATCTGAAATACTTTTGATAAGATACTTTGGGTAGTGGAGAGTATCTGAAATACTCTGCACTACCCAAAGTGATGTGCATAAATTAAAATTGACATGATTAAGATTACACTTAAAACAAACGGGCACAAAGAAAAATGAACAGTAATGACCATATGAACACAATGGACTACACGCAATATGAAAAAAAAAAATTGCAGGAACAGAAGCATGGAGACACCAGGTGGAAAGAAATCCAACATTCTGGAACAAAACCAAAATTGGTATTGGCATTGGCAAGGTAGGGGATATATCAAAGAGAAAGCGAATATAAGTGGATAGAATACATAATAAAAAAGATTCGACAACGGTCCAATCAGTGGTCATGTAAATGAGTAATCCTTGCAAAACAAGAAAACTCAAGTTATGTTTGAATAAAAACAAGTCAAAACACAAAAGGGAAAGAGGGAGGGGGGGGGGGGGTGTTATAAATTTGACCTCTCCATTGAAAACAAACAAGAAAATAAGGGCATACTTGTCTCAGATGAGAGCCTGCTAATGATCCCATATCTCGTGCCAGGCGCTGAAGAATACGAACCAAGATGTTAGGGTCAACGATGTTCTTCTGTATCTCTGCCAAGGTTTTAATGACAAGCAGCACAAAGCTAATTGAACTAGCAGTGCTATCTTCATTAGATACTTGAGGAGCTGTGATAGCATTAATGTGCTTCTGTATCAGCTCGTCAACCTTCTGGTACAATAGTTTAACATCATGTGGTGTAGTGGCTGCTACTAGGGGAAAAGCAACAAAGACCATCTTCAACAGTGAGCACAATGACTTTCCAGCATCTAACATTTTGTGCTTGAAACAGGGTTCAAGAATCTACAAAAAAAAAAAAAAAAAAAGAGGAACACAAATAGCACCAATGATGAATATGAAAATTTTGGTCATTAGACCTATCAATTAAAATAAAGGGAGCGGGGACATACTTGAGAAATCCGATTGATGTTGTTTCTAATGAACAAATGTGGCTGCTTCTCCAAAACCTTGTTCATTACATCTAAGCCCTGAGCAAGAGCAGTGGAAGGGTCCTTTGACTGAGATGGTTGAATACTGCTCAGCAGCTTTTCTAAATAATTGAATTTAACATTGGTCGTAGGCCACACTTCGAAGGCTTGTGAAAGTAGCTCTAAAGCTTGTTTGTACATTTCACTTGCTTCCTTGTCCTTACACTCAATCACCAACGCAACCTGTTCTCAAAAAGATAAGTAAATGCAGTAAACCAAACATCAGAATGATTAAAACATCACAACATTTTAGACAGATCAATGGAGGCAGAAATGTCGTTATGTTAAACTCAGATTTATTCAAGATGAAAGACATGGCACTTGGGCACCAAAACAAAGTTGGCCAGTGCAAAGGACGGTAACTCTTTCTAGTTAACTGCATTCTCAACTTAGGCATTTCAGGAAACTGCCTTTTAACATACATTGTATACAAGTCAGACATGTACTGCATCATGGGATAGGAGGGGATTGGATGGATTGATTATCTATTAGTGGGAGACGGACTTTTTAACCTTTAACCCATCAATTGTAACAGAACACCACACAAATCTAAATCAATTGGAGTTACATGTGAAGTAATAAATTGACAATATAACAAAGTCAAGAACCAAATGAAAATAGATTACAGTAAAATTTACAAATTAGACAACAGTGCAAAGAAAGTCGCAAACAAGCAGAACATCAACAGGTTAGACAGTAACTTCAATGAAACTGTAATCTGGCATCATCAGTCGATCTAACTCATAGATGAAAGCACAAGCTAAAGAAAGCCTCACCCTGATAAGAAAATTAATAACCATTTCTTCCATAGCAGCATTTGGCTTGAATTCTGCATCAGGTTGGCTAGCAGATCCAGGGGTTTCAATGTTAGTGATTGATGATGCACCACTGGGTGACATTATACAGAGGGATTGAAGACCAGGCTCAACTTTTACTCTCTTGGTTGAATATTCAGGAAAATTAGACCCTTCCACTGAACGCTTAGGATCAGCACCAGCAGAACCAGGATTAAAGGCATCACTGCTCTGGCCAGGTACATCGCTATCAGTTACTACTTTCATTTCATTTTGCCTTTTCCTTTCCCAAGCAACCACCAGTCCAGCAAGTTCAATGGCAAGACGCCTGTTTTCTGCTGTGGTGTTATATGGCAATCCAAGGCGATTGACTGAATTCACCATCTGCGGTACAAATTGTGCTCTGCAGCTGTAGAAGAGATCTGAATGGCGAACAATGAGCTGGAAAATGTGAATCAAATTGGGAATTGAGTGACTCTCCTCAACCAGAATTTTTTTTGTGTACCGTATCCAAATTGGCATACGAGAATCCCCCAGAGGCAACCTTCGAGGTAGTGCTGGCATTAGTATATCAAGGGCCTGCTTGACTAGCATTTTGTTTTCCAGTTGGCAAGTTCTAAGAAGTGCTACAAAAACCTGCAGTTTCAAATCTGGGTCAGATTACCATATAGAAACATTTGCTTTATATATTTTGTGCGCAAAAATGACGGTGCATGTTTGAGCACAACCGCGTTTCATATGACCATAGACAACAAAGTAGAAAACCCAACTATTCCAGATTTTGCAGAAAAAAAAACTGAGGTGGCAGCATTCTGCTGAAGGTAGGAACCAGGGGCACCAAAAAAAGGAATAATCCGATACTCAAATTCTGACATTATTAACATACAGCATCAGAAAACATAGATTCAGACAGAAAAATTGTTCATTAAGTTTTTTGATTGACGGCAACCTGGGTAAATTAGAAAATCAGCACTAACAAATTTCATTATATCATTATGATATAATAATTCACTAGAGACATGAAGTCTAATAGTCTATACAGCCATACCTGGAGAATAATTTTTTCCGGGGCCTGATAGGCCTCCAAGAAGTGGCAAACATTCACAAATGCCCACTGCTTACTGGCACTATCTTCACGTTTGAGATGATTCCAGCCAAACTTGATCAGCTCTTTCCTATGATGGACAAGGTCATTCTGGAGATACTTAAGAAGCAGCGTGGCGAGCTGCAAAAGTTCTATTCTCAAAGGCTCATCATACTCGGCAGAAACCTAGTAAAGAGGTCCAGAATAGTTGAGATATATTAATTAAAAAAAGAACTACCATTAAATTATTGGTTTCAAATGATTAGATAATGCAAGTTTTGTTAGTTATAAACAGAATTGACAAGTAGATTCACAAAACACACAAAAGTTGAGGATGAAGTCAAGAAAGCACCTCTTCTGGAGGATCAAGAAGTTTGTCAACAATTGTTCTTATAATATTAGGGTCAACGACCTCCCAACTATGTCCATTTTGGAAGGCATGAGCAAGCATTGGGAGAATAAGCATTTGCATTACAACCACCAAATGATCATGACCAAGTTGTTTTGATTGGAAAAGCTTCAAAAAGTGCAAGAGAAGCGCCTTTTTCATGTTGGGCGGATAACCTTCTGCAACCTGAAAGAATGCATGACAATTGGTCACCCTTTTTTATGATAGGTAATAAACGAAATTGCATTAAAAAAGTATAAAGGCATCCCTAAGCATACAGGAAGTATACAAAAAGGACACCAAAACAAAATAAAAACATAAAACACAGGAAGAACACCCAAAAAACCCAAAAGACAAGAGAAATGCTACATCAAACCCCCAACTTCTTGCCTCTAACCCGGCTGGAACCCACACCCCTAACATCAAAATTAATTGAGCATTCTAGATTCTTGACCTCTCTTTTCCCCTTTTTCCTTTTTATCTTCTTTTCCTTCTTAGGATGAGAGTCAGAGTCATAGCGCTAATCCTCTTCAATCAAAGTTAAGAAATCTAGAAAACCCTTCTCAGACCCCATGATCGAAACCCCCATCATGCAATACACGACCTAGTATCTTGCACTACCCTGGGGTGAACCACAACTCCTTCCTTCGGACCGACCCCAGATGAGTGCCAAATATTGCATATGTGGACCCCTAATTTGCATATGCTAAACCTTTAGCCTTGTTATTTTCTAATGTTTTTGGTTAGTTTTGGTATTCTAGTGTTTTACAGGACATTGAGAGAAAACAACAGCTTTAAGGTAAAAAATATAAAGTTTGGAAGAAAGCACACTTTGAGAAAACCTAGATGATGTAGTTATGCTCAACCAAATCAAGGAGAGGACTAAATCGGAATTTCTCTAATTAGAGTCAAAATCGGATTGGATTAAATTTCAAATTTTGTACATGTCATAGTATTTTGGCCATAACTTTCAGCTCAAAAATCGGATTAAGGTGAATCAAGTGGCGTTGAAAAGCTAACTCAAAGTACTACAAATCATTGTGAAATAGAATTTTCCCAATTCGAAGGTTTACTATGCCAAAAGTGTCCAGCAATAAAAGATCGCAAATCTGGACGAATTTGGAATCCTTTTCCTTCTTCAATTGAGTTTTCAGTCTCCTACTCAAACTAGAAGACTAACCTCCAATTTTACTAGAAATTCTAGGGCTTTTAAGGTTTGTTTTCTCCCTATAAATAGACCTCTAAGCCACAAGAAAAAGGGTGAGAAGCTTTGTTTTTTTATATAAGTAAAAAATTCATTAGAAATCGCAGAGGGGCGTAACCCTAGTACATAGGAAGTATACAAAAGTGCCCCTAATCAGAAGAAAGAAACGAACAATAAAGTAAAAAATCAGCGAACGACATACAACTTGGGCTATGCGCCGACACTCAAAGATATAACATATTAAGCAAATTTCTACAAAGAGCCCCAACCGGTACCCCACATCTTCAAAAAGTCTAGAATTTCTCTCACGCCACAAGCCGCACAAAACACAAAAGGAACTTGCTTCCAAATACGGAAAACAGGACCACGACCCAGCAAAGTGCCCCAACCACTCAATAAATCCAAGACACTACTAGGCATAACCCACTCCACCCCGAACAAGCTATAAAAAGAACTCCAAACAACCCGTGCCACGTCACAATGAAGAAGAAGGTGATCAACGGATTCCCCATGCTTCTTACACAAAACACACCACTCTATCACCGCAATACCACGCCTACGTAGATTGTCATGAGTTAAAATTTTTCCTAAAGCTATTGTCCAAACAAAGAATGCCACCCGCTTCAGAGCTTTAACACGCCATATACCCTTCCAAGGAAAAGAAACCGCCTCGTGACAAACTAAAGCTTTATAGAAAGTCTTCACTTCAAAATTCCTCCTCTTAGAAAGATTGCACACCACCCTATCAACCTCCCCATGCCGAACCCGAATAGAGTATAACTGTTCAAAGAAGGACATCACCATCTCCACCTCTAAACCCTGAGCAAAGCGCGTAAAGAGACCAAATATATTCTTTTCTTTTTAGTTTAGTTTTTCTTTAGGATAGGTTTTATTTTCAATAATCATGTGTTGCTAGATTTTCAACTAAGGTTGAGGATGAAGCTTCACCATTGAAGAGCAACAATATTTTCATGTAAGTTTATACTATCTGATTTTATGAATTTTTTATTTCTAATTGTTCTACTTCAATTCAATTATTGATATGATTCTTGGATATCTATTGTGATTTACGGATACATGTGATGATTTGAAATAGTTTCATTTAATTGATTGCTTGGGTTTTTATTTATCAAAACGTTGGATATTCATTGTGTTTCGTTCTACAGATACATTTGATGATTTGGTTTACACCGGATATCTTTTGTGATTTGTGCAAAAAACGGATTCATTGAATGATTTAATGATTTTTTTTAAGCATAGTAGAACATACATAAGAGTTGTATGGTGAGAACTTCGGATGTGTATTGATGAACATGAGAATATGTTGCTATGATTTGGTGGGTGTGGATTCCAAAACCTTAGTACCTTTTGTTTTGTTTTATTTTACTTTATTTAGTTTTTTTTTTTTCTTTTTATTATTCAAATCAAAATCTCTTAATTTTTGAAACTAGATTAGGATTTGATTAATTTAGTCATAAAACTGTTTTCAAAAACACAATTCCCTATGGGATCGACCTCGCACTTGCAATCCATTAACTGCAAACGATTCGTGTACTAACACAACCTAGTATCTTGCACTACCCTGGGGTAAACCACAACTCCTTCCTCCGGACCGACCCCCTTTGAAGATTCCCCCACCTCAAAGACCCCAGACAACTACTGATCCCGCCAAGACATACCAGGAAAAAACTGGAGACACCCATACACAGAGGAGAACGGCCTTGACCTCAGAGGAAACAAAACCCACTGAAAATGGGGAAGGGCAGCCGAAACCCCGAGAGGACCTCCAAACTTCCCAAAATGAGGACCCCCACCAACATTCCTCACCAAGGCAGGGGCATCCAAATGCACCACTGCCTGCCGAAGGACAATTCCTGAAGGAGCACCAGAAGAAACGTTGTCTTCTGAAGGACGCCCAAACCCTGCATGCCTAGCACCGCCAAACGAGGCACCAGACTTACCAAACTGAGGGTCCTCAATACCCAACCTCACCAAGGCAGTGGCAGCCAACGGAAGAACCACTGCCTACCGACGGATGAGCCCTAAACCGGAAGAACTTAAGTCCATAGAAGACCGCACCCTAGAAGGAAGATCACTCAGAAGCACCGAAGGAAGCAACACCGGCGCCACCAGGGGGGAAGAACGGTAGCCTGCTTGACAGACTCGACCACTGGAACGAGTTGCCAACCCCCGGAAGGTAACAGACCCAGATCCACCCCAGAATCTGCCGTCAACGTCATCTCCGGCCGATTAGCACTCCCAAGGACCTCCGTCGGACGTTGAAAACATCTCAGACCCGATCCCCGCCCCAAAACCGCACCAAAATCCAAAGACAGCTTATGGCCAGAAACAACGTCCACCTTGGCATTGGGCTTAATCACTTTTGCCCCAGCCCGAAACCGAAACCCTTTGAAAACAGACTTAACTCTCTTAAGCACCCGGCCCGCCACAAAGCCAACCCTTCGTTTAAACCCAAACAAAGACTTAAAGCCCAAATGTTTCGAAAAACCACAAGCCCAAGCCAGCGACTTGGAGAAGCGACCCAAAATTTCAAAAACCTTCTCAAACACTCCAAACACGCCATCCCCTTGCAGTGAAACGTCGTCCTCAACAATAGAATCCCTGCGCCAGCCGGTCTACAAACACAACCTCGGGACCTGATATGATCATCTACACGATGGTCCGTACCTAAGGGACCAACCACTTGCTTCTCCAGAGTGGAGCAATCTATCACCTGACAGATCACCTCCATCTGCATACCAAGCAGCTGAATCCTCTCCAAGTCGCACCAGTCCGACAAAGGCCTAACGTCAACAATCTTTGCCACACCCCTAGATCCTGAGTTCTAAGCCGGAAGCCAACAACCCAAGGCAGAGACAGTTGCTGCTAAACTCACCAACTACGCAAACGATAGACGTCCTATTCCTTTCCCCAGCTTAACTCCCGACGGAGGACCACCAGAGGATGGAAGACCGCCTGAAGACGAAGACCCAACCGTGGTTCCCAGAAAAGCCATAACTCCCCATAAACACGGCTCCACCCTCGCCCATCCCGACCTTCAGGAAAGAGAATACACCCTCTCCGGCCTCCTACGTCTACCTCCAAGAACAGCCCATACTTGTTTTCACCTATCCGAGTGATGGTCGCCTTAGACCCCTCCCTAAAGGATTTGACAAAATCCTCGATCTCGGGATTGCCCAAAACTTCTTCCACCCTCGACAGCACCCAAGCAGTGTAGCTCAACCCAAAAACAGCAAATCCTGAAAACCCTTTCCTCTTTTCCTCCACCAGAAGTTCAGCAGACCCTGCTTCCACCGAGAATCGGAAGGACTTCGTCACCACAAAGAACCAGCTCTCCATCAAACCGAAACTGCACCCCTACAGGGAACGCATCCCTTACAACAGAACGCAAAAAGTACGATTGGTCACCCTAGTAAATGATGACATGAATAATTAAAATATGACAAAGAACTCTTATCAGATCCAATAATTAAAGTACCTCAATGATATAAAACTCCTTCAGAAATGTATGATCAATGCGGGTATGAAACAGGAAGATGGAGAGTATATCGAAAAGAACATTGACTTCTGTTTTGTCATGTCTTAAATAATTCAGGAAGCATTTGACAAGCCATTTGCTTTCTTTCACCTGCATTTCAGCAATTGTGATGAAAACAAGTCTTAGTTAACAGTTAACTGACATGCAAAAAAATTTATATGGAAAATTCACATAGAAAACTGAAAAGGTACATATTCAATAATGAGACGAGTAAAGGTTAATTGGATAATTAGTCACAGTGGAAAAAGAACAGGGTTTCATTAGATACAATGAAACAGGCATCTAGTATAATCTTAAATCAGGGAGAAGGAAAGATTTTATATGAGGATCTCTCACTAACAAAAGAACAAAAGAGCAGAAATTTCATGACTTGTGCAAATAAAAATAAACTCACTTGCAATAAATTCAGCTCCTGCTCACTATGCATACGAGATATTCTTGCAGGTGACTTCCAAACAAGTACCAAGGTATCAAAGACAGGACGGTTATCCTGTAACCAGCTAGGTATCAATTTGACCAATGTTTTGATAAGTGCAAGTCCCTGAAAATAAGCATCTGAAGCTGCACTAGAGGGGGCAGATGCTGGATTACAAGTATCAGATAGCGGAGTAACAAGGCCTTCGTTGCCTAATATTGCAGCAGGTGTACCTGAAGTTCCTGGAGTCATAGCTACATCAGATTTTGGGGCAAATTCTGGGAAGGCATTTCGCAGTATCTCCTGTGGTGACTTTGCGAGCTCATTTCTCAACGGCTGGCCAGCATCGGATCGGATTATATACATAAACCTGAATTTTACAAACAGAGGAAAGAAGTTAATAACTGATCTATAATGAAATCAGAAATTCAACTTATTCATCGCTGTACACCTTACCGCCTGAAGTATTTTGGTTCACTTAATCGATTGAGAAAATATTCAACAGCAGCTGTTGCATATCGATTTAAAAATTTAGTTAGTGGAAGACGATATGGACTGTTAATCTCACTGTACACTTGTCCTGGTGGTAGTGTTCCTTCCAATTCAATTGTCAAGGTTACAAGTTCATCAAGAAACTTTGATGCGGCCGCGGGAAGCAGGTGAAAAAGCTCAATAATAGCTGCTTGGAACAGAGATAGACATGATATCATCAGTACAAGCAAGTGGGAGTTTGTGTAGGTGTATAACCAACTCTTTACCATAACAGATGAAATCTAGATGCATTACCCGCTGCAATTTTCGGTTCTTCACCTGCCTTCCATGACTTTTGACTCTGTGCAAGCTTTTCTGGCTCCAACCATTTCTTAAGGTGCTCTAACAACTTGCCACCCAAGGTAACATTAAACCAATTCGAGAAAAGCTCAAGCAGGCGGGCCAGGCCTTGCAGAAGAGGCATGCTGAGGTTCTTGGTATGAGCTAAGTTGACTAAAATAGGCCTGAGGCTGCTCTGCAGAAGTTCTTTGGGCATCCTTTGCTGATTAATAACCTAAATGACAATGAAAAATAGCTTGAGAAAATTATAAAACAATCCCAATGGAAGCATACCAAGCATGCACCATGCACACATATTATTAAAACATAGAATTCTAAAAAATTAAGATGACCTTTTGTCTGTCAACTTACAGTTCAACAACAAACATCATATTGCTTTACTGGAAATGGTAAAGCAATATGGCAGATGATCAAGACCAGATGGTCAAGTACACAAATAAGTTTAAAATGAATTTATTAGCTGTACCAAAAGATAGACAATACTCCACTAGAAAATGCATTTTACGCTCATCATAATTTAAAGCCACACATATTCATCATCAAGATAATAAGAACAAATAAATCAACCAATATGATAGAAGCTCAACAAAACCTGTCGCAAGCCCTCCTTCGCAACAGCAACAATTTCTGGCGTCTGACATGTCAATGACTTGAAAAACATGGAAATAATCTTTGCACGCAATTCAGAATGATTTGGAGTCTTAAAATCTGCCCATGCCATTGTCGTACACAATAGTTCAATGCAAGCTGTTCGGAGTTTATTTAATGATGTGGCCACTTTTGGATTCATGAACTTCACAACCCAGACAGTTTCATCAGCCTCTGCTATTGACAATGCTTCTTGCAGAAAATTAACTAATTCTGGAGTCAACTTGAGAAGAGGTGGCCTCAAGGCCAGGCAGAAATTCAAAGCTGTAACTGTCCCAACCTAAATGCCATCAATCAAATAAGAGAAGCAAATTGATAAATTTCTAAAACTGACCATTAGAAACAAAGTTTACCTGTTGTTCAACAGTTCTTGATCGTAGAGGCCGCATTATAAGCGGCTGAAGCAAAGGTTGATATAAAGGCTCAAGTAATTCAGATACCTCACTACCAGTCCTATTAGCCAAAAGTGACAAACATGACTGCGCATTCTTTCGCACAATAAAAGATGCATTGGGGTTGAACAACTCTGAAGCAAGAAATTCAACCACTCCTTGAAAACTTTGCTTGCGTGGTTCACTGTTTGCTTCATCAACGTTAGTCACTACACGAAGAACCTGAGCAAGCACTTGACTTGTCTCTTCCTGCTCTTTGCTAGCATAAATAGGAAGCCTTTTAACAACATATACCAGCCCACGCACAATTCTTACTTGGAAAAGGCATAAAATCTCAACAGTGACCTTTCCAACCAAAGCACCAAGTCCCATAACACCTCCCATTTGGGCTTGCCATGTACTTCCGTAGCAACAGTGCAAAAGGCGAGGTAGAAGCTGCTCAAAGACAGGAATTCGAACACTTGGGGGTGGTGAATAAACAGGATTCATAGAGGGACTAGAAACAATCATTGGTGTCCCCGGGCCTCTTGACATCAGCAGATCAGCATGTTTTGAGTGAGCAAGGAACAGAAGTGTTTCAGAAAAGACATTCAATGCATTAAGAGCAGCTTTGGCATGGAGCCTGTTTTCATCTGCTAGCACATCAACTAAAGCATCTAAAAATATCAGAGGGTCTAACTCTTTCAAGTTCAAATAAGTACCAGTCTTTGACCTGGAACTAACACTAACATTTGATGAAAGCACAGAACCCCCAAGTGCAGCAGTTGCAATCGAAGCATTTGATGAGGAGGAATCAATGTGAAATATCATTGCAAAATGGCGGCAAACATTGGAAACAAAATCATCTTTAGGATCATGAAGATCCGGTTCGGCATCGGCAGCAATAATGGTCATTAATAGAATCTTGAAAACAGATTTCTCAGCCAAAAGTTGGGTCTTTGTCTTTACACCCAAGTCAGCCTGCATTAGAGCATCATTTAACATCACAATGCCAGTAGATTTTAAAATAAAATAATGATACCGAATCTTTTGAGTATAAGTTTAAAATAAATATATAAGAGAGAAGAAAGGACATTTGGAGAATATAAATCCAAAAATAGTAAATCTGAATAAACATAACACTAATGCACCCAATGAGAGAGGGGGAATGAGAGAGAGAGAGAATGAAAAGCAATCGTAACTTCCACCACAAAAGGAAAAACCTATAAGAATGCATCCAACAATAGAGCAAAACAAGGACACTATGGGTCAATTGCCTTTACCACAATGAGTAACCATCACCAAAAAGCAAACAAATCATGTAGGCACCATAATCAATTAAAAAATTGCACAAGTGTTATTTAGTATGAAAATTTGAACTATGTAGACAACAGATTATTAACTATGTAGTATGTACAAACATTAGCAACTGAATGACAAGACCCTCACAAAATTTGTTGCTCTTCACTATTCAGAAACTCAAATGTGTAGTGTTGATCATTTGCTTCTACCACTATGAGTAACCACCACCATAAAAGCAAACAAATCATGTATGTATCATAATCTATAAAATTAAACCAAAAGTGTGATTTAGCATGAAAATTTGAACTATGCAGACAACAGATTATTTTTTGATAAGTAAGAAAATTTTATTGAGAAAAAAAGTGTAAAGGGCCCTATGTACACGGGTGGTATACATAGGAGAAACCAATGCTAACCTGAAAAACCCACCAAAAACCAAAGCAACATCCAAAAACAACCCACAAAAGCGCCCAACCAAAAGCACCCACAAAATAACCAAAACAATCACACAAGGAGAAAACCTAAGAACCCGAGAAACAACCCACAAAAACCACCAAAGCATACAACCCAACATCATGTGGGTCTTGCCTTTCCTAACAATATAGTATGTCCAATCATAAGGAACTAAATGACAAGACCCTCACAAATTTGTTGCACTTTGCCATTTATAAATCTAAGTACACTGCTTTTTGAATAAGAATGAAAGACTCTTCAGAAAAGTAGCTATTCAGTTCCCAAATGTACCCAAATTTAGATTACTTTTCTTAAAACCAGATTAGCGACTTTTTTAGTCCAAACACAATTTTTTTTTTATGAAAAATAATTTATAAGAAGAGGCAAAGCCCTTGTACACAAAAAGTATACAAGAGATGCAGCCACCCTAACTGTGTCAGAAATCTAAAAAGTCCACAATCAGATTATTACAATTAACCTCCTGAAATTTAAGACCTAATTGAAGCACTACCTTATGCAGATGACAACCATAATGACACCCAATAATAGGATGGCGACGATTAGAAAAATTAACCGACCAATTGTATGTTTCACTCTAACACCAGTTTTCACCAAAGAAAACTCCTAGTCCAAATACACTCAATGTGATATGAATAAATAAATAAAACATTTTTTTTATAAGTAAATCTAGCCTTATTGAAAGCGCAAGACACCCTTAAGTACACCAGATGTATACAAAAGGAAACACCTAAGTAGGAAGAGAAAAACAAACAAGGAAATCAACAAAACTAAACGACAAAGGGGAAAATAAAACACAATTATTACAGAAGAATAAAAATTGGACACTAAAAGGTTGAAAAGACCTAAAAGACTAGATTTCAGCAATTTATTTTTGATAAGTAAGAAAATTTTATTAATAAGTGTAAGGCCTTTTATTATTTATGAAGCATCACAATAATATAAAATTAACCTTTATATCTGATGCTTCAGACCTCCGCCAAGATGAATCAACTGCAGAAACTAACAAAGTCGACAATTGCTTGGCTGTATATTCTTCAGAAGTAATGTTTCCTGGCAAATTAAGCTGAGATGATAAGCAGACACGAAGGAATTTTAGAGCCTGCTTTCGGTAGAAAGAATCCATGGCACCATTTTTATGCACTGCAGCTGCTACACCAAGATTTATGCACCGATCCAATGGCACCAAAAACGGCGTTGAAGGCTCAAATGTAAGAATCAAGCGCAGACCATGCTCTGGATTCTCCTTGCACTCAAGTGCAAGGGGCTCTTTGAGAAAGCGTCTGTTACGACCACCTAACTTGCCGAGGAGTTGCAATGCTTTTGCACCCCACGGATAGGGTGGAGTCCTCAAGTGAGACCATAAGGCTAAAATCACCTCAGACATAGCATTGGCCATACTAGGTTCTAGAAAGTCAGGATTTAAACTATCTACCCAAAATTCAAATGTTCTTAAACCTAAACTTACAAGTTCATCGCTTCCTCTAAGACACAAAACAAGAGGCTTCATAAGACGAGGAAGGTATGGTAACAACGAGCTTAAGCGTGCAGGCAAGGTTAAGCACAACTCCAACAAAAGGTCCCTCATATCTTCTCCAGTTGGGCCCTCAAGCATAGATAATAGCATATTTAGGCAGGGTTGTAACGTAGGAATCAAGTCTTGCAATAGAAGTTCAAATTTGCATCCTGCAATTGCCTGAAACATTATGCGAAGAAGTTCCATATAACCAAGAGGCCTTTCAACTTCAGTGGCATTTTTCATGCAAACTTCCATTATAACAGGCACATGAAGTTGCAAAATGCGTTCGAAATCTGAAGGTGCTTTAGTAACAGAACCAAATATATATCGAAATAGATGCAAAACCAATTTTGCTGCAGGCGAATCTGGTTGCTTCAAAACATCAAGTTTGCTGCTTACAAGGAAACTAACCAAAACATCAGCAAATGGCCGATATACTTTATTAGGGGCTTGTAGAAGGGTAGAAAATATATGGACAAGTTGAGTGTTGCAAATCATGCACTCAAAAAGCTCTGACATACACAACGAGAACATGTCCATAAGATCTCGAGGTTCCATGATAGCCAAAATCTGAGAGAAGAGATGAAGCATTTCCCTTTCCTCCTCCTCTTTGAAGAGCACTAAGCAATGCACACCACTCTTTAAAACACCGGAAGCTTTCCATACCTAACAAAAATAATTAAGTCAGAACAAGTTAATCACGCCAAGAGATCTACTATGGGTTTTGGCATCTTATGAATAGTACCTCATCTTCTCTCAACCCTTTAAATGCTTGAGGTGCAGGTAAATTTGATGGTGGTGAAACAAGCACCTGTGGGCGATTTCAATGTTGGAAGGAGAAACTTTAACAATCAGAAACATTATATGAGATAACAAATGCTTTTTGTTTTGGGCAAGTGTATGAGATAACAAATGTCAGCCCTAAACATCAGGAACTAATAAATTTGATAATAAAAAAACCTGTGAACGGGGCAGATGTGCATGAGTGATGCTCCATATGATAGTCTTCATTCCTGATAACGTATACAGCCATTGATAATATTTTTAGGAAGATAAAAAAAAAATAAAAAAAGAGAAAAATCATCCAAGGGCATTTTTGCAGTAATGTAAGCAAATCAAAACTGGCAGACAGGAAGTTAAAAATCAACTATGAGAAAATGAAGAATCAAGATTCCTGATTCTCTAAGACTATTCATTAATATGTATTACATAAAAGAAAGAAGGAAATTAATGAAAGAGGATCAATTACCCATGACCAACGTCTTTATCAGATTCTTACAATCATTCACTTCCTTGGAATGTTCCGCAGGGGCCTGCACACTCAAAACTGCCTGAAAGCAAATTATATGTCAAAATGAAAGGGAGGAATGCACCAAGAGGAAAATGTGGTATAACTAATCAACGAGAATCAACTGCAAATATTGAATCGATCAAAGAGATGCATAATGGCATAAAATGAAAATTATGGATATTTAATTGATTCATTTTCCAATCATTTCCAGTAAGGCAATAAATAAAGTGTGGCGACCCGTTTTTTTTTTTTTAATATAAAATGTAAAACGAGTCATCGCAGTGGCACGACTACATGTCGCTCAGCCAACATAGGCACATGCCCCATAACATGCACCTGATATACAGAGTTACATCTACAGCGGAATAAATAATGATACCATCAAACATAGCGGAAAAGCATGACTATAAATAAACCTATTATCTATACAAAAGTGAACCATAACACAAGTCTATCTGTTTAAGGCTTAACTATACATATAACTATTACAAAATAATGAGTGACACGTACGTCACAAGCCATAAACAAAAGTACTCAAAACAAGGACACCATAGTCCTATCCCACTACGACTGTTGCTACGGGCTTCAATCGTAGTAACCCCAATAGTATGCTACCGGATCATCCGGATCATCATCCGCCTCAGGAATACCTGCAATCGCAGGAATATCATCTACACGGTTGTGGTGGTATCCACATCGGCATAGGTGAAAGAATGAGTTCACCGCCTCAGTATAAAACATACTAAGACATCAGTGATATTAAACTAACTGAGTTTTCACAAAGAACCAACCTTTATTTTATTTTCAGTCGTACGAGCACTATATCAACTACAATTTACCAATAGCTAATACAGCAAACACCGACTATCCAGAAAACATTTAAAACATTTAAAACATACTATATAGCTGTGAAAATATATAGAAGTTCCAGTTGAAAGATTCTACATATAGACCCTTCTATAATAATACTTTTCAATGGTGGCTCAGACATATGTGCACACGATCACTCCATCACAGATATCACGTCTACACATAAGTCTTAAGCAATAAAACATGGCATCTTACTCTTCCATACTAGGATAACATCCTTTAACAAAACACTCACAACACCATCTCTAATCGTATTTCAGCTTCGTGCCTTGAACGTCAGTAGATCATGAGAGCGCTAGAGTTAAACTCAATTATGCTAACACATCTTTCCTGAAGAACAATAACAGTCAACCTTCTTACTCATAGACATGCCATTACTTGCACCTGGGCAGTCATGCATCCATGTACTTTCAAGTTCAATGCATGACATCTTAACACATACAACTATCCGATAGAGATATGCATAAGTGCTTTCCATTTAAGACACTTATGCATACCAACACGTCTAGTAAAAGCTACTCATAACATAAAAACATCACTCATAAAACAATGTTATACTGAACTTATACATGATATGCATGAAACTGGGTATGCTGATACTGCTAATATTGATATGTTGATACTGATATACTGATACTGCTGTTGATGTATGCCCTATACTACATGCTCTGTGCTTGACCAGTATATGTTTCACTACTGTATCATGCTATAAAATCATGCAATTGCTAAACCATGTTCCCTTAAAACTAAACAAATCCAACATTTTATCAAACACTTTGAAATCATTCAAAACATAGTTTCTTCATAAAACCTAAACAGTCCCAACATGACATGTTCTCAAACAATCTTGCATAATTTAAATCTCAACTGCAGAACATATTCAAACACTTTAAATCAATTCAACACTCTTCACTCATGCATCAATTCTTAAACATCATTGATATAGTTTAAACAAAATCGAAACTAATCAAATTATCTCAAAGCATATATTTCATCATATGGTCGGTTCGGTTTCATAATATATATATATTTTTATCAATCTATTACATATAAAAATATATATTTTCTCAGTGAGTAGAATACTCACCTTAGATCGCTTCTACTCCCAATATCCAAACGACTCTAAGCTCAACCGTAAAGCGCCGCTAAAAATACAATACATTGTATTAATTAGCATTCTAACTAATAATCACACTAGGTAGCATTTTGAATAGCTCAAAAAGCCACATTGCTAATTTACCCATAAAACTCTAAAATTCCTAAACATTTATCTAAAATCTAATCACTTTATTAAACTCAATATTGCTAACCCATAAGCATTACTTAGGGTTAATCACAATAAAATATCATTTTAGCAAAATACCCAAAAACTAATGTCTATGAAAAACTTACCAAAAATTCACCAAGCAAAGACCAAATGCTCGGGAAGCTCCTAACAACTCCAAACCACACCAAACCTAGAGAAAATGTCAAGTTAAACTCATTTCTACAAGATTTATTAAAAATCTCCAAAAATGCGAGTTTAGCGATTTACCTCAAAACGTTCGGTCAAAACGTAGATTGGGCTTCGAGGATTACGTTATCGAAGTCGGATCTAAGATTGGACGGCTAGATTTCAAGATATCACGGTTTTTAGGTGAAAACCCGTATAGAAATAGGGAAGAAAATCGAGCTGCCAAGAAGAAAAGGGTGTTCTGCCCTCTCTTTAATTCGGACCCTGTCCGGACAGGCATCACAAGCCGTCCGGAAGTGCGCCATTTAAGAAGGCCGTCCGGACGGGCACTAACCACCGTCCGGACGCGCGCCGTTTAAGAAGACGTGGGCCACATAGCAGGCCGTCCGGACGCATCAAAGCAGGCGTTCGGACGCGCGACCATCAAAGGCCGTCCGGACGGACCAATTCACGTCCAGACACGCCGAATTTAATTTTTCATTTTTTTCTCATTTATTTTCTTTTATACAAATTATTTCTTTGGTCCATAAAATATTCTTTGCGCGTCCTATTGTATTTTTCAGTCGTCAATTTAATTTTCGTCATTTATCCCATTAAATTTATTCTTAAAAGGGCAAATAATATTCGGGACATCACATAAAGCCCATTTTCTGTCAAACCAAAATAATACATACACATGTAGCTCTGAAAGTCCAAGTTAGCTGATGAAACTTTAAGCGTTTCAATCATCTTAAACATAACTGATACAAGGAACTATAATACGTTTATTGAAAGTTTTAAACATAGCATGAGATTGAAGCTAAAATGAATGCCTTTCATTTCAATGATTTTCTTCTTTCATTCTTTTTTTTCTGTTAAAATATTAAATTCACTTCTTCCTGTCAAGTTCAGCTTTTGGGATAACATGGTATCATAGAACCCTGACTGTACAATTCATCCTCTATTTCAATTAAATATTTCATGTGTTGGGCCTCACTTGATGAGGGAGAGTTAGAATATTAATTAAATGATTAAATTTATCTCTTCCAATCAAATTAAGTTTTTGGGATAACTGATAATTTAACAATTTGAAAAGCAGTAATGAATTTCCGCACGAAATGAAATAATGTATGTTCACTGCACCATCCTTGACCGCCAATAGACATAAACACAAAAACAGGCATGAAATAATGCTTGTTCGCTCGCAAGAATGAGGGGCTTCCCTTACTTGAGCTACCGAAGCTTGCAAAGTCTGTTGCTCACAAACCCAATTCTACTTGTATCGCCTCGCACATCACAAATAAGCCAAAAGCCTTATGGGTTAGAGCTAGTCCACCGACTCCACTTTATTGAATAAATTTTTTTTACAAGTAATATAATCTCATTAAAAAAGCGCATCCCAAAGAAAGAGGAGAATGCAAAGAAAGAGGAGACCAACTCCACCTCCCAATCATATATGAGTCATGTAAAAATTATGTTCCATTGAATGCTTCCATTTCGAAGCTGCATATCATCCGCCACATGCGTCTTTACAACGTAGAATACTAAACAAGTCTCAAAAAGAAATCTTCAATGGTTGGTCCTCACACCATGCATTATGCCAAAAACTGGCCTTTGACCCACCACCCATCCTATACCTAACAAATGTTGAAAAAGTTTCCCACCCCCTCCCTATATATTTATGCACTCGCACTCCAAATGGCATTGTTACCTTCTTAGAACAGCAACCTGCCCTTAAGCTATCATATTTAGTTTCTATTATCAATCTCCACAGAGCCTCCCTCTCCAAAGCATAACGCCATAACCATTCTTCCAGTAGGGAACAATTAAACTGAATCAGGTTTTTAGCCCCAAACCACCTGATTTTATCAAAGTACAAATTCGTGACCACTCTAGCAGTTCCAGTGATGCTCCGGCCCACATGGGTTCATGCGCCGTCGCCTATGTAGTTTTTTTTTTTTCCTAAAGCTCTGGTTTTCTTTCATATTTCGAGTTTGCTTTATGTTTGGGCTTTCTATGTAATTTGGGTGGTTCTCATAGGTTTTGGGTTTGCAGGTTTTTTTTTAGGGTTGTTTGGGTTTTGGGGGTCTTGTTGGGTTGGGGTGCTTTTGGGGCAGGTTTGGGTGTATAATGGGGGCTTTTAATGTATTTGGGATTTGGGTTTCATGTGGGTTTTCGGTGTTTATTGGGTGTTTAGGTCCTTTGGGTCTTTGGGTTCTGTTTTGAGGGCTGGGTGGGTTGCTTTTCCCCTTGGAATTGTTTGGTTGGAGCGAAGGAAACAAGGAAGGAGAAAATGAAGGCATAACTTTACCATTACATTTTCATTTAAATGGTTTGAAGTAAGGAACAAGCTGACATTTCACTAATCAGCTCTTCCTCCTCCAATCACTCACGTTTGAGCAGATTGAGTTTGGTGGCCTGGGTAGGGTTTTGCCTCCCCCTACCCCATCTCTCCCTCCTACCAAACATAGGGATTTTAGCTACTTGTCCTCCAATTGCTTATACCCTCTCCATCTGCCCTTAAATCCCAAATAAACATAAGTTGCTTCTAACTAGGCCCGGCAATTTTTGACATAACCAATAAATTCAACACGAAATTAATAGGTCACGGTTGAGGGTCTAATCCGTTTAATTAAATAGATCGGGTTATAGTTGACCTATATAATCTTATACTCAGACCTCGACACGACTCGAACCCGACACGCAAACACGAATTGTCACCCCTACTTCCAGCTTGACTTACTTCATCAGCACAAACACCACAATGAATCACAACAAGAATAATCTTAAGAACAAAGATCTTAGGAAACTACTACCCAGTGTTGATCCCACCATAGCAAGGTAAACATTGAGCATCTAGCTACTTGTATGGTAACTTGGAAGCTCATACGCGCAAACTATAAAATGCATCAAAGATCTACTCCAATATGGAAGATGAAGCTAAAGCAGGAAAATTAGACAGTTGTCCCAATCAACTCCAAATGATAAACAATACACGAAGCGTTAAGAAAGCTAAATTCTCAAAGAAAAGTTATCAAAACAACCTGCACAGGGAGTTCAAGTTTTGATCTTAAGGTCGTGCTATCTTTTCCCTCCTCACCTTCCTCCAATAGCTATCAAGAAAAATCAAAAGCACGTAAATATTGAGCAAGCAACAATAACCTAATAATAAACCAATAGAATTAACATTTGAACAAGATAGTATCCTAGAAGTCAAAAAGAAATTGGATTTTGCTCATGGAGTACAAAATTAAAGGAGCCTACCAACACCAAAAAATATTAAGATCGAGGAACATGACGGAAAGTAGCTCAACTATTTCAGACTCACAAACAAACCCACAAGTTGAAAAAAAATTCTAATTATGAATATAAATGCTTTTTTCTTTTTATTTTGATAAGTACGAAAATTTTATTAATAAACGTAAGGTACCCCTAAGTAACTGGGTGTATACATAGGAACAACCAAAGCCAGCCCACAAAAGCAAAAAGGTTAAATACCTTATTAGTACCTGAGTTTTCAGCTTTTTTAATTTTGGCACCTGAGTTTCGAGAAAAAACCATTTTGGTACCTCTGTTAACTTTTTCATCCAAAAATTAACGGTCCACCACGTGTCAACCTCTGAAGTTGACAAGTGGCACTATATAAAAAAATAATAATAATAAATTAAAAAATTAATTAAAAATTAAAAAAATTAAAAAAAAAAAAAAATTGGCTGAAACACCCCATTGGCCACCAATGGAGGTGGCCGGCCACTCACATTTTGGCAAAAGGGGGTGGCTCCCTTTGGCCGGTCTGGGGTGGCCGAACCACCTATTGGGGTGGTTCAGTCACCCCTGCCACCCCTTGACAAAAAAAAAAATTGAAATAGGTTTTGACCCTAGGGGGTGGCAGAACCACCCCCATGGCCCTTGGGGGTGATTCGGCCATCCCCAAGGGCCAAAACCCATTTCAAATTTTTTTTTTTTTTTCTATTAAGGGGTGATCGAACCACCCCCTTGTTTTTTATTTTTTCAATTTTTTTATTTTTTTAATATTTTTTTAAAAAAAATATTCTTTTTAATTTTTTTTATATAGTGCCATGTGTCAAACCTTAGAGGTTGACACGTGGCGGGCCATTAAGTTTTGGATGGAAAAGTTAACAGAAGTACCAAAGTGGTTTTTTCCCAAAATTGAAGTACTACCTATGAAACAAATGAAAATTCAAGTACCAAAATTAAAAAAGTTGAAAACTTAGGTACTAAAAATGTATTTAACCCAAAAAAAAAACCCAAACAAACCCACAAAGGCCAACCCTAAAATCCAAAACCCACAAGGAGCACCTATAACACCCAAAACCCACATGAAACCCAAAGCCCAAAAAACAAAAGTAGCCCCCAACAAACACCAAAAATCTGCCCAAAAGCACCCTCAACCCAACAAACCCCCCAAAACCCACAAGGAAACCCCAACAGCCCTCCCAAAAACCCACAAAACCAAAATACAACAAAAACGCAAACACAAAATAAAAAAACAAACCCGAAATACAAAGGAAAAGCAAACCCAAAATACAAATGAAAAGCCACTGCTTTCTTTAGCATTGCTTCAAGACTACAAATCTACAAGGGGAATGACAGAGAATGAAACAGGAGAACAAGTCAAATTCCAACCTCTAAAAAAGAATTTTAATCTGAAAGTCCAAAGAGTTTTGACATAACACTAGAAGGGAATCCATCATAGCTTTTTCCAGTAGAACATTGCCACCACAAGTGTTTCACTCCCAACAAAAATATTTCTAGAAAAGTACCCTCAACTCTGTACTCACCCTAATGAATCCAAAGTAACAAAGCAATAAATCAAGGTATTTTTCATATATCAAATGGAAAAAGGCACAGTAAACAGAGATTACCTGTGGAATGGTGCGCTTAAAAGTACTAAATTTTCCAACAAAAGCATCTAAAATATGCCCCTACAGAAAAAAGCATGGTAAGGCATTTCTCAAAAGAAAGATATACATCTACAAAATACACTTGTTCAAGGCAATTTAGCATAAAAGGTCAGATCGTAACTCATACCAACAGAAACCGTGCTTCATCCATAGATGGTTGGTCAACACCTTTCTCAAATATTGGCTCCACCTAAAATTCCCACAAAAAGCATTAAAAAAAATGAGTCACTCATATCATACCACATATTAAGATCTGTATATATACAAGCTAGATCAAAAAGAAGATAGAATACAAAACTGTTAAAAATATCTAGAAAGAACAGAGTTAGCATACGCACCAGATTCAACATCAACCTAGCACAAGTAGTATGAATGCTGAGCGACAATGACGAATCATGCATGTTACATGAGAACAAATAAATGATCCGTGATAGCTGCAGAATCATAAAAATTTGTCAGCAAATAGAATGAGTTTGGAATGACAGTATATGATAGCAATTCTGTTGATAAAACATTACAGAAATATATACACTCAAACTAAGGGCAATAGGTCACTATATGTTTGCAAAATATAAAGCAATGTGGATTGGCAAAAAAGTAAAGGCCAAAAAGCAAGCAACAAAGCTGCAAACTCTCTTCTTTCTTGAACTTAAGGTGCTTGGAACAGACAGAATAAATCAATTTCTTTTTTTCTTTTTTGATAAGGGTAATATCATTAAAAAAACGCAAAGCGCAATCAAGTATACAAAGAATATACACGATAGCCAGCTAAGAAGAAGAAGAAAATAATTTTTTTTTGATAAGTGAGAAGAAGAAGAAGAAAACAGTACAATGAAATCATCAAAACTTTTTTTTGATAAGTAAGAAAATTTTATTTAAAAAGCATAAGGCGCCCCTAAGTACACAAGAAGTACAAAAAGAAACAAGTGAACAACCCAGCTAGCCCGTATAAGAAAACCCACAAAAACCAACAAACCCACAACTCCCAGAACCCACAAGAGACCCAAGCTACATAAGAACCCTCATCAAACACCCAAAATACAATAGAAAAAACAAAAATAAATAAAAAAGGAAAAACCCCCCAAAAAACCTGAGACCCAACAAACCCGAAACCCAAAAGAGGCACCCAAAACCCGATTTTCTTCCAGGTTTAGGTCTAGGGTTTCTCTTCTTCTTTTGGTCTTTTCATTTTGGGCTTCTCTGTTTTTGAGACTAGATCTGCAGTGGTTGGATGTTCTTCAGCGCTCTCGCGCCCTGCCAGAGTCATCGCTGGCCTGTTTCGGTCTTTATCCTTTGCGCCGATGTACGTGGCTTTTTGGGTCATTTTCTTGGGTTGTAGATCTACAGCGATTGGGACCTCCTCTCCGTGCACGTGTCTCATCGAGGGACTCTCTGTCGTGGCCCGACTCTTCCCCACCTTCAAAGCAACAGCTGGTGGCCGCCACGCGCCGTTCTAACGCCCGTGGCCGAGATAGGTTCTAAAGCTTGGGACGTAGATCTACGGTGTTTGGGGCATTTTCTCCGCACACGCGCCTCACCGGTGGCTTCTCCGGCAAATTCCGCGTCGTCCCCGATGGATTCCACGCCGCACGTGTCCACCACGCGCCAGCACATTGCAGTTTGTTTTTTTTTTTTGTGCCTCTTGGGTTCGGGTTTGTTGGGTTTTGGGGTTTCTGGTGGGTTTGTTGGGTTGGGGTGGTTCGGGGCAAATTTGGGAGTTTGATTGGGGGTTTCTATTGTTTTGAGGGGGATTTCTAAAGTATTTTGGGTGTTTGTTGGGGTTCGATTGGGGGCTTCTACTTTTTTGGGGGGGGATTTCTAATGTATTTTGGTTGTTTGTTGGGGTTTTTTTGTATTTTGGGTTTCTTGAGGGTTTTATTTTCTGTTTTTTAGGGGGTTTTCTACTGTCTTGTGGGTGCCTGATCAGGTTTTACTGTATTTCGGGGTTTCTTGGGTTTTTTTCTTTTAGTTTTCTTGTATGGGTTGCTAGCTGGATTGTTCATATATATACTTCATGTATACTTAAAAGCGCCTTACACTTTTTTAATAAAATTTTCTTATTTATCAAAAAAAATATAGGGAAATATTTTTATATAAAAAACAAAATGCTGACAGCAGCATGTGGAGCCACACGCGTCGGCGCGAGACACGGAAGCAGTCGGAGACATTGCTGGACAATGCGAAAATTGCCAGAGAAGCCACTGTAGAGGCGCTTGCGAGATGAAGAGGTCCCAAACTCCGTAGATCTTACTCCCAAACTTAAAAAAAAAACTTCTACGGCCAAGCGTGCCCGGACAGCGAGTGGCGGCCACCCGCAGTAGCGCTGACAGCGTGTTGGAGCTGAAACACGACGGAGAGACTCCCAATGAGGCACATGCACGGGAAGGAGGACCCAAACACCGTAGATCTACAACCCAAGAAGCAAAGGAACCAAACAACACCCACAACGGTGTGGTGGCCAACCACAAAATCGACGTCGACAATAAGGAACGAAACAAGCCAGCAAGGCCTCCGGCGAAGTGCGTACGTGCCAGAGAAAACCCATCCACCGAAGAAGAAGAGAAATCCAAGAAGAGATACCTAACAACTAAAAGCCAAGAGAAGAAAAATACAAAGGACCTAGAAGGAACCGGAAGAGGAGGATCTCCTCCTAAGTCAAATCAAAGAAAACCTTGGGTTTTTTTGAATAGAGGGAGACAAGAGAGTTTCTGGGGAGAGAGCAAATCTTTCTCAATTGTAGATAATCATCATCATAACTAATCACTAAAGGGGTGAGGACGCAGCCGTCCAAGAGTACAAAGAATAAAAGAAAAAGGAAATGAGCTCCTCAATGGTTTTTTCTTTGTCCTCAAACTGTCTATCGTTATGTTTCCTCCACAAGCACCACAAAAGGCAACAAAGAACCATCTTCCACACAACCGCACTCCGAGAGCGACCACCCGTCCACCAACAAGCCAATAAATTAATCACCCGAAGAGGCATAACCCAAGACAGACTAAAGCGACTAAAGATGGCATTCCATAGAGCACGTGCGACCTCGCAATGGAGGAGAAAGTGATCCACAAACTTCCCATTCATTTTGCACATACAACATCTACCAATCACAATGACACGCCTCTTTCTGAGATTGTCCAAGGTAGGAATCTTCCCTAACGCTACAACCCAAGCGAAGAAAGCCACTTTCAAGGGAACCTTGGTCCGCCAAATGCTTTTCCAAGGGAAGTGAACTGCCTCTTTCCAAGCAAGTGCCTTATAGAATGATTCTAACATCAAATTTCCCTTTGTTAAAAGGAGACCACCAAAGCTGATCTTCCCCTTCACAATCCATTCTAGTGGAGTACAATAAGGTGAAGAAGGAAGTCAAGACGTCCACCTCCCAGTCGTAGGCCACTCGAAAGAAGCTAACATCCCACTGATAGGATATAAGATAACATGTAAGGGAAAAATGGATAATATATAAGGGTGCGACTAGAAATAAGTTTCAAAAGGAAATAGTAATATACTAATATCCAGGCAAATAGGTGCTTTTCAATGAAATGAATCATTTATTAAAAACAAAAAAAAGTAATATCTAGGCTAATAGGGGTAAAACTGAAATTTTTTTTAATGACGGGAACCCCTCAAATGCAGGATCACTTCGTGTATCCACTCCTATCGGGCAAACCAAAACTTGTGCGAAGCGCCCCCACCACAAGGATCAGGTAAAACTCCGACTTCGCTGGCACATGAAATTGTTTGTACTCAAGGGGATTCGAACTTTAGATCTAATGGGGATGCCACCAAGACCAAAGCTCTTACCATTTGAGCCAACCCATTGGGCTTAAAACTGGAAATTTAATCTTATATATTCTTTAAATGGATACAAGTATAATATATATCTAAAAACACAAAATTGAACATATACTTTTCTAAGAGGGTGATGACGAGGATTTGAAAATAAGGAATAGTATGTGAAAAACAGAAATAAAAAATACACCACTAAAAGAAGATTAGAACACATAGGAACCTTTACCCAGAAAACACTTCAATTATTAGACAGCAAATATAGGACTAGATGGGAATTATAAAGATATGAAAATGTAAAAAGTAAAAATAGTGGCATGAACTAGGAAATAAGTCACCACCTATAGCAAAGGGGCAAATGGGAGACGTAATAATTTTTGACAATATATATATATATATATATATATATATGGGGACTACCTAGGAAAACATGCATAAAGGCAAAATGGAGGTTAGGAATATAAAATTGGAAAGTACCTGCCACCATGCAAATTTCAACATTACATTAACCATTACAGAGTACTAATTGAACAAAACCTCACCTACTTGGAGATGAGGATAGAAGCAGTACTATTTGCATCAAACATCTCAAAAAAGCCGTACCTGAGCCATGGAAAGGTCCCCCCGAACAAGATGAACAATCTCTGCCAGTAGACTATAAGCCAATGGTCGCAACGTCTCAAAGCATGCCCGACCAGTTCCAACTAGAACCCTAAAAGGCCCCAATAAAAGGGTCAATGAAACCAATTGTTCAACTTTAACAAAGGAGTAAACTGTCTGTCTCCGATTGTTGGTCCCGCTTAAGAGAACCAACTTTGTAGGGGATATCAGTTAATGCACTATCATTCAAATTAAAATGGACAATTAAATTATCAAACAAAGTAAACGATAAGTTAGAAAAGCTACTAAACTTTTGTTCATTCACTTTTCAAAGTAGACTATTTTTTTGATAAGAAATGTAAATAAAACGAGGGGTGCAACACGATGACTTCTCAAGAGGTCACTCGTTCTAGTACTACTCTCACCCAAGCACGCTATACAATATTTTTAGACATCCAAAAATGGAATATAGGACCAATGATATGGAAGAAATTAATACTTTTTTTTTTGATAAGTAAAAGAAGAAATGAATACTACTTATCTAGAGTAGTACATAAAAATCATGGTCAGTCAAAAGAAATGTATTGATCAGCAACTTAGGTGTTTACAGGTATCAAAATATCAGATGAGTGAGATAGAATAGGAAGTTAAAATTTGACAGAATCACAGAAACTTTAACCAATAATGGAAGATTATACAAGCAAATTTTGCTTGTATCAGAAATAGCCACAAACATTCGCACGTACGCTAGTGGGTGTCGTTGTGCGCAAACAATTGGGCCAAGAAAATACACAATCCATGCACAGACGCAAAATCAGTAGTCCCAAGCCAAAGCCTATTCGATTTAATCAATGAAGGAAAGGCGGGTTCTGCGGGATAATTTTTTTGGGGCTTCAAAGCTCTGTTTGATTACTGGCTATCGTCGAAGAGGCTTCAAAGTTCTGTTTGGTTACTGGCTATCGTCGAAGAGGCTTCGAAGGGTTCTGTGAAGGTCTTTGTCAAGTACTTCCGGGAGGATGTTAAAGTTTTGATGGTTCGAGGGGGAGAGAACAAGTCTGGCCGCTTCCTTGAGGTGATGGTCTTCGCCGAGGGTGGTCGGAAAGGGGCTATTTGGTTCCCTGAAGGCCGTAATGCTGGAGGCTGGGTTCGGGTTGCGAGTGAGTTGTGGAAGATGACATCTTCCCTTGTCTCTAAGGATCGGGTGATGGGTTCCGAGTCGTTCACTACGAATCGGCTGGGTGGGTCTTCCAGTCAGTAGGATGGATTTCCTTCCTACGCGGCTGTAGTTCGGGGAGAAGCTGCGTTCCACGTCAAGCATGCAGGGAAGCATCGTTCGGTTGAGGAGAGGCGTGGGTTGGATTTGTTTCCGGAGTCGTTCTCTAGGGTGGTCGATGACGGGAGAAGGGCGGTAAATTGCTTTGATCTGGAGGAGAAACCGCACGGGTAGCCGGGTAAATCCTTTTCCCGAGGCACGCCGTTTGATCCGCTGGATAAAAACTTGTCTCTTCGTCCGTTGGGTAAGAAGAAGACCCACGTACGTCTCTCACTCTGCACGAGGCGTGTCTTCTTTGCGTTGGAATTTGAATTTACTTGGGTGGGTCCGAAAGCTCGTCAGTTCTAACTTGACTTTACCCCGTCTAAACAGTGGCCTGTTGTCCTTCCGGAGAGGTCGTGGTGTGGGGGCAGGATGAAGGGTATTGGAATGGGATGCCGTGGGGTTGGGAGATGGAAGATGGTCTCGACGTGCATGAAGTCGTTGGCATTAATTCTGGATGCTTTTACCGAAGATTTTCATAGAGACCGAGAGTATCTCTACCAACGAAAGTTTATAATAGCTATTGAAAAAGGCTAAGGGCTAGTTTGGCAACTTATTTACATTCTCTTTCTATTTCTTTTTACTTCTTCCAAAAATATCAAATCAAAAACATTCTAATTTTTTTACACTTTTTATATCACATTAACTATATTTTATTATTATTCAAATAAAAAAATTCACTACAAAACAAAACTTTTTTATTTTTCTATAAAATATTCTCAAATTTTATATCACATCAATCACTTCTTATTCTACAAGACACATATTCCACAACACAATTACTTACCAAACAAGCCTTAACTTTCTACTTTAACTATTGTTTATCGTATTTTCTCTCCAAAAGATTTACTATTCAACTTTTTACTTACATTTAAATATTATTTCTCATTCTTTTTTTATTAAATTTTTTATTATTCTTTTCTTCTCCTCATTTTCCCTTCTTTCTCGCTTTCTCCATACATTTCTTCTCCCCTTTTCTTCTTCCTGTCCGACCACTCTTTCTTGTTATTTCTTTATCTTTTCGTTTGAAACACATCAATAAAGAGAGATCGAGGGCTTTAGGGAGAGACCCATGAGAGGAGAGTCGGAGATGGGAGAGACCCGAGAGGCCGAGACTGATCCGAGAGAGAACCCGCTGAACTCGACGAACCCAGACGAAATCCATCAACCCGTTCCTCCATGAGTCGAGCTCCAGTGGCCTGAGACGAGTTCCGGTTGAGCTAGGCACGGATCCGGTGAAGTCAGAGGTGATTTCCGGTGATTATGAGCGATTTTCGGTGACTAACCAAGGGGTTGATTTTGGTTGATGATTTTTAGTTGAACCCATCTGATTTTGAAGTTTGAATGTGTCTCCCTTGTTACGGTTATGTATATCACGGCTAAAGCAATATTTATGGTTGATTTTGATGATTTTGGTTGGTTGTTCATGGCCGACTATTCTTCTAGAATCAGAGAGGAATGGAGAGGGAGAGAGAAAAAATATTAATAAAAAAAAGTGTAAACAGATTAATAGTGAATAGCCAACATTGGTTATTCACTGTTTACTATTAAGGAAAAAACACCAAAAAAGGTAATCTGCTGGAGAGGAAAAAAAAAAAGGTGCAAAAGAAGTTAAATTTGACTATTTTGGTTAAAGTAGCAACTCTGTTGGAAATACTCTAATTGAAAGCTCGCAAAAAAAGACAAAAAGTAAAAGAGAGTTTTTAAATTTAATAAGTTTGTTCACTATGGAAATGTAAGTGCTCCCTCCGAACATTGAAAAGGAAAAGATCCCATGATGTAGGGTTGTTTCTCCTTGTGGATTCTGTGGTTTAATTTTTGGTTGTTAGGCTCGTAGGGTTTGTTCGATTGGGTTTGTTTGGTTTCCTTCGGGTGTTTTTGAGTTTGTTTGAGCTCTTCTTTTAGCTAGCATTTGGCTGCTTTTGTATATATTATCAGTGTACTTAATGGTGTTTTACACTTTTTAATAAAACTTCTTTTACTTATAAAAAAAAAAATGATTTAAGACTATAATAATGTGTTGTAGTTTGTGATCCTAACTAACATATGTGCAATCCCTAAGGAATTACAAATAAAAAACACAGCATCTTTATCACTATAAAAATTCTTGTAATTTGTCGCGTGTCTACAGTAGCTGTTACTATAGCCGCGCAGCCAAATAGCCACGTGTCTTCATGACAACGTGGCTATTTGTACATGAAAAACGAGTAGCCACGTGTAATAAATACACGTGGCCACTTGGACGCGTGTATAAAGACGTATATATATACACGCGTCCATTTGGCCACGTGTATTAGTACACGTAGCCAATTGTTTTTAGGAATTTGTACACTATAAGTTAAATATATATAATAAAAAATATATTTAAAATATATAATTAGGGATTTGGCCATGTGGCTTTAGGCCACGTGGCCAAAATTTGTGCAGGTAGGCGCGCGGGACAATTCCCGCGCACCCACCTGCCCATTACTTTGAAATATAATATATATATATATATATATATATATATATATATATATATAAATTATATTCTCTCAGTGTTCTCTGTTCTCTCTCTCTCTCTCTCTCTCTCTCTCCATCACTGCACCACCGGCTAGCTCCCCGACCACCGTGTGGCCGGCCTTCCCTCCGGTGACACGCCCTCTCTCTAATATCTCGCTCTCTCTCTCTCTCTCTCT
Source organism: Alnus glutinosa (assembly GCF_958979055.1). Taxonomy (NCBI): domain Eukaryota; kingdom Viridiplantae; phylum Streptophyta; class Magnoliopsida; order Fagales; family Betulaceae; genus Alnus; species Alnus glutinosa. Next base: position 20,433,886 of record NC_084890.1, on the reverse strand, counting down.
CTCTCTCTCTCTCTCTCTCTCTCTCTCTTTGTATCTCTCTCTCTTTCTCTCTCTATCTCTCCAAACTCCGGCCGCCCAGTAAGACAACAGTACCCTCTCGCTCTCTCTTTGTATCTCTCTCTGTCTCTCTATATCTCCAAACTTCGGCCGGCCAGTACATCACCGGCCGGTAAGACAACAGTACCATCTCACTCTCTCTCTCTCTAATATCTCGCTCTCTCTCTCTCTTTCTCTTTGTATCTCTCTCTGTCTCTCTATCTCTCCAAACTCTGGCCGGCCAGTACATCACCGGTTAGGGTTCAATAGTTGTGAAATGAAGGTATGGACACTGTGGTAGCACAGCAAGCACCAAAGATATATGTCCATGTCCGTTTGTCCAAATTAAAAAAAAATTTAACAAAAATAAGAAACAAGAAAAGAAAAATTAAATTAAAAAGGAATTTAACAAAAAAATTAATTAAATTAAAAAGAAATTAACAAAAAAAATAAAAATTAATTAAAAAAAATTCTACAATTTTGCCACGTGTATATTAGTACACGTTTTTGGCAGTTAGCCATGCGTACAGCAAAACGCGTGGCCACTTGGACACGTGTATATAAATACATGTAGCTAACTGTCAGCCACGTGTATATAAATACACATGGCTAACTATCAGCCACGTGTATTTATTACACGTGTCCAAGTGGCCACGTGTTTTACTGTACACGTGGCCAATTGTACAATTAGCTACACTCGGATCTACCACGCACTGAACACGTGGCCATTTACACGTGTCTAACTGTTCGCCACGTGTACTATGTCCGTACACGTGGCGAATTGCAAGTTGCAAATTGCAGAAATTTTTGTAATGATTTAAGGTTTTCACTCGTGTAATTTTAGATTGGTGGTCATGAGTAACATATGTGGAGTCCCACGGCAAATCAAAAGGGTGTCAGTATTTAAGGTTTCTGCTTGAACACCCTTAGCTTGCTAAAGAAGAAAAAAGAACCATACTTTTCTCAAATGCCTTTTGTTATTGGTGTAAGTCATTAGGTTATTACGACTTTAAGAAGTTATATACTAATTTTATTTTATTTTATTTATTTATTTATTTTTTTTTTATGAATAAGAAGTTATATACTAATCTTTATAACATAATACTTAATTTGTCCATGTCTAGATTATTGTTTTCTCTCCAAGATCTTCCCCAATCAACAAGACAATACAACTTTTTTTTATAGGTAAGAAATTTTTTATTAAAAAGCGTAAAGCGCTACTAAGTGCACAAGGAGTATACAAAGGAACAACCTAACCAACCTACAAAACAACACCCAATAAAACCCACAATGACCAAAACATCCAAAAACACCCAAAATTCACATGAAACCCAAAACCCAAATACAATGAAGTTGTTTAAAATTTTTAATTCCCATTTCACTTCTCCAAAAAAAATCAAATAAAAAACATTATAACTTTTTTACACTTTTTAAATCACAACAATAATTTTTTATTACTATTCAAATAAAAAAACTCACTACAAAACAAAACTTTTTCACTTTTCTATAAAACATTCTCAAATTTTATATCACATCAATATATCATTCCTTACTACTATTCAAATAAATATTCCAATTCACAATTACTTACCAAATAGCTTCGATATAAACCTCCATTAAACACCCAACTGGCCCCAAAGGCAACCCAACCCAACAATCCCTCAAAACCTACCTAAAACCCTGAATATAGTAGAAACCCAAATACAGTAGAAGTCCCCAAAAACACCCAAAACCCGAGCCGACGAGAGCAAAAAAAAAAAAAGAAGAACAAACCCAAAATACAATGCAAAAGAAGAACCAAAAAAAAAAAACAGGCGGAGAATTAAGAGAGCAAAAAAAAGGGTCACCATATTACCTCTCTTCCAATAGCGTGTCAATCGAAGGAAATAAACCCCTCTTGAAATCTGTTCCAAGAACATGTTTTAAGGCTACCAACAGCTCCTGAACCCAACATTTATAAGTTTTTATGATTAATGAAACAGAAAGATCCAAGAAATGAAGACAAACTAGAATGGAATGAATGTTCACCTTTCTAATGGACACAGAATCTGAACAAGTAACAAGTAAATTGACAATGCTTTTGCATATGCTTTCTTCATGTGGCCTGATATAATCAGCGAAGCTCTTCAACAGGTAAGTTAAAAAAGAAACCGTCTGCAGCAGCAAAGATTTAAGATTAGCAAACAGTTAATGAATAAAAATACAGCTATAGTCATGCTTTTTGTGATTTTATCTGAATATCATTAGCTTCACTAATGATGAAATTGTAGACCATATCTCCGGCCACTTATTTCTTGCTATCTAGATTTGGTCCTGAATTTTCCAAAAGAAAGCACTATTAATTTTTTATTTTTATAAGTAAGAAAAACTTTATTAAAAAAAAGCGTAAGGCGCTTCTAAGTACGTACACAGATAGTACATACAGGAACAGCCTAACTAGCCCAAACAGAACCCAAAAAAACCTACAAGGGCCTACGCATTCACAACCCTCAAAGCCTACATAAAACCCAAACTATAGAAGATGCCTCTATCAAACACCCAAAATATAGAAGACGCTCCACCCACGAGGTGGCCCAATGGTAAGGGCGAGCAAGGGACTGTGGTGAGGCGCACGGTCTCGGGTTCGATTCTCCCTAGGATAAAACTCATGATTTAAGTGCATGAGGAATCGTAGCGGTGGGTTGCTACGCTAACTCCTTAGCGGGGATTAGTCTCACCAATTAAAGGTGCGGATCGGACACCCCTGGTAACAAAAAAAAAAAAAAAAACCCAAAATACATAAAATGCCCCCATCAAACATCCAAATCTACCCCCAAAAAACTACAACCCAACAACCCTCCAAACCCAAAACCCGAAATACAAGCAAACCCAAAATAGAGAGAAAATAATATATCGAAATACAGGAAATGAAAAAAAAAATAAAATATATATATATATATATATATATATATATATATATATATATATATATATATATACATTTCTTCTGCGCATCGATCTCTCTCGATCACCAACTTAACGAAATTTTGAAATTTTGACTTCATGTCATTTGCAAGAAGTTTGATGGTAATATGGTATCATTGTCTTTGTTGTCTCCACTTTGATGTTAAATTCATCAAAAAAGAGAGCTCCTTTCCATAGTTTACGAGGCAAGAGAATGTTCATTTGAAAATATACTCATATTCACAAGGAAAGTATTGCACAAACAACCACGTACTTCTAAATCATTAAGCCTCCTTCCCAAATAAAAGGGCATAAAAGAGATCCTAACTCTCAAGTCAAAAACAGTATATTTCTACCATGTCAAATTCAGACGCGGAGAATCACATCCTAAAAGTAATACAAATCTTATGGCAGGAAAAGTGGCATATTGATCGAGACCACAATCAGAATAGATGTTTGAAAACTAAAGCTAAAATTTCACTCAGTGAACCACTTTAACGTACGTATAAATTAATACCATTAACAACAACCGCATACCTTAACCTGCGCTCCCTTCAGCTCAATGAAATGTGTCTTCAGATGAGGAGGAACCTTTTCTGGGCCCGGGACCGATATAGCAGCAACCATCAATGGCAACAAGTGAGGAATATTCGTCTGAACAAGCCGACTATGCAACTGAAACAGAAACATCACCACCAACGGACTCTCTGTAACTATCTTGAACGAGCGTGTACTCGGGTTGAGCTGCCCCATCCCGGCCGACCCCAAATTCGTCAAACCTTGATCCGACGCCGAAGACGTATCCATAGGCTTCACATCTTCCCCACCTGCCGTCCCGTTTTCGAAGAAATCGCTGACAGTGAGCTTAAAGTTCTGGTAAATCTTGCAAACGAAGTCCAAAAAGGGTTGAACCTCGGTCTCTACAGTTGGCCTGAAGTTCCTGAGGAGGTCGAAGATTATGCGGATACAAATCAAGCCGTTCTCTTCGTTGTCTGTTGTGAGCACCTGCATAGCGACCTTCAAGAGGTCCTGTACGAAGGGGCGGAGGATCTCGCTGTGAGGCAGGCGGTTGAGCATCTCCACCACGATGTTGCGGAGCTTGTGCTCGGGCGTATCCGCGTACTGAGGCTTCGTAATCTGAAAGAGAATCACCGAGAACGCCCGGAAGTAGTATTTCAGAAAGTTCAAGTACTCGGGCGTGTGCGCGATTTCGAGGCTGTCACGAATCTCCATCGCCATCTGAAGCCTCTGCTGAATCGCTGTTTCAGAAAAAATAAATAAATAAATAAACAAAAAAAAAATTTTGATAAACAAACACTGATCGAGGTCTCGCAACAGCGAGAGCGAGAGATAGAGAGAGTACAGATATTGGGCTCGACGAGATTCCGAGAGTGCAGCTCGAAATTCTGAATAGGACTCATGTTGACGGAGTAGAAAAACCCTAGCTCCCTTCAAAAGCAACCTCTCGGGCTGAATTTCGAATTCCCTGAGCTTCTAGGGTTTCAGTGCAACTGCTTCTTCATGCTGAGCTTCTAGGGTTTCGAATTCTCTATCACGTTTTATGGTTATCAAGTGGTGTTAGTGTCGTCATCACAAGTTTGTATTGATCAGGAGTCTGACTCAGAGTTTATGTTTGATTATATTTCTAAACTATGACAGTATGTAAAGTCTATCTCGTTTGTACGTACGTATATCCTATCAGCAATCATGCCTGTAGAGTTTCATTAGGATAGTCTCATGGGTTGCTGCAGTTGTAGAGTTATTCTCCTATGAGGACTACGTTTGTATTTTGTGTATATATATATATATATATATATATATCAATATTGTAAACCACGTACGTTCAGTGGTAACGAAGGATGAAGGTTTTTACACAGTGAATATCTCAAGTTCTATTACTCGGAAACCAGTGCTTCAACTCGATCGTTGAGTCTGAGATTGGAGGGAGGGGATTATAGAGACTGTAACCGTGAGAGTGAATTTGGTCGGGGCTGAAAAATCTTAGGGTTAAGAGATGATCGTCTCGTCAGGAAATTCTCTATGGAGCTAACTATACAATTATAATCGCATCTCCTTTCATTTTCCCTCGTGTCTCGGGCCCCCTCTAGGAGCAGAAAATTGTGGAGGGCGAATTGTTTCACATTTGGATCCCTGAGATTCTCTCCGGTTAGTGGATTTTTAGGGGCATAGTTGTACTTCTACATTTTCAAATGTAGAGGATCCTTTGAGGCAAAGATTTGATTTTTTTTGTTTTCCCCTTTTAAAAAGGATATCATATAAGGTTTGATGAAATAGAATACTAGTAATTTAGGGATATATAGTTTGTTGATGGGAAGATTGACATATTCTAGATTTTTTTTTTTTTTTTTTAACAAAATAACCGGAGCTACCATGAGTTACTCTGAAGAGGCCCGAAGGCAAATACAATCAATGAATAGAATCGCATCGACACCCTACACACTAACTTAGAAAAATTTGACTTGGGTGCTGCCTACAAATAAACAAATATTACAAAGACAGATGTTTGAGCTACTCTTTAACAATAAAGCACCCATAACAAAGAAAAGATGACTGATCTAGTTAACAATCCATAAAAAGTCCAGAAATCTGCAAATTTAATAGACAGACTTTCAAAAACTACTATAAAAAAATAGAGAAAAAAATATCTACAGAAAACACCCAATACAAGCCGACGTCAAAAGAGAAACTGCGCGTGTCTTGTAGAAACTGGCGGAAAAACATAAATCTAGACTCAAAAGTAGATGTAGAAGAAGAAGCTTAGCCAAACTTTCGCCAACAACACTAACGGAGAGGCCGCTTCCCTACGAGACTTCTTGTGTTAACCTTCCTGCATGAAGAAACTAAAAACAGGAAAAAACACAAAGCTCCATAACACTAAAATGACTAGGAGATCCAAAGTTCCATAATATATCCTATAAGGACTAGGAGAACAAAAGCTCCATAACCCTAGAAGGACTAAGAAAATAAAAGCTCCAATAGATCTAAGCAAAGCCAGAGGGAAAACAAAAAACTTCTATAGCCCTAGAAGGACTAGGAGGGAATCACCATTGGGGGAGCTTATATTCTAGAAGACACAAATTTTCTTCAAATTGGGTTGATTTTTTTTTTTTTTTTTTTTTTTTTTTTTTTTTTTTAAAAAAAAAAATTTCAACATAGTAAATTGGCATCTATCTTTAGAGCACGTGATTCTCCCAACAATTTTTTAAAATGTGTGTAAAATACGTCATATTAAGAATGTATGTAAGAATTACGTGCTAAAGATAAATGCTAATTTAATATACTGAATTGGTGAATAATTCTTTCAACCAATTTTGGAAAGAAAAAAAAATATTTGATTGTATTTTGTTAATGTAATTAGGGTTTTAATTTTTAATGATTATGCTTGTTGATAATCAATGGAAATATGTCAACTGCAAAATATAAATATAGGATAACAAATAATTAAAAAAATTCTAAGGCTTAAATATATACTTTAAATTTACCAACTTAAATACTAAATACAAATGAATAATATATATACAATGTTACTAATTAGTAGGGTATATATGGTTAATTAGGGAGGTTTAAGGTTTATATGCATATAAATATATAATTTTAAAACGTGGCAAATACAGTAATTTGATAAAACTACACGTTACTATAATTGTAACATGATATATGTGTACATTACTATCTATTGAGTAACGTGCACAATACCATGTTACTCTGGGGCGGAGGGTCGAGAGGGGCCAACTGCCCCCCTCACTTCTAAAAAATTCTCCTTAACTCCTGTAAAAAAAATTTCGGATACCCTAATTGCCCACCCTCCACTCTTGTTAGGCGGAAAATAATTGTCAAGTTGATCGAGATTGACGACTCCAGGCTGATTTTCTTCCTGTTACAGTTTCAGGTATTGTTTTGAATCTTTTGATAATTAGGTTAGACGAAGGTTGAAGAAAGACAAATGAACAACGCAGCGTTTAATCTTAAATCTCAATTCTCTGTATTGCATTCGGGCTTTTTTCAGCAATATATAGTAACACATGCTATCTATTAAAAAAAATAATAATAATAAAAATAAAAAATGGATGAATGCATATACAATCATATCACGTGAGCAGTTCAGAATAAGCAACCCTGCTTCTTAAAGCAGGTTATCAAAGATGGTTATAACCGTATAACCGAGGGTGAGCTGGATTAGGCGAGGAGGCAAAACAGTTAAAATAAAGAACACTTTCGTTCCATCAGGAAACAATTCGCCCCTCCCCAATTTTCACTGGGGGAAAGGAAAAATGCGAGGGAAAAGGAAAGGAGATGCGATTGTAGTTGTATAGTTAGCTCCATAGAGAATTTCCTGACGATCATCTCGATCTTATTAACCCCTAAGATTTTTCAGCCCCCACCAAATTCACTCTCACTGTTACAGTCTCTATAATCTCAGACTCAACGAAGCACTGGTTTCCGAGAGCTCAGCGTGAAGAAGTAGCTAGGGTTTTTCTACTCCGTCGACATGAGTCCTATTCAGAATATCGAGCTGCATTCCCGGAATCTCGTCGAGCTCGATATCTGTACTCTCTCTATCTCTCGCTCTCGCTGTTGCGAGACCTCGATCAGTGTTTGTTTATCAATTTTATTTTTTATTTTTTGTTTATTTATTTATTTATTTTTCCTGAAACAGCGATTCAGCAGAGGCTTCAGATGGCGATGGAGATTCGTGACAGCCTCGAAATCGCGCACACGCCCGAGTACTTCAACTTTCTGAAATACTACTTCCGGGCGTTCTCGGTGATTCTCTTGCAGATTACGAAGCCTCAGTACGCGGATACGCCCGAGCACAAGCTCCGCAACATCGTGGTGGATATCCTCAAACGCCTGCCTCACGGCGAGGTCCTCCGCCCCTTCTCACAGGACCTCTTGAAGGTCGCTCTGCAGGTGCTCACAACCGACAACGAAGAGAACGGCTTGATTTGTATCCGCATAATCTTCGACGTCCTCAGGAACTTCAAGCCAACTGTAGAGACCGAGGTTCAACCCTTTTTGGACTTCGTTTGCAAGATTTACCAGAACTTTAAGCTCACTGTTAGCCACTTCTTCGAAAACGGGACGGCAGGTGGGGAAGATGTGAAGCCTATGGATACGTCTTCGGCTTCGGATCAAGGTTTGACGAATTTGGGGTCGGCCGGGACGGGGCAGCTCAACCCGAGTACACGCTCGTTCAAGATAGTTACAGAGAGTCCGTTGGTGGTGATCTTTCTGTTTCAGTTGTATAGTCGGCTTGTTGAGACGAATATTCCTCACTTGTTGCCATTGATGGTTGCTGCTACATCGGTCCCGGGCCCAGAAAAAGTTCCTCCCCATCTGATGACACATTTCATTGAGCTGAAGGGAGCGCAGGTTAAGGTATGTGCTTGTTTTTAATGGTATTTATACGTTAAAGCGGTTCATTGAGTGAAATTTTAGCTTTAGTTGTTTAAACATCTATACCGATTGTGGTCTCGATATCCGACTTTTCCTGCTATGAGATTGGTGTTACTTTTAGGATGTGATTCTCGGCGTCTGTATAATTCTCTGCTCCTTGTATTTTTTGTACTGTATTCAAGAAAAGTATACAGAATTATCTTGTAACAGATATGATATACAGAATAGAAGAGTTACAAATGGAACTTGTACATTGTATGTCAAGATAGAGTTTAAACCTAGATTCTGATATGATGCATGTCTGGAACAATTTATTTTTGAAGTTGGGGAATGATATATTTTGCCAAGTATGAGAAAACCCATTAAAAGCAGATACTGTTAGTTGAAATCTACATAAATAACCCAAGAGTTGTTTCTAGAATCTACACCATGTAAGACATTAGAAAGAAAACAAATCCATATTAGTCGGAACTCCATGGCTTAAAGTTTAAATTCTGATCATGTTGCTTTCAGTGCCAAAAGGTAAACCAACAACTGTAAGTTTTGGATTTTGAACTCTTTCTTATCAGTGAAGTAAAGAGTTTATGCCAATGATTTTGGTCATTAGGGAGGTGTAGGATTTCAGCCTGATGTGAGTTGCTTAAGTATGTTGAAAGAAACCATCACTACAAAAGGAAATAGCAGTAACATGCTTGTGATTATGCTAAACAACTCAATTTTACAAAAGCTAATACAGGAAAGTTCCCCTTTTCTTTTTTTTTTTCTTTTTTATTATTATTATTATTATTATTATTATTATTATTTTTTATATGAATTAAAGCTCAAAAAGGGAACTTTCCTGTATTAGCTTTTGTATCAAGAGAACCAAACCTTGATAGGGTCCCTAAGTTGAGGTTACCATACCATAACTGTATAAAAAGATCCAAAAATTCTCAAGCATTCTCTTTAGCTTCTGCTCTCAAATGTTCCCAATGTTGCTATTGAAGCCAATCTCCAATGAATCTTACCTTGTTGTCCTCCAAAGTTGGTGAGAGAGATGCACAGAAGAAATGTATTATCTCTTCTAAAAATTTAATAGTGCGTTCTTTTGGAAAATTCATGACCAAATCTAGATCGATAGCAAGAAATAAGTGGAGACAAGGTCTACAATCTCATCATTAGCGAAGCTAATGATATTCGGATAAAATCACAAAAAGCATGACTATAGCTGTATTTTTATTCATTTTTTTCCCCAAGTCCTACATTAACTGTTTGCTAATCTTAAATCTCTGCTGCTGCAGACAGTTTCTCTTTTAACTTACCTGTTGAAGAGCTTCGCTGATTATATCAGGCCACATGAAGAAAGCATATGCAAAAGCATTGTCAATTTACTTGTTAATTGTTCAGATTCTGTGACCATTAGAAAGGTGAACATTCATTCCATTCTAGTTGTCTTCTTTTCTTGGATCTTTCTATTTCATTAATCATAAAAACTTATAAATGTTCGGTGCAGGAGTTGTTGCTAGCCTTAAAAAATGTTCTTGGAAAAGATTTCAAGAGGGGTTTATATCCTTTGATTGACACGCTATTGGAAGAGAGGTAATATGGTGACCCTTTTTTTTGTTGCTCTCTCTCCCCCATTGACTCCAAACTGTCATAAATCTTGATATAGAAAGTTGTATTGTCTTGTTGATTGGGGCAGATCTTGGAGAGACAACAATAATCTCGACATGGACAATGTATTATGTTATAACGATTAGTATATAATTTTTTAAAGTCGTAATAACCCAATGACTTTCAGATTATTTTTACTTCATTTTAGAAGAAACCAAACCAGCAAATGACCAATAATAAAAGGCATTTGAGAAAAGTATGGTTCTTTTTTTTTTTTTTTCTTTTTTTTATAAGTAATAAAGGTTTTATTAAAAAAAGCGTAAGACGTCCTTAAGTACACAGGAACTATCAAAATAACCTACAACAAGAAAGAAAACCCAACAATCCTAAAAAATCCAAACCCTCAAACCCAAAACCATCTTGGTAGGCCCCACTCTTACACCATATGCACCTTGCCTTTCTTACGCCGGGAGGACGCGCTAGAATTACAGTAGTTGATGGAGCTTACCAAATTCAATACTTCTCTCCTACCTTTGGTCTGTGGACGCGCTGCCTTAACTCCTACCTTCTTTTTTTTCTTTTTTCTTTTTCTTTAGCAAGCAAAGGGTGTTCAAGCAGAAACCTTAAATACTGATACCCTTTTGGTTTGCCGTAGGGACTTCACATATGTTAGTCATGACCACCAACCTAAAATTACACGAGTGGAAACCTTAAATAAAGATGCTGTTTTTTTTTTATTTGTAATTCCTTAGGAATTTCACATATGTTAGTTAGGATCACAAACTCCCACCCATTATTCTAGTCTTAAATCTTACAGGCAGAAACTTTAAAATATGTGCTCTTTTAGTATGCTTTGATGCCTTTCCTTCATTGGTTACATCGAATAGGCTTTGGCTTGGGACTACTGATTTTGTGTCTGTGCATGGATTGTTTGTTTTCTAGTTTTTATTTTCTTGGCCCATTTGTTTGCGCACAACGACACCCACTAGCGTGTGAATGTTTGTGGCTATTTCTGATACAAGCAAAATTTGCTTATATAATCTTCCATTAATGGTTAAAGTTTCTGTGATTCTGTCAAATTTTAACTCCCTATTCTGTCTCACTCATCTGATATTTTGATACCTGTAAACACCTAAGTTGCTGATCAATACATTTCTTTTGACTGACCGTGATTTTTATGTACTACTCTAAAGTAGTATTCATTTCTTCCATATCATTGATCCTCTATTCCATTTTTGGATGTCTAAAAATAGTCTACTTTGAAAAGTGAATGAACAAAATTTTAGTAGCTTTTTCATTTACTCTCACTCCTCTCTCTCTCCCTCTCTCCACAAGTAGTGGCGCATGTAGGCGCATCCTGCTAGCTTTCAGCCTTAGATCACCTTCATCTGTCCTCCTCTACTCTTTCTTTGTCAAGGAGTGTCAAGAAAAGAAAAAATCTGCAACCTCCAAATGATTTGTTAGTTCTGGAAAGCTTGCGTCACTTTGGTTTTCAGCCATGTGAGCGGCGCGTGGTGGCGTTGCTGATGCGAAGCCCTTTGGGGGTTGTCGTGTGCGGTTGGGTATGGAGAACCAGTTCTTTGTGGAGGCTAAATCCTTAATTCTCTCGATGGTGAAAAGGTCTGTTGAGTTGAGGTGGCAGAAAAGAGGAAAGGTTTCTCATGGTGGGTTCTGCTGGGCACGCGGTGTGTTGCTTGGTTGTTGTCGATGGTGGAAGAGGTATTGCGAAATCCTAGCTCCGAGGATTTCATTAAATCATTCAAGAAAGGTTCGAGGTGACCATCGTTCGGAGAGGTGGGAATAGCTCCAGCCGATTCTTGGAGGTGATAGTGTACGTTGTTGGTGGCTGAAGAGGGATGATTGTGTTTCCTGAAGGCCGTGACAGGCGGGGTTGGGGTCATGTTTCTGGGGAGCTAAGCAAAGCATTGGCTTTTTTTGAAACCACAGTGTTGTCTTCATCTTCTAGTGGCACTCCGATGGGGAAGAATTTGGGCAAGGTTGCGGGCATTTTGTCGTTCGTAGAGGTGGTGTGCTCGCCGGCTCCTGTCTTAGATGGCGGCTTCTGGTTCAGACGGCGTCGGTGGTTTTGTGCGAGGTGGAGAAGATCATTCAGCTGGGTCGGGAACAAGAGACGCTCTGGCAGGCGATGGATTGCTTCGCAATGGAGAGGTCCTCTTTTGGTCCTCTAGGTAAAGACCTTCATGATAATGGCTCCAGGTTCCGAGATTTTAAAGGGTGCAGTCTGGCGTGCTCCAAGAAGAGGGTTGTAGTGGATGATGTTGAGGTTGAAGGTGACACATCAGTGCAGGACCTTGGGATTTTCAAGAAGCTTCTTGATTTTTTTGAAGCGTGGCTAGTTTGGGCTTGTGGGTATAAGGCTAAATTTGGGTTATATTCCTCTTTTGGGCTGAAGTGGAGAATGGGCAGGAAAAGAGTTGTTTTTGGTTGGGCCAGATGTGTTTAAGGGCTGGGTCCAGTAAGATGGGCTGTAGGCCCTATTCGAGAAAAAAAAAAAAAAAAAAACACAAAGTCGGGTCTTGATCCGGTTCATGGTTTCAACGCTTTTTCTGTGGGTTTGAGTTCGAGTGCAATTTTAGGCTCGGCATCTTCGGCGACTGCCGTTGGTTCTATGGCGCCTAAAGCTTTGGGCTGTTCGTTAATTGAGTTCTTGGTGTCTTTTGTGCACTCTTCTTCTCCTCTGAAGGTCTTATCTCCGACGGCCGTAGTGGAGAAATTTTCTTTTTGCTGAGCCCTTCTATCAGCTGTCAATAGACGTGGATTTCTCAATGGGGTGCTCATCAGGGGTAGATTTGGCGCCTTTTGTGCACTGGAACTCCTTTATCCCCCCGGAGGAGTTGTCTTCGGCGTCCTTGAATGCTTCTCCCAGGTCTGAGGGGTTTTCTTCGGAGCCAATAGGCATTGTTGGTGGGTCTAAATCTTTTGGAGCCACTTTTTCAGGGGTAGTTGTCTTAGGTTAAAGGCTTCGCTTGTCTTGTTCAATGATGTCGGAGTGCGGGGCTCCCATCTACCCTTTAGTTTCCAAGCACGTGCAGAGATATTATTGGAAAGCGAAGAAAGGCAGGGTAGGATAGGTGGTCGCTTCTTTGATTGCTGAGGCTGTTGCGACGATCAATGTTCTGATAGCGTAGTCTGTAGATGTTCCTTCTTAGCCCCCTATCGGGGTCGTGGACCAGTCTTCGACAACGCTAGGTGGGGGAGGGGTTTCGGTTGTCCAGCCCTCATTCGGTGGTGTTGGTCCTGCTTTTTCGTTTCCATTTGGCGTGGGTTGGGGGGGGGGGGGTTCCTACTCCCTTTTCAGTGGGTTTTGTTTCCACCGAGGCCGTTCTCCTAGGTATATGGGTATTCTCCCCAATTTTTACCTGGTATGTCTTGGAGGGATCATCAGCCTTCTTGGGCCTTCAAAGTGGGTGAATCTTCGAAGGGGGATAATCCTGAGGGAGGGCTGCAAGATGCTAGGTCGTGTTTTCGCACAATGAGGATTTCTTTCAAAGGATCTGAGAAGGTTTTTTTGGATTTCTTGATCTAGTTGAAGAGGGGCAGAACGCTATCTCCGCTTCTAAGAAAGAAGGGAAAAGAGAGGTCAAGAATCTAGAATGCTCGATCAATTTCGATGCTAGGGGTGTGGGTTCTAGTTGGGTTAGAGACAAGAGGGGTTTAATGTAGCCTTTTCCTTGTCTTTTCATTTTTTTCGGGTGTTCTTTCTTTGTTTTCTGTTTTTATTTTGTTTTGGTATCGTTTTTGTATACTCATTATATGCTTAGGGGCATCTTTACGCTTTTTTAATGCTATTTCTTTTATTACCTATAAAAAAAATAAAAATTTAATAGTCCATTTTAATTTGAATGATAGTGCATTAACTGATATCCCTTAAAAGTTGGTTCTCTTAAGTGGGACCAACAATCGGAGATAGACAGAGTAGTTTTATTTTTACTCCTTTGTTGAAGTTGAACAATTGGTTTCATTGACCCTTTTATTGGGGCCTTTTAGGGTTCTTGTTGGAACTGGTCAAGCATGCATTGAGACATTGCGACCATTGGCTTGTACTCTACTGGCAGACATTGTTCATCATGTTCGGGGGGACCTTTCCCTGGCTCAGGTACTGCTTTTTTGAGATGTTTGATGCAAATTGCACTGCTTCTATCCTCATCTCCAAGTAGGTGATGTTTTGTTCAATTAGTACTCTGTAATAGTTAATGTAATGTTGGAATTCGCATGGTGGCAAGGTTTGGGCGTGTTTTTTGTTTTTACTATTTTAGGTAGTTTCCAATTTTATTTTCCTAACCTCCGTTTTACCTTTATACAAGTTTTCCTAGGTAGTCCCCATATATATTTTGTCAAAAATTAATACGTCTCCCATTGCTATAGGTGGTGACTTATTTCCTAGTTCATGACTATTTTTACTTTTAACATTTTCATATTTTTTTTATTTTTATTTTTAATAAGTAAGAAAATTTCATTAAAAAAAGCGTAAAACGCTCCTAATTACACATGTAGTATACACAAGAAGAACCCAGTTAGCCCATAAAAAAAAAAAAAAAAAAAAAAAAAAAAAAAAAAAAAAAAGAAAAGAAAAGAAAAGAAAAGGATCTACTCGCCCAAACCAGCCCCAAAAGCATCCCAACCCAAAAAGACTCCCAAAACCACATGACAATTCGAACAACCTTTCCAAAAAAACCCACAAACCCAAAACCAACGAGAAACACCCAAAAACCTGAGCCGACCAAAGCTGAAATACAAAACAAACCCAAAATGCAAAGTAGAAACCAGAGCTACATAAAAAAAAAATTGCAGAAACCTTACGTGAGACATCCAACCAGCAGCATAGAAACCAATACCCTGCCGGGTCTTTTCCTCCCTTAACTCTTCCCAACAACCCCCATAGCCTCCTAATGTGCCATTTTCATTGATGTTACTGCCGTTCCACAAGTCCGGCGGAGAGGAGGGGATGTGCCGACCACGGACAAGAAGAAGGGGCGTGGCCATCACGCGCAGCGAGTGAGAAGCACTCATTGGCATGTGCAGGCCACGCACCGGTGCGTGGGCGTCTGGAGAGAGTGACTGGTGGCGACAGAAACGGAGGGCGACGGCAAACAGCACGGATAAGCGCGTAACATGCAGAAGCAGGTGGAGAAGTATAGATCTAGCTTCACAGAAGATGGCTTGAGAAGAGGTCGGTAGGCTATATTGCGCTGGAGACGCGGATGGAAGAAAAGGCCAGAGAGACACGGTGAGATTGTAGTTAAGGAAGGAAAGCAAATGAAAATAATTAGAACAAAAAACGGAGAAAGAAGAGAAGAAGGGAGGAGGGAAGAGGATAAGAGACAAAGCTCTTCTCTCCTCCCTTAGAATAGCCGCATAAGGCAGAGAGAGAGAGGCAGTCGGCAAAGGATTTTGAAAGAAGGGTTTGAGAACTTCTCTCTCTAAAATAGAGAGAGTTTTCAGATCTTTATAATTCCCATCTAGTCCTGTATTTCTTGTCTAATAATTGAAGTGTTTTCTGGGTAAAGGTTCCTATGTGTTACAATCTTCTTTTAGTGGTGTATTTTTTTTTTTAATTTTTCACGTACTATTCCTTATTTTCAAATCCTCATCATCACCCAGAAAAAAAGATGTTCAATTTTTGTGTTTTTAGATATATATTATACTTGTATCCATTTAAATAACATATATAAGATTGATGGTTAAATACTTATTTGGTACCTGAGTTTTTAAGTTTTTCTTTTTTGGTACTTGAGTTTTTATTTGTTTCATAGGTGGTACCTGAATTTTGAAAAAAAAAAAAAAAAAAAACTAACTAGGTACCTCTGTTTAATTTTTTGTCCAAAATTTAATGGTCTGCCACGTGTCAATCTCTAAGGCTAACACGTGGCACTATATAAAAAAAAACTAAAAATAAAAATTTTTAAAATTAATTAAAAAAAATTAAAATAAAATTTTTAAAAATATATTAAAATTTTTTAAAAATAAATTGATAAAATAAAAAAAGAAGGGAGTGGCTGGCCGAACCACCTCATGCAAAAAAATAATAATAATTTGAGATGGGTTTTGGCCTTTGGGGTGCCCGAACCATCCCCAACGGCCGCGAGCCATCCCGAAGGGCCAAAACTCATCTCAAATTATCATTTTCCTAAATGTGGTGGCCGAACCACTCCATGGACCGGCCAAGCCACCCCCTCTGTTTTTTATTTTTTTATTTTCGAATTATATATATATATATATATATATATATATATATATATATATATATATATATATATATATATATATTTTAAAGATTTTTATTTTTTAATTTTTTTTAATATAGTGACACATGGCAGACTGTTAAATTTTGGACAGAAAACTTAACAGAGGTACCAAGTTGAGTTTTTTTTTTTTTTTTTTTTTTTTTTTTCAAAACTCAAGTACCAAAAAAGAAAAACTTGAAAACTTAGATACCAAATATGTATTTAACCTTAAAATTAAATTTCCAGTTTTACGCCCAATGAGTTGGCTCAAATGGTAAGGGCATTTGTCTGGGTAGCATCCCCATTGGATTTAAAGTTTGAATCCCCTTAAGTGCAAACAATTTCTTGGGCCAGTGAAGTTGGAGTCTTACCCGATCCTTGTGGAGGGGGCGCTTTGCATGAGTTCAGATTTACTTGACAGGAGTGGGTGCACGAAGTGAACTTGAATTGGAGGGGTTCCTGTCATTAAAACAAAAATCCAATTTTATCCCTATTAGCCTAGGGGTAATTCATTTCATTTCATTAAAACAAAAATCCAATTTAATTCATTTCATTGAAAAACACCTATTTGCCTATATATTAGTATATTACTATTTCCTTTTGCAACTTATTTCCAGTCTCACCCTTATATATTATCCATTTTTCCCTTACATGTTGTCTTATATGCTTCCACTTATACACTTCTATATATAAATTATGCCTTTGAGTATTTCTCATGTAATAAATAGTGGTTGGGGTTAGGACTCGGGTTGGCCACGCCTTGCAACTAATATCTCGTCAGTCCATTCATGCAAAACCACGAGTTTTTTAGTATCTTTGGACCTCAATCAATTATACTCAGGGCACTCCCATCAGTTTCCTATTATTTTTTCTTATATTTAGGGAACAAAACTACTTTTTACTTCCTTATAAAAAAACACCACATAATAGATTCCTTAAATTTTTTCTATATCAATTAAATATTATTTCTTTATCTTATTTTATTATTTTTTCTCTTTCTTATTTTATTTCTTTTTTCTTTTCTTCTCTCTTCCTTTCTCTCGTCTTCTCCAAAAACTTCCCCAAACCCTTCCTCTCTCGCCTCCACCTCCCTTACCCTCCACGGCCTCCTCAATCCTCTCCCCAAAACCTCTATCTTCAACCACAGCAACCTCAATTCCTTGCCATTCACCGGGCCGCATCGAGGGCGACACCGTCGATTTCAGCCGGGCCGTGAAGGATGGGGCGCACCGCAAGAGCAAGAAGCTCGCCGAGTCCTGCTGCTACCGCCTCCGCAGGAACCCCAAGAGCCATAACCAGGCCAACACCTTCACCGACGACGAGCTCCAGCAGATCGGCCTCGGCTACGACTGGATGGTCCGTTTCATGGAAAAAGACGACGAGCTCCAGCAGATCGGCCTCGGCCACACCGCGCTGGGTCGACGCAGTAGAAGTTGAGGGCGCGATTCTGGTGGCTTGAGGTGCGAACTTCTAGTGAAACAAGAGGAAATTTCCAGCGGAATTCTGAACATTTCAAACTGTGAAATTTTGGTGGAATTCCGAACACTCTGGGTTTTTTTTTTTTTTTTTTTTTTTTTTTGTTTTGTTTTTCCGATTGTTCTGGCAATTGGATTTTGTGGATTTTGTGTGTGATTAAAATGTGGTTATTTGTTTGTTTGGTGAGAAAGTGAGGCTGTGGGGTTGGAAAATGGTTTCCGGCAGACCAACGCGGGAAGGAGAGACGAGAGAGAGGAGAGAGCCCTTTTTTTTTTTTTTTTATTAAAATAATAGGTTGGGAAGCAACAGTGCTTCCCAACCAAAAAACCCAAAATTAGGGTAGCTGCTGGAGGTTAGATTTTGGTTTTTTTTTTTGTGATATTTTCCCTAAACATAGGGAAGGGAATCACTTTAAAGAACCTGATGGGAGTGCTTTTATACATTTTAACCGGCTCGCCGATCCGTTAGGGTGAGGGGCGGATTTTTCCCCCTATTACCTGGGCGGGTGGATGAATATTTTAAAATCCGCCCAAAACGGGTGGATATCAGGGGTGGGTATGCGGGGTGGATGATACCCGCCCACCTGCCAATTAATATTATATAATTATATTTTATATATAATAAAATAACTTGATAAGTGAAAAAAAAAAAGGTTTTTTTTCCCCTCACCCCTTTTTGATCTCTCATGCTAAGCGTATTAGCATGCCGGGACAAGGAGGATGCGTTCCCTGTTGGTCTTGATGGAGAGCTTGAGATGCATCTTGACGGAGGTGCATGGTGCATGGTGCTTGTCACTTGCGCAACGGGTTTGAAAGAAGGAGGAGGCTCGGCAAGCTCGCTGGAGAGACTGAAAACAGAAGTTAAC
This sequence comes from Alnus glutinosa, assembly GCF_958979055.1. Classification (NCBI taxonomy): domain Eukaryota; kingdom Viridiplantae; phylum Streptophyta; class Magnoliopsida; order Fagales; family Betulaceae; genus Alnus; species Alnus glutinosa. Next base: position 20,415,310 of record NC_084890.1, on the reverse strand, counting down.
TAAGAATTGTGCGTGGGTCAGCTGCTGTGTAGTTAAGTAAAGTCGGTAGCCAAGTGTGTTGTCAAAAAATCAGGAGTAATGCTACATATCATTCCTTTGTCCTCCCAAAACTGATGTGGCTCTTAAAATCACCATTAGATCAAAATTCAATAGTGATATATTAAAAATTCAATGGTGATTAAGAGCCACATCAATTTTGGGGGGACAAAAAGAGGACAAGGAGATGATGTGTAGCATTACTAAAAAATCAGTAGGCATTGTGTGAATTACACAAGGCAGTCGGTAGTTAAGGTTTGATGGATAGTTATTGTATTACGTGTCCATATTCTGCAAAGTTAATGTGTTCCATATGTTGAAAATGTTGCCCTTGTTTTGAGTATCGTGTCCCATGTGGTTACTGGTTCCAATTTTTGTATTTAATGTCTTTCTTAGTTAAATGCAAGATATAAGAGTTGTTATCCAACTAAAATTAGGCTAGTTCCGTCGAAGTAACCAAATCCTTGTTCCTTTTTATCCTAACTAAGCCCTTTACACTTTTTTTTTTTTTAATAAAGTAACCGGAGCTACAATGCATTCATCTGAAAAGGCCCGAAGGCACAATACAGTGAATAGAGCACGACATCCTACGCACTAAGTTAGAAAAATCTGGCTTGGGTAATACCTACAAATAAACAAATATTATAGGATCTGACATTTGAGCCACTCTTTAAACAATAATGCTCTACTAACAAAGAAAAGAGGGATAATCCGAGTTAACAAGCCCTAAAAAAGTCCCGTAATATCTGAGAATTCAATAGACACTTTTGAAAAAAACTAAAAAACTACAAAACATAAATAAACACAAACAGAAAAACCAAAACACAGTCAGCGTCGGGAAGAAACAGTCGTCACTGGTGTCGGCGTGTGTAGAAGATGCGCCATTCCCGAGCAGATAAAACGCTGAAGACCGCCAACTACCACCAGCCAAGGCCTGGAAGACGGGGCATGGCCCTCACACGTGGATCCAAGGAAAGAGTTCCCTGGTGCGTGCTGGCCACGTGCCGAGCGCAGACGACTGACAAGGCTGTGGCTTGAAACGGCAAGACTGGAGGATGATGGGGAACACCACTGAGGTGCGCGTGTCATGAAGGGCTTGGGGGATGAACGTAGATCTGACTTCAAATAAAGTAAGTCAGCTGAGGAGGCATGCTAGAAAACTCGCCAGTTTTTCCAGCTGGTTTGCACCGCACCAACAACAGTAGAGCCACGTGCTAGCGTGCGTGACATCACACGCCACTGACTGTAGTTTTTTGTCTTTTTCTTCGCTGTAGCTGTGGCTTTTCTTTTGTATTTAGAGTTTGATTTGTATTTTGGGTTTGCTTTTCAGATGTAATTCAGACTTTTTTGTATTTTTGGGTTTGTTTTTCTATTGGGATTGGGTGCTTTTGGACAGATTTGGGTGAATATCAGGGTTTTTTTTGATTTTTTGGGCTTTGGGTTTCTTGCGGTTCTAGGTGTTGTGAGTGTTGCATGTAGGTTTTAGGGTTGGTCTTTATGGGTTTGTTTGGATTTTTCTTTTTATGGGTTAGTTTTGGTTGTTCATTTATATACTTTCGGTGTACTTAAGAGCGTCTTACGTCTATATATAAAGTTTTCTAACTTATTAAAAGAAAAAAAAAAAAAAAGTGAACCGGAAAACTTTTTTATTTTTTCTTGCTTCCTCTTCTTCTTCTTCGTATCTCTCTCTCTCTCTTTTCTTTTTTTCAACTCCTGGAGAAAGCACCGCAGACGTCGCACACCTTCACGCCACATACTACCCATACTACAATATTCCGCTCAATGAAATCCACGTTCTACCAGAATCGCAATCCACCGCACCAAAAAAAACATCGCACCAAAGGAAAACGCACCAGAAAACGCACGTTCATGCTGATACCGAACAGCAACACCAGATCGTCCTGCACGTGCGGTTCTTCCCACTCACAATTGATCGTAAGCTTTGTGAAGAACCTGGTTCTCTTGCTCTTCGAGACTACTCTTCTCATCGAGGGCGTGCGAGTACTCGCAAGCCACACCAGAAATCCACGTGATCGTGAAACGCACCAGAATCACCGCACTAGCTTTCCAGCAATTTCAGCCTTTCAAAATTCAGTACAGGATCTCTAAATCGCCGATAGCCAAGCACGATCGTCTTCCACACCTGGAGAAATCACAGCACCACCGGAGCACACCACACGGCGCACAGAAAAAAAAAAAAATAATAAAACGTGATACCCACAGACCGGTGAGACTACACGTCTCACAGAAGTCACCGTAACGAAATCAGATCCGAAGACTGCAAAGATTCTGGGCTTCAAAAAAACAATCCCAAGTAAAGATTTCCCAGATGCGATCCACGAGATCCCCAAACTTTCTCTGATACCATTTATTGGGTGGTTTTGGGTCTTTTTCAACTTCAAAAGCTACCTCACGAGGTGAGGTTTTTCCTTACATTTATAAACTGACCACCTAGCCCATTCTACAACCGATGTGAAATAATTCTAACAATCTCCCTCTCATACATCGGGCTTTGGGTCGGAGCAGAGACAACTCGTTTCTTCTGCGGAATGTTGCGCCAGAGACTTGTTGGTAAATCTGTACTTTGATACCACGTAGAAAAGTAGAGAAATATTCTTATTCCTTGAAAACTTGATATTGTGCCATAAGGCTACATTGGTTAAATAGAAAAAACCTAGAACATATTATGGGAAGAAATAATGAAATATTACAATCAAATCACAATATAATTAGGGAGTGTAGAATTTATGAATATTTGGCTTTCAAGCTTACTCATCTAGTGAGTGTATATTCAACTATATATAGAGTTTACAAGATACTATAGGTTTACATGATAAGCCGTAGCTTCTAGTATTCTAATCTAACACAATAACTCTTAGATAGAATTCTAATTACAAGGAACTTCCTCTAGATAACTCACTCCTTATCAACCGGTTTAGTTATCAATACAATCTAGGAGATTTTACGAACCGGAAGTCTATCAGCACACTCACTAGGATTCTTAAGAGATTGAATCACACTAGGAGTGTGCTGTGCATTAATACCCTCCCTCAAGGTCAGTGGGAGTGAGTGAACGTTGAGCTTGAAGCAAAGAAGTTGAAACCGCTTGGAAACAAGCAATTTGGTCAGCACGTCCGCAATCTGATCAGAGCTTGAAACAAAGTGAATCTCTAAAAACTTGGGAGCAACTAGTTCTAGGACAAAATGAAAATCAATAGCCACATGTTTTGTCCGTGCATGAAAAAAGGGATTAACTGATAAGTATGTGGCTCCAATATTATCACACCAAAGTTTTGGTGGATTAGACTGTGTAACACCAAGTTCTTGAAGAAGAGAACAAATCCAAAGTAATTCAGCAGCAGTATTGGCAACAGACTTGTATTCAGCTTTTGTGGAAGACCGAGACACAGTTGGCTATTTTCTAGAGCTCCAAGAAATCAAGTTGTTGCCAAGAAACACACAATAAGCCCTTGTTGAGCGCCTGTCATCCTGGCATCTGGCCCAATCAGCATCCGAATAGGCTTGAATGGAGGTAGAAGAGTTCTTGTGAAGTAACAAACCGTGAGTGATGGTCTGCTTGAGGCATCTAAGAATTCTCTTGACTGCTTGCCTGTGAAGTTTTGTGGGTCGATGCATAAATTGGCAGACACGGTTGACAGCAAACACCAAGTCTAGACGCATGAGGGATAGGTATTGAAGAGAACCAATTGTACTGCGGTAGAAAGTAGTGTCTTCCATAGGGTCACTCGAGAATGCAGACAAAGCCAAGGAAGAGGACATGGGAGAGTTAACCGGTTTTGCGTCTGCCATATTTGTCTTGTTTAGTAAGTCCCGGAAGTACCTTTGTTGAGAAAGTAGAAGACCATCCTTCACGGGTAGAACTTCAATTCCAAGGAAAAAATGTAAAGAACCCAAATCTTTAACCGTAAAATCATTGTTGAGTAGTTGTAAGAGTTCAGTAATAGTTGCAGGAACTGAGGACACAATGATAATATCATCAACATAAATGAGTAAAAACATAGTTATGGCTGCTGTGCGATAAATAAACAAAGAGGAATCAGCCTTGGAACCAACAAAACCGAGCTAAAGAAGCTTTCCACTGAGACGAGAAAACCATGCCCGAGGCGCCTGTTTCAACCCATAAATAGCCTTTGGTAACTTGCATACGTGATGAGGAAAAGATGAGTTAATGAACCTGGGTGGTTGTGACATAAAGACCTCCTTAGTCAAGAGTCCATGTAGAAAGGCATTTTGAATGTCTATTTGCTTCATAGACCAGCCGGCAGAGTAAGCAATGGACAAAACCGTGCGAATAGTAGTTGGTTTTACTACAGGACTAAAAGTCTCACCATAGTCAATGCCGGTATGTTGATGAAACCCTTTAGCAACTAACCTTGCCTTGTGTCGTTCGATAGAACCATCTGCCTTTCTCTTGATCTTAAAAACCCATTTGCAGCCAACAACATTCTTGGCTACCGAAGAAGGAACTAGAGACCATGTTTGGTTTTTAAGTGAAGCATTAAACTCAACCTGCATGGTAGTGCGCCATTCACTGACCTTGATAGCATTGGAGAAACAAGTTGGCTCAACAAGTGCAGATTCTGCAAGTATGGCCCGAGGTAGAGGATATCTAACTGTCCCATCCGTAAGCTGTCGAATTCAGCAGGCATTGTTCTGAGATCTTGTCCGCATAGGGTGAGCACGAGGAAGGGTCAGTGTAAGAGAAACAGCTGGTTCTGCAGGAGAGACACTTGAAGGAGAAGGAGAAGGGATTATAGGAGAGTTGGACTGCAATATGGTTGGAGAAGAGGAAGGAGTGGAATGACTATGGGAGGAATGAGTGATTAACTCTCGGGGAAGAGTTAGTGGAAGAGCAACAACAATAGGAGTATACAGATTAGTGGTTGATGTGGAGAAATTTGAACTGGTTTTGGTAGAGAAAGGAAATACCTCTTCATGAAAAATCACATCCCAAGAGACAAAGATATGACCAGTTTCGGGATGAAGACATTTGTAGCCTTTATGATGATGACTATAGCCTAAGAAAACACATGGTTTAGACCTAAGAGAGAATTTGTGAGAATTATAAGGTCTAAGATTAGGAAAACAAGGACATCCAAAAACTTTGAGAAAGTTATAGTCTGGGGTTTGAGAAAAAAGTTTTTGGAAGGGAGAAATATTTCCAAGTAAAGGAGTGGGCAGCCGATTGATTAAATAAGAAGATGTTAGACAAGCTTCATCCCAATATTTCTTTGGAAGTGAGCTTTGAGCTAAAAGAGCTAAGGTTGTATCAATGATGTGGCGATGTTTGTGCTCAACACAACCTTGTTGTTGATGAGTGTGAGGACAAGACACACGATGAATAATACCTATTGTTTGAAAATATTTGCTGAGATTGCGATATTCGCCCAATCATGATTGGACACTCTTGATTTTAGTATTAAGGAGACGTTCAATCATGGCTTGAAATTTGAGAAAAACAGTCATGGCATTAGATTTAGAAGAAATGGGAAACACCCAAGTAAATCTACTAAATGCATCCACAAATGAAACATAAAAATGATTTCCATTTATTGAAATAGTTGGGGAGGACCCCAAACATCCGAATAAACCTAGTCTAAAGGATTACAAATAGTAGTAGTAGAATGGGAAAAGGGCAATTGATGACCCTTGGCCTGTGGACAGACAGGGTAGGGTGATTGTGCCTTATTTGTTGAAACTGGAAGCTGAAATTTGGAAAGAACAAGGTTGACAATCCGAAGGGTTGGATGTCCTAAATGTTTGTGCCAACAATGTGATGTAGTCCTCTCACCAACGAGTGCTTGAGATGTAGATGAAGGCACTTGTGAAGGGAAGAGTTGATAGAGACCATTGTTAAGTTGGCCTTGGTGGATTGGAAGTCTGGTCTTGCAGTCCTTGATAATAAAATCAGAGAAGAGTGAAATTCAAAGAAAACAGAATTTTCAAAATTAAATTGATGAACTGAAAGAAGATTTTTGCATATATGAGGGACATGAAGTAATTGATTGAGCAGGAATTGATGACGGGAGAGAGTTAAAGATGTAGAACCAGAATATAAAATCGGCAAACCTATACCATTCCCTATGCGGATCTGATCCTGGCCAGCATATTCTTCTGAAGAGAGATTCAGATTTTGGAGATTGTTGGTCATGTGATGTGTGGCAGTTGTATCCGGGTACCAGTTGTCTTCAGGAGGTAGTGAAGGAGAGGAGTAGTAGGCTTGAGCATTTGAGTATGCTGGAGGAGACAATTCAGCCAAAGCAGGATCCGGATGTTGATAACATCTAAGAGCTGTATGACCAATCTTGCCACAGAGTTGGCAGATTGGTCGAGAAGGTGCAGTAGTGTCTTGGGAGAAATAAGAGCCTCTGCCACGGCCACCAGATGAAGATCCTCTGCCTCGATAATTGTTGCGGCCTCGACCACGAAGCACTAGGGCCCGAGCAGAAAAGTTAGCCATGGGAAGGGAAGCCTTCGTGGAAGAGAGGTTGTGTTCTATCCTCATCTCTTGAGAAAGGAGATGACCATAAATTTCATCTAAAGAGAGGGGGTCCAACCGAGTGGTTATGGATGTAACAAGGGGATCATACTCTGATCCGAGGCCAGCAAGAAGGTAGGAGATGCTTTCAAAGTCATTGAGGTGCTGTCCGGCAACAGCAAGATTATCACACATGGCTTTGAAGGATTGAAAGTATTCCGTTATGGAAGAGCTACCTTTCTTGGCTGTGGCAAGACGATAATGGATCTGCATAACACGGGAGTGTGCTTGAGAGGCAAACATGGAGACAAGTGTTGTCCATAGTTGATGAGCAGAGGCAGAACCGACGTTATGAACTATGAGCGGTTTAGTGAGTGTGGAGATCAACATGTTGAGGAGCATCTGGTCAAGTTGACACCAAACAAGATAGTCCGGATTTGCCATGGTTGCAGGAGCACCGGGAGTGGTGCTAGTGTTCGGGATGGTCTGGGCTGGAGGCTGAGATGTGTCATCCAGGAAGCCATACGCATCATTGACTTTGACATAAGCCAGAATCTGAGCTCGCCAGCTAGGAAGATTGCCGTTAGTAAGCTTGGATATTCAAGGTATGGTTCATGTTGGGGATGGTGAAGACAACGTTGGAAGCAGAGGGAGTTGCGGAGGGCTGTTTCACAGAGTGAGTAGGAGAGGAGGCAGCAGAAGAAGCAGTGGAATTGGACATAATGAATATCGGAAAAAAATTGAAGACGTTAGTCTAGAGCGCTTTTGATACCATGTAGAATTTCTGAATATTTGGCTTTCAAGCTTACTCATCTAGTGAGTGTATATTCAACCATATATAGAGTTTACAAGATACTATAGGTTTACATGATAAGCCGTAGCTTCTAGTATTCTAATCTAACACAACAACTCTTAGAAAGAATTCTAATTACAAGGAACTTCCTCTAGATAACTCACTCCTTATCAACCGTTTTAGTTATCAATACAATCGAGGAGATTTTACCAACCAGAAGTCTATCAGCACACTCACTAGGTTCTTAAGAGATTGAATCACACTAGGGTGTGCAGTGCGTTAATAGGGAGAGAATTCAGGAAGAGAATCTTTCCTTTTTCCACAGAAGAGATTTTTTTAGTCATAGAAATTGATTCATTCTGTTCCAAGCACCTTAAGTTCAAGAAAGAAGAGAGTTTGCAGCTTTGTTGCTTGCTTTTTGGCCTTTACTTCTTTTTGCCAATCCACATTGCTTTATATTTTGCAAACATATTGTGACCTATTGCCCTTAGTTTGACTGTATATGTTTCTGTAATGTTTTATCGACAGAATTGCTATCATATACTGTCATTCCAAACTCATTCTTTTTACTGACAAATTTTTATGATTCTGCAGCTATCACGGATCATTTATTTGTTCTCAAGTAACATGCATGATGCGTCATTGTCGCTCAGCATTCATACTACTTGTGCTAGGTTGATGTTTAATCTGGTGCATATGCTAACTCTGTTCTTCTTGAGAGTTGTAACAGTTTTGTATTCTATCTTCCTTTAGATCTAGCTTGTATATATACAGATCTTGATTGTGGTATGATATGAGTGACTCATTTTTTTTAATCCCTTTTGTGGTTATTTTAGTTGGAGCCAATATTTAAGAAAGGTGTTGACCAACCATCTATGGATGAAGCACGGATTCTGTTGGTATGAGTTACGATCTGACCTTTTATGCTAAATTGCCTTGAACTAGTTAATTTTGTGGATGTATATCTTTCTTTTGAGGAATGCCTTACCATGCTTTTTTCTGTAGGGTCACATTTTAGATGCTTTTGTTGGAAAATTTAGTACTTTTAAGCGTACTATTCCACAGGTAATCTCTGTTTGCTGTACCATTTTCCATTTGATATATGAAAAATACCTTGATTTATTGCTTTGTTACTTTGGATTCATTAGGGTGAGTACAGAGTTCAGGGTAATTTTCTGGAAATATTTTTGTTGGGAGTGAAACACTTGTGGCACTGTTCTACTGGAAAAAGCTTTGATGGATTCCCTTCTAGTGTTAGGTCAAAACTCTTTGGACTTTCAGATTAAAATTCTTTTTAGGGGTTGGAATTTGACTTGTTCTCCTGTTTCATTCTCTGTCATTCCCCTTGTAGATTTGTAGTCTTAAAGCAATGCTAAAGAAAGCATGCATATTCATAATCAGAATTTTTCTCCCCTTGTGGGCTTGTTTGTGAGTCTGAAATAGTTGAACTACTTTCTGTCATGTTCCTCAATCAAAAAAAAAAAAAAAAACTATTATTTTTTTTGGTGTTGGTAGGCTCCTTTAATTTTGTTCTCCATGAGCAATCCAATTTCTTTTTGACTTCTAGGATACTATCCTGTTCAAATGTTAATTCTATTGGTTTATTATTAGATTTTTGTTGCTTGCTTGTTAATATTTACGTGCTTCCGTGTTTCTTGATAGCTGTTGGAGGAAGGTGAGGAGGGAAAAGATCATGCAACCTTGAGATCAAAACTTGAACTCCCTGTGCAGGTTGTTTTGATAACTTTTCTTTGAGAATTTAGCTGTCTTAAGCTTTGTATGTTTTATCATTTGGAGTTGATTACGACAACTATCTAATTTTCTTGCTTTAGCTTCATCTTCCATATTGGAGTAGATCATTGATGCGTTTTATAGTTTGCACGTATGGGCTTCCAAGTTACCATACAAGTAGCTAGATGTTCAGTGTTTATGTTGCTATGGTGGGATCAACACTGGGTAATAGTTTTCTAACATCTTTGTTCTTAAGATTATTCTTGTTGTGATTCATTGTGGTGTTTGTGTTGACGAAGTAAGTCAAGCTAGAAGTAGGGGTGACAATTTGTGTTTGCGTGTCAGGTTCGTGTTGTGTCGAGGTATGGATATAAGACTATATAGGTTAACCATAACCCGATCTATTTAATTAAACGAATCAGACCCTCAACCCTAACCTACTAATTTTGTGTTGAATTCGCTGGTAATGTCAAAATTTGTCAGGCCTACCTCGAAGCAACTTATGTTTATTTGAGATTGAAGGGCAAATGGAGAGGGTAGGAGTAATTGGAGGATGAGGAGCTAAAATCCCTATGTTTGGTAGGAGGGAGAAATGGAGGGAGAAATGGAGGGAGTGATGGGGTAGGGAGAGGCAAAACCCTACCCGGCCACCAAACTCAATCTGCTCAAACATGAGTGATTGGACTAGGAAGAGCTGATTAGTGAAATGCCAGGTTGTTCCTTACTTTGAACCATTTAAATGGAAATGTAATGGTAAAGTTATGCCTTCATTTGCTCCCTTCCTTGTTTCCTTTGCTCCTACCAAACAACACCAAGGGAAGATGCAATCCCCTCGTTCTTCCCCCTTCGGTCCTTCCCTTCTTCATCTATCCTACTGTGATAACTATAGTTTACCAAAAATTTGCAAGTTAGTGTTCTATTGAATACATTTTTGACTTTAAAAGCATGCGTTGTTCCTCTGTAACTCTAAAGTTCTAAAATTATCAATTTCACAAGTTTTTACTATTTTGTTAGAAGTAAATAAATCTCACAACTCATGTACACAGGGAGTATACATGATAGATTCTCTACACTTTGTACTTTGATGAAATCAGTTCCATCTAGGGAAGTGGTCACGAATTTGTACTTTGATAAAATCAGGTGGGCTAGGGGCTAGAAACTTGATTCAGTTTAATCGGTCCCTATTGGAAGAATGGTTATGGTGTTATTCTATGGAGAGGGAGGCTTTGTGGAGATTGGTAATTGAAACTAAATATGATAGCTTAAGGGCAGATTGCTATTCTAAGAAGGCGTCATATCTCGGAACTCTCTCTCCCGCTCTCTTTCGCTGCCCTAGCAGTGGCGTGTGAAAGCGCATCAAGCTAGGGGTATACCTAGTTTCGTCATCTAGGAGCTCAGGTCCTGGGTAGGGTCTAATCTCCGGCGATGGTGTTGGCCGTTTGAGGTTGGGTATGGAGAATCGTTCCTTCACAGAGGCGAAAGTTGCTATGGAGCGACGAGATATGGGGCGGCATTTCTTGGTAGAGGCGAAAAATTTCTTCTTTGCGGTGCGATAAGATAAGGCTGAAGTTCGTTTGGAGGAAAGGAGGAAAGACTTTGTTGGGTGTGTCCTCTTGGGTATTCAAGGCACTATTTGGCTAGTGGATACGGTTGAAGAGGCGTTGAAATCTCCGGGAGAAGACTTCGCCAAATCTTTTCGTGAAGCTGAGAAGATGATTTTGGTCCGTGGGGGAGAAAATAAGGCCGGCCGTTTTTTTGAAGGTAACAACTTTTGTAGAGGGTGGTCGGAAAGGTTTTTTATGGCTTCCCGAAGGTGGTGGTGGATGGGATGGCGTAGGTTGGCGGGTGAGCTACGGCAAACGCTAGTTGTCCTCGAAGCAAAAGTGTGGCCTCTAGTTTCTGAGGTGCTGTTCTCGGAGGGGAAATAGAAGGGGGGTTTCGGTTGCTCTTATGCTGAAGAGTGGATGAGAAGAAGGTGGGGTTGAAGTCGGTTTCCGTGACCCCTCTTGGTCTGTTCCCATCGGTGTTGGCAAAGGGAGGTGAGGAGGGGCGTATGGTGGTGAACTGCTACAAGGAGAAGAAGGTGGGGTTGAAGTCACTTTTCGTGACCCCTCTCAATCTGTTCCCATCGGTGTTGGCGAAGGGAGGTGAGGAGGGGCGTACGGTGGTGAACTGCTCCGAGTTGGATTGTTCTGGGTCGTCGGTGGCTTCCTGTGTTACAGCGGAGAAGATGACGGATACTAAAGGCAGTTCCGGCTTTTTCTAGGTGAAATTGTTTCTAGGGATTTCTTGTGTTCTGTTGGATCGGGTCAAAGGAATTTTGGGTCGGGTAGTGGGTGTGGGCTATAAGCCCAATGGATTTAGGTCTAAGCATGTTAGCAAGAAGCCCATTATTCCCTTTAAACCGTTCTGGAAGTCATTGGGTCAGAGTGTTAAGCTTTGTTTCAATTCTTCCATCCTGCACAAAGTCTCTGGTTATCGACCTTCGATTCCGGTAGGATCTCACGGAGGTTCTGTAGTGCTCTCCTCGCCAGATATCTTGAAGGATTGTTTTGGGGCTGTAGTGGTAGAACGGGGTGAGCCCGCTGGCGAAGCTGGAGTATTACCCAATCCGTGTGGAGGGGGTGCTTTACATGGGTCCAAGGTTTACCTGACAGGGGTGGGTACACGAAGTGACCCTGCCTTGGAAAGGTTCCTCGCCATAAAAAAAAAAAAAAAAAAAGTGGTGGAAGGATCGCTGTTGGAGATTATGTCTGAGACGTTCTCGTAGGACCATCGATTGGATAATGTGGTTTTGGATTCCACTGCTCGGGATGGGCTTGTCCCTATGAGCTCCGTCCCTTCTCCTTCAGAATCTCAGTTTGAGCCTTTGTCAGCTTCGAATTCTCCCTTTATTGTTGAGGTAGATCGGTGAAGGAGGTCATTAAGCCAATTCCTCATGCGAGGGGTTTTTTAAGGAGGGGATTTCTCAATCCGAGTTCGGCAAGGCATGCTTTAACTAAAGTGTCTGTTTGCGTCGCCATTGACTCTAATTGTTAAGGAAGATGAGGCTGTAATGACTCCCTCTCATTTGGGTTGTTGTGACTCCCCAGCAGTTTACAAGGATGAGGACCTTTGGGTGAATGGCCTGGGTCAGTCTCAGAAGTGGCCGGTTGGTTTTGGCCCGTCCAGGGAGGTTGTTGTGTGGGATTAGGGCGATAAGGTTTGGGATGGGGAGGATAGAGTTTCTCCTTTACCTTTGGGTGTTTATTTGCCCGATGTAGAGGATTTGATTTTGCTTCTGGATATCCTAGATGCCAGCATTAGCAAAGAGGAGTTTCATCGGGAAGCAATGGTTGTGCGCCAAAAAACTTAAGGAAAAAGGGAGGTATTGAGTTTGAAAAGATCTATCAATTATGGCGATGATTATGCAACCTCCTGGCGTCGGAAGGGAAAGGCTCACATGTTCAAGTGTTGAGAGTCTCGTGGGTCTTAGGTCTTTTGGGTTTTGGGGTTTTAGTGTCTTGTGGGTTTGTTGGGTCTATTTCTATTTGGGATGGTTTGGTTGTTCCCTTGTATACTTCATGTGTACTTAATGGCGTCTTTACGCTTTTTTAATAAAATTTTATTACTTATCAAAAAAACAAAAAAGGTAACAAGGCCATTTGGAGTGGGAGTGCATAAATATATAAGGAGGGGTGGGAAACTTTTTCAACATTTGTTAGATATGAGATGGGTGATAGGTCAAAGGTCAGTTTTTGGCATGATGCTTGGTGTGAGGAACAACCATTGAAGATGTCTTATTGAGACTTGTTTAGTATTGTACGTTGTAAGGACGCATGTGGCGGATGATATGCAGCTCCAAAATGGAAGCATTCAATGGAACATAATTTTTACTTGACTCATATAGGTTTGGGAGGTGGAGTTGGTCTCCTCTTTTTTTGGAATGTTTTATTCTCTCAGAGTAAGGCAATGAGATGTGGATAGTATACGTTGAAAACCTTCCAAAAGGCACAAGTTTGAAGTGAAGTCATATTATCATGTACTAACCATACCTACGGATTTCCCGTTTACTTGGAAGAGTATTGGGTTGGGATAGTTAAAGGCTTCTTACTGAGAGGTATTCTTTGTGTGGACGGAGCATTAGGAAAGATGTTGACGTTGGATAATATGAAGAAATGGAATGTCGTTGTGGTGGATTGATGTTATATGTGCAAGAAGAGTGAGGAATCCATCGATTACCTTCTTCATTGTGAAGTAGCAAGAAATTTGTGGTTTTGGGCTTAGTTTGCTCAAAATTGCAGAAAATTGAGGTAACACCACAACAAGTTTATGGTGTTCTTTTTTCTTTGGTTTACAGATACTTGTAGTCATTGGATTCCTTCCTCAGCTGTGTTAAAATTACATGTGCCTAAGTAGTAATTCTATTAGACAAGCAGTTCTTTTGTAACTTCTAGAACTTCCCTCTCGCATGTAGCAAGCTAATTTTTCTTGGAAACAAATTGTGGGCCTAGTTTAACATCAGTATGTTTGGTCCTTTTATGAACTAGCGGATTGGAGGTGATGTGCAGGCTTGATTATCTGGAATTGTTTTTTATTCCTATCTTCGATGCCTGTGATGCCTATCAGTGAGAATTCTATCTTTTGAATTCTTAATCTGTTTTCCATAGTCTGTTATTATGGGTTATTTGGGATATTTCTACATTGAATCGAAATCATTTGAGTTAAGATCGGGAGTTGGGAATCGGGGATGTCCTCTTGTTGAATGGAGCAGAGGAGTATTTCGTTCGGTGGTCATGGATTTCCAGAGCATGGTTTGGATGCTGCACATGATGGAGGAGTTGATGAATGGATTGGCGTCAAAGGAGTTTTGTAGGTCTCATCGAGTGGGAGAATTGGTGATCATTTTGCAGAAATGTCAGAATCACTATGGGAAATTTTTGGAGATTACCGAATATGGCAAGGGAGGGAGACGTAGCTGTATAATTTTTTGGGGTAATTACCTTTCCCCCCCCCCATTAACTACCAGCCATTGTCAACATCCCCCCATGAACTAACACTTCGATTAAAAAAGAGTATCCAACTACCATCTTTACATACTTTGGCCCATTCTGTCAGGAATCTCGTTAATTTGGATGGAATATGCCATTTTTGGGCGTTAATTTTGGTTTAAAGACCAAAATGCCCTCCATAGTAATTAATAAAAAAAATATTAAAGAGGTGGCTGGAGCCACTTTTAGGGGTGGCTTGCGGGCCACCCTAGAGAAATGTTGGGGTGGCTGCCGACACCCCCTTTTACTTTGGTTTTTTTATTTTTTTATTTTTTTTTTGTTTGTTTAAGATGAGGGCATTTATGTCATTTTGAAATTGAGTTAAGACAATTAAGTCTTTTCATGAATTAGACTGACGGAAGGGGCCAAAGTATGTAAAAATGGTAGTTGGATACTTTCTTTTGGTCGAGGTGTCAATTCATGGGGGCATGTTGACAATGACTGGTAGTTGATGGAGGGAAAATGTAATTACCCTTAATTTTTTTTTTGATAAGTAAGAAAAGATTTATTAAAAAAAGCGTAAAGGCATCCCTAAGTACACAAGAAGTATACGCAAAAAACACCCAAAGCTAACCCACAACAGCCAATAAAACTAGAGAAAGAACAACCAAACAACCCACAAAGGATCCCAATCAGAATAACAAGAAAAAACCCAAATACCCGAGAGACAACCCAGAACCCACCAAAGCAACAACCCTACAACATGTGGGCCTTTCCTTTCCTACGCCTGGAGGAAGCTAAAACGTCGCCATAATTAATGAAGCTTTGCAGATTCAAAAGTTATATAATTGTACCGGAAGGAAGAGAAAGCTGTGAATGGGAGAGTTGTATTTAACAATTGAGGAGGTTGGTGAAACATCTTGCGCCAGCAGGAGTTGCAGGCCAACAAAAGAGGCATCTTCACGGGCAGGTGCGGCCAGTGGAGGCCCGTCGAACGTTCGCAGCTGTGGTTACAGGGCAGAGGGTAGAAAAAGAAAGAGAAACACTGAGCAAGGGTATTGTGGGGAGGATCACCATACATTCTAGTAGCATTTCAAATGAGTTTGGACAGAAGGAGAGATTTGCGCCTGGAGATCACGTTGCTCGTTCATGGTCTGGGACGTTGAAGTTTGCTGAAGAAGGTGCTTTATTTGCGACAACGTTACATAACTTGTTTATAACGCTCAAGAAGGATGTGGACCGGTGTATGGAGCATCTTGGATTGGGCCGGAGTGCTTGTGAATTCAAACCGTAAGAGGGAACTAAAAATTGTGGGCCTTGTGGGGTAAAAGGTAAAGGCCCATGTGGGGAAGCTTCTGGTTCACACCCAAAGTGGGACAGGAAGCGGTGGCCCATCGTCAAAAGCCATGTTTATTTGGCCTAGTCTATCAACGTCGCACCCCAGTGAACCCACAACATACGGCTTTTTGGAGTGTAAAGCAGGGGCTGGACAAGTCTGAAGCGGGGTTGAGTCGGAGCTGGGAGAAGGCTACGATTCACTCAATGGGGAAGGAGAACTGAAGGCCTCGCTGTTAGTCAAAACATAGCTGGAGGAGTTGGAGATTGGAACACATGGGTTGTACTCAGATTGTTTTAGCCAGTTTAGGTTTGGCTCAAATGAAGTTGAGACCTCCAGTATGGTTGAGAATGGTTCTGTTGTTGAAGAGGGACCTGCACAAGTACTGTCGGAAGATGGTGAAGGATTACTGCCAGCTCCAAAGATCTCCAGCTGTTCGCCGTTGATTGCTGTGATGGAAAATTCTGGGTCTGGATCAGAGGCAAGGAGAAGACAATCTCGAGTTGGTGATTTGTTCGACAGAAGAGGTCAAGGTGGGTGGCTACACAACAGAAGCCTTTTTAGTGGGGAAGCAAGTGGAGAGCTTCTTCCGGGAGAGTGCAGGGGGTAGAATGGAGATTGGGTCTACATCCAAGGGTGTTGTGGGAGAGGAGGGAGTCCAGTATGAGTTTTCTTTGGATATGCTGAACTACCTACCTGAAGACCTCTTGTTACAGTATGAAGAAGAGGATATAAAGGGGGAATTGGAGAGGTGTGAACCGCTGGTACTCACACCACTGGCAGTGAATGGAGGACGAGCATCATCCTAGGGTGTCTCCTAGGTGGGTGGTGGAAAGAGTTAAGAGTTTTTATCAAGTTGTAGGGTTATCTTGTGAAGGTTATGAGGATAAACTGTTGGCATTGTTTGAGGAGATTGAAGTTGCCCGAGACCTATTAATGGCAGAATCTAAGAATAACTATCCATCTACACCAGGGGCAAAAGGGCAGCGGGAATTAAATAGGTGGGCTTGGTCCATTAATTATGAGAAGAAGGGGGGGTACAATCTGTTAGAGGCCGACACCGGGGAAGGGGTTCATCTCTTTTTTTATGAAGCCTAAAATCTTAATGTGGAACGTCAAAGGGCTTAATGAGATTAAGAAAATGTTGGAGATTAGAGGGCTACTAAGGGATTGAAAGGCAACTGTTGTATGCTTGGTGGAGACAAAGATGGCAGTTATCTCAAGGGAGGTGGTGCGGAGTTTATGGGGCTGCCATTATTTAGATTGGTGCTATATGGGAGCGAATGGAGTGTCAAGCGGGATTTTGTTAATGCAGGATAGACGGGTGGTGGAGAAAGTGGAGGAGTGTGCGAGAAGATATACAGTTACTTGTTCTCTGCGCAATATTGGTGATAATGTTGTATGTGTTTTTTTTTTTTTTTTTTGGGGGGGGGGGGGGTATATGGTCTGAATGATGACAGGGATAGGAGGAAACTGTGGGATGAGTTAACTGGGTTGATGAGTTGGTGGGAGTTGCCTTGGTGTATTGGGGAAGATTTTAATGTGGTTCGATTTCCAAGTGAGAGGTCAGGTGTTGCCGGCTTTTCTGTAGCAATGGAAGAATTTTCAGACTTCATATTCATGCAAAATTTGGTGGATCTACCGCTTGAAGGTGGAGTTTACTTGGTCAAATATCAGGAAGATTAAACATGGTCTAGAATTGATAGATTCTTAATTTCTCTGGAGTGGGAATAATGTTTTCCTGAAGTGACACAGGAGATTGCCAAGACTTCCATCCGATCACTTTCCTTTGCTATTGGATGGTGGGGCACCAAGAGGAAGACGAAAGGGTTCGAAAGATAGATATGTCGAGAGAAGAAAAA
The DNA here is from genome assembly GCF_958979055.1 of Alnus glutinosa. Classification (NCBI taxonomy): domain Eukaryota; kingdom Viridiplantae; phylum Streptophyta; class Magnoliopsida; order Fagales; family Betulaceae; genus Alnus; species Alnus glutinosa. The sequence continues at coordinate 20,398,083 of NC_084890.1, read as the reverse complement.
GAAACCGGATGGTTTTGTTGATTAGGTTAAAACTTGGTGGTTGTCTTATGAGTTTTCTGGATTACCAAGTTACATTTTGGGTAATAAGTTGAAGGCTTTGAAGACGGATTTGAAGAAATGGAATGAGGAAGTGTTTGGTGAAGTAGGGAAGAAAAAGAAAGAATTATTGGAGGGTATTCGAGAGCTGGACTTAGTTGAAGAGTGATGTTGCTTAGAGGAGGACAATAGGGTTCAAAAGATAGATATGTCGAGATAGCTGGAGAAAACTCTTCTATTTGAGGAGATGAATTGGAGATAGAAATTATGAGCTTTGTGGCTGAAGGAGGGTGACAAGAACACAAATTTTTTTTCACCGGGTGGCCAACTCACATCGTAAATTCAATCATGTGGACTCTTTGAATATAAATGGTGCAACATCCAAGAATCCTGTGGAGATCCAGGAGCAGATAGTCCATTATTACAACAATCTGTATTTTGTGCACTGTTCTTGGCGGCCAAGGGTGGATGGTCTATCTTCCCTATCCATTGATGCAAATGATAGTATTTGGTTAGAAAGAGAGTTTGAGGAGATGGAAGTGTGGGAGATCAGGGATTTGAATGGAGAAAAGGCTCTGGGTACAAACGGCTTCACAATGGCTTTCTTTCAGAAGTGTTGGGAAATTTTAAAAAATGATCTTATGGCTGTTTTTGCAGAATTTCATAATCGATGTTAGTTTGAAAAGAGTCTTAATGCTACTTTCGTCTCTCTAATTCCAAAGAAGACTTGTGCCAATCGATGTGAAAGATTTCTGTCCTATTAGTTTTTTTTTTTTTTTTTTGGGGGGGGGGGGGATGTATAAGATTATTTTCAAGTTTCTCGCGAACAGGTTTTAGTCAGTATTGGGCAAGATTATTTTCAACACATAGAATGTGTTTATTGGTGGTCGACAAATTTTGGATTCAGTACTTATTGCTAATGAATGCTTGGATAGTCAAATTCGATCGGGGGAATCTGGGCTGCTGTGTAAGTTGGATTTGAAAAAGGCATATGATCATGTTACTTAGGACTTCTTGCTCTATTTGCTGCAGTGTTGTGGTTTTGGAGAGAAATGAAGGGCTTGAATACGATTTTGTATTTTTACGGTGAGATTTTCTATTTTTGTGAATGAAACCCCATCGGGTTTTTTTAATAGCACTCTGTGGGTTGAGACAAGGGGATCCACTTTCACCTTTATTGTTTGTGGTGGTTATGGAGGCTTTGAGCCGAATGCTGATTGCCGCAATGGATCAAGGTAATTTGATAGGGTCTTCAGTGAGATCCAAGGATTCTGATGCTTTAGTTGTGAATTATTTACTATTGGCCGATGACACATTAATTTTTTGTGGTGTGCAAGAAGAACAAATTCGACATCTGCGGTGTATCTTCTTACGCTTTGAGGTAGCTTCAGGATTGAGGATTAATTTAGGAAAATCAGAAATTGTTCCTATAGGTGAGATAGAGGATGTTGAAGGGTTGGCTCAACTCCTGGGATGTCGGGTCGCATCTTTGCCTATGACATACTTGGGTTTGCCGTTGGGTGCTTCTTATAAGGCTGTGTCTATTTGGAATGGTGTCATTGAGAAAATGGAATGACGGTTGGCTGGATGGAAGTGAATGTATTTGTCGAAGGGTGGTCGGTTGACTCTTCTTTGTTTTTGATAAGTAAGAAAGATTTGATTAGAAAAGCGTAACGCGCCCCTAAGTACACAGGAAGTATACACAGGAGCGGCCAAAACAGCTTACAACAAGAAAGAAAAGCCAACAACCCACAAAAACCCTAGCCCTCAAAAGTACTTTTTCCAACCTTCCTACATATTACTTATTGTTCCCTTTTCCAGTGGGCGTGGCTAATCGTCTTGATAAACTTCAAAGATATTTTCTATTGGGTGACATTGGAGATGAGGCCAAATTTCATTTAGTGAATTGGAACAGGATTTGTACTTTATTGCATTCAGTGGGTTGGGAGTTCACAATTTCATCCAGTTTAATCGAGCTCTTCTGGGGAAATGGTTGTGGATGTATGGTAAGGAGAGAGAGGCATTATGGCGATTGATGATTGACATCAAATTTGAGTCTAAAGGGTGGGTGGTGTTCAAAAGAGGTGTTGGGTACTTTTGGAGTGAGTGTGTGGAAACATATTAAGAGGGGATGGGATAAGTTTGGCAACTTCGTTTGTTTTGAGGTGGGTGATGGGTCGCACGTAAGTTTTTGACATGATTGGTGGTGTGGGGATAGATCTTTGAAACATTGTTTTCCAGTATTGTTTAGTATTGTGAGGAATAAAGATGCGATGGTGGCAGATAACTTGGTTGTTTTTTTTGAAATGTAATTGCAATTTTATTAAAAGGAACAGCGTAAGGCACCCCTAGTACACACGAAGTATACAAGAAGCAAAAGCCTCACCACTGACCCGACAAGAAACAACCCACAAAACAACCCAACCCTAAGCCCCTAAAACTCACAATCCTCAATCTTATCCCACCGCCTATGTTCCTCATCCAAGGCAGAGAGGTAAGCCACAGTATTAACCTCTTGCCCCTTCTCGATCCCCATTGAAGAGCAAAACAAAGCCCACTCCACAAAATTGAGAAGACGAGCTCGACTAGGACTAGAACAACCCTTGCCTGAGAAACCACGATCTGCCTTTGGATGAGAGGACGAGCTCGACTTTAGAAACCCCCGCCTGAGAAAGCCCGCATCTTTGTGTTCTCCTTGACCCACCGCCGACTTCGGCTTCCTCCCTTTACGCTTGTATTGAATCAGAGACTTCGACCTGGGATCTTCCAAGGATGAGGTAGGGAGAACCATCCTTTCCAGCGAGCCCACTGCAGAACCAATATCCGGCGAGCTGCTGGAACCACCCCTGGAAGAAGACAGAACCGGAGGAACCCCAGGAGCAAGCTCTTCTCTAGCCTTCCTCAAGCCCCTAGAGATACCATCGAAGCCCTCTAGTTCATCCCCGTTCTTGCCCATAAGCTTCTCCACCTCCAGCGTCGTGATCGGCACCTTTTGAAACGAGGTTTCCGGCAAAAGAGGGCACCCAAGCGAACCTGACAACGTCATACCCACATCCTTTATGGTATCCAATGAAGCATCCTCCAAGCCCGCAGAAGAAGGACAAACCAAAGGAATCCTAGAAGAAATCTCCGGCGTCAACTCTAGCTGAATTCTCGACGGACGGGAGGCTAAAAGTTTCGGGAGGAGTCGGGCTAAGCGGAAACCGGAATGTTTACGACCCAGTCCAGTCCTGACAAAACGGTCCAAAATATTCCTTACAGCCCGGCCCAGAGCCAAGTTAGACCCGTTGCCCAGCTTGCTCCACGTGCGATGTTTAGAAAATTCGAATGTGAGAGAAGCTTCTTACCCAGAGGACAGATAAGCCGGTCTTTGTCCAACAGTTCAAGTGGAGGTGATTCCAGAGAGAAGCAGTCCACCACCGTTCTCAAATCGTCCTCTGCATGCCTCACCGACGGGAGAGGATCCAGAACACAAGGCTTCGCCAACGCAACGCTCAACCTGGAACAACTACCCCCCACAAAAGGCACCTTGCCTGACCTCAACACCTCTACAAAGGAGGGACCCTTCCAGCAAGGAACCATTCCCATCTTTGCCTCTTCTTCCTTCCCCTCTTCTTTGACCGACACATACGGGGACTCATATCCGCAGCCCACGTTGGCAGAAACGAAAACAGCGGCCTTTTTCAGCTCGTCTGAGAATTTGAGCCAACCCCACCCACCACGGCCTTTTGGGATCAAAATGAGTCCTTTCCGACCACCCAACTTGAATACTGCTACCTCTAAGAAATGGCCAGCTTGGTTACTACCTCTCCAAGCAATCAAAATTTTCGACCCTTCCCTTAAGGATTTGATGAACTCTTGATCTTCCAGGTAACCCAAAAGAATCTCCATCGTCGATGCAAGCCACTCCGAGCACTGAAGGCTGGTGACGATTTTGTCGGAAAAGTTTTTTCTCTTCTCCCCCACCCTAGGCCTTGACGCCCCATCCAGAACCGAGAAGACAAAAATCTTCAACTCCATGAGAAAACTTTTCTCCATCTTAAGACACCCACAAATCACAGAACGGCCGACCCAGAGAAAGTTACATGGTTGCCGGCAGAGAGGAACCCACACAACGAAGAGAAGGGAAGCGAAGGGAATGGGTCTCCTAGCTTGACGCGCTCTCCGCGTCGACGCTAGGTCTGGGATGAGAGAGAGAGAGGTGGTTGTTCAAAATTGAGTTATTCAGTGGAATGTTATTTTTACTCGTCCAGTCCAGGATTGGGAGATGGAGATGGTACTTTCTTTCTTCGCTCGGCTTTATTCTGTGTCGATTTGACATGGAGAGGATGACAGGTTAGTTTGGAACCTCTCCAAAAGGGGTTTATGTGAAGTCTTATTATGAAGTTTTAAATAGGAAAGATGGCCCATAATTTCCGTGGAAGAGTATCTGTCGTGTTAAGGCTTTGGCAAGGGTGGCTTTCTTTGTATGGACAACTACTTTAGGTAAAATTTTGATGCATGACAATCTGCGAAAGATGAATGTCGTGGTGATTGAGTGCTGCTGTATGTGTAAAAAGAGTGGGAAGTCAATTGAACATCTGCAACTTCATTATGAAGTTGCTCGCGACCTATGGAGTTACATTCTTACTTTATTTTGGGTAGAGTGGGTTATGCCACGAATGGTGCTGGAGTTGTTGACTAGTTGGGGCGCGTCGTTTGGGTATGGTCCAGCTAAGGAAGTTTGGCGGTTAGTTCTATGGTGTTTAATGTGGTGTATTTGGCAGGAGCGGAATGCGCAGCACTTTGAAGATGTAGAGACATCGATGGTGGAGCTGAGTAAGCGTTTGCTTTACACGTTATATATTTGGATGTCGCCTCATCATAGCTTGAATGTTTTTACTTATGCAAACTTTTTAAATTTATTTTCTATTCGTTCCTATTAGAGGCACTCTTATATACTTCCTGTATATTAGGGTTGTGCCTCTCTGCGCTTTATTAATGAATTAAAAGATTATATTTAAATCTCTTTACACGTGGAGAACAATGCCTTTTTTTTTTGTTCTTTTCTTTTCTTCTAGTTCTGATGCTTTTTTGAACGGTTGTTCTTCTTTTTCTTCTTAATAAAGGGTGTTCTCTTATATACTTCTTATGTACTAAAGTTGCACTTTTCCAATGAGATTAAATTACTTATATAAAAAAAAAATTATTCAATAAAGTGGAGTCGGTGGACTGGCTCTAACCCAGTTGGCTTATTGTGATGCGCGGGGAGATACAAGTAGAACTGGGTTTGTGAGCAATAGACTTTGCAAGCTTCGGCAGCTCAAGTAAGGGAATCCCCTCATTCTTGCGGGTGGACAAGCATTAATTCATCTGTGTTTATGTCTATTGGTGGTTAAGGATGGTGCAAGAGAACATACATAATACATTATTTCATTTCGTGCGGAAATTTCTTATTGCTTTTCAAATTGTTAAATTACCAGTTATCCTAAAAATTTAATCTGATTGGAATAGATAAATTTAATCATTTAATTAATATTCTAACACTCCCTCACATGTGTTCTTAAACTCTCCCTCATCAAGTCAGGTTCAACACATGGAATATTTAGCTGAAATAGAGGATGAATTGTAGAGTAAGGGTTCTATGATACCATGTTATCCCAAAAGCTTAACTGGATTGGAAGAAGTGAATTTAATAATTTAATTAATATTCTAACATAAATATATGAAAAAAAAAGAAGAAAGAAAAGAAGAAAATCATTAAAATGAAAGGCATTCATTTTAGCTTCGATCTCATGCTATATTTAAAACTTTCAATAAACGTATTATAGTTCCTTGAAAAGGTTATGTTTAAGATGATTGAAACACTTAAAAGTTTCATCAGCTACCATGGACTTTCAGAACTACATGTGTATGCATTCTTTTGTTTTGACAGAAAATGAGGTTTTATTTATTACTTTACTGGAAATGATTGGGAAATGAATCAATTAAATATCCATCATTTTCATTTTCTTTATTATGCCATCATGCATCTCTTTGATCGATTCAATATTTGCAGTTGATTCTCGTTGATTACTTATACCACATTTTCCTCTTGGTGCATTCCTCCCTTTAATTTTGACATATAATTTGCTTTCAGGCAGTTTTGAGTGTGCAGGCCCCTGTGGAACATTCCAAGGAAGTGAATGATTGTAAGAATCTGATAAAGACGTTGGTCATGGGTAATTGATCCTCTTTCATTAATTTCCTTCTTTCTTTTATGTAATACATATTAATGAACAGTCTTTAGAGAATCAGGAATCTTGATTCTTCATTTTCTCACAGTTGATTTTTAACTTCCCATCTGCCAGTTTTGATTTGCTTACATTACTGCAAAAATGCCCTTTGAATATTTTTCTCTGTTTTATTATTTATTTTTTATTATTATCTTCCTAAAAATATTATCAATGGCTGTATACGTTATCAGGAATGAAGACTATCATATGGAGCATCACTCATGCACATTTGCCCCGATCACAGGTTTTTTTATTATCCAATTTAATAGTTCCTGATGTTTAGGGTTGACATTTGTTATCTCATATACTTACCAAAAAAAAATTTGTTATCTCATAATGTTTCTGATGGATAAAGTTTCTCCTTCCAACATTGAAATCACCCACAGGTGATTGATTCACCACCATCAAATTTACCTGTACCTCAAGCATTTAAAGGGTTGAGAGAAGATGAGGTACTACTCATAAGATGCCAAAATCCATAGTAGATCTCTTGGCGTGATTAAATTGTTCTGACTTAATTATTTTTGTTAGGTATGGAAAGCTTCCAGTGTTTTAAAGAGTGGTGTGCATTGCTTAGCGCTTTTCAAAGAGGAGGAGGAGGAAAGGGAAATGCTTCATCTCTTCTCTCGGATTTTGGCTATCATGGAACCTCGAGATCTTATGGACATGTTCTCGTTGTGTATGCCAGAGCTTTTTGAGTGCATGATTTGCAACACTCAACTCGTCCATATGTTTTCTACCCTTCTACAAGCCCCTGGGGTATATCAGCCATTTGCTGATGTTTTGGTTAATTTCCTTGTAAGCAGCAAAGTCGATGTTTTGAAGCATCCAGATTCGCCTGCAGCAAAATTGGTTTTGCATCTATTTCGATTTATATTTGATTCTGTTACTAAAGCACCTTCAGATTTCGAACGTATTTTGCAACCTCATGTGCCTGTTATAATGGAAGTTTGCATGAAAAATGCTACTGAAGTTGAAAGGCCTCTTGGTTATATGCAACTTCTTCACATAATGTTTCGGGCGCTTGCAGGATGCAAATTTGAACTTCAATTGCAAGACTTGATTCCTACCTCACAACCCTGCCTAAATATGCTATTGACTATGCTTGAGGGCCCAACTGGAGAAGATATGAAGGACCTTTTGTTGGAGTTGTGCTTAACCTTGCCTGCACACTTAAGCTCGTTGTTACCATACCTTCCTTGTCTTATGAAGCCTCTTGTTTTGTGTCTTAGAGGAAGTGATGAACTTGTAAGTTTAGGTTTAAGAACACTTGAATTTTGGGTAGATAGCTTAAATCCTGACTTTCTAGAAGCTAGCATGGCCAATGTTATGTCTGAGGTGATTTTAGCCTCATGGTCTCACTTGAGGCCTCCACCCTATCCTTGGGGTGCAAAAGCATTGCAGCTCCTCGGCAAGTTAGGTGGTCATAACAGACACTTTCTCAAAGAGCCCCTTGCACTTGAGTGCAAGGAGAATCCAGAGCATGGTCTGCGCTTGATTCTTACATTTGAGCCTTCAACGCCATTTTTGGTGCCATTGGATCGATGCATAAATCTTGGTGTAGCAGCTGCAGTGCATAAAAATGGTGCCATGGATTCTTTCTACAGAAAGCAGGCTCTAAAATTCCTTCGTATTTGCTTATCATCTCAGCTTAATTTGCCAGGAAACATTACTTCTGAGGAATATACAGCCAAGCAATTGTCGACTTTGTTAGTTTCTGTAGTTGATACATCTTGGCGGAGGTCTGAAGCATCAGATATAAAGGTTAATTTTATATTATTGTGATGCTTCATAAATTGCTGAAATCTAGTCTTTTAGTTCTTTGCAACCTTTTAGCATCCAATTTTTATTCTTCTATAATAATTATGTTTTATTTTCCCCTCTATTGTTTAGTTTTGTCGATTTTCTTGTTCGTTTTTCTCTTCCTAGTTAGGTATTTTCTTTTGTATACTTCCGGTGTACTTGAGGGCACCTTAAGCTTTCAATAAGACTAGATTTACTTATAAAATAAAATTATGTTTAATTTATTCATATTGCATTGTGTTTTATTTATTCATATCACATTGAATGTATTTGGACTTGTAGGAGTTTTATTTGGTGAATACTGGTGTTAGAGTGAAACATCCAATTGGTCGATTAATTTTTCTAGTAGTCGCCATCCTGTTATTGGGTGTCATTATGGTTGCCATCTGCATAAGGTAGTGCTTCAATTAGGTCTTAAAATTTCAGGAGGTTAATTGTAATAATCTGATTCTGGACTTTTTAGATTTCCGACACAGTTAGGGTGGCTGCATCTCTTGTATACTTTTCATCTACGAAGGCTTTGCCTCTTCTTATAAATTTTTTTTCATAAAAAAAAAAAAAGTTTGTGTTTGGACTAAAAAAAGTCGCTAATCTGGTTTTAAAAAATAATAATCTAAATTTGGGTTCATTTGGGAACTGAATAGCTACTTTTCTGAAGAGGCTTACATTCTTATTCAAAAAGCAGTGTACTACACATTTGAGTTATAAATAGCAAAAGAGCAACAAATTTGTGAGGGTCTTGTCATTTAGTTCCTTATGTTTGGACATACTATATTGTTAATAATCTGTTGTCTGCATAGTTCAAATTTTCTTGCTAAATCGCACTTTCGCAAGAATTTTATAGATTATGATGCCTACATGATTTGTTTGCTTTTTTGGTGGTGGTTACTCATAGTGGTAGGAGCAATTGATCAACACTACGCATTTGAGTTTCTGAATAGTGAAGAGCAACAAATTGAGTGAGGTTCTTGTCATTCAGTTGCTTATGTTTTTGTACATACTACGTAGTTAATAATCTGTTGTCTACATGGTTCAAATTTTCATGCTAAATAACACTTGTGCAATGTTTTACTTGATTATGATGCCTACATGATTTGTTTGCTTTTTGTTAGTGGTTACTCATTGTGGTAAAAGCAATTGTGGTAGTGTCCTTATTTTGCTCTACTGTTGGATGCATTCTTATAATTGTGGTAAAAGCAATTGTGGTGGAAGTTACGATTGCTTTTCATTCTCTCTCTCTCTCTCTCTCTCTCTCTCTCTCTCTCTCTCTCTCTCTCTCTCTCTCTCTCTCTCTCTCTCTCTCTCTCTCTCTCTCTCTCTCTCTCTCTCTCTCTCTCTCTCTCTCGTTGGGTGCGTTACTGTTATGTCTATTCAGATTTATATTCTCCAAGTGTCCTTTCTTCTCTCTTATATATTTATTTTAAACTTATACTCAAAAGATTGTGTATCATTATTTTATTTTAAAATCTACTGGCATTGTGATGTTAAATGATGCACTAATGCAGGCTGACTTGGGTGTAAAGACAAAGACCCAACTTTTGGCTGAGAAATCTGTTTTCAAGATTCTATTAACGACCATTATTGCTGCCGATGCAGAACCGGATCTTCATGATCCTAAAGATGATTTTGTTTCCAATGTTTGCCGCCATTTTGCAATGATATTTCACATTGATTCCTCCTCATCAAATGCTTCGATTGCAACTGCTGCACTTGGGGGTTCTGTGCTTTCATCAAATGTTAGTGTTAGTTCCAGGTCAAAGACTGGTACTTGTTTGAACTTGAAAGAGTTGGACCCTCTGATATTTTTAGATGCTTTAGTTGATGTGTTAGCAGATGAAAACAGGCTCCATGCCAAAGCTGCTCTTAATGCTTTGGATGTCTTTTCTGAAACACTTCTGTTCCTTGCTCGCTCAAAACATGCTGATCTGCTGATGTCAGGAGGCCCGGGGACACCAATGATTGTCTCTAGTCCCTCTATGAATCCTGTTTATTCACCACCCCCAAGTGTTCGAATTCCTGTCTTTGAGCAGCTTTTACCTCGCCTTTTGCATTGTTGCTACGGAAGTACATGGCAAGCACAAATGGGAGGTGTTATGGGACTTGGTGCTTTGGTTGGAAAGGTTACTGTTGAGATTTTATGCCTTTTCCAAGTAAGAATTGTGCGCGGGCTGGTACATGTTCTTAAAAGGCTTCCTATTTATGCTAGTAAAGAGCAGGAAGAGACAAGTCAAGTGCTTACGCAGGTTCTTCCTGTATTGAATAACGTTGATGAAGCAAACAGTGAACCGCACAAGCAAAGTTTTCAAGGAGTGGTTGAATTTCTTGCTTCAGAGTTGTTCAACCCCAATGCATCTGTTATTGTGCGAAAGAATGTGCAGTCATGTTTGTCACTTTTGGCTAATAGGACTGGTAGTGAGGTATCTGAATTACTTAGACCTTTATATCAACCTTTGCTTCAGCCGCTTATAATGCGGCCTCTACGATCAAGAACTCTTGAACAACAGGTAAACTTTGTTTCTAATGGTCATTTTGTAGAGAAGTAGATAAGGAGAATATTCTTATTGCTTGAAAACATGATCTTGTGTCATCAGGCTACATTGGTTAAATAGAAAACAACCTAGAACTTAATATGGAAAGGAATAATATCGTAATGAAATTAACATATAAATCAGCCTTATTTTAGGGTGGACTAAATATTCAGTAAAATTTTCAACAATCCCCCTCAAGTTGAAGCTTAGATGTCTTACATGTCAAACTTGATAAGGCTGAAGGAAGAATATTACTAGACACACTCTTTGTCAACTATTTGCCAGCTGTTCTCCTGTCTTCACATTTGGTGTGCAGATGATACATTCTTGAAGTTTTTTTGTAATAAAGTGTCGATCAATTTCAACATGTTTGGTTAGATCATGTTGGACTGGATTATGAACAATATTGATTGCCGCTTTATTGTCACATTACAATCGCATTGAGTCATTGGAGTCAAATCCAAGCTCTGCTAAGAGTATTTTCAAACATAATGTTTAACACTCCTTGAGCAATAGCTCTAAATTCTGCCTCTACACTAGATCTGGCAACCATAGACTGTTTCTTACTGTCATTTAACCAAATTACCTCTCACAAATGTGCAATAACATGATGTGGACTATCGATCAATAATCGAGCCAGCCCAATCTGCATCTGTATAGGATTCTATTTTTTAAATGATCATGTTGAGAAAACAATAACCTTTTACCCGGTGAGGATTTTAAGTAGCGAAGAATGCGATAAACTGCTTCCATATAAGGCTCTCGTGGAAAATGCATAATTTGACTCACCACATTAACTGCATATTCAATATTTGGACGGGTATGAGATAAATAAATCAACCGTCCAACCAATTGCTGATATCTGCCCTTATCCACCAAAGGGCTCTCGCTACCTTCTCCCAATTTAACATTTACCTCTACTGGATTGTTATTGGCTTTACATCCGAGCATTCATGTTTCCTTAAGAAGTTTAAGTTTGTATTTTCGTTGGGAGATAAATATACCATGCTTTGACCTTACTACTTCAATGCCTAGAAAATACTTCAAACTCCTCAAGTCTTTTATTTCAAACTCGTTAGCAAGATGATGTTTTAAGTTCTGTATCTCCCCATCATCATTTCCTGTTAAAACAATATCATCTACACGATTAAAGTTGTTACCTTTCCTTGATAGGAATGCTTAATGAAAAGTGTATGATCAGCTTGACTCTGCTTGTAACCAAATCTCTGCATAGCTCGGGAAAACATGCTCTTGGAGATTATTTTAGGCCATACAAAGCATTCTTTAGTTTGCACATTTTTCTCACTGAGGATGAATCTTCCAATCTAGGGGGAATTTTCATGTATACTTCTTCTTTGTCTCCAAGAAGAAATGTATTTTTCACATCAAATTGATGTAGAGGCCAATCCAAGTTTGCAACTATAGATAGTAGAACCCTAATTGAGTTTATTTTTGCTACTGAAGCAAATGTTTCCTCATAATCAATCTCATAGGTCTGAGTAAAGCCTTTTGCAACAAGTCTGGCTTTGTATCGTTCCACAGAACTATCGGCCTTATGCTTGATAGTGAACACCCATTTGCAGCCAACAACCTTCTTTTTGTTAGGTAATTTAACCAAATCTCAAGTTTTGCTTTTGTGAAGAGCTTCCATCTCTTCCGTGTATCGATGTCCTTCATTTTGGATACAAAGGAATGATATGTTGAAGAAATGTGTTGATAAGAAACAAAATCAGAAACTAGATGGTGCGTACATGACATAACTCCTTTGCGCTGTGCAATGGGTAGACTCTATTATTAACAATAGGTATTACATAATGCATGTTAAAAGTAGAAGTAGTATTACTTGAGCTAAGATAAGATATTTGGCATGTAGCATCAGAAATGGTCTTGGTGTCTGAAGTAAACTCTCAACTCTTCCATAGGCGGCACAAATGGCTTATTAGTAAGAGGAGACTCATTAGTAACCTATTGTTGCTCCGACTCTAGCATAGGAGTAGGGACAGATAACAAAGTCAAAAAATCATCTTCAATCTTACTCTCCCCTTGAAGAGGTGTTGGGGATGAAGAGAAATATGATTGTGGTTCAAAGAAAGTGACATCCATATAGAAAGTGTTTTCTGGATGAAGGGTGATAATATTTGTACCCCTTTCAAGTAAGAGAATAGCCCACAAAGACACATTTGAGGGCTTGAGGGTCTAACTTACTCCTAGCAGGACCATGAATATGGATTTAACAAACACAACCAAAGACTTTCGGAGAAATTCCTTTTGAAGTAAAGAAAGGTGGGGACAACACCTCGATGGGTGTTTTGAAATCTAGCCCCCGAGAAGGCATCCTATTGATGATAAGGCGTCCCCCCAATAAGATTTAGGAACATGTGTGTCAAGCATAAGGGAACGAGTTACCTCTAACAAATGCCAATTTTTTTTTTTTTTTTTGTTTAGCTACACCATTTTGCTGCGGAGTGTCGACACACGTGGTTTGGCGTATAAGACCTTGCTCTCGAAAATACGTCTCAAGATTTCCAGACATATATTTACCTCTATTGTCAGAACGAACAATTTTAATCGTGGCATTAAACTGAGTCTGAACCATCTTGTAAAACATCTGAAACATGGAAAATACATCACTTTAGTCCTTTAGCAAGTAGATCCATGTGTTCCGAGAAAAATAACCAATTATTTATTTATTTATTAAGGGTAAATTTTATTAAAAACAACGTAAGGTGCTCATTGTACACATAGAGTATACAAAAAGCAAAAAGCTCACCACTGACCCATTCCATACAAACCCACAAAACAAATTAACTTCTAAACCCTTCAAACTCACAACCCTCGAGCTTATCCTCTCTTAAATACCCAAAACCCAAATAACAATTGAAGCCCCATCGAACACCAAAACAAAACCAACAAAAGCCCGGGAAGACAACCCAAAGCAAGACCCAGCGGGACTCCACCCCATCAAAGTAGACAAACCACACCGTCGAACCACCCGAAGAAGACAACATCGGCGGGAACTACCACCATATCCTTCCAAACCCAAAGAAAACCTGTTGGAACCATATCCTTTCCACGTTGCAGCTGCAGCTGCGACGCCAAACGGGCAAAATCCAGGCCTCGAACAGTGAACCCCTCGATCCTACCGCTCCAGAGGAGTCCTTGACCACCGGTTCCCCAAGACAAACCGTCGGTCTCTTCTCTGAGACAATCCTAATCTGCTACCCCGCTGAGAGAGTAGATACAACCGTGACAAAAAGCTCTCTCCTACCACCCACCGCGAACATCGCCACCTTCAGGAACCTGCCGATGCTGTTGCCGTATCTCTTGGGGAAAAAAAAAACTCGGTGCCCTCTCGAAGACATCTGAAACCATTAGAGGCAGAGATGCTCTCAAGCTCTGCCATCTTCGAACGAAAAAATCCCTCCTTGCCTCTAACCGAAGGGCCGATAAAGCTTCCACCACCACGAGAAGCCGTCTTAACAACAATGATAACCAAGAATCAGCGGCCAAACTACTTCAGCACGCGCCGCCACCCTCTCTATCAGAGCCACAAACCCAGTCGCACCCACAGCTATAGAACCACCTAAATGACAGTGGTACACTTGGTGGAAAAAGGATGGCACCCAGTTGCACCCACAGCTACAGAACAACAGAAGACGGTGGCACACTTGGAGGAAAAAGGATGACGGAAAGGAAAGGAGGTTAGGGAGGGTGGAGAAGAGCCGAGCTTGAGTCGGTGGGGTTGTATATAAAGAAAGAAAGCAAAAGAAAAAACAAAGGAACAAAGACAACGAAAACCAGAGAGAAAAAACGGAGAAAGAAGAGAGGGGAAAGGGAGGAGAGAAGAGAAAAAGAGAAGAAGCTCTTCCCTCCTCCCCTAAAAGACACTCAATCAAGAGACAAACCACCGATAACCAAATAAAGAGACCACCCGTGTTCCTTGGCTCTCCTAAGTCTCACAGAGTAGGGATTTGGAAGAGCATAAGGAAGGCGTGGAGTTTGTTTTGCAGACATGCTAGTCTTATTTTGAGAAATGGGCCAAGGATTAGACTTTGGGATGATATGTTGTGGATAGATACTCTCAAGGAAGCTTTCTAGTTTTGTATGGCATAGCTTGCGATAAGAATGCGCCCATTGTAGCCCACTTAGTTTCAGAGAGGAGAGCCCATTTTGTCCGATCATGGTAGAAAATATGGGTTTTTTTGCCCACCAATAACCAATCGACATGTCAGCTAAAAACAATAAAAACTAAAAAACTGAAATGCTGTTGATGTATTGAATCCCTCTTACATCTTCCCATTTTTCCCTTCTCTTTGTTCTTTGTTCTTCTATTCTTTTTCTTTCCTTTCACTGGGACACGGTGAGGCAGAGGGAGAGAGTGGGTTCGAGAGGGGGAGATTGGGAGAGAGAGATCGGGGGAGAGAGTGAAACAGAGAGAGATGCTGTCGGAGAGAGAAAGAGAGATGCCGAGAGAGAGAGAGACGAACAGAGAGAGGATCCGATCGACGGTGGGCCAGCGCCGGAGGAGCAGGAGGCGACGTCCGGTTCTGGGTCGTCGACCGGTGGCCGGAGGTGCGATTTTCGGTGGCCAGAACCAATTTTTGACGAGGCAGGGACGGTCCAGCAGTTCTTGTGGAGCGGTGATCACATATGGTCCGGTGATTTGGTGCTCTCGGCATTCTGGTTCAATCAGAGATGGTGAACGGCGATGTGGTCGGGGTCGAACTCGAGTCGGCCACGTGGTGGCGCAGCTTCCATGGGCTACGCCGGTTTGGTTGTCTGGGTCGGGGTCGAGGTCGAGGGTCGGTGGTCGGAGCTGGTTTCTAGCCTGACATGCCCATCTCTCTCCCTCGATCTCTTCATTTCACTACAATGAGAGAAAAAAAATCGGGTGTTTTGCTTGTATGTGATTTTCTTACTCCAGGCTTACGTGTCAATTTCTCATTGGTGGGCAAACAAAGCCTACTTTCTACCACAGCCGAATTGAAGTTATTCCCTTCAGAGAGTGGTTCCATTCAATGGGATGTGAGCTTTATACGAGCGGGTACACGATTAGGAGGTGGATGTCGTGGCTTGCTTCTTCACCTTGTTGTATTCCATTAAAGTGAGTCGCGAAGGGAAAGATCAACTTTGGTGGTCTCCTTCTCATAAAGGGAAATTTGATGTTAGATCTTTCTATAAGGTTCTTGCTTACAAAGAGGTAATGCACTTTCTTTGGAAAAAGTATTTGGTGGATCAAGGTTCATTTGAAAGTGGCTTTTTTCACTTGGCCTGTAGCACTAGGGAAGATCCTTGCCATGGACAACTTTAGAAAGATGCATGTCATTGTGATTGATAGATGTTGTATGTGCAAAATGAATGGGAAATCTGTGGATCATCTTCTTCTCCTTTGTGGGGTTGCACGCGCTCTATGAGATGATATCTTTAGTCGCTTTAGTCTATCTTGGGTTATGCCTCTTCGGGTGGTGGATTTATTTGTTTCCTGGTGGACTGGTGGTCGCTCTCAGAGTGCTATTGTGTGGAAGATAATTCCTGCTTGTCTTTTATGGTGCTTGTGGAGGGAATGAAATGATAGACAGTTTGAGGATAAAGAAATAATGATTGAGGCACTCATTACTTTTTTCTTATTTTCTTTGTACTCTTGGATTATGGCATTCCTACTTCCCTTAGTAATCAGCTTTAATGATTTTCTTGTTCTTTTTTCTCCTCCTCCTTAGCCTCTTTTCTTGTATACTCCTTGTATACTTTACTGCGCTTTGCATTTTTTAACGATCTTTCTTACTAATAAAAAAAAATTATCATAAGTAGGATCATTGAGCTTTGGTTCTTGAATTTTGCCATTCAAGTTGAATTTTTCCTCTGTTCTCTTAATAGACAAGAGTAGATTGTGATCAAGCAAGATAATTGAGCCCATCCAATTTTACATTTGTGATTTGAAGAGTTGGATTTTCACCGTGGTAGATCAACTAACTCTCTATCCCTTTCGTCAGATTTGTTAAATCAGACATCCAACCAAATAAAGTACTCCAACACAACTGGTGGGCTCAAAAAAAAATTACAAGTAAAAGAGAATACTAAAATTGAACCATAAAAAAATACTAATTATTTTGCAATCAGCATCTGCCATTTTTTTTTATTAGTGTTAAATTGTTTTCTCTATAAGATCTTATTATTCATCAAAAAGAAAAGAAAAGAAAAGAAGGAATCTGCCATTTTTTTATTTACTAAACGACAGATTGTTTAGTTCACTTTAGTGCTAAAGTGCAAGTCGTTGGTAGTATAGTTGATTCTGGTTGAACAGACCAATAAAGCCCTATTGAACAACATGTTGTTCGCAACAGTCCCAAAACGACGTGTCGTTTAGTCATGCAGAATAGAATTGTCTCGCCGTCGCCGGAGGTCTACGCGCTGCTGCTCACGTACTTCGGTAGGCCTAAAAAATTTCAGATCAAATCATAAACCGTCGAACAAGTTAGGAAAGACCACCTTGATCACAATCGATCCATCAAACATAATGAATAATATTCGTGATGGACCTAGTGCTCACCAAATCGCAACCGTTTGTCAGAGGAACGGCTTAGAGAATGCCGGTGGTACCTTTTGTGAATCGAGCAACCTAGATTATGGTGAGCCACATCTAGTTGCACACTCACAAAGAGCTAGTCGCACAACCGCGGGTAGAGAAGAGGAAAAACGAAGAACCCAAAAAATAAAGAACCCTAATTCGACTATAATACCATGTAGAGAAGTAGAGAAGGAGAAAATATTCTTATTGCTTGAGAACATGATCTTGTGACATCAGGCTACATTGGTTAAATAGAAAACAACGTAGAACTTAATATGGAAAGGGATAATATCGTAATCAAATTAATATATAAATCAGCTTTATTTACGGTGGACCAAATATTCAGCAAATCTTCAACACATTTTTAGAAATTTATTTGATTGGATGGCATTTAGGTTGGGACGGTTGCAGCTTTGAATTTCTGCCTGGCCTTGAGGCCACCTCTTCTCAAGTTGACTCCAGAATTAGTTAATTTTCTGCAAGAAGCATTGTCAATAGCTGAGGCTCATGAAACTGCCTCGGTTGTGAAGTTCATGAATCCAAAAGTGGCCACATCATTAAATAAACTCCGAATAGCTTGCATTGAGCTATTGTGTACGACAATGGCATGGGCAGATTTTAAAACTCGAAATCATTCTAAACTTCATACAAAGATTATTAACATGTTTTTCAAGTCATTCACATGTCGGACGCCAGAAATTGCTGCTGCTGCGAAGGAGGGCTTGCGACAGGTTTTGTTGAGCTTCTATCATATTGGTTGATTTATTTGTTCTTTTTATCTTGATGATGAATATGTGTGGCTTTAAATTATGATCAGCGTAAAATGCATTTTCTAGTATTGTCTATCTTTTGGTTCAACTAAGAAATTCCTTTTAAACTTTTTCGTGTACTTGACCATCAGGTTTTGATCATCTGCTATATTGCATCCATTTCAGTAAAGCAATATGGTTTGTTGTTGAACTGTAAGTTGACAGACAAAAGGTCATCTTAGAACATCCACAGTAAAACTCATTGTGAATCTAACGGATTATGTAGCTCAATGCCAGAATAGAGGGATGCTGCATTTGTGAACAGTATTTTACAAACCTATAATTATTTTATTCTCCCTCCCTCTCTTTTTGAGTCTCTTGAAACTTCTACCATCGTCTTCAACTCTTCTCCGGCCTTTTCTCTTTCCCAATCAAACCTCAAATGATGTAGCTCCTCCCTACCTCGCTATAATGGAGCCCCTGATCCTTAGGGTTGTGAGGGCAGCAATTTGAGACAGGATGGGGCCGAAGAGAGAGTTGTGAGAGAGATCGAGAGAGAAGAGTCCAGCCGCATTGAAGAGATGGGAAGGGATGGGCTTTCAGGAGTGGTTGTTCTGTCGGGGTTCCTCTTTGTTTGTGATGGCAGAGATTGAAGTGCAATTGGTGATCAACGATGGAGATGTGGAAGAGGACACCAAAGGGGGAGAGGAGGAAGAAGATGGCATGGGCGGAATCAAGGTCGTTGGGTGGAATCAGGGTTTGCAATGGATACTATCAGGAGGAAGATGGAAGCTACGGGAGAAAGGAATTTGCAAGGGATACAGGAGTAAGATTGAAGCTACGGGGGAAGGGAACACGTGGAAGCTTCTAGAACAAATATTTAACAAAAAGAATAAAAAATATTAAAAATAATTATTTTAATAAAATAGATAGAAGTTTACATAATCGGTTGGATGATAGTTTTAAAACTAGCAAAAATGGTTTTTGGTGGTTATCTATTTTAGCTCAAAATTCTCATAAGCCGCTGTGAATGCTCTGAATAGTAGAAATCACAACATACACATTTATCACAAATTGACAACAAAGCCATATAACATCTATCTGTTTAAGTATTATCAACATAATATTTATATCAAGGAATGGCTTTACAAAGATTAAGCGACACAAGCGTCACAAGCTATTTATATAACCTATAAAATAGTGGACACCCATGGTCTAACCATTACGACCGTCGTAACAAGCTTTAGTCATAATATCTTGAGTACTGCTACGAGATTGCCAACTACGACAGGAGTACCTACAACCAAAGCATCAATGACTGCACGGTTGTGGGGTTAACCACATCCGCACATGTGAAATTATGAGTTCACCATTTCAGTACATAATATACCAAGACCTCAGTAATATACTACTCATTGAGTTTTCGCAAAGAACCGACTTTTCTTTGTTCTTACGTTTACAATAACAAACCATTTTTATAAACTTTTTTCTTGAAAACATGTAACTGATGAAGTAAACATCGACTATTAAAAAACATTTAAAGCATACTATGTAGTTGTGAACATATTTAGAGTTCCAATCTATCGCTTGAAAGCTTCTACATTTAGACCCATCTACAATATATTACTTTTGATCGGTAGCTCAGACATATGTACACACGATCACTCCATTACAGAATTCACGCCTACAAATAAGTCTTCAGCAAGAAAACAATGGCATCTAACTCTTCCATACTAAGATATTATCATTCTCCAAAATACAAGCAACACCATATCTAATCGCATTATAGCTTTGTGCCTTGAACGTTAGTTGATCATGCGAGCACTAGAGTAAAACTCTAATATGCAAGCACGTCTTTACTGAAGAATAATGACAGTTAGCCTACTTAATTATAGACATGCTATTACTCAATACATGGGTAACGTGAACATCCTTGTACATCCAGGTTCAATGCTTTTAAATCAGTTATGTAAACCATCATAAAGACAACTATAGAAAATTTGAAAAAACAAACACTATAATGCATTCAAGTAGTGCCAAAGGAAACTTCGACCCATAGGTCTTGACAAACAACACCTCAGGGAACACTAGCCCACAGGTCTTTGGCAAACAACACCAAAGGAAACACTGGCCCACAGGTCTTTGGCAAACAACACCAAAGGAAACACTGGCCCACAAGTCTTTAGCAACGATGCCACAGGGAACTTTGGCCCATAGGTCTTTTGAGCCCTGCCAATGGGACCGCCAGCCCAAGGGTCTTACCAAGCCCTATGTCCAAGGGAACTCCGGCCCTGCTAAAGGGACCGCTTGCCCAAGAGTCTTACCAAAGCCCTATGCCCAAGGGAACTCTAGCCCTCAAGGTCCTAACAAACAATGCCAATGGAAACTCAGGCACAAGGGTCTTTAACAAACAACGCCAAAGATAACACTGACCCAAGGGTCTTGAACAACCAATGCCAAAGGGAACACTGGCCCTCAGGTCTTTAACACGCAATCCAATAATTTATGCTAAAGATACTTTACTTTTGCTTTTCAAGAACTATGCATTTAACATACGCTTTATTTAAATAGTAAACCAATCAATGTGTTATTTTTCTAAATCACAATTTGCATTAATTTAAATTCTAACAACAACAAACAATCAAACACTTTAAAACAGTTCAAATAACACTCCTCATTCATGCATCAATTTCTTTAACATTATTTTCTTCAACATAATTGATATATTTCAACATAATGAGAAATTACTCAAAACATCCAAAAAGCATATAATTAACATATGTTGGTTAAGTTACGTAAAACAACATATAATTCGCAATTCTACAAATATATAAAAATATAATTTTCTCAGTGAGTAGAATACTCACCTTTACTGCTCGGACTCATGACTCGAGTATCCCCCACGTTCTACTTACCTAGAACTCAACGTTGGAGAACAATTGAAATCTCCACATAACGTGTCTGCAAACATTTATGATGTTATACTAAGCTATTGAACCCCATACTCTATGACATATAAACTACCCGAGTGTTCACACGTTGCATTATCTGCTTCTAAAGCTAGCTAGGTACCTCGACTACTAGTAGGTTAAGCCTTAATCTTGGGTTCACATTTTATCTCTCTATGATCCTTGTCTCATTCGGTTCTACTAATACAATAAACCCCAACTTATCTTCTTTTCACATTTGGCCATCTATAATTTCTCACATTAGTCATCGCATTCAGCACCCTCTTTAAAATCACCATAAACCATACTTCATTAACTTTAAACTCTTCTCAACGAACCAATACCGAAACAATATTTAACAAACTAACACCAACATCATAAGTCACTCTAAATCAGCCCATCAAAATATTGAGATTGAACACAAACATACAAATTCATCCATCTAACCTCCAACTCACAGCCTTAAACATCATCAAAACACCTCCATAAACACTGTACCGAAATCCACCAAGCCTAGTTCCAATTTCAATTAACATCAACACTAAATTTACACATCCAAAACCACCAAAATCAAGACCCTTAGAGGAACAATTAATCCAACACGAATCTCATACAACCATAGCCATCAAAAGTTACCAAAATCAACATCAAAATCCCAATAAACTAACCACAAGCGTCAATCACAGCAGCCACTTAACCCAAAGACCCTAAGACAATCAACAACTCAATTAGAATTTCAACCAACCAAAGCCAAGCAAAACACTCCTCCAAAAACATCTCCTTTGAAACCTAATCACAACCAACACCGGTTGATCTCCCAACAACAAATGGCCAGCCCCTTCAACTGAAACAAAGCCTGGTCGTAACACCCAAAAATCATGTTTAACTATTTTTTTTGAGAACTCAACTTCAGAATACCATAAACAAGAATATCACCAAAACTCTAGAAACATCACAATTGGTCAGAGGGCCATTCGGCCAACTCATAGAGGAATACCCAGAATTTTCTCATCACAGACCAATCGGCTAACAAGAAACCCAAAATCTCCATGCACCACTGACCGGAACAGGGGAAACCCAAATCAAAGGATCAGTCGTCAACAGCAACTAAAATACCCACAGAACAAACCAAGTCCGATCCAAGTTTCCAAGATAAAGTCTATCGATAATAACCCAAAATAAATCAAAGGGATCACAAGAAATAACCTAGAGGATTTTATTTGAATCACCAAAAACCCCCTGGAAATCGCATCCTCCTAGCTCCTCCGGCGTGGACCCACCGGCGATTGGGTTCACTGGCTCCACCGGCGTCGTCTGGTCCGGAAGGATCGGGTCTCTCTCTCGAGTTCACGATGTCTCTCTCTCAATCTCTTGGTTTGTAAAAGAAAATGAAAAGGGGGATGGGTTTCGGTTGAAAATGAAGAAACAGGGGAGAGGTGTGCGATCAGGAAAAATGGAGAGAAAATAAAGGAAAGAGGAAAAGGGATAGAGTGGCACGGTGTTAGTGTTTGAGTGGTTGGGACTTATCTTCTCTTAATTAATCGGGTGCCGGCACGTGGCAATTAATCACCTAACTTCTCTTACATTTTTATGACCAATTTTTATAAATTATTGCAAGACCCACTTTGAACTAATTTAATTATTTAATAATTAATATTTGGCCCTATATTTATTTAAATTATATTTTACTATAAAGTTAATTATTTATTTAATTAAGATTCATTATTATTATTTATTCGAATTCTATTATTTTATCTTAAACTGATTTTATTTTAATAATATAAGTATCATTTAAAATCTAATATTAATTCATTTTATTTAATAATATGATTTATTAATTGCTTAATTTCCTACTAAATTTTTTTTGGCCTTTACATTTAATAATACGTGTGCATGGTGCATGCTTGGTATGCTTCGATTGGGATTGTTTTAGAATTTTCTAAAGCTATTTTTCATTGTCATTTAGGTTATTAATCAGAAAATGATGCCCAAAGAACTTCTGCAGAGCAGCCTCAGGCGTATTGTAGTCAACTTAGTTCATACCAAGAACCTCAGCATGCCTCTTCTGCAAGGCATGGCCCACCTGCTTGAGCTTTTGCCCAATTGGTTTAGTATTAACTTGGGTGGCAAATTGTTAGAGCACCTTAAGAAATGGTTGGAGCCAGAAAAGCTTGCACAGAGTCAAAAGTCATGGAAGGCAGGTGAAGAACCGAATATTGCAGCGGGTAATGCATCTATCTAGATTTCATCTGTTATGGTAAAGAGTTGGTTATACGTAAACCTACACAAATCCTTTTGAATGAACCTTCTCCAATTATTTCTTTAGCTCTGAAAAACGACCATTTTGTTGTTTTCTATTTAGTGTTTTTTTTATCGGAACCTGACAGTAAGATTTTCAAATACGCAATGATGAGTTGTACCTGTACGGGAAGGAACCATAGAGAATGTTTTGTTCCTTGTGGGTACGTACGTATAAGTTATAACCGAATTGGTTATAACCCACTTGCTTGTTCTGATGATATCATGTCGATCTCTCTGTTCTGTGCAGCTATTATTGAGCTTTTTCACCTCCTTCCCGCGGCTGCATGGACGTTTCTTGATGAACTTGTAACCTTGACAATTGAATTGGAAAGAGCATTACCACCAGGACAAGTGTACAGTGAGATTAACAGTCCATATCGTCTTCCACTAACTAAATTTTTAAATCGATATGCAACAGAAGCTGTTGAATATTTTCTCAATCGATTAAGTGAACCAAAATACTTCAGGCGGTAAGGTGTACAGTGATGAATAAGTTGATTTTCTGATTTCATTAGAGATCAGATATTAACTTCTTTCCTCTGTTTGTAAAATTCAGGTTTATGTATATAATCCGATCAGATGCTGGCCAGCCGTTGAGAGATGAACTTGCAAAGTCACCACAGGAGATACTGCGAAATGCCTTCCCAGAATTTGCACCTAAATCTGATGTAGCTATGACTCCAGGAACTTCAGGTACACCTGCTGCAATATTAGGCAACGAAGGCCTTGTCACTCCGCTACCTGATACTTCTAATCCAGCATCTGCCCCCTCTAGTGCAACTTCAGATGCTTATTTTCAGGGACTTGCACTTATCAAAACATTGGTCAAATTGATACCTAGCTGGTTACAGGATAACCGTCCTGTCTTTGATACCTTGGTACTTGTTTGGGAGTCACCTGCAAGAATATCTCGTTTGCATAATGAGCAGGAGCTGAATTTAGTGCAAGTGAGTTTATTTTGATTTGCGCAAGTCATTAAATTTCTGCTCTTTTGTTGTTTTGTTAGTGAGAGATTCTCATATAAAATCTTTCCTTCTCCCTGATTTAAGATTATACTAGATGCCTGTTTCATTGTATCTAATGAAGTAATGCTACATGTCATACCTATGTCCCTCTTGTGTTCCTCTAAAAATGAGGTGGCTTTTAAAATCACTATTGAGTTTGTGATTGATCAAAATTGAATTTTGATCACATGGTGATTTTAAAAGCCACATCATTTTTAGAGGGACACAAGAGGGACATGGATATGACGTTTAGAGTTACTCCTGTGCATGACATAATTATCCAATTATCCTTTACTCGTCTCATTATTGATTATGTACCTTTTTCAGTTTTCTATGTGGATTTTCCACGTAAAGTTTTTTGCTTGTCAGTTAACTGGTGACTGAGACTTGTTTTCATCACAATTGCTGAAATGCAGGTGAAAGAAAGCAAATGGCTTGTCAAATGCTTCCTGAATTATTTAAGACATGACAAAACAGAAGTCAATGTTCTTTTTGATATACTCTCCATCTTCCTGTTTCATACCCGCATTGATTATACCTTTCTGAAGGAGTTTTATATCATTGAGGTACGTCAATTCTTGGATCTGATAAGAGTTCTCTGTCATATTTTAATTATTCATGCGACCAATCGTCATGCATTCTTTCAGGTTGCAGAAGGTTATCCGCCCAACATGAAAAAGGTGCTTCTCTTGCACTTTTTGAACCTTTTCCAATCAAAACAACTTGGTCATCATCACTTGGTGGTTGTAATGCAAATGCTTATTCTCCCAATGCTCACTCATGCCTTCCAAAATGGCCAAAGTTGGGAGGTCGTTGACCCTACTATTATAAAAACAATTGTTGACAAACTTCTTGATCCTCCAAAAGAGGTGCTTTCTTGACTTCATCCTCAACTTTTGTGTGTTTTGCTAATCTACCTGTCAATTCTGTTTATAACTAACAAAAAACTTGCATTATCTAATCATTTAAAACCAATAATGTAATGGTAGTTCTTTTCTTAATTAATATATCTCAACTATTCTGGACCTCTTTACTAGGTTTCTGCCGAGTATGATGAGCCTTTGAGAATAGAACTTTTGCAGCTCGCCACGCTGCTTCTTAAGTATCTCCAGAATGACCTTGTCCATCATAGGAAAGAGCTGATCAAGTTTGGCTGGAATCATCTCAAACGTGAAGATAGTGCCAGTAAGCTGTGGGCATTTGTGAATGTTTGCCACTTCTTGGAGGCCTATCAGGCCCCGGAAAATCTTATTCTCCAGGTATGGCTGTATAGACTATTAGACTTCATGTCTCTAGTGAATTATTATATCATAATGATATAATGAAATTTGTTAGTGCTGATTTTCTAATTTACCCAGGTTGCCGTCAATAAAAAAACTCAATGAACAATTTTTCTGTCTGAATCTATGTTTTCTGATGCTGTATGTTAATAATGTCAGAATTGGAGTACTCGGATTATACCTTTTTTTGGTGCTCCTGGTTCCTACCTTCAGCAGAATCCTGCCACCTCATTTTTTTTTTCTGCAAAATCTGGAATAGTTGGGTTTTCTACTTTGTTGTCTATGGTCATATGAAACGCGGTTGTGCTCAAACATGCACCGTCATTTTTGCGCACAAAATATATAAAGCAAATGTTTCTATATGGTAATCTGACCCAGATTTGAAACTGCAGGTTTTTGTAGCACTTCTTAGAAGTTGCCAACTGGACAACAAAACGCTAATCGAGCAGGCCCTTGATATACTAATGCCAGCACTACCTCGAAGGTTGCCTCTGGGGGATTCTCGTATGCCAATTTGGATATGGCACACAAAAAAAATTCTGGTTGAGGAGAGTCACTCAATCCCCAATTTGATTCACATTTTCCAGCTCATTGTTCGCCATTCAGATCTCTTCTACAGCTGCAGAGCACAATTTGTACCGCTGATGGTGAATTCAGTCAATCGCCTTGGATTGCCATATAACACCACAGCAGAAAACAGGCGTCTTGCCATTGAGCTTGCTGGATTGGTGGTTGCTTGGGAAAGGCAAAGGCAAAATGAAATGAAAGTAGTAACTAATAGCGATGTACCTGGCCAGAGCAGTGATGCATTTAATCCTGGTTCTGCTGGTGCTGATCCTAAGCGTTCAGTGGATGGGTCTAATTTTCCTGAAGATTCAAACAAGCGAGTAGAAGTTGAGCCTGGTCTTCAATCCCTCTGTCTAATGTCACCCGGTAGTGCATCATCAATCACTAACATTGAAACTCCTGGATCTGCTAGCCAACCTGATACAGAATTCAAGCTAAATGCTGCTATGGAAGAAATGGTTATCAATTTTCTTATCAAGGTGAGGCTTTCTTTCGCTTGTGCTTTCATCTATGAGTTAGATCGACTGATGATGCCAGATTACAGTTTCATTGAAGTTCCTGCTTTTGGGTGTTAAAACCTCATAGATTTAGATTTCATGGTTGTCTAACCTGTTGATGTTCTGCTTGTTTGCAACTTTCTTTGCACTGTTGTCTAATTTATAAATTTTTACTGGAATCTATTTTCATTTGGTTCTTGACTTTGTTATATTGTCAATTTATTACTTCACATGAAACTCCAATTGATTTAAATTTGTGTGGTGTTCTGTTACAATTGATGGGTTAAAGGTTAAAAAGTCCGTCTCCCACTAACAGATAAACAATCCATCCAATCCCCTCCTATCCCACGATGCAGTACATGTCTGACTTGTATACAATGTATGTTAAAAGGCAGTTTCCTGAAATGCCCAAGTTGAGAATGCAGTTAACTAGAAAGAGTTACCATCTTTTGCACTGACCAACTTTCTTTTGGTGCCCAAGTGCCATGTCTTTCATCTTGAATAAATCTGAGTTTAACATAACGACATTTCTGCCTCCATTGATCTGTCTAAAATGTTGTGATGTTTTATTCATTCTGATGTTTGGTTTACTGCATTTACTTCTCTTTTTGAGAACAGGTTGCGTTGGTGATTGAGCCTAAGGACGAGGAAGCAAGTATAATGTACAAACAAGCTTTACAGCTACTTTCACAAGCCTTAGAAGTGTGGCCTACGACCCATGTTAAATTCAATTATTTAGAAAAGCTGCTGAGCAGTATTCAACCATCTCAGTCAAAGGACCCTTCCACTGCTCTTGCTCAGGGCTTAGAGGTAATGAACAAGATTTTGGAGAAGCAGCCACATTTGTTCATTAGAAACAACATCAATCAGATTTCTCAAGTATGTCCCTGCCCCCTTTATTTTAACTGATAGGTCCAATGACCAAAATTTTCATATTCATCATTGGTGCTATTTGTGTTTCTTTCTTTTATTTTTTTTTTTAATTTTTTAATTTTTATTATTATTTTTTTAAAACTTTTTGTAGATTCTTGAACCCTGTTTCAATCACAAAATGTTAGATGCCGGAAAGTCATTGTGCTCCCTGTTGAAGATTGTCTTTGTTGCTTTTCCCCTAGAAGCTGCCACTACACCACAAAATGTTAAACTATTTTACCAGAAGGTTGATGAGCTGATACAGAGGCACATTAATGCTATCACAGCTCCTCAAGCATCAAATGAAGATAGCACTGCTAGTTCAATTAGCTTTGTGCTGCTTGTCATTAAAACCTTTGCAGAGATACAGAAGAACATCGTTGACCCTAACAGCTTGGTTCGTATTCTTCAGCGCCTGGCACGAGATATGGGATCATCAGCAGGCTCTCATCTGAGACAAGTATGCCCTTATTTTCTTTTTTGTTTTCAATGGAGAGGTCAAATTTATAACCCCCCCCCCCCCCCCCCACCCTTTCCCTTTTGTGTTTTGACTTGTTTTTATCCATACATAACTTGAGTTTTCTTGTTTTGCAAGGATTACTCATTTACATGACCACTGATTGGAAAGTTTTCGAATCTTTTTTATTCACTTTCTCTTTTGATGCATCCCCTGCCTTGCCAATGGCAATACGAATTTTGGTATTGTGCCAGAATGTTGGATTTCTTTCCACCTGGTGTTCCATGCTTCTGTTCCTAAATTTTTTTTCATATTGCGTGTAGTCCATTGTGTTCATATGGTCGTTACTGTTCATTTTTTCCTTTGTTCCTGATTGTTTTAAGTGTAATCTTAATGATGTCAATTTTAATTTAGGGTTAAATACCTTATTAATACTTGAGTTTTAAGCTTTTATCAATTTGGTACCTGAGTTTCCATTTGTTTCATAGGTGTTACTTGAGTTTTGAGAAAAAACCCATTTAGTACCTTTGTTTAGTTTTCCATCCAAAAATTAACGGTTCGCCACGTATCAAATTTGAGATTGACACGTGGCACTACAAAAAATAAAAATAATTTTTTAAAAAAAATTAATTAAAAAATAATAAAATTAAAAAATTAAAAAAAGAAAAAAGAAAGGGCCGGTCTAGGGTGGCTGAACCACTCCATGGGTGGTGGTTTGGCCACCCCTTGAGAGAAAAAAATAAAATAAAATTGAGATGGTGGTTTTGGCCCTTAGGAGTGGTTCGGCCACCCCCAAGCCGATCGGTTTGGGGGTGGTTTGGCCTGCCTGGCTTGGGGGTGGCCGAACCACCCCTAAGGGCCATGGGGATGGCTTGACCACCCCCAGACCGGCCGGCGGCCGAACCACCTCCCAAGGGCCAAAACCACCATCTCTCCCTTTTATTTATTTTTTTAATTATTTTTATTATTATTATTTTGTCTCTCGAGGGGTGGCCGAACCACCCCAGCTCAGCCACCCCCTTTATTTTTTGTTTTTTATTTTTATTTTTTATTTTTTTTTTATTTTTAATTAATTTTTAAAGAATTTTAATTTTAATTTTTTTATGTAGTGTCATGTGTCAACCTTAGATGTTGACACGTGGCGAACAGTTAATTTTTAGATGGAAAACTTAACAAAGGTACCAAAGTGGTTTTTTTTTTTTTTTTTTTCCAAAATTCAGGTACTACCTATGAAACAAATGAAAACTTAAGTACCAAATTGATAAAAGCTTAAAATTCAGGTACCAATAAGATATTTAACCCTTTAATTTATGCGCATCACTTTGGATAGTGCAGAGTATTTCAGATTTGTTTTTGAGGGTCAAAAGATGGAGTAGATAGAAGGGATTTCAGTGATCATATTTTCTCAGAACAGATTGTACACTGATAAATTTCCTTAGGAATTGGGTGTCAATTATGAGCCTTCATTTCGTTTTTCAATCTTCAAATGAAATCAGACTCTGACCATTGTTAATTATTAGATATTGTTTTATCTTGGAAACTGTGAAGATGTCAATTTTTGGATCCATGGCCAACATTTTGCCAGTCTGAGGTTGTCTGCCCAATGTGCAGACTAGGTGAGTTTTGATGTGTCAGACCCAAGTATGATGCAATTTGTCATGGTGATTATGTTTTATTAAGTTTGGTATATTATTAATCCCACTTGATGTTTGTGTCATAGTTGTACATTCTGCTCTTGGGGTCTTCTCCAAATTCTGATTTGCAAGTTCAAAGTTGAATGCCTTGTAATTCTTATTCACTAGGATCTTGATGTTTATTGGATATTATCACATCAACCGTTATTTTTACTTGACACGTTTTACTTACTCATTTGTTGAATTACATTAAGCAAGCTACCATCCATATCCAGGGCCAGAGAACCGATCCTGATTCTGCTCTCACTTCTTCTCGACAAGGTGCTGATGTTGGAGTAGTCATCTCTAATCTAAATTCTTTTTTGAAACTTGTCAGTGAGAGGGTCATGCTTGTTCCAGAGTGCAAACGATCCATAACTCAGATCTTGAATGCCTTGCTCTCAGAGAAAGGTACTGATTCTTGTGTGCTTCTCTGCATTGTTGATGTGATAAAAGGGTGGATTGAAGATGACTTCAGCAAGCCAGGCACATCGGTCAAGTCAAATTCTTTTCTATCTCCGAAGGAAATAGTTTCTTTTCTTCAGCAGCTTTCACAAGTTGATAAGCAAAACTTCTCCCCTAGTGCTCTGGAAGAGTGGGATAGGAAATATCTACAGCTTCTTTATGAAATTTGTGCTGATTCAAATAAGTAAGCAATATATTTTTAGTCAACTTGTATTGTACTCACCATGATTTTAACAGAATATTTTGATTGGCTTCCAGATATCCTCTGCCCCACCGTCAAGAGGTGTTTCAGAAAGTGGAAAGGCAATTCATGCTTGGTTTACGGGCAAGAAATCCCGAAATTAGGATGAAATTCTTCTCACTTTATCATGAATCTCTTGGGAAAACATTGTTCACAAGGCTGCAGTACATTATCCAACTTCAGGACTGGGAAGCTTTGAGTGACGTCTTCTGGCTCAAACAAGGTCTTGACCTTCTTCTAGCGATCTTAGTTGAGGATAAACCTATTGCACTAGCTCCAAACTCAGCGACGGTGCCACCACTTGTGGCTTCAGGTCCTCTTCCAGATTGTTCTGTGATGCAGGATCAGGTTCCTGATGTTCCAGAAGTCCCTGAGGATGCTCCTCTCACATTTGATGCCCTTGTTTATAAGCATGCGCAGTTTCTAAACGAGATGAGCAAACTTAAGGTAACTCCATTTACCTTGTCACAGTTGAGGACCACACACCGTGTCAAGCTTTAAGGATTAGATATCCCTTTTCAGTTATTAGAAGTGAACTATGGTTGTTTCGTATAGTCTACACATGTCGCATCCTCTTTGTCTGCATGGTGCACTTTCCATCTCAGTTAAGATAGCAACATTTGACTGTTAAGGTACCATCTTTGTTTTCTAGGTTCAAGTTTCTTATATATTGCAAAATCATTCTTTTTCTTGGCCTTTTTAAAGATACCAGATAAATGTTTGTAACTGAATTTGCCTGATTCTTGGTTTTAGTATGTCAAAGTCCACTGTTTTGTTGTCGTAGTTGCTGTTGTTAAGCTGTCTTGACAAGCATGTCAGAATTTAGATTCTTAGTTATTTAATGTAGATCAGTCATTATCTCTGAAGTTGACGTTTGACTCCCTTCTTTTAGGCGTCAGATCTTGTTGTTCCATTGAGAGAGCTGGCTCATACAGACGCTAATGTTGCATACCATTTGTGGTTGTTAGTGTTTCCCGTTGTTTGGGTGTCCTTAAACAAGGAAGAGCAGTTAGCACTAGCTAAACCAATGATTACTCTCCTATCAAAAGATTATCATAAAAAGCAACAAGCCAGCAGGCCAAATGTTGTGCAAGCACTCCTAGAAGGGCTTCAGTTGAGCCGCCCTCAACCTCGGATGGCTAGCGAACTGATTAAATATATTGGAAAGACTTACAATGCATGGCACATCGCATTGGCTTTACTGGAAAGTCACGTCATGTTGTTCATGAATGATACGAAGTGCTCCAAGTCTCTGGCTGAGCTTTATCGCTTGCTTAACGAGGAAGATATGAGGTGTGGGTTGTGGAAGAAAAGATCAATCACTGCAGAAACCAGGGCTGGGCTTTCTCTAGTTCAACATGGTTACTGGCAGCAGGCTCAAAGTCTGTTTTACCAAGCCATGGTTAAGGCAACTCAAGGTACATATAATAACACGGTACCAGAGGCTGAGAAGTATCTTTGGGAAGAGCAATGGCAGTATTGTGCTAGTCAACTTAGTCAGTGGGATGATTTGGTAGACTTTGGCAAGAGTGTTGAGAATTATGAAATACTACTTGACAGTCTTTGGAAGTTGCCCGATTGGGCATATATGAAGGATCATGTAATTCCAAAGGCTCAAGTAGAAGAAACTCCAAAACTTTGTTTGATTCAAGCATTTTTTGCTCTTCATGATAGAAACACAAATGGTGTGGGGGATCCTGAAAACATAGTGGGGAAAGGTGTTGATCTTGCTTTAGAAAAATGGTGGCAGTTGCCAGAAATGTCTGTTCATGCCGGGATTCCTCTTTTGCAGCAATTCCAGCAGCTAGTTGAAGTTCAAGAATCAGCTAGAGTCCGTGTGGACATTGCAAATGGTAACAAACATTCTGGTAGTTCTGTTGTTGGTGTGCATGGAAATCTTTATGCTGATCTCAAGGACATCCTTGAGACTTGGAGACTGAGAACTCCAAATGAATGGGATAATATGTCTGTTTGGTGTGATTTGCTCCAATGGAGAAATGAAATGTATAATGCAGTCATTGATGCATTCAAGGATTTTAGCAACACGAATACACAACTTCATCACCTTGGTTATCATGACAAAGCATGGAATGTCAATAGGCTTGCTCACATTGCTCGTAAGCAAGGCCTTTTTGATGTTTGTGTGACAATACTTGAAAAGATGTATGGCCATTCAACCATGGAAGTGCAGGTAATAGAAATTATACCAAGTTTTTTTGTCATATCAGGAAAGGTAGAACTGTATCCTCTTTGCCCCGTATTTCGGATCTTTTCCATGAGTGCATGTATTTGTCATTCGTTGGTCCCGCTTTGGAGAATTTTTGGCCATTTAAGTTAAAACTGTCCAATTGATTTTATTCTAGGGATAATGAAATCTTACTTTGCCACCCAGATGTAATTTTTCAGACGGTTGTTTGCATTCGTCATTTGAGTGGATTTTCTGGTAACTTTTATCTATGTCTAGACATGTCTGGTGGTTATCTTGAACCTTCTGGATGGGCATAGAGCATGGAGTTTTCTTTCCTCCTGAGCTTGCACCTCTGTTTGTCAAATCTAAAGCAGTTAGTTAATAGTTTTCTTCCCTGCATTACCTCCTCTTCTGGACATCAATCTCTTTGGTCTTGAGGAGGGATGGCAGATGTAGGTCGCTAATCAGTTTTCTGTTGCATGTTGCAGGAGGCCTTTGTTAAGATAAGCGAACAAGCGAAGGCTCTTCTGGAAATGAAGGGGGAGCTTATCAATGGTCTTAATCTGATTAATAGCACTAATTTAGAATATTTTCCCATGAAAAGCAAAGCAGAAATTTTTCGCCTGAAGGGGGATTTTTTGTTAAAGCTAAACGACACTGAAGGTGCTAATCTTGCATATTCTGATGCAATCAGCCTTTTCAAAAATTTGCCTAAAGGATGGATAAGCTGGGGAAATTATTGTGACATGGTACACATTTTCTTCTGCTTTTGATGCCATTAGTGTTATTGATGACTTGTTTTCAATACTGAACTGCTGTCTGATACTTGTAGGTTTATAAAGAAACCAATAATGAGATTTGGTTAGAATATGCTGTCACCTGCTTTCTTCAAGGTATCAAGTTCGGCGTATCTAACTCAAGAAGCCATCTTGCTCGTGTTCTGTATCTTCTCAGCTTTGATACTCCCAATGAGCCTGTGGGCAGGGCATTTGATAAGTTCTTGGACCAAATACCCCACTGGGTTTGGCTTTCTTGGATTCCACAACTCTTGCTTTCCCTGCAGAGGACAGAGGCTCCTCATTGCAAACTTGTTCTGCTTAAAATTGCCACTATATATCCACAGGTAAATTCTTTTGATTTGTGTATTGCAAAAATTGATGAAGTACAATACTTCATTATGATGGTAATCTTGAGATTCTCTTGTAACAAAATTTCAGGCTCTGTATTACTGGCTGCGCACATATTTGCTTGAACGACAGGATGTTGCAAATAAGTCTGAACTAAGTAGACTGGCAATGGCCCAGCAAAGAATGCAGCCAGGTGTCTCTGGCACTGGTCCTGGTTCTCTTGGCTTGGCTGATGGCAATGCGAGAGTACAGTGTGATGGTGTAT
The DNA here is from genome assembly GCF_958979055.1 of Alnus glutinosa. Taxonomy (NCBI): domain Eukaryota; kingdom Viridiplantae; phylum Streptophyta; class Magnoliopsida; order Fagales; family Betulaceae; genus Alnus; species Alnus glutinosa. Next base: position 20,364,223 of record NC_084890.1, on the reverse strand, counting down.
CCTCAGCCAATCAACCTCACCAAGGCGCTCAATCCAGTGGTGGAATTGGATCTCATGATGGTGGAAGCTCTCATGGGCAAGAACCCGAACAGTCTGGTGTGGAGAGTAGTGACCAAGCTTTGCACCAAAGTACTTCAACCATCAATGCGGCTAGTGCTTTTGATGCTGCAAAGGATATAATGGAGGCTCTCATAAGCAAGCACACTAATTTGGCCAGTGAACTTGAGGTTATGATTTCCACATTTGATTATTTTTTTAGTTGATGGAATTATTTACTTCTGTCTTGCGGTTCATAATTTTCAAGCCATCCTGCTCAGATATGTTTCTCCAGAAAATTTAATTTCATTTAGTGTACCCTCCCTCATCTAGAGAAATAGATTTTGAGAAAAGAGGTAGGAAATATCTTGATTGGTTACCACAGTTCGTCACATGCTTATTGATTAATGTTGGAAAAAGAAATTATGAGTAGAGTTGTGTCCGTGAGTTATATTCTGAACTAAATGTTTTAGCTAAACTTTTTTTTTCCATTTTTTTACAGGTTCTGCTCACTGAAATTGGTTCAAGGTTTGTAACTCTGCCAGAGGAGAGACTTCTGGCAGTGTTTAACGCACTGCTCCGCCGCTGTTACAGGTACCCAACTGCTACTACCGCAAAGGTTCCCCAATCTCTCAAGAAGGAGCTCTCCAGTGTTTGTAGGGCTTTCTTCTCGGCAGATGCGGCGAATAAGCACGTTCATTTTGTGAGAGAGTACAAGCTGGATTTTGAACGTGATCTTGATCCAGAAAGCACATCTACTTTCCCAGCCACCTTTTCTGATCTGACTGAACGATTGGAACATTGGAAACATGTTATCCTAAATAATGTTGAGGACAGGTTTCCAGCTGTCTTGAAGCTAGAAGAGGAAAGCAGGGTGCTGCGTGACTTCCATGTGGTTGATGTTGAGGTTCCAGGACAGTATTTTAGTGATCAGGTAAGTTAAGCCAATGATTTTTATATTTTGGTTCTATAAACCAATGATTTTTAATTGATTTTCATAAAAAGACACAGGTTTTTTTAATGCTTGAAATTGGCTGTCTTCTTTGCTATTCTTATGAAAACACTGCACCATACAGGAAATTGCACCCGATCATACAGTGAAGTTAGACAGGATTGGAGCTGATATTCCGATTGTGCGAAGGCACGGAAGTAGTTTCCGGCGTCTGACTTTAATGGGCTCTGATGGCTCTCAACGTCATTTTATTGTCGAGACATCTTTAAGCCCTAATGCTAGAAGTGATGAGCGCATATTGCAGCTTTTCCGGGTGATGAACCAAATGTTTGATAAGCACAAGGAATCAAGACGCCGTCATATATGCTTTCACACTCCAATTATTATTCCTATTTGGTCTCAGGTTATAAGCTTTTCCTTGCATGGAAGCCTGATTTCCTTTACTTAATTCTGCCTTCAATTTTCTTGATTCATTTGCCGATTGTATTCTAATAATTGCTAACTGCATGAATAGGTCCGCATGGTAGAAGATGATTTGATGTACAGTACCTTTCTTGAGGTGTACGAGAACCACTGTGCAAGGAATGACCGAGAGGCATATCAGCCCATCACTTATTTCAAGGAGCAACTGAACCAAGCTATGTCCGGCGAAATCTCACCGGAAGCTGTTCTAGATCTCCGTCTCCAAGCTTACACTGAAATAACAACAACTCTTGTAACTGACAGCATTTTCTCCCAATACATGTACAAGACTCTGCCGAGTGGAAACCATATGTGGGCTTTCAAAAAACAATTTGCCATCCAATTGGCCCTCTCAAGTTTCACGTCATTCATGCTGCAAATTGGAGGAAGGTCACCGAACAAGATATTGTTTGCTAAGAACACTGGGAAAATATTCCAAACAGAATTTCATCCTGCATACGATGCAAATGGAATGATCGAGTTCAATGAACCCGTGCCTTTTCGTCTGACAAGGAATATGCAAGCATTCTTCTCCCATTTTGGAGTAGAAGGCCTTATTGTGTCTGCTATGTGTGCTGCGGCACAGGCTGTGGTTTCACCTAAAGTGAGTTTTAATTTACTGAGAAATATGCGTCAATATGATAGTTAAAGTAACTGATTAATAACCATGTTTATCAACTTGATCACACATTAGCCATATTGCAGCAAAATCAGCACCTATGGCATCAATTAGCCATGTTTTTCCGGGATGAGCTACTTTCTTGGTCTCGGATAAGACCACTTGGCATGGCCCTGGCCCCGGCCCCCATTTCTGGAGTGGGTAGTATGAACCCCATTGAATTTAAACAGAAGGTCACAACCAATGTCGAGCATGCAATTGGCCGGATTACTGGAATAGCCCCACAGTATTTCTCAGAAGAGGTAAGCCCCTGCCTCCGATTTCACCAAGTAAGCGAATTTCCGGGAAAAAAAAAGGATGAAACGAGGGAATGGAATGGAGAATGGGGATTTTTCCCTTTCTTTGTTCAAGGTGAAAGAAGAGATGAAAAGCAAAGAAACCTGTGATTTAATTAATTATTAGGGGAATGCTGCGCTCCACCCAACACAAAAGTGGGGCTTAATTAATAGAGTGTGGGATTTCCTTCCATGCATTCCCTTCTAAAATACATCCAAACACCAGAACACGAGGGATTCCCTCCCCATTTTTTCTTTTCATTCCCTCCCTTTTCCCATTTCCCATTCAAACACACCGGAATATGTATCACGTTTACCATCAATAAAATAGTACAGTCAATTTGCTTGATCATATTATAGAAAACTGTGTACTACATTAGTTTCTGATCATTCTGTGGTATTACTGACTTCTCCGTGAGTATCTGATCAATTGTTGTATTGTTTTTTTTCTTGCACTCAGGAGGAGAATGCCATGGACCAGCCACAGTCGGTGCAGAGGGGTGTTACTGAGTTGGTTGAAGCTGCCTTGACCCCAAGGAACTTGTGCATGATGGATCCAACTTGGCATCCATGGTTTTGACCTCAGTACTGGAGCACCCATGGGCCGATGACCGGATGGTAGTCTCTGTTAGAAGGTCGGTCGCAATCAATTCTCCATCGTAAATATGATGTAAATACTGTTATTTTGGGACTCAATTTGAAAAATGAGTGTTTTGGGTGTCATGTGTATAAATCATTGTTAATTGAAGTAAATTCACGTGCAAATGTAAAATTCTGAATGTGCTGTTCGATGGGTTTATACGCCCGCTGTATGGATTGGGCACTTCAAAGGCCATAAAAACGCTCCAGAGAAAATGCACGATCGTGTAAGAATCGTTCATATATGGTAGTTGATTCCAGAAGATCCTCATTGGGCGGATACTAAGGGTATGTTTGGGTTTGTGATTTCAAAAAATGCGATTTAAAAATAACGATTTTAAAATGTGATTTAAAAAAAACGATTTTTAAAAACGCAGTTAAGCGTTTGGCAAAATCGCAATTTGGCCTTTAAAATCGCAGGTTAGCCTTTTAAAATATCGCGTTTTCAAAAAAACACCTCATTGCCTACGATTTGAATAAGCACTTTTCTGTGTTTTTAAATCGCAATTTCTTAAAAACGCAGTTTTCAAACGGTTTATTTTTTGCAATTTAGTTTAAAATCACATTTTTTCTCTACAAAATCGCAATCACAAACTCACCCTAAAAGGTCAGCATCTTATTCTACAATCATCTCTATGACTAGCTAGTAGGAGTGTACAAGCAGAGCGGTTATTAACCGAAAATAACCGGTAACTGCCAATAACCGCTAATTGGAAAACCGGGAAACCGGAAACAATTGGATGACCGGGTATCTGGTTGCGGTTACCAGTTATTATATTCTGAAAAATCGGTTAATAAACAGATAACCGCAACCGGTTTTTATTATTATAATTTTATATATATATATAATAATAACCGGATGAATCTCAATCATCGTAGAAACGGATGTAATTGAATGTAAAAATTGGATTTTTTTTTTTCTTCAAAAAAAAAAAATTCAACATATATGAAATATAACCAGATAACTGGTGGTTGGTAAAAACCGCAACTGATAGGCCGGTTGCGGTTATTAAAATAAGAATAACCGGGGACCCCCGTTGCGGTTATTTGGTCATAACATCTACAACAACCGATTGTACACCCTTAGATATAGGGTTGCTTTGCAAGCTGGATATTGAGAAGCTTAAGCCATATGATCATGTCAACTGGGATTTTTACTGTATATGTTGGGAAGATGTGGTTTTGGAGAGAAATGATGTTCTTGGATAACGCATTGTATCTCTTTGGTGCGTTTTCTTAGTGATTGGCACCTCGTCTGGTTTCTTTAGTAGTTCTCGTGGGCTAAGACAGGGTGATCCTTTGTCTCCCATTTTGTTTGTCATTGTGATGGAGGCCCTAAGCAAGTTGCGCTCTGCTATTATTCGTTTGGGTTTCCTTTCAGGATTCTCTGTTCGATTCTGGAAGCTATGAGGTGGTTAACATTTCTCATCTGTTATTCGCAGACAATACTTAGTCTTTTGCGGGGCTAATCCTGACCATCTCTGTTATCTACATGTGTTATTTTTATGCTTTGAAGCTGTCTCAATTTTAAAGATTAATTTGGCTAAGTCAGTCTTGGTTCTCATGGGTTGTGTGGATAATATGGATGAATTGGCTGGCATCTTGGATTGTGGATGAGTTTCCTCATTACCTTTAAAGTACATTGGCCTTCCGTTGGGGGCCTTTTTTAAGGTTAAGTCCATATGGGATGATCTTGTTGGTAAGATTGAGAGGCGGTTGACTAGTTGGAAGCGGATGTATCTGTCAAAGGGTGGCAGAGTTACTCTTATAAAGAGCACTCTTTCCAATCTTCCTACGTACTTCCTTTCTCTTTTCCTTATTCCTACTAGTGTGGCTAATCGTATAGAGAAGCTTTATCGAGATTTCTTGTGGGAAGTGTAGGTGAGGAGTTCAAAAATCACCTGGTTAGTTGGTCCAAGGTGTGCTCGGCTGTCTCAGGAGGTGGCTTGGGCATCCGGAATATGAGGATCATTAATAAGGCTCTTTTAGGGATGTGGTTGTGGTGTTATGCGTATGAAAGAGAGGCTTGGTAGAAATCTATCGTGGATGCAAAGTGTGGTATTACTTGGGCTGGTTGGTGTTCCTCAAATCCCCTTGGGTCTCATGGAGTAGGGCTTTGGAAGAACATAAGGAAGTAGAGGAGTTTGTCTTGTAGCCATACCAAACTTATTTGGGAAAACGGGTCCAGGATCAAATTTTGGGATGATGTGTGGTGTGGATAGACGCCTCTCAAGGAAGCTTTCACAGTCTTGTATGTCATAGTTCATGACAAGAATATTCTCGTTGCAGCTCACTTGGTTTTGGAGAGCGGTTCCTTTGGGATTTTAGCTTCTTTCGAGCTGCCCACGATTGGGAGGTAGACGTCTTGACTTCATTCTTCACCTTATTGTACTCCATCAAAGTGGAACGTGATGGGGAAGAATAACTTTGGTGGTCTCCTTCTCACAAAGGAAAATTTGATGTTAGGATCTTTCTATAAGGTCCTTGCTTGCAAAGAGGTAGTTCGCTTCCCTTGAAAAAGTATTTGGTGGAATATGTTCAAGATGTGATACACTGGTACTCCTACTATCTCTTTGTTTCAGTTTGTTGGAAAATACTCTCATGTGACATGCTAGTTTTGTTCTTCAGTTATGTGGAATTAATCATTTCTTCTTAGCCTTCTTTTATTATCTGTTGGACCACACGTGTATAAAAAATTTTGCCTGCATCATTTCTTCCTCTTCCAAGCGCACCCCCCGGTGGGGGGTGGTTGTGGGTGGTTAGAGAGGTTTCTAAATATTCTGATTGATGCTTTAATTGCCTACCAAATTAAAGGTTTTACAAAGGTTGTTAGGCTCTGTTTAAATCTTGGAGAAGTTGAAAGAAAGGGGAAAAGATCATTAAAATGCTTAATAAAGAAAGTTTACTGCAAACCAGTCTACATTTTGAGTTGCAACTTCAGAAAGTTTTTAAGTACTGGAAGAGAAAATTGTGATAATATATGAAAAATATGAAGTTTATTTGTTAGACGACAAAAAAAAAAAAAAAAGAATCCTCTTCTTTCCCTCTGCTTTTCCTAAACCCATATAGACCACTAGTGTATATTTTGGTTAGGTTTGGGCTTGAAAGTTTAGGATCAGGCTAGCAGTTTTACCTTTGCATGGTGTTGTAATTATGTTTTTGTTTATGTTCTTTCTACATGTCACCGGTGATATACAGTCAAGCAATATGCTTACTGCTTAGTGCTGGGCCTTTGGGATGTAAAATTGATTGGTACAAGTTTTTAGCCTCACAAATGGAGGAAAATATACATTCAGATCATGTAAAGACTTGGACCAGATCTAAATTCAGAACCCAACCTTCAGGCTCAGCAAGCTTGTTGGTATCTTTGCCTGGCATGGGAAATTTACCCTTTCATGATGCCAGTAATGTGCACCGTCTTGTTGTTAATCAAGTTTTAATTACTTCCTATTGCAGACAGTTGTTATTCTAGCTAGATTTTTTTTTTTGGGGGGTGGTTTTGTTTGCTAATGTTGCCGCGAAGCAGGCTAGTTGCAAAGACGACATTGTTAGAGGGTGAGAAGATGCAGAAAGAGACTGAAGTTCAGAAACTAATGGTAGAAAATGTTAGCTTGAGTGCTCTTCTTGACAAGAAAGAGGCCCAACTTTTGGCCATGAATGAACAGTGCAAGGTAATGGCCTTGAGTGCTTCAAATATCTAATTCGGTAGGCTGCTCTTGTTCGGCTGCCAGTCGGTTTGCTCCTCAAGGTGGTTGCTTCCATCCCTACATCGAATACCTTATTTTCCCTTATAAGGTATCGACCATGATCCCTACTCACATGGATAGGCCTCCGAACTAATTTGTCTCCTGTTTATAGGTGTTTTCTGCCGTAGACATGGTAGCATGGATTTCAGCATCATCCACAGCAAAACAAAATTGAATCTTTTGCGCCTCTTTATTTCCCCGTAAAATGATGAGGAGATTACACCAAGCATGAGAGCATGTACTTACATGCACCAATAATCAACCGGCTCAAATCCTCGTGTACCTTCGTTCGTCAGAATTTATTTATTTATTATTATTATTTTTTTTTTAAAAAAAAAACAAAAAAAAAAAAACTACACTTTATTCTCAAAGTTTCACTTAAATACCTCCAAAGTTAAAAAAGTTGCAATGAATCCCAGGTCCCCAATTAAGTTTCTTAATTTTGCAATGTAGCCAATTCTTCCGAAAATACTCTTAAAAAGTCATTTTTTTTTTAAAAAAAAAAGAAATTAATTTTTTAGGGTATTTAATGAAGAATTTACTACATGACAAAATTAGAAAATTTGATTGGGTCTATTGTAATTTTTTTACTTTGGAGGTAAAATTATAATTTAGGTAAAAATTTGAGAGGTAAAGTGTATTCCTTTATTAATAATAATAATAATAATAAATGTGCTATGAGGAAACAAAGAAAAACATCTAAAACCAAAATAGTCAAACATTTGGGTATTTGATTTTTGAAATTAGAATTCAATTTTTATTTTGTGCATGAATTTCATGGTTTGACATTGTGAAATAAACTTAGAAAAAGATGAATAAAATATAATTTGTTTAAAAAAAAGGGGAAAAATTCACAATTGTTCCTTGTGGTTGGCCTAAATTACAAATCACTCCATGTGGTATCAATATGAATTCAGAGATCCATGTGGTTGGCTTAATTTACAAATCGATCACTGAAGTCAAATTCCGTTAAAATTTTTGACAGATTCCATAAAACTCCACGTAAGCGCCAATAAAATAGCTACACGTGTTCATCTTAATAATATATATATATTAAAAAAAATAAATAAAACTTATTTTTTTAATAAAAAAATTAAAATTAAAAAGAAAAAAATGGTGGTTGCACTTTGGGGGTGGCGGCGCACCACCCCTAGAGGTGGCTGGGGGTGCCCAACAGGCCACCTCTAGAGCGGCTACCCCTGACCCTTGGTAGTGGCCACACGGCCACTCTCAGCCACTGGGGGTGGCCGCACGCCACCTCTGGCCTTTGTAAATTAAGCCAACCACAGGGATCTCTGAATTCATATTGATACTACAAACGAGTGATTTGTATTTTAGGTCAATCATAGGAGTCAATGGTTCATTTTTCCCTAAAAAATATTGAATAAAATATGATTTATTTTTGAAAAAGTTGAATAAAATATAATTTATTTTTAAAAAAGCAAATATTGTAGCGAAACCCCCCCCCCCTTTTTTTTTTTTTTTTTTTTAGAAATAGGAATAACAAAAACAAATTACAAATAAAAAATCATAATTATAACTAGTAGAAAGATAAAATCAATTTAGAAATAAATTGTTTTCAAAAATCAAACAACTCCCCGGCAACGACGCCAAAAACTTGATGTAAATTTTAATTGTACTCGCAAGTGGACGAATTATTTGCAGTTAATGAATTGCAAGTGCGAGGTCGATCCCACATGGAATTGTGTTTTTGAAAAACAAATTTATGTCTAAACTAATTAAATCTTAACCTAGTTCCAAAAACTTGAGAATTTGATTTAAGATAAAAAAAGAAAACATAAACTAAATAAAGTAAAATAAAACAAAAGAAAAGATACTAAGGTTTTGGAATCCATACTCATCAAATCATAGCAACATATTCCATGTTCATCAATATTAATTTGAAATTCTCACAATTAAAATTTTAGGTATGTTTTACTATACTTCAAATATTTAATCAAAATCATCACATGTATCCATTCTTTACACAAATCACAAAAGAAATCCAATTTAAATCAAATCATCAAGTGTATCCGTAAATCATAACAAGATATCCAATTTAAATAAAAACATCAATTGTATCCGTTGAATAAATCACAAGGGATATCCAATTATTTTATAAATAAAAATCAAGCAATCAATTATGTAAAATTATCTCAAATCATCATGTGAGAGAGGTGTGTGTAACCAGTGTTTTTCTAACACCCCCCATTATTTTAATAAATTCCCTGAACATCTAAATCTACTTAATTAAATTCATTTATTATTTAAATCACTCAACAATATTATTAGAACCTAATTTAATTTCCTTACTAATAAAATCAAGGTATATAAATTAAGATCCACCAATCAATATTTATTTCTATAAATATTATATACTCTCATAAATTCCTCAAAAATTAATATTGTACCTATTATGAATATTAACCCAATCTTTATATCAAATTAAGATCTCATAAATGCGGAATTAAAATCCCCTGGGTGCCACATCCTACTCTCCTTATTGGATTTCGTCCTTGAAATTAAAGTCTAAAACTTTTCTTGACCTACCTCTAAATCGAGTGACTCATATTATAATGTAGTATCGAATCATTAATTATGGTTTACTCTTTAGCTCTAAAGAATAAAAATGGTATAAGAAAATAATATATATTTTATGTCCATTAATTTATTATCTCATCATACCACATTTATGATCTTCCATCTTAGCTTCCATTTATCTGTTTTGGTGTAAACGCCTACTCTTGACATGGATCCCCGCTCAATCTAGTTACCTTGTACTCTATATTGGAGGGACTAAATTTATTCCTACACTTCTGAGTATTCATTAAGCTTTAAATCTGTGTTATGTGCTTGGAATTTCATACCTCTAATTGCGGTTAATTTTATAATCCAAATCACTTCTCTTAAATTAACAACCACTTAACAATCCATAACATTTTCTCATTTTCTCAATGATCAACAAAGCACCATCATCTCTCTCTCTTTATGCATTATGACCTAATCACTATATAGTCATAACACATTGAGTTACTATCCCTAATTTTCCACCTTGTCCTTTTATTATTGAAATTCCACCATATTCTTATATTATTGAAATTCCATCTCCTACTCCTAGGAGAAAACCTTACTCATGACCTATAGGCCTCAACTTGATGGCATGCGATCATCTGTGATTATCCATAGGTTTATGTGCGGTTAGGGCCGGGTTTTACCATTCATTGAAATCCTTTAAGGACTAATTAGGGTCTAACTATTTCTTTATTCATCGAGGAAGAACTAGTCTCCAATTCTTTTATATATCTAGAATACTAACTCTATTAAAACTTTTATAACACTATATCTTGTCTCAGTAAATATAGATTTACTTATTGAGACAGAATACTAGTTTTATTTACTTACTGAGACATGATACTTATTGTCCTATCTCAATAAGTAAATCCATACTTACTGAGACAGGATATTAGTTTAAATAAGCATATTGTTTGTTGTGTTATTTTACCAAGTTTTTATATAAATGTGAACCGTAAGAAATTATACTTCCTGAGAGTGTAGGCGATGATCCTTTCACCAGTTTTGATGGTTTCTGAGCCGTCTACTAAGAGCTTGATGCTTGTCTTTGGGACAGCAAGCCTTATCTTTGTGTTTGTTTTTAATGTGTGTACTATTGTCAATTTTTAATTAAGTGTATTTAGTGCCGTGTGTGGCACATAAAAGAAAATAATAATTTATTTTTAATCAGCTCTTTAGTGTTATGTGGTTTATACCTAGTATTTAAAAGAAAATAATATTTTATTGCGAGATTATATTTATGATGTAGTAGCATCATTTGAAAATCAGAGGTTTCCGCTTACGCTTTTACTAATTCAAAATCTGGGGTGTTACGTAGAGAAAGAATGAATAAGCTGTGAAAGAGGCAGAAAGACTACGAGAGGAAAGTATGGTGCGTGAGTGACGAAACATTAGGGTTGCGTCGTTTTTTACAAAAGACGTGAATACTTCACGTCGTTTTTGACTATGTACGTAAATGACGCAATAAAATAGCTTTATTTGTTCACATTGTTTCCAACTCTCAAACGACTTAAAGCTAGCCTTCATTTAATGTTCTTTGTGGGTAAATGATGTTATATTTTTAAATTTGCGTGCTTTATAAGTAAAGGACACAAAAATGAAGTTGTTTCTTTTTAAATGATGTTAACCGTAAAAATCATGTCGCTTGTTTAAAACGACATAAGCAAAAAAAAAAAAAAAAAAAAATGACATTGAATGCTGGGTTTTTTTGTTGTAGTTGTGGTATTTTCCGTTATAAATGATAAAACGTTTATTTATGTTATTAGCCTAGTATTTCTATCGAATGGTTATAACTGCAAATGATAGATTATGCATTTTGAGAATCGAACATATACTATTGGTCGTTATGTACAGATGGTAGACATGGGTACGGTACGTATATAAGCTTGACCCTATGGTTAATAGTTCACAATTTATAGTTGCGTTGGTACCAATGGTGTGTAGCGCGACCATCACAACTATGTTTGATTGGTGGTCGATCATTACGATAGACAGACATCATTAATGGTGTGGATCACCGGCCGGGGTCTGACCAAGCACATTGAAATTGCATGACTTTCATTTTTATGCTAAATCCTTAATTGTCAAGTTCGTGTCCAGCAAGGAACAGCTGGTTGATAAACTAACAAAACCACTGGTTTCTAATCGGTTTCCACAGCATACTTTCAATCTCAATGTTTACTCCTCAAAGTTGTTGTTGTTGTTGCGGTGGCGTATTGGAGACAATGTCAGAGCTGAAGCGGATCCTCATCCAGAAGCCAAGTTTAAAGCAGTCAAAGCTCATGAGATAAGCAAGGATAAGAGCGATCGATTCAAATGGAAGATGATGATGATGTTTGCATTTGAAATACTCTGTTATAGCAATGCCGTGCATATTGATAACATAATCTATCTGATTGCTCCTTCTTATATATTTAGTAGTTTGTCAAAACCTGATTGCTCCTTAAAAGATCACGCGAGGAGAATAGCAGCCTTTATTGAACAGCAGGCAGAAATTTTACATATATGGAATGACATTTCAAATTTTAGAGCCTTTATTTTCCTCAGGCTTGATTTTTAAAGCAGCTTCAAAGACAAAATGTCCAAGAACTTAATTGCCTAGTAAATATGTAGATTTATAACATTATATATTATTCATAATGAAAACTGAAAGTCATTTCTTCAACGTACAGAGTAATATGAACGGGTTTAAGTTTGGTTTTCTCGATCCTTGTTTCTTTAACGAAATTAGGATTTTTGAAACTTTTTAAATCAATTCTAAGATGGAGTTCTTTAAATTTTAATTGTTATTTTTAAGAACCCAATAGGTTTTTAATTGGTTGCTAGATTGAAACCTGACTAGGAGGCCCTTTTTATTTTTTTATTTTTTAATTTATTTATTTAGAAATCACAATTAAATGAGTGTCGAGCAAAATAATGAAATATATGACGGCAATGCTGAAAAAAAAAAAAAACCGTTATTATGAAGTTTTTAAGGATAAAAAAAGTACATATAATCTCCTCAAATTACCACTTTATTGGCAATGTCCCCCTAAACTACTAATGTGCCAATGTCCTCCATAAACTACCAACAAATGTCAATGTCCCCCAAATGACAAAAATACCCTTCATAAAATTATTAAAATAAAATAAAAACTAAAAAAAATATAAAACAACAAAATTTAAACAAAAAATAAAAATAAAAAATGGTTATTTATTTATTTATTTAATTTCAGTTATTTTTTCGTTTTTTTAAAAAAAATTAAAAAAAGAAGAGGTTCTTTTACATTTTTTTTTTTTTTTAATTTTCATTGTTTTATTTTTTTTCTTTAATTTTTTTAATTTTGTTTTTTGAAAAATATATATATATTTTTTTAATTTAAGTTTTTTTTTTCAAATTTATAAGGACATTTTTGTCTTATTCAATAAAATTTAGGGTCATTTTTATTCTTGTTTGGCAAAGACATGTACAAAATAGAGTAGTATGTTGTTAATTTTGAAATTTGTAAAAAATGATGATGTGATATAAAGTAAAAAGAATTTGTATAGAAAAGTAAAAAAGTTTTGTAATGTAGTGATTTTTTTTATTTGAATAGTAATAAAACATTATTGATGTAATATAAAAAATGAAAAAAGTAGGAATATTTTGATGTTGATTGGTATTAAAAAATACAAAAAAGAAAAAGAAAAAAGAAAGAGTACTTGAATAGTAGAACGCACTACTGTGTTCTGTTCACGTTCTTGCCAAACAACCCCTTTGTCTTTTTGTTGGTCTTAGGAGGACATTGACCCTTTTTTGTAGTTTGAGGGGAGACATTGAGATAATTGATAGTTTGTGGGGACATTGACAATTGAGTGGCAGTTTTAGGGGGATATGCATACTTTTCTTAAGTTTTTAATACAAAATTTTGTAAAAAAAATAAAAATAAACAAAAAAAAAATAAAATAAAGGCTTTTTATTTATTTAATTTCAGTTATTTTTTTGTTTTTTTTTTTTTTAAAAAAAAAGAAGAAAAAAAAGAGAAGAAGTTCTTTTACATTTTTTTAATTTTCATTGTTTTACTCTTTTTTTTTTTCAATTTAATTTATTTTTTTCAAATTTATAAGGACATTTTTGTTTTATTCAATAAAATGTAGGGTCATTTTTGTCTTTTTGTTGGTCTTACGGGGACATTGACCTTTTTTGTAATTTGAGAGGGGACATTGAGACAATTGATAGTTTGGGAGGGGAATATTGACAATTGAGTGGCAATTTTAGGGGAATGTGTAGTTTTCTCAAGTTTTTAATACTTTAGCGAGTCTTATTTTCCTCTCTTCTGAACAATATAACTATTTAGTTTAAAGGGAAAAATACATTTAACATCACCAAAGTATATATACACGCTTTTTCGATTTTACCTACAATGTTTAAAAAATGTTGATGTACCCCCCAAAGTTTTTGACTTTTGCAATGTTACCCATCTGTTAGCCATATCCGTATTCTCTAATGGAAAATGATCCCCGTGTATTGCACGTAGGTTTTTAATGGATGAATAGTCCAAAATGCCCAATTTTTTTTTTTTTTTTTTTAAATAGAAATAAAAATCGGGGTTGCTGATCACCCATATTTTGGCCAGATGAGTCCCTTGGGCCAAATCCTCTCCAAATCCTACCACCACCATGGGCCATGGGGGTGGCTGAAATAACCACCCCAATTCCGGCCAAATGGGGGTGGTTGGCCACCCCTAAATAACACATGGGAATGGCAACAGGCCTAGTACTACTCTCAAATTTTTTATTTTATTTGGTTTTTAGGGAAAATTGGGGTATTTCCACTGAAAAACCCACGTGCGACGCATGTAAATCATTTCCATCAAACAATACAAAAATTACTAATGGATGGGCAACATTGCAAAAGTCACAAACTTTAAAGGGTATATTGCACTTTTACAACATTAGAGGAAAGATTGGAAAAAAAGAAAAAGAAAGTGTAGACTTGAAGGGGTCAAATGTATTAATTTTCATAGTTGAAAATTGAATTTGTGTCCCTTTTAGAAACCTCAAGGGAATTGAAGATCCTGTCATTTCTGAAGGCTAATCTATATTCAACTACATGTTTATATACAACAAATTTATTCATCAAAAACCGATTAATTTGATTACGAAAAATCAACAAATGGTCAAAGTTCTAATGTCAATTGCCGGGTAACTTGGGTTAACCGTTTTGTCAAATTTTGTCCGGCAAATAAGTGTTGATATTGTTGGGAATTGTCAACCCCAAGGTTATGTAAGAATTGCAAAACAAGTGTGGAAAACTGTATATTGCTTGATGATTTTAACTTTGTACATAGGTCCTTATATACACAGGTCTAGACTAATAAACAAGGAAAGTAAATAACTTGATTACAGGAAATATTGGATTGACAGCATTGTCTTCCATACAAGGCGAGTGTATTTCCTTGAGGAGCAAATTCGTGATGGACACGGCTTGATGCAGCTGGACCTTTCCTTAGTTACATATAGAAGATTTATGACAGCCCTTGATTTTCCTTTTCTGCATGGGAGCAGCAGCTGCGCAATCTTTGAGCTGTGATCATGGACTGCAATCTGCATGAGCTTGTGTTTCCTTTTTGGTTTGTGAAGCAGCTAGGCAATCACAGATTGATACATCATAATCTGTGATTGCATGATCGTTGGGATGCTGCAAATGTTGGAGTGCGTGATTGATGAGATGCTGTCTTCTAACCATGTTGGCTTGCACACACGTGGCTGTGTCTCTTGGCTTGGACTTTCCTTCACTACCACGTTGAGATGCTGTGGCATCATTTCCTGGCTTGGCTTGTGACTCAGTGATGCTGAGTTGTCCAGAAGGAGAATGTACACTAACATCCCCCCGCAAGCTAATGGGGGAGGGCTCAACCATTAGCTTGGACTTAAGGAGGTTGAAGCGGGCAGTAGAGAGGCCCTTGGTGAAAATGTCTGCTATTTGATCATCAGTGGAGATGAATTTGATTTGGATATCACCATTAACTACCTTTTCCCGCACAAAGTGGTAATCCACTTCAATATGCTTAGTGCGGGCATGGTACACGGGGTTGGAAGCA
This sequence comes from Alnus glutinosa, assembly GCF_958979055.1. Taxonomy (NCBI): domain Eukaryota; kingdom Viridiplantae; phylum Streptophyta; class Magnoliopsida; order Fagales; family Betulaceae; genus Alnus; species Alnus glutinosa. The sequence continues at coordinate 20,348,801 of NC_084890.1, read as the reverse complement.
AGAGCAAGAGCACTTACATTGTCACACCAAAGTACGGGTGCATGTGGGAGGGCAACGCCCAACTCTTTGAAGAGCATACGCAACCAGTAGAGTTCTGCTGTGGTGATGGCCATGGCACGATACTCAGATTCAGTTGATGAGCGAGAGACCACAGCCTGCTTTTTGGCACTCCAGGAAACAAGACAATTGCCAAGATAAACTCCAAAGCCGGATGTGGAACGGCGGTCATTCGGGCTTCCTGCCCAATCAGAGTCACAGAAGGCTTGGAGGTGTAAGGGGCCTGCTGAAGAACGAGTGTAGGATAGTCCATGGGAGAGGGAGCCTTTAAGGTAGCGAAGAACTCGCTTGGCTGCAGTCCAATGTGTTGTTGTGGGAGAATGCATGTATTGACAAAGTTGGTTCACTGCAAAGGAGAGTTCCGGCCGGGTTAAGGTACAATATAGGAGAGCACCAATGACACTCCTGTACTCATGCTGATCAGGTAGAGGGTCACCAGCAAGTTTGGAGAGTTTGGAGCCAGATGAGCATGGGGAAGAAGCTGGTTTGGCACCCAACATATTCACACGATGTAGAAGATCAGTGATGTATTTGGTTTGGCTTAGATGCAGCCCTTCAGAGGTCCTGTGAGCTTGAATACCTAAGAAGAAGCTGAGAGACCCGAGATCCTTGAGAGGGTACTGATACTGCAGCCTTGAAATCATGGAATTAATGATAGATAGATCAGAACTAGTGATGATAATGTCGTCGACATAGACAAGAAGGAAGATCTAAACTGTCCCATGGTGGTAGACAAAGAGAGAAGTATCCACCAAAGATGCAATGAATCCAAGTTCCAGCAGAGAGGAGGATAGGCATTGAAACCAAGCTCTAGGGGCTTGTTTAAGGCCATAAATTGCCTTGTACAATTTGCAGACATATGTAGGATGAAGAGGGTCCTTGAACCCCTGAGGTTGCTCCATGTAGACCTCTTCCTGCAATGTACCATGAAGGAAAGCATTTGACACGTCCAATTGTTTGAGAGGCTAGTTGAAATGCACAGCCAGAGCTAGCACAATTCGAATGGTAGATGACTTGATGACCGGGCTAAAAGTATCAGTGTAGTCAATACCCCTTTGTTGCTCAAATCCCTTAGCAACTAATCTGGCCTTGAATCTATCAAGAGATTCATCAGTCTTACGTTTGATCTTGTAGACCCACTTATTGCGAATAATGTTGGTGTGATATGGGCGAGGACAGAGACTCCATGTGCCATTGGAAATAAGAGCAGAAAACTCTTGCTGCATAGCTACTTGCCACCGGGAATCAGTTGCTGCCTTGGTGAAAGAAGTAGGTTCCTGCAAGTGAAGGGGTGTGGAGAGTGAGGGTGGTGGGTGTTTAGAGGTGTAGTAGAGGTGAAAGTCAGGAAATTGTTTGGGACGGTGGGAGCCAGTCCGAGACCTGGTTAACATGGGATGGGGTGGAGGTAAAGGAGGAGAAAGATTTAGAGGAAGTGGAGGAGATGAGGGTAGGGAGGTAGGAGGACTCTCAGGAGGTGAGACAGGCTGAATTGGAGATAAGGGTGGGGAAAGAGACGCGAATGCAGGTGCTGGAAAAGAGGCAACAGGAGGTTCAAGGATTGAGGGAGAGGGTATGTCAAAGGTAGGGGCTGGTAAGGAAACAGAGGAGTGCTTTATTGTAGAAGTGGGCTGGATAGATGATGGTACTGGTACGACAGAATTAGAGGTTGGTGGAGGTTGGGACAGTGGGGTAGTGATAGTGGCATCTGGGTTAGGAGAAGACATATATGGGGTATCATTAGAGATATGGAAATCAGAATGAGAGTTAGAGATTGGAGAACTTATTGGAATGAGAAATGGAGCATCAGCCGAGGCATTGATCTTGGAAGGCAAGCGTGAGATGGCAACTTCCTTTGCTGGAAATGAGAGTTCATCAAACACCACATGTCTAGACAAGTAAACACGATTAGTGAGAGGGTCTAGACAGCGATAGCCTGCATTACTATATCCTAGAAAAATGCAGGGTTTAGACCTATGTTCAAGCTTATTGGCAGTGTATGGACGAAGGAGAGGAAAACACTTGCAGCCAAATACTTTGAGGCGAGTATATTCAGGAGATTTGTGAAAGAGTTTCTCATATGGTGAGGATTGTTGGAGAACAGCCGTGGGAAGTCTATTGATAATATAGACGGTAGTGAGAAAGGATTCAACCCAGTATTGATTTGAGAGTCCAGAATGAGCAAGCATAGTGAGGCCGGTTTCTAGTATATGTCTGAGCTTCCTCTCAGCCACCCCATTTTGTTGAGATGTATGAGGGCAACTTTTTCTGTGAAGTATGCCATGGTGAGAAAGAAATGCTTGGAATTGAAGAGAGTTGTATTCCCCTCCCCCATCAGATTGGAGTTTCTTTATGGGATAAGAGAATTGATTTTCAACTAAAGTCTTAAATTTCACAAAAGTAGGAAAAACTACAGACTTGGCAGAGAGAGGGTAGAACCATGTGTATCTTGAGAAATCATCAACGAAAATGACATAGTATCTACAACCACTTATGGAGGGGACAGGAGATGTCCATAAGTCAGTGTGAATCAGTTCTAGAGGCTGATTACTTATTCGAGTGGAAGCTTGAAAGGGAAGTTTCTTAAAATAGACTTTTATTAGAAACATCACTTGCTACTGGTAAGTGATTATTTTTGAGTACATGAGACACGGTTACATGAGAGGTATGGCCTAGTCTAAAGTGCCATATGGACAAGGTAGTCCTTATTCCTAAGCCTGCAGTGAAGCTGCATTTATTTGTGGCAAGAGAAGCTTTCAGAAACCGCAAGGGGTACAGCCCATTCTCACTCCTGCCTGCTAGAAGAATGCGTCGAGTCTGGATGTCCTTCACAAAGAAATGAGTAGATGTAAGTTTAAAATAGCAATGATTATCATGACAGAACTTTTGAATGGAGAGAAGATTGGTAGAAGCCTTAGGACAATGTTGTATATTATCTAAGAGAAAAGCAGATGTGTAAGAGGAATCAGAAGGTTTAAGTATAGATGAACCAGTTGTTTCAATGGCAATGCCTGCTCCATTCCCAACAGTCACTGATTCTCGGCCCTGGAAAGGTTGCTGGATGGCTAGGTTGTCCAGTTCATTTGTCACATGAGTATTGGCTCCACTGTCAGCTAACCATTCTTGTTCTTCAAGGGTGTTGTTCATGTGAGCCACCATGGCTGAAAGTTGGGCAGGAGGGTGTCTTCCTTGGTACGCATGATCCATCCTGTGGAAACAGTCAAGTGCAGTGTGGCTGGTTTTGCCACAGATTTGGCATGGTGCCCTGGTGCTCGGAGAATTGGCAGTCATGAAGGACTGTGGAGTGAAATTGCCTGCAGGATTTTTTTGAAATGAGGAGCCACCTGCAGAATGTCTCTGAAATGATGGACCAGGCCGAGGCTTCTGAAATTGAGTAGGCTTGAACCTACGGTTGAAGTTGTGAGGAAGGTTGGAACTTCCTATTTTTCTGTGCTGCATGTGCAGGGCAAAGTTGCTGCTAGTGTCAGCAGCAGGAACCGCTTGCTGTTGAGTCAACAACATCTCATGACTCAAAAGTTCATCTTGGAAATCAGAGAAGGAAGGAGGGTGATCACGGGTAGCAATGGTGTAAGAGAGAACAAAGGAATTGAATGAGGAGTTGAGGCCACTGATGATGAAGGAGATTAGATCTTCATCATCAGTGGGCTTACCAATTGCTGCGAGTTGATCAGCAAAGGATTTAGCAATCCTTAAATACTCAGTGCAGGATTTGGAACCCTGCTGAAGGCCTTGAAGTTGGTGCTTCAGATGTGAAATCCTGGATCTCGATTGAGAGGCAAACCTGTTGGCTAAGGCAGTCCAGACCTGCTTGGACGTGTGCAATCCAAAAACAGTAGAAAGCACAGATTCAGTAAGAGATATATTGATCCAGCTGAGTAATAGCTGGTCCCTTCGGTTCCAGGCAGAGAAGTCAGGATTTTGGACTTCTTTTCCCTCTGCATCAGTGAGGGTAGTTGGTGGGCATGGTTCTGAACTGTCCACAATGCCCATCAATTCATGGCTTTTCAGAATAGGGACAACTTGTGACAGCCATAGCAGGTAGTTGCTGTCATCAAGTTTGAAGCCATTGTTTTGGCTTAAGTTGGGTAGTTGCAGCATAGGAACTGGAGCAGCACTGCTAGAAGCCATTTGAGAATAAGGGTAGAATGAAATTAGGATCAAAAGAGGCGAGGGCCTACTGTAGCTCTGATACCATGTAAGAATTGCAAAACAAGTGTGGAAAACTGTATATTGCTTGATGATTTTAACTTTGTACATAGGTCCTTATATACACAGGTCTAGACTAATAAACAAGGAAAGTAAATAACTTGATTACAGGAAATATTGGATTGACAGCATTGTCTTCCATACAAGGCGAGTGTATTTCCTTGAGGAGCAAATTCGTGATGGACACGGCTTGATGCAGCTGGACCTTTCCTTAGTTACATATAGAAGATTTATGACAGTCCTTGATTTTCCTTTTCTGCATGGGAGCAGCAGCTGCGCAATCTTTGAGCTGTGATCATGGACTGCAATCTGCATGAGCTTGTGTTTCCTTTTTGGTTTGTGAAGCAGCTAGGCAATCACAGATTGATACATCATAATCTGTGATTGCATGATCGTTGGGATGCTGCAAATGCTGGAGTGCGTGATTGATGAGATGCTGTCTTCTTACCATGTTGGGGCTTGCACACACGTGGCTGTGTCTCCTGGCTTGGACTTTCCTTCACTGCCACGTTGAGATGCTGTGGCATCATTTCCTGGCTTGGCTTGTGACTCAGTGATGCTGAGTTGTCCAGAAGGAGAATGTACACTAACAGGTTCATCATTTCGGTCTATTTAAGAAGCTATCACCGGCCAAATTATTACAAACCAGGAAGCTCTCATCAACTTTTAAGCGAAAATGAAGTCTGTCGTTCCATTTCTCTTCGTTCTCATTTTCTCATTTTTATGGGCAACTTTGGCTCACACACACGAAAGCTTTGTTCAGTGCCTGACCCTTCGTTCTGAAAACTCCACCTCAATTTCTAAACTCATTTACACCCCAGCCAACTCCTCATATTCATCTGTCTTAAAATTCTCCATACAAAACCCCAGATTCTCAACACCTGCCACCCCAAAACCTCTAGTCATTCTTACACCATTGCATGTCTCCCACATCCAAGCAGCCATTCTTTGTTCCCAAGAACATGGCATGCAAATAAGAGTTCGGAGCGGCGGTCACGATTATGAGGGTCTTTCTTATGTTTCAGATGTGCCGTTTGTCATAGTTGATCTAATTAATCTTCGATCAATCAGTGTTGATGCAGAGAATAGCACGGCGTGGGTTCAAGCTGGTGCAACTACGGGCGAAGTCTATTATAGGATTGCCGAGAAAAGTAGAACTCTTGGCTTTCCGGCAGGACTTTCCACTACTCTGGGCGTCGGTGGACACTTCAGCGGGGGAGGGTACGGCACATTGTTGCGCAAATATGGCCTTGCTGCTGATAATATTATTGACGCACAATTGATTGATGTTAATGGTAGAATCCTCGACAGAGTATCCATGGGAGAGGATCTGTTTTGGGCCATTCGAGGAGGAGGAGGGGCCAGCTTTGGAATCATTCTTGCATGGAAAATCAAGTTAGTTCATGTTCCATCAACTGTGACTGTTTTCACAGTTGATAGGAACTTGGAACAAAATGCAACCAAGCTTGTTCACCGATGGCAATATGTTGCACCCAAGCTTCACGAAGACTTATGCATTCGCGTCGTCTTAACAGGTGTCAATTCTAGCCAAGAAGGGAAGAGGACCGTCCAAGCTTCATTCAAATCCTTGTATCTTGGAGGGATAGATAGGCTCCTTCCAATGATGCAAGAGAGCTTCCCTGAGCTGGGTTTGGTGAGAGAAGATTGCATTGAAATGAGTTGGATTGAATCTATCCTCTACTTGGCTGATTTCCCAATTGGCGAATCCTTGGAAGTTTTGCTAAACAGGACTCCTTCCGTAAGATCCAATTTTAAAGGAAAATCTGACTATGTCCAGGAACCTATTCCCGAAGTTGGGTTGGAAGGGATCTGGCAAAAGTTTTACGAGAAAGAGGCAGAGTCAGCTTTATTGATCCTTACTCCGTATGGGGGCAGAATGAGTGAAATTTCGGAGTCTGCAGTTCCTTTCCCACATAGAGCAGGTAATATCTACAAAATCTTTCACTTGGTGTTCTGGGAAGAAGAAGGAACTGCGGCATCCAAAAGGCATATAAGTTGGATCAGAAGGCTTTACGATTACATGGCTCCCTACGTTTCGAAATCTCCAAGAGCTGCATATGTCAATTATAGGGACCTTGACATTGGAACAAATAATAACAAAGGCAACACAAGCTATAAACGGGCGAGCATATGGGGTACTAAATATTTCAAGAGCAACTTTGAGAGGCTAGTGCATGTGAAGACTATGGTTGATCCTGCTAATTTCTTTAAGAATGAACAAAGCATCCCGCCTTCTTCATCCTGGTGGAAGAAGAGAGGCGATTAGGCATTTAGATAGAAAAACTTATACTCAGCAATAAGGCAGCCTTTTTTCTTTTTTTCCCAATTCCTCCTTTTACGTACTATATAGAAGCGTAGATAAAGGCTCCATGGATATTATGTACTAGCTATAAGCGTAAATAAAGGCTCCATGGATATTATGTACTAGCTATAAGCGTAAATAAAGGCTCAATGATCAACAAAGCACCATCATCTCTCTCTCTTTATGCATTATGACCTAATCACTATATAGTCATAACACATTGAGTTACTATCCCTAATTTTCCACCTTGTCCTTTTATTATTGAAATTCCACCATATTCTTATATTATTGAAATTCCATCTCCTACTTCTAGGAGAAAACCTTACTCATGACCTATAGGCCTCAACTTGATGGCATGCGATCATCTGTGTGATTATCCATAGGTTTATGTGCGGTTAGGGCCGGGTTTTACCATTCATTGAAATCCTTTAAAGACTATTTTAGGGTCTAACTATTTCTTTATTCATCGAGGAAGAACTAGTCTCCAATTCTTTTATATATCTAGAATACTAACTCTATTAAAACTTTTATAACACTATATCCTGTGTCTCAGTAAATAAAGATTTACTTATTGAGATAGAATACTAGTTTTATTTACTTACTGAGACATGATACTTATTGTCCTATCTCAATAAGTAAATCCATACTTACTGAGACAGGATATTAGTTTAAATAAGCATATTGTTTGTTGTGTTATTTTACCAAGTTTTTATATAAATGTGAACCGTAAGAAATTATACTTCCTGAGAGTGTAGGCGATGATCCTTTCACCAGTTTTGATGGTTTCTGAGCCGTCTACTAGGAGCTTGATGCTTGTCTTTGGGACAGCAAGCCTTTATCTTTGTGTTTGTTTTTAATGTGTGTACTATTGTCAATTTTTAATTAAGTGTATATAGTGCCGTGTGTGGCACATAAAAGAAAATAATAATTTATTTTCAATCAGCTCTCTAGTGTTATGTGGTTTATACCTAGTATTTAAAAGAAAATAATATTTTATTGCGAGATTATATTTATGATGTAGTAGCATCATTTGAAAATCAGAGGTTTCCGCTTACGCTTTTACTAATTCAAAATCTGGGGTGTTACGTAGAGAAAGAATGAATAAGCTGTGAAAGAGGCAGAAAGACTACGAGAGGAAAGTATGGTGCACGAGTGACGAAACATTAGGGTTGCGTCGTTTTTTACAAAAGACGTGAATACTTCACGTCGTTTCTGACTGTGTACGTGAATGACGCAATAAAATAGCTTTATTTGTCCACATTGTTTCCAACTCTCAAACGACTTAAAGCTAGCCTTCATTTAATGTTCTTTGTGGGTAAATGTGACGACCCGTTTTTTTTTTTTTTTTACAAACATAAACGAGTCATCGCAGTGGCACGACTAAGTGTCGCTCAGCCAACATAGACATGTCCCATAACATGTACCTGATATACAGAGTTACATCTACAGCGGAATAAATCATGATACCAATACACATAGCGGAAAAGCATAACTATAAATGAACCTGTTATCTATACATAAGTGAGCCATAACACAAATCTATCTGTTTAAAGTTTAACTACATATTACTAATACAAAAGAATGGCTTATACAAAATAATGTGACACACACGTCACAAGCCATATACAAAAGTACCCAAAATGAGGACACCTCAGTCCCATCCCACTACGACTGTCGCTATGGGCTTCAATCGTAGTATCCCAAGTAGTGAGCTACCGGATCATCATCCGCCTCAAGAGTACCTGCAATCACAGGAATATCATCTACACGGTTGTGGTGGTATCCACATCCGCATAGGTGAAAGAATGAGTTCACCGCCTTAGCATGAAACACACTAAGACCTCAGTGGTATAAGACTAACTGAGTTTTCACAAAGAACCAACCTTTATATTATTTTAGTCGTGCGAACACTATATTAGCCACAATTTACCAACAGCTAATGCAGCAAACACCGACTATTCAGAAATCATTTAAAACATACTATATAGTTGTGAAAACATGTAGAAGTTCCAGACATCCCTCCTTGGAAGTTTCTACATATAGACCCATCTATAATAATACTTTTCACCGGTCGCTTGGACATATGTGCACACGATCACTCCATCACAGATATCACGTATACACATAGGTCTTAAGCAAAGAACATGGCATCTTACTTTTTCGTACTAGGATAACATCCTTCAACAAAACACTCGCAACACCATCTCTAATCGTATTCCAGCTTCGTGCTTTGAACGTCAGTAGATCATGAGAGCACTAGAGTTAAACTCAATCATGCTAACACGTCTTTCCTGAAGAACAAGAACAGTCAACCTTCTTACTCATAGACATGCCATTACTCGCGCCTGGGCAATCATGTATCCATGTACTTTCAAGTTCAATGTATGCTATTATCCGATAGAAATATACATAAGCGCTTTTCATTTAAGACACTTATGCATACCAACACGTCTAGTAAAATCTACTCATAACATAAAAACATATCTCACAAAACAATGCTATATATGCTATGCATGCCTCAATGTGTTGCTGATACTGCCTCAATGTGCTGATACTGTTACTTTGCTGATACTGTTACTCTGATATGTATGCTCTATACTACATGCTCAATGTTCCGTGCTTGACCAGTATATATTTCCTACTGTGTCACGCTGAAATTATGCAGTTGTTAAATTACGTCCTCTCAAAACTAAACAAATCCAGCATTTAATCCAACACTTTGAAATCATTCAAAACTTAGTTTCTTTATCAAATCTGCGCAGTTTCAACATGACATGTTCTCAAACAATTTGCATAATTTAAATCTCAACCGCAGAACTTAACACTTTAAATCTAGTCAATACTTTTCACTCTTGCACTATCTCTTAAACATCATTGATATAGTTTAAACATAATCGAAACTAATAAATCATCTCCAAGCATATACATTTCATCATATGGTTGGTTCCGTTTCATAAACAAGATATATATTTTTATCAATTCAATACATATAAAAATATATATTTTCTCAGTGAGTGGAATACCCACCTTGGCTGCATTGGACTCCAACTCGAACACTCCCTTGAACTCTAGTCACTTGGACTCTACATTGGAGAACCAATTAAAGTCTCCAATTCGAACACGATCCTGCAAACATTGGTATCGTTAGACTACACTATTGAATCACATACTCTATGACATCCTAACTACCCGCATGCTCATACGTCACGTCACTCGCTTCTAAGCTATCTAGATATCTTAAACTATTATTAGATTAGTCATTGGTTATAGGTTGGTGTCTTATCTTGTTTATTAACTAGAAAACGCATCTACTATTTCATTAGTTTATTTATTACTATTGTGTCACATTATTATTCCTAATCCATTTTATAGCTTGTTGCTATTTACTAAGTTCACAACATATATATTTAACTCATATATATATATATATATACTTAACAAGCTCAAGCTTAGTTCGGAGGCATATTTAAGTACTTTATTCTAATATTAGGTTATAGGATCTTAATGAATCATTGGTTGATAACTAAACTGGACCAAGTATAATTCCATTTATTTACTATATTCTTACATTTACTTTATTTACCCATTCCCTTAATTTATTTATAGTTAGGTAAATATTTCTATAACTAACTCATAAAACCTAACATTTGACACTTTACTTCTACTCATTCTTTCTTTAACTATTACATATTCATTTTATTCGATTAGACACAACGATAATCGATTCTTTATTTTAACCGTATTTGCTTTTCACACAAAGGATCTAAATAAATTAACTTCCATATCAAAACTAGCTAATTGACTCCCTTTAAATGATTATGAACCTATAGCAAAATAATCGAAAGATTCAATTCCAAAACTACATCCTTCTCACCTAAAGCATCTCTAATTAGCCACATACATTCAACCATCAACAATCTAACACAACATAACCACAAAACTCACCCAATAGGCACCACACCAAATCAGCCTATTAAAACCCGTAAAATATAATCCAAAGTCAATGAATCCAATCTCATTCATAGACAGAATAACCAACAAACCAAACTCATAAACACAACTAACTAAACCTCCTAGCACCCAAAATCACATAACCTTGATTCACAATTCAATACCAATTCATATATAATTTCCAACTAAGTGAAAGCCTCAAAACATGATCAAAACACTCATTTGGGTATAAAGAGTAACACCCATAATATTTAACCTCTAAACAACCCTAAGATGCAACTCTAAATCTTGTCAAAACTTATTCCAAACCAACCCATCAAATTTACACTAATCAGCCCATCATCTCCCAAAAATCACCAACACTCAAGAATCCAACCCATCCAAACATCATAACAAAAGCCCCAAAATTCACAAACAAAACCCTAGATTCAGATTTAACAAAAGCCATAGCAATCCACCAAATTTCTTCCCAAAACTTAACCCAATTCTGAAAATCATCAACCATTACCGGGGAAATAAATCCAAGCTACAACACCCACAGAAATCACAGCCACCGAACACACCACAAACACTCACTGGCCGGAACAACACACAATCCAACCTCATAGACAATCGGCTAACAAGGAGAAAACCAAAACAGGGAGATCAATAATCAAAAATACCCTATCATTAATCAATGCAAAATCCTCTAACCAACCAATAGAGAATCCCCCAAAAATTATCAAACCCTAATTCAACAATCAACAAATTAATCCATATAAATTATAGAATTTATACCTTGGGGATTTTCCTCAATAAATCCGCCGGAAAACGCCACTGGCAGTCGCCGGAAATGTTGCCGGAAAACACACATGGAGAACCGGGTCTCCACATGGGTTCAGCGGGTCATGGGTCACGTGTTTCGGGTTGCACGAGTTTCACACACACACGGGTCATGACTCGCCGGAAACTGCTAAAGGGACAGCCGGATTTCAGCCCCGGCCGCCGATCATGGAGGATCTGGTCCAACGGGTTCTCGGGTCTCACGGGTTAGATGGGTTTCAACGCACGAGTTCGCCAGAAATTGGGTCTGGGTTCCGCCGGAAATCACTCTGCCACGCCGAAAATCGCGTCCTCCAGCTCCGCCGGCGTCCCCTGAGACTCACCATGGTTGGTCGGAAAACCTAACCTCACGGAGGTCAGGTCTTCCTCACGGCATCTCTCTCTCGGTCTCATCTCTCTGTCTCTCCACTCTCTCTCAGTCCCACGATCTCACTCTCACTGTCTCTCAACTCTCTCATTTGGTAAAGAGAAGAAGAAAAGAAGAACAGAGAAGAAGTAGAAAGAAGAAGAAAGAAGAACAACAAGAAAAGAACAAGCAGTCGTGGACTGCTGTCCACCGAGGAGAAAAAGAAGAAAAGAAAAGGAAAAGAAAATGGATAAGGGAGAAAAAGAGGAAAATTACTAAAATGCCCCTCAACTTTAATTCTTTTATTTGTTAATTGCTATTTAACCCCCACATTTAATTTTATCAACACATTGGTTAATGTGCTTAATTATTTACTCAAATGAGACCTACTATAATTTATTCATCTTAACACCTTGGTATTTTATTTCCATCATAAAAATATCGAGCACATCAATTTAATAAATATAATCTTATTAGTCGTTAAACTCCCTATTTAATTTCTCGGTCTTCACAGTAAATGATGTTATATTTTTAAATTTGCGTGCTTTATAAGTAAAGGACACAAAAATGAAGTTGTTTCTTTTTAAACGATGTTAACCGTAAAAATCATGTCGCTTGTTTAAAACGACATAAGCAAAAAAAAAAAAAAAAAAAATGACATTAAATGCTGGGTTTTTTTGTTTTGTAATTGTGGTATTTTCCATTATAAATGATAAAACGTTTATTTATGTTATGAGCCTACTATTTCTATCGAATGGTTATAACTGCAAATGATAGATTACGCATTTTGAGAATTGAACATATACTGTTGATCGTTATGTAAAGATGGCAGACACGGGTACGGTACGTATATAAGCTAGCTTGACCCTATGGTTAATAGTTCACAATTTATAGTTGCGTTGGTACCAATGGTGTGTAGTGTAAGATGTAAAAGGGAAAGATGTTTTAACCATGAACAAGAGAAAATGAAAAGCTGTTTTGGTATCTTAACCAAAACAGTTTGTGTTTCATTGATATTTATAGACGATTACAAGAGAGTGAATATACATTTCAAGTGGTCAAAGACCAGCGTACAAAACAGAAAACTAAGATGTATTTACAGGCTTTGGAATGTCAACTAAGTAAACTTAATCTAGTAATCCAAGTAAGCTGCTGTGACAGAGGAGCAGAGATATGGTTAGAGAGATCAAGAAAATGGTTTAGATGTGTGGACTTGCTGATGACGTGCTGTGCAAGTGATGTGGGCAGATTGCATGAGTTTCTGTGTGCTGTGTTCTGCATTGGTGGAGTCCTGCAATGGAGATTTGTTGGACTGATAGCTTGCATCAGTGGAAAGCTTGTTCAAGTAAGGATGAGTTGATTTATCCTTAACACCCCCCGGCAAACTGATGGGTGAGCAAACCCTCAGTTTGTCTCTTAAGAAGCAGAATCGGTGGGCAGGGAGACCTTTAGTAAAGATGTCAGCTAATTGTGCTGAAGTAGGCAGGTATTTGAGGGTGATATCCTTGTTGGTGACTTTTTCTCGGATAAAATGGAAGTCCACTTCAATGTGTTTAGTTCTAGCGTGGAAGACCAGATTGAATGCTAAGGCAAGCGCTCCTGAATTGTCACACCACAGAGTCGGGGAAGAAAGAAGAGGGAGATGTAATTCTTTAAATAACATACGAAGCCAATACATTTCAGCTGTGGTGAGACACATAGAGCGGTATTCGGCTTCGGTGCTTGAGCGAGACACTACACTTTGCTTCTTGGCAGACCAAGAAATGAGATTTGAACCAAGAAAAATACCATATCCGGAGGTAGAACGCCTGTCATCGGGGTTTCCTGCCCAATCTGCATCACAAAAGGCATTAAGAAGAAGAGAGCTTTTGCAATAGTATAGACCATAGTCGATTGAACCTTTGAGATATCGAAGAACTCTCTTGGCTGTAGTCATGTGAACTGAGGTGGGGTTGTGCATGTGTTGGCATAATTGATTGACTGAGTAAGCAATGTCAGGCCTGGTGAGGGTTACATATTGCAAAGCTCCAACAATATGTCTGAATGTGGTGGGATCAGTGAGGAGTTCACCTTCAAACTTGGACATTTTAGTTCCTGCTACACAGGGAGCTCGATAGGGCTTAGATTCAGCCATATTGACTCGATTGAGTAAATCTGTGATGTATTTTGTCTGTCTAAGATGGATGCCATTAGAGTCTCGAAGGACTTGAATACCAAGAAAGTAACTTAAGGCACCAAGATCTTTCATGGCAAAATCAAGCTGCAACATAGCAATCAATGCTGTAATTGTGGCATTATGATTCCCAGTAATGATTATATCATCAACATACACTAAAATGAATATGTGGATGCTGCCATGGTGGTATATAAAGAGAGAGTAATCCACTTGAGAGGCAAGAAAACCAATGTTTAAGAGAGCATGAGCTAAGCGGGTAAACCAAGCTCTTGGAGCTTGTTTGAGTCCATAGATGGACTTATGAAGGCGACACACGAAGTCGGGACAAGAGGGATCAATGAAGCCAGGTGGTTGCTCCATGTAGACTTCTTCATCAAGGATGCCATGAAGGAAGGCATTTGACACATCAAGTTGACGAAGTTCCTAATTGAATTGGATTGCCAATGTGAGAAGTAGTCGGATGGTGGCTGGCTTGACAACTGGACTAAAGGTCTCATGGTAGTCAATACCACATTTTTGATCAAAACCCTTAGCAACAAGTCAGGCTTTGAATTTATCAACACTTCCATCAGGTTTTTGTTTGATTTTGAATACCCATTTGTTCTGGACCACATTGTGATTGAGAGGTCGAGGACATAAAGTCCAAGTGTGATTGGATATCAAAGCATTGTACTCACTAGTCATGGCTTCAATCCATTCAGGGTGTTCTGCAGCTTGTTTGTAGGTGGAAGGTATAGGAGGTAACTGAATTGTTTGGAGACAGAGAAGAGGATGGCGAGTATGGAACATTTTAAAATTAGGAAATTGTTTTGGTTTAAGGTGGCCTGTTTGAGATCGGGTGAGCATACGGGTGGAAGTGGGAAGTGTAGAGGTTTGTGATCTTGTGAGGATTTTGGTTTGGTTTGAAGGAGAGGACGTGGCAGCAGATGGAATTGGGGAAGGAGAGGGTTCGGTAGGATGTGTTATCATGAAGTCAAGTGAAGAGTCCTGAGTGTGAGATAAAGGTTCAGGTATGGAGAGAGAATGGTCTGTGTTAGTGGGGCAGTGAGTGGGGGACATGGGTTCAGGGGTGGAGTCAGGCTGTTCTGCAATAGTGGGAGTTAAATGAGATGATTGCTGCATGTGTGTAGTCTCGTGGCTTGTTAAACTAAGGGGAGTAAAAGTAGGTGCTGACTCATGTGAAGGTGGGTGACCTGTGGCAGCATGAGAAAAGGATGGGTGGCAAGTGATATGAGTGGAAATGGGAACTTGTGATTCAGAAGATATAGGCGAAAAAGGGAGAGAATTACCTGGTGTTGCTGTGACAGTGCAGGACCCTTGAGGAAAGCTTGTACCCTTGGCAGGAAATTTGGACTCATCGAAGACAACATGCCTTGAGATGTAAACCTTTTGAGTTTGTGGTTCTAGGCAACGGTAGCCATAATGATTTGTAACATAACCAAGGAATAGGGGTGTAAATGAGCCGAGCTCGAGCGAGCCAGTGCCGAGCTCGAGCGAGCCAGAACCGAGCTCGAGCTCATTCATTATGAGCTCGAGCTCATTCATCACGAGCCCGAGCCGATCTCGAGCTTATTCATCACGAGCTCGAGCCGAATTCGAGCGGTAATAATTAAGTCAAGTCGAGTCGAGCCGAGCTTATACGAGTTTAACATTTGTTCTTTTATTACCATTAATTCTACTTTCCATCAAAGTTAGAATTAATTAATAAGAATCATTAACTTCTCGTAGTTAATTAACCAACACTTTATTAAGGTGTATTAATTAACCATTAACCAACAATTAATAAAGGAGGATTAATTTACACATTAAGATCGAGTCTAATAAGTTGTCTTATGTGTCAAGTCATGTGGGACATTGAATTCTTACAAGAAGCACTTGTTATTAAAACATGTGATTCTCACATGTTAAGGGACACATGTTAATCTTATATGTGAGTTGTATTAAATTTCATACCTACTGGTTTGTAGGAAATTTATGTCATTTAATTATAAATAAAAAAAAATGTAACAATAGTCAATATAAATATTAAGTTAAAACATTAATAATTATAATAATTATATTTTCATATGGTTCTATATATCAAATGATAATAATACCTTTTTTTTTTTTAAAGTCTAATGATAATTCTTAGATCATATGATTCATATCTAATGGTTATGTAGCACAAATGCACAATGTTATATCATATGATATAAATTCTAATGATAACACCTAAATTATTATCATAATTAACACATTAGTAATTCCAATCGAACCAATCGACCAATCCTAATAACTTAATTTGGGATTATATGAATTACATTGTCATTATATATGAATAATATGATTAAGTTTAAAAAGTGTTATTATAATTCGTATAATTAATATGAATTCATACTTATGTATATAATCTATATACCTAATCATTGTATCTAAGACTCTAAGTATTATTAATAATTATTAGATACTTAAAATCTTACATCATACTTAATCAGTGTATCTAAGTATCTAAATACTTAATCATTTTATTTGTATGCTCATATGATCTTAGATTTTGAATCACGTGATGACGGTGATGTAATGATTCATAAGTATCTAATAATAATACTTATAAGTTATAACATTGAATATAGTGAATCAATAATTACATGTTATATGCTACAATGTTAATTATATTATTATATGATCATATAATCATATTATATTACATAAATAATATAATATGAATTATATGATTAAGTATTTGAATTGTCATTATATCATATGATTATATGATTAACAATTAAGTATTAATATTATTCACTTTTACTATTTTATATACATATTGATACAACCAAATAATTATAATCAATTAATATTTATTGACTATTTTTATTTGTTACTTAATTCATGCTTATATATAGTATATTGTACAAATAAGTTATATATTAACAAATTAAAACTTATTTTTAACATATATATATATATATATATATACGAGTCGAGCCGAGTTTATACGAGTTTGCATTGTTTAATAATCGAGTTTGATTTTCGTGTTCACGAATAGCTCATTTAATAATCGATTCGAGCACGAGTCGAGTTTATTCGAGCCGATCCCGAGTAAGCTCACGAGTAGCTCAGCTCGTTTACACCCCTACCAAGGAATATACATGGTTTGCTGCGAAAGGAGAGTTTATTGGAGGCATAGGGTCGAAGTAAGGGATAACAAAGACAACCAAATGATCTAAGAGAAGTGTAGTCAGGGTCTTTGCCAAACAATTTGAAAAATGGAGAGTCATTGTTGAGAACTGGTGTAGGCAGCCGGTTAATTAAGTAAATTGCAGTTAGGAAGGAGTCTACCCAATATTTAGGTGATAAGCCGGATTGAGCTAAAAGGGTGAAACCAAGTTCAAAAACATGTCTGTGTTTTCTCTCAGCCACTCCATTTTGTTGAGACGTATGAGGGCATGTGAGACGGTGCAATATACCATTTTGAGAGAGAAATTCTTTGAATTGGTTAGATGTATATTCTCCTCCATTGTCACATTGAAGTTGTTTAATAGCAGTAGAAAATTGTTTTTCTGCTAACAATTTAAACTTGACAAAGCATTGAAAAACATCACTTTTATTGATAATAGGATACAACCAAGAGTACCGGCTGTAATCATCGACAAAGATCACATAGAAACGACATCCACTCATTGAAGAGACGGGAGATGTCCAAACGTCTGAGTGGATTAACTCTAAGGGTGACTTAGTGCATCTAGAGGAAGAAGAAAAAGGTTGTTGCTTGGATTTCCCAAGCTGACATGACTCACAGACATTGAGGGTTTTAAGTGAACCACACACAGGAAGTTGTTGAATACTCATGACACGATGGAAGACTGCATTGGAGGGATGCCCGAGTCTTTGATGCCACACCATATCACTGGTTTTGACTCCAACAAAAGCAGCAAAGCCCTTCAATTTATTGGATTGTAAACTGGACTGCAAACGGTGCAAAGAGATAGGGTACAAGCCATTCTCACTGAGGCCTTGGAGCAACACGATTCCCGTCAAGTTGTCCTTCACAGTATAATGGGAACCAGTTAGTTCAAAGGAACAATGATTATCACGGCAAAACTTATTAATGGACAGAAGATTGGCAGATGCAGAGGGACAATGTAAGATATCTTTGAGCAGAAATTGAGAAGGCTGAGAGGATTTGGACTGAACTACTGATGAGCCAATGCTAGTGATATCCAAACCTGTTCCATTGCCAACCTCTACTGTTTCAGTTCCTCCAAATGGTTGTGGATTGTTGATGGTGGTAGGATCTGTTGCAACATGAGTATTAGCACCTGAATCGGCTAGCCATTCATGGCTATCAATCTCAGCATGATGGTGAGCAACCATAGCTTGAAGTTGTGGTGGTGGAAGTCTGACTTGATAGGCATAATCCATCATGTGGTAGCAATCCAATGCATGTGGTTAAACTTGCCACAGATTTGGCAAGCAACCGAGTGAGTGTTGTTGAAAGAAGCTCTTGGTGTGACAGTAGATGTAGTGTTTCTGCTAGGAGTGTGAGGTCTGGTTGGTTGGATTGAAAATCGAGTGGTTGAAGTTGAATATCTGGGAGATGGAGTTGAAAAACGAGAGGGAGTTTTTGGTGGGAATTTTGGCTTCCTGTTGGATGGATGAAAGGTGGAAGGACCGGTTTTGTTGGTGTAGAAAGCAAATGAATTAGTTTCTGATGCAGGGGTATTTTGTTGTTGGTTGTCTAGCAACTTTTCATGACTTAATAACTCAGTTTGAAAATCTGCAAAGCTCATTTCAGTAGTTCGAATGGCAAGAGAAAATGCAGTAACAAAGGAATTAAAGGTGGGATTCAAACCGCTTATGATGTAAGAGATGAGATCATCTTCATCAACTGGTTTTCCAGCAGCTGCTAACTGGTCTGCCCATTGCTTAGCTAGTCGGATGTATTCAGTGCAAGACTTGCTCCCTTGCTGCAACGTTTGGAGCTGTCTTTTGAGATAAGAGATATGTGACCTTGACTGACTTGCAAACCTTTCAGCCAAGGCACTCCACGCTTCATGTGAAGTGTTCAATCCATACATGGAGGAAATGAGAGCTAGTTCAAGTGAGCACAGAATCTAGCTTAGTAGATGTTGATCTCTTTTCTGCCATAAAACATATGTAGAGTTGAGAACCTGCTCATTGGTTTCAGTATTGGTCAGGAGCTTTGGGGGACAAGGTTCAGAACCGTCCACCAGTCCCATAAGTTCATAGCTATGAAGAATGGGAAGGAACTGTGAGACCCATGCCAGGTAATTTGGGCCATCAAGCTTGACCAAGCTGAACTGGGTTATGTTTGGGAGATTGGATACAGAGGAGTTGGTTGCAGCATTTGTTTCAGCCATGGAAGAAGCGTGAGCTTGAGTATGCTCTGATACCATGTAAGATGTAAAAGGGAAAGATGTTTTAACCATGAACAAGAGAAAATGAAAAGCTGTTTTGGTATCTTAACCAAAACAGTTTGTGTTTCATTGATATTTATAGACGATTACAAGAGAGTGAATATACATTTCAAGTGGTCAAAGACCAGCATACAAAACAGAAAACTAAGATGTATTTACAGGCTTTGGAATGTCAACTAAGTAAACTTAATCTAGTAATCCAAGTAAGCTGCTGTGACAGAGGAGCAGAGATATGGTTAGAGAGATCAAGAAAATGGTTTAGATGTGTGGACTTGCTGATGACGTGCTGTGCAAGTGATGTGGGCAGATTGCATGAGTTTCTGTGTGCTGTGTTCTGCATTGGTGGAGTCCTGCAATGGAGATTTGTTGGACTGATAGCTTGCATCAGTGGAAAGCTTGTGTGAAGGCCAAGAAAATAAATAGGGAATTTAGCAATTTAATAAATTATGCTTATTAAATAGATGAGATTAATAATGGATATTAAGTGATTATGTTTATATAATTGAAAAATAAAGTGTTTAAGGTAAGGGGTAAAACATAGTTAGTTTTAATGTGGGGGTTAAATAACAATTAACAAATAAAAGAATTAAAGTTGAGGGGCATTTTAGTAATTTTCCTTTTATTCTCCCTTATCCATTTTCTTTTCCTTTTCTTTTCTTTCTTTTCTTTTTCTTCTTTTTCTCTTCACGGTGGACAGCAGTCCACGACTGCTGCTTCTCTTATTATTCTTTTTCTTCTTCTTTCTACTTTCTTCTTTCTCTTTTGTTGTTCTTCTCGCCAGACCCACAGAGAGAGAATGAGAGAGAGAGATTGAGTGATTGAGAGAGTGGAGAGACAGAGAGATGAGACCGAGAGAGAGATGCCGTGAGGAAGACCTGACCTCCGTGAGGTCCGGTTTTCCGGCCAACCATGGTGAGTCGCAGGGGACGTCGGAGGAGCTGGAGGACGCGATTTTCGGCGTGGCAGAGTGATTTCCGGCGGAACCCAGACCCAATTTCTGGCGAACCCGTGCGTTGAAACCCATCTAACCCGTGAGACCCGAGAACCCGTGTGACCCGGTCTTTCGATGGTGAAGTCCGGGGCGAATTCCGGCAACCAGAGCTGAAATCCGACGGTCCCAGTAGCAGTTTCCGGCGAAGACCCGTGAGCTTAGAAGACCCGTAGCCTAGACCCGCAAACCGTGAGCTCAGACCCGCGACCCAGTGACCCGAGAAACCTAGAACCCGACGGCGTGAAGCTGGTTTTTCCGGTGAATTTCCGGCGACTTCCAGTGTCGTTTTCCGGCGGATTTATTGAGGAAAATCCCCAAGGTATAAGTTTTATAATTTTTGTGGATTAATTTATCGATTGTTGAATTAGGGTTTGATAATTTTGGGGCTTTATAGTTAATTTGATTTTTATAGTTCCTATTTGTGGTTGGATCGGCTGAGCCGTGATTTTTGTGTTACTGTGATGTTGAGATGGAGTATGGGATTTTTATGTGTGATGTGTGCTGGCCGTGTAGTGTTTTGAGCAGTGTTTTAGATTTTTGTTGGTTAGGTATTAGCCGAATGGGGCTTATGTATGAGGTTGTTGATTTTGGGTTACTAATAGGTTTATTTAGTATATTGATGAGTGTTTGATATTAGGTAGTTGATTTTATGAGAATATATAATTTGGGTGTTTTGTCAATCTAGCCTAGTGAGTTGATTTTCTATGATGGTCAAAAGGGTTTTGGATGATCATTTTGTTGGTGAATTTCTATAGTATTGATATTGTGATTTATGGTTAAGTTCATTACCATGGTAATTCTAAATCAGAATTTATGGCTTGATGTGGGGAGATTTTGGTTGGCTATGGACGATTGGGTTGAGGATTATGTGGTTTAGATTTTGGTAGTTTTAGTTGGTGTTTTAGTTCTTTAATTTCATTAAATGATTGAGTTGTTTGGATTGAGAAATTCTGGAATTTCTTATTGGATTGATTATTAATTGGTTATCCTTGGAGTTGGTTTTATGGATTTGAGGGTGAATTCTTCAGGGTATTTGTGATGTTCGGTTTAGATGGAAGATGAGGCGTTAATGGTGTTTATGGATGTGAGTTGGGGCTTTGATGGTTGGATTTGTGGTGTTGATTTTTGGGTAGCCCTTAATGGCTTTGTCCGATTATATGTAATAAGGGAGTTTCGATTCGTTTCGATATATGGCAATGGGTATTAAAGGTTTGGTTGTAAGAGAATCTTGACTTATTGTTAGAATAGAAATGATAATGTTTATGATTGATATCTTATGAATTTAAGGAGCTGTTTTGGATAAGCTGACTGATTAGGAGTAATGTTCATTTTAGAACCTAATTTGATGGGTAGCTATGTTAAACGGTTGGATTCTTTGCAACGTATCATTTGGAATATTCTATTTAAGTTTTGATTATTTGGCTTAACTTAATTATGTAGAATTTGATAATGCCGGGCTTAGGTGTTTACTAGGAGCCTTGGGATAAGTTAGGCTAAGCATGGGTTAGACCTAGAGCCTAAGTGTAATGCTTAGCTTTGAGGATGATGCAAAAGCTTTAGCAAAAGAATGTATATTCCATATGTGATTACAATCTAATTTAATAAGAGTTATCAAATTAATATGTTGAACAAGATTAATGTTCCATAATCTAAACTACGTAGATGATTAACATAGATAATGAGGAGCAACAATAATAAGTAAGCTAAATAAAATAGTAAATACATCATTGTAGTAATAAACAAAGATTATATGAACCTAGACATAAATGTTAACCTAATAATAGTTTAGGCACTTAACTAAGTTTTAGATGTGGACAAAGCGACGTGTGAGAGCGCGGGTAGTTTAGGCGTCATAGAGTATGAGATTCAATAGCATAGTCTAACGATACCAATGTTTGCAGGATCATGTTCGGATTGGAGACTTTAATTGGTTCTCCAATGTAGAGTCCAAGTGACTAGAGTCCAAAGAGTGTTCGAGTTGGAGTCCAATGCAGCCGAGGTGGGTATTCCACTCACTGAGAAAATATATATTTTTATATGTATTGGATTGATAAGAATATATATGTTGTTTATGAAACCGAACCAACCATATGATGAAATGTATGTTTTGAGATGATTTGTTTAGTTTCGATTATGTTCAAATATTATCAATGATGTTTAAGAATTGATGCATGAGTGAAAGGTGTTAATTGATTTAAAGTGTTTGAGTATGTTTTGCGGTTGAGATTTAAATTATGCAAATTGTTTGAGAACATGTCATGTTGAAACTGCGTAGATTTGATAAAGAAACTAAGTTTTGAATGATTTCAAAGTGTTGGGTAAAATGCTGGATTTGTTTAGTTTTGAGAGGATGTGATTTAACAAATGCATGATTTCAGCGTGACACAGTAGTGCAATATATACTGGTCAAGCACGGAACATTGAGCATGTAGTATAGAGCATACATACCAGCAGTATCAGTATATCAGCAGCATAACAGTATCAGCAGTATCAGTATCAGCAGCATAACAGTATCAGTATCAGCAGTATCAGTATCAGCAGCATAACAGTATCAGCCCCAGTTCATGCATAGCATTATAGCATTGTTTTGTGAGAGAGGTTTTTATGTTATGAGTAGTTTTACTAGACGTATTGGTATGCATAAGAGTCTTCATGAAAAAGATCTTATGTATATTTTTATCGGATAGTCATGTGTTAATAGCATACATTGAACTTGAAAGTACATGGATACATGACTACCCAGGTGCGAGTAATGGCATGTCTATGAGTAGGAAGGTTGACTGTTCTTGTTCATCAGGAAAGACGTGTTAGCATGATTGAGTTTAACTCTAGTGCTCTCATGATCTACTGACGTCAAGGCACGAAGCTAGAATACGATTAGAGATGGTGTTGCGAGTGTTTTGTTGAAGGATGTTATCCTAGTATGGAAGAGTAAGATGCCATGTTCTTTGCTTAAGATCTATGTGTATACGTGATATCTGTGATGGAGTGATCGTGTGCACATATGTCCAAGCGACCGGTGAAAAGTATTATTATAGAGGGGTTTATATGTAGAAACTTCCAAGGAGGGATGTCTGGAACTTCTACATGTTTTCACCGCTATATAGTATGTTTTAAATGATTTCTGAATAGTCGGTGTTTGCTGCATTAGCTGTTGGTAAATTGTGGCTAATATAGTGCTCGCACGACTAAAATAATATAAAGGTTGGTTCTTTGTGAAAACTCATTTAGTCTTATACCACTGAGGTCTTAGTATGAGGTATACTAAGGCGGTGAACTCATAATTTCACCTATGCGGATGTGGATACCACCACAACCGTGTAGATGATGTTTCTTTGGCTGCAGGTACTTCGGTATAGTCGATGGGTCGGTAGCAGTGTGCTTGGGATATTATGACTGAAGCTCGCCGCGACAGTTGTAATTGTCGGACCACGGGTTGTCCACTATTTTATAGGTTTGGTATGGCTTGTGACGTTTGTGTCACTTATTCTTTGTTAAGCCATTATTGTTATAGTGTTAATAAGACTCAAACAGATAGATGTTAAATGGCTCTTTGTTGTAATTAATTTGTGATAGATGTATAAGTTGTAATTTCCGCTATTCAGATTTATGTTTTCCGCTGCATAGATAGATGTATGTTATACTCTGATTATCAGGTACATGTTATGGGGCATGTGCCATATGTTGGCTGAGCGACACATAGTCGTGCCACTGCGATGACTCGTTTTATGTTTGTATAAAAAAAAAAAAACGGGTCGTCACAGCTTGTTCAAGTAAGGATGAGTTGATTTATCCTTAACATGTAGCGCGACCATCACAACTATGTTTGATTGGTGGTCGATCATTATGATAGACAGACATCATTAGTGGTGTGGATCGCCGGCCGGGGTCTGACCAAGCACATTGAAATTGCATGACTTTCATTTTTATGCTAAATCCTTAATTGTCAAGTTCGTGTCCAGCAAGGAACAGCTGGTTGATAAACTAACAAAACCACTGGTTTCTAATCGGTTTCCACAGCATACTTTCAATCTCAATGTTTACTCCTCAAAGTTGTTGTTGTTGTTGCGGTGGCGTATTGGAGACAATGTCAGAGCTGAAGCGGATCCTCATCCAGAAGCCAAGTTTAAAGCAGTCAAAGCTCATGAGATAAGCAAGGATAAGAGCGATCGATTCAAATGGAAGATGATGATGATGTTTGCATTTGAAATACTCTGTTATAGCAATGCCGTGCATATTGATAACATAATCTATCTGATTGCTCCTTCTTATATATTTAGTAGTTTGTCAAAACCTGATTGCTCCTTAAAAGATCACGCGAGGAGAATAGCAGCCTTTATTGAACAGCAGGCAGAAATTTTACATATATGGAATGACATTTCAAATTTTAGAGCCTTTATTTTCCTCAGGCTTGATTTTTAAAGCAGCTTCAAAGACAAAATGTCCAAGAACTTAATTGCCTAGTAAATATGTAGATTTATAACATTATATATTATTCATAATGAAAACTGAAAGTCATTTCTTCAACGTACAGAGTAATATGAACGGGTTTAAGTTTGGTTTTCTCGATCCTTGTTTCTTTAACGAAATTAGGATTTTTGAAACTTTTTAAATCAATTCTAAGATGGAGTTCTTTAAATTTTAATTGTTATTTTTAAGAACCCAATAGGTTTTTAATTGGTTGCTAGATTGAAACCTGACTAGGAGGCCCTTTTTATTTTTTTATTTTTTTTTTATTTATTTAGAAATCACAATTAAATGAATGTTGAGCAACAATAATGAAATATATGGCAGCAGTGTAGAAAAAAAAAAAAATACTGTTATTATGAAGTTTTTAAGGATAAGAAAAGTACATATAATCTCCTCAAATTATCGCTCATCGGCAACGTCCCCCTAAACTACTAATGTGCCAATGTCCTCCATAAACTACCAAGAAATGTCAATGTTCCCAAATGACAAAAATACCCTTCATAAAATTATTAAAATAAAATAAAAACTAAAAAATTATTAAAAAATATAAAATAAACAAAAAATTAAAAAAAAATATTAAAAATGGTTTTTTTTTTTTAATTTCAGTTATTTTTTTGTTTTTATTTTTTTAAAAAAAGAAAAAGAAAAAGAAATTCTTTTACATTTTTTTAATTTTTATTGTTTTACTTTTTTTTTTCTTTTTTTCTTTAATCTTTTTAATTTTGTTTTTTGAAAAATATTTTTTTTAGTTTTTAGTTTTTATTTTTTATATTTTAATTTAAGTTTCTTTTTTCGAATTTATAAGGACATTTTTGTCTTATTCAATAAAATTTAGGGTCATTTTTGCCTTTTTGTTGGTCCTAGGGAGACATTGACCGTTTTTTGTAGTTTGAGGGGAGACATTGAGACAATTGGTAGTTTGAGAATATTGACAATTGAGTGGCAGTTTTAGGAAGATATGTGCACTTTTCTCAAGTTTTTAATACAAAAGTTCGTAAAAAAAAAAAAATAAAAAAAAAAATAAAAAATGGTTTTTATTTATTTTATTTATTTAATTTCAGTTTTTTTTTTTTGTTTTTTTTAAAGTTCTTTTACATTTTTTTTTTAATTTTGTTTTTTGAAAAATAATTTTTTAGTTTTTATTTTTTTTAATTTAAGTTTTTTATTTTTTATTTTTTTGAATTTATAAGGACATTTTTGTCTTATTCAATAAAATTTACGGTCATTTTTGTCTTTTTGTTGGTCTTGAGGGGACATTGAGACAATTGGTAGTTTTGAGGAGACATTGACAATTGAGTGGCAGTTTTAGGGAGATATGTGTACTTTTTTCAAGTTTTTAATACTTTAGCAAGTGAGTCTTATTTTCCCCTCTTTTGAACAATATAGTTGTTTAGTTTAAAGGGAAAAATACATTTAACCTCACCAAAGTATACACGCTTTTTGATTTTACTTACAATGTTTAAAAAATGTCAATGTACCTCCCAAAGTTTTCGACTTTTGCAATGTTACCCATCCGTTAGCCATTTCCGTCTTCTCTAATGGAAAATGACCCACGTGTGTTGCATATAGGTTTTTAATGGATGAAAAAATGGGAGTTGCTGACTACCCCCATTCTGGCTAAATGATCCCCTTGGCTGAAATGACCGTGGTCAGATCCCCTCCAAATCCTAGCTACCATCGCCATGGGCCATGGGGGTGGCCCAAATCACCCCAATTCCGGCCAAATGGGGGTTGGCCACACCTAAATAGCACATGGGAATGGCGACAAGCCTAATACCTTCAAATTTTTTATTTTATTTGTTTTTTAAGGGAAAATTGGGGCATTTCCACTGAAAAACTCACATGCGACGCACGTAAATCATTTTCCATCATACAACACGGAAATTACTAACAGATAGGCAACATTGCAAAAGTCAAAAACTTTAAAAGGTATATTGCCACTTTTAAAACATTAGAGGCAAGATCCCAAAAAAAAATAAAAAAATAAAGTGTAGACTTGAAGCGGTCAAATGTGTTAATTTTCATAGTTGAAAATTGAATTTGTGTCCCTTTTAGAAACCTCGAGGGAATTGTTGATCCTGTCATTTCTGAAGGCTAATCTATATTCAACTACATGTTTATATACAGCAAATTTATTCATCAAAAACCGATTAATTTGATTAAGAAAAATCAACAAATGGTCAAAGTTCTAATGTCAATTGCCGGGTAACTTGGGTTAACCGTTTTGTCGAAATTTGTCCGGCAAATAAGTCTTGATATTGTTGGGAATTGTCAACCCCAAGGATCATCATTTCGGTCTATTTAAGAAGCTATCACTGGCCAAATTATTACAAACCAGGAAGCTCTCATCAACTTTTAAGCGAAAATGAAGTCTGTCGTTCCATTTCTCTTCGTTCTCATTTTCTCATTTTTATGGGCAACTTTGGCTCACACACACGAAAGCTTTGTTCAGTGCCTGACCCTTCGTTCTGAAAACTCCACCTCAATTTCTGAAGTCATTTACACCCCAGCCAACTCCTCATATTCATCTGTCTTAGAATTCTCCATACAAAACCCCAGATTCTCAACACCTGCCACCCCAAAACCTCTAGTCATTCTTACACCATTGCATGTCTCCCACATCCAAGCAGCCATTCTTTGTTCCCAAGAACATGGCATGCAAATAAGAGTTCGGAGCGGCGGTCACGATTATGAGGGTCTTTCTTATGTTTCAGATGTGCCGTTTGTCATAGTTGATCTAATTAATCTTCGATCAATCAGTGTCGATGCAGAGAATAGCACGGCGTGGGTTCAAGCTGGTGCAACTACCGGCGAAGTCTATTATAGGATTGCCGAGAAAAGTAGAACTCTTGGCTTTCCGGCAGGACTTTCCACTACTCTGGGCGTCGGTGGACACTTCAGCGGGGGAGGGTACGGCACATTGTTGCGCAAATATGGCCTTGCTGCTGATAATATTATTGACGCACAATTGATTGATGTTAATGGTAGAATCCTCGACAGAGTATCCATGGGAGAGGATCTGTTTTGGGCCATTCGAGGAGGAGGAGGGGCCAGCTTTGGAATCATTCTTGCATGGAAAATCAAGTTAGTTCATGTTCCATCAACTGTGACTGTTTTCACAGTTGATAGGAACTTGGAACAAAATGCAACCAAGCTTGTTCACCGATGGCAATATGTTGCACCCAAGCTTCACGAAGACTTATGCATTCGCGTCGTCTTAACAGGTGTCAATTCTAGCCAAGAAGGGAAGAGGACCGTCCAAGCTTCATTCAAATCCTTGTATCTTGGAGGGATAGATAGGCTCCTTCCAATGATGCAAGAGAGCTTCCCTGAGCTGGGTTTGGTGAGAGAAGATTGCATTGAAATGAGTTGGATTGAATCTATCCTCTACTTGGCTGATTTCCCAATTGGCGAATCCTTGGAAGTTTTGCTAAACAGGACTCCTTCCGTAAGATCCAATTTTAAAGGAAAATCTGACTATGTCCAGGAACCTATTCCCGAAGTTGGGTTGGAAGGGATCTGGCAAAAGTTTTACGAGAAAGAGGCAGAGTCAGCTTTATTGATCCTTACTCCGTATGGGGGCAGAATGAGTGAAATTTCGGAGTCTGCAGTTCCTTTCCCACATAGAGCAGGTAATATCTACAAAATCTTTCACTCGGTGTTCTGGGAAGAAGAAGGAACTGCGGCATCCGAAAGGCATATAAGTTGGATCAGAAGGCTTTACGATTACATGGCTCCCTACGTTTCGAAATCTCCAAGAGCTGCATATGTCAATTATAGGGACCTTGACATTGGAACAAATAATAACAAAGGCAACACAAGCTATAAACGGGCGAGCATATGGGGTACTAAATATTTCAAGAGCAACTTTGAGAGGTTAGTGAATGTGAAGACTATGGTTGATCCTGCTAATTTCTTTAAGAATGAACAAAGCATCCCGCCTTCTTCATCCTGGTGGAAGAAGAGAGGCGATTAGGCATTTAGATAGAAAAACTTATACTCAGCAATAAGGCAGCCTTTTTTCTTTTTTTCACTATTCCTCCTTTTACGTACTATAATTAAGCGTAGATAAAGGCTCCATGGATA
This sequence comes from Alnus glutinosa, assembly GCF_958979055.1. Lineage (NCBI taxonomy): Eukaryota > Viridiplantae > Streptophyta > Magnoliopsida > Fagales > Betulaceae > Alnus > Alnus glutinosa. Next base: position 20,319,938 of record NC_084890.1, on the reverse strand, counting down.
TTATGTACTATAAGTCTATAAGCGTAAATAAAGGATCCATGGATATTATGTGAATTGCGAAATGTAGATTGGCTTTCATAGCCATGAATCTTCGTGCATATTCTAAATTATATTTTATGTCTAACTAGTTTGCCAATAAACTGAAACTGTTGTGTAATTTTATTTTATTTTTTTGTAGTTTTTTCCTTTGTAATTAACCAATTATGAAACAAACTAGACGAAAAAAAAAAAAAAAAAGAAAGAAAAAGAAAAAAAGAAAAGAAACGAAAAGGAAGGAAGCAACCAAATGATCAACTCTAAGATGATAGACTAGTACATGAGTGCCCCTTTCACAAGGGAAAGTTAAGGGTTCTCACCATGACCCCTGCCTCTTAATTGGATCCATATTTTATGCTTTAATTTGTACTGTCCATTGGCATTGCTTTGGTAGCCCCACCCCAATGGAAGAATGGAATATGGTTAACAGCAACAAAAGTGGACAACATAGGCGACAGACATTTAATTTGCATCCCTTGAACCAAAATGATAATAAGCACAACAGGCATGGGCGTAGATACTTGGATTCTCAAGAAAAAATATGAAATGGTAACCCCGACAGGCATTAATATTTCAAATATATATATATACTATGTATTAATCATATCAAATGCATCTAAAAAAATGACAGAAATTTCCTACAAATCAATTTGTAGAAAATTTCATACAAACCATATCTAAGATTGACACGTGTTTCTTAGCATATGAGAAACATATATTGTTTTAATAGAATGTGCATACTTTTTTTAATAGCATTAATAAAAAATAAAAAAAAAATGTGATTTTCACATACACTACAAAAATTTCTACAATTGGACGCGTGTCTACAGTACCAGTTACTGTAGACACGCGTCCAATTAGACACGTGTCTTATGAAAAACGTGTCTAATTGTACCATCTTCACAATTGGACGCGTGTATTTAATACACTTGTCCAATTGGACACGCGTATTAAATACACGCGTCCAATTGCACACGTGTATTTAATACTCGTGTACGTCCATTACACGCGTCCAATTGGACACGTGTATTTAATACGCGTGTCCAATACACGTGTCAAACTGTTATTTTTTCCCATCATTCCCCCTCTCCTCAAAAGGATTCGACCTCGAATCGTCACCTGCATCATAGGGAGAAAGATTAGAAACATTGAAAGTAGCAGAGACATTATACTCACCGGGAAGATCCACTTTATAAGCATTATCATTAATTTTCTCAAGGATTTGGAAAAGTCCATCGCCGCGAGGATGCAATTTAGTCCTTCTATGGGCTGGGAATCGTTCTTTGCGCATGTGAACCCAAACCCAATCGCTTGGTTCAAAGATGACACGCCTTCGCCCTTTAATGACTTGGGAAGCAAACTTTTCATTCTTCTGCGCAATTTGAAGTCATACCCTATCATGAATTGACTTCACCAATTCGGCCTTCCTGTGTTCATCCAAACTACTCCTTCGTGATAAAGCATCAGCAACAATGTTCTCCTTACTTTGCTTGTAACGGATGACATAGGGAAAGGTCTCAATGTATTCAATCCATCTAGCATGTCGCTTATTTAATTTACCTTGACTCTTGAGATGCTTTAATGATTCATGATCGGTGTGGATCACAAATTCCTTAGGCCAAAGGTAGTGCTGCCACGTCTCTAGAGCGCGAACAAGAGCATAAAGTTCTTTGTCATAAGTGGGGTAATTCAAGGCCGCCCCACTTAGCTTCTCACTGAAGAAGGCTATGGGCCACCTATCCTGCATTAAAATGGCTCCAATTCCTATTCCTGAGGCATCACATTCAATCTCAAAAGTTTTGTTAAAGTCAGGTAATGCTAACACAGGTGTAGAACATAACCTTTCTTTGATAGTAGCAAATGCATTTGCTTGATCACTCCCCCAATGAAATCCAACATTCTTTTTAATTATTTCAGTGAGTGGTGCAGCAATGGTGCTAAAATCCTTAACAAAACGCCTATAAAAGCTAGCTAAACCATGAAAGCTTCTTACCTCAGTGATGCTTTTAGGCGTTGGCCACTCCTTGATAGCCTTTACTTTTTCTTCATCCACCTCAATACCTTTTGTACTAACAACATAACCAAGAAAAACAACTTTTTCCATGCAAAAGATACATTTCTTAAAATTAGCATACAACTTTTCACATCTCAACACATCTAACACACATCTTAAATGCTCAATATGTTCATCTAAGTTCATGCTATACCCTAAGATATCATCAAAGTACACGACTACAAATTTGCCTATGAACGCACGTAATACATGGTTCATTAATCTCATGAAAGTACTAGGCGCATTTGTAAGTCCAAATGGCATAACCAACCATTCATAAAGTCCATGTTTAGTCTTAAAAGTAGTTTTCCATTCATCTCCCTCTTTTATTCTAATTTGATGATATCCACTTTTAAGATCTATTTTACTGAAAATACATGAGCCATGCAATTCATCAAGCATATCATCTAATCTAGGAATGGGATGACGGTACTTTACCGTAATATTGTTGACTGCTCTGCAATCAATGCACATCCTCCAAGTCCCATCCTTCTTTGGCACTAGTAGCACTGGTACTGCACATGGGCTCATGCTCTCCCTCACGTACCCCTTGCTCAACAAATCTTCAACTTGCCTTTGAAGCTCCTTGGTCTCCTCTGGATTACTTCTATAGGCTGGTCAGTTTGGAATAACTGCTCCGGGTATGAAATCAATTTGGTGCTCAATGCCTCTAATGGGTGGCAACCCACTCGGCATCTCCTCCGGAAATACATCATCAAACTCCTGCAACAAAGAAAGAGCCAAACTAGGAAGAGATTGGTTAGTTTCATCAAGATTAAAATAAGATTCTTTGTAAACAATAAAAATCATAGGCTGATCTGCTAAGAAGGCCCTCTTAACCTCACTCTCCTTTGCATAAAAACTCATCTTTGCCTTCCCTTTTCTCTCTGCAAGTCCTCTTTCTTTTTTCTCTCGTGGCTCCACTCTCTTTTCTTTATTCTCAAGCACCTCTCTATTTTCTTTTTCACTCTTTCTTTTTTGCTCAATCTCACTTTTCAGCTTCAGTTGGTCCTCATAGACCTGTTTTGGGGTTAAAGGAGCAAGCTTGAATGTTTTTCCATCCTTCACAAAGTTGTACCTGTTTATAAACCCATCATGAATCACCCTCCTATCATACTGCCATGGCCTCCCCAACAAAATATGGCCAGCATGCATAAGAACTACATCACAAAGCACCTCATCACTATACCTCCCAATGGTAAAAGCTACCAAAAATTGCTTATTAACCTTGACATCCCCACATTCATTCAACCATTGCAACTTATAAGGTCTAGGGTGCTTCAATAAAGGTAAGCTCAACTTTTCAACTAGGGTGGTACTAGCTACATTGGTGCAACTTCCCCCGTCTATAATCATACTACACACCTTGATGTTTACATAACATCTGGTATGAAATATGTTCTCTCTCTGTTGCTCCATATCGTCTATCTTAATTTGCGTATTAAGAGCACGCCTGGCAACAAGAGACTCACCTTCTATGGGGTATTCCACTCCATCATCATCACTAGCATTAACCAACTCGGGCATCTCATCACTATCATCTTCACTATCAGTCATCACCTCCCCATTGTCTCGCAGAACCATCACTCGCTTGTTTGGACATTGAGACGCAATGTGCCCTGAACCCAAACACTTAAAACATTTAATATCTCTATTCTTTGAAGGTTGGAAATCAACCTTGGGTTTGTTCTTGCTAGTTCCCTCATCTTTTCCCTTAAGTGGTTCGGCCTTCCCCTTTACTATAGCTTGATCATTTCTATCCCACTTTGGTTTCCAAGGAGTGCTAGAAATTGAAGTATACCTTGCTACCCCCTTTCTCTTTAATTGCCTCTCCACCTTCATAGCCATGTGCACCATATCTTCTACCTCCACATAATGTTGCAACTCAACTACATTGGCTATGTCCCTATTCAAACCACTTAAAAATCTGGCCATTGTGGCCTCCCGATCCTCCTCTACATTGGCCCGAGTCATAGACACCTCCATCTCCTTATGGTAATCTTCTACACTCCTTGACCCTTGTGTAAGGTTTTGTAATTTTTGGTAGAGGTCTCTATAGTAGTGGCTAGGTACAAATCTTCGCCTCATGAGAGCTTTCAACTCACCCCATGTTTCTATAGGTCTCTCATGATTCCTTCTCCTATTGGTCATTAATTGATCCCACCAAATAATTGCATAATCAGTGAACTCAATTACTGCCAACTTCACCTTCTTCTCTTCTGAATAATTGTGACAATCAAAAATCAACTCTATTTTCTTCTCCCACTTTAAATAGGCTTCAGGGTCAGTCCTACCTTGGAAAGATGGTATTTTCATTTTGATGCTCCCAAGGTTCCTATCTACCTCATCTCGACCCCTTGGATTTCTCCCATGTCCTCTTTCACGCCTACCTCCTCTAGGTCTGTCAACTCCGCCCCTTCCAACTTCAGATGCTATGTCTTCCTCCTAATCATCATCTCCTTCGTTTTCAAACTCATTTTCAATGCTAGGCGCACGTCTCCTCCTATCTCGCCCACCTTGCAGATTTCTAATGACTACCTCTTGCTGATCCATCCTATTCTTCACCTCCTCCAACACCAAATTCAACTGTTCAAACTGTTGTTGCATGGCCCGCAATACAAAGAATGAATTATCCACCTCCTCCTTAGGTGTTGAGTCACTCTTATGAGACATTTTCAATGCACTACAAAACAAAAAATATGTTAGTGGTAAAAACCTCACACACTCCCTTGCGTGTTTACACTCAAATATTGTCACTCCACTCGTGTTTCCACTCTTTTAGTCTTTCACCTCACCTGTTTTCCCTTTCAAGTTCTTTAAGAACTAGTTGAACTAAATCAAGACATCACCTTGTATTATTCCAACTAGCAACAGATTCCAGAAACAAGAAAGGAATAAAATGACACGAATCTAAAAGAATTTGTACGAGGAAAGAACAATTATGACACAAGATACTAAAGATGATACACTTGATCCCTTTGAAGATAAAGATCAATCAACACCAAATCACTTCAATTTTCGGATTGCAAAGTATATCAAATAGCTTCTTTCTTTCTTTTTCTTTTTTTTTTTCTTTTTTTTTTCTTTTTTTTTTTTTTAAATTTGAAAAATTACAAATATGGAAGTTAAAGCAAGGATTCAAATCTGAAAAATTTAAGCAAAGATTCGCAAAAGCAATCGAGAATGGAATTCAAATCTGACAATTTCAGATCTGAAAAATTAAAGCATAGACTGGTGTAATTAATTAAAGAATTCACAAATCTGAATTCCTGAATCAAGTACACGAGTAACCAATTGTGAAAATCACAGATCTGAATTCTAACACACGATTTTTTTTTTTTTTTTTTTTTCGAACAGAACACACGAAATTAATAAGAATGAAGAAAGGAGTTGTAGATCCAAATGCAAGAACTAAAAAAAAAAAGGAAAAGAAGAAAAAGAAAAGGAAAAGGAAAAGGATAAATAAGACCTGATTTGGAGCCTGAGCTCCGATACCAAATGATGTGAACCCGCAGGATGAAATCCCCTTTTGAACCCACAAACAAATTGAAATCTACCCAAGAAAGCCAAGAATCAAGTCCAAAAAATCTAGACCCGTTGAAATCTTGTTTCAAGAACCTAGATTTGGTGAGAACGCCACAAAGGGTTTGCCTTTGATAAGTTCTTAGTTCAATCAAGAACAAGTAGAGAAAACTAAAAAGTTTGCTATGAAGAACAAAACTTCATTCACAATCAACTTTCTTAGCATATGCGGCTACAAGTCTTTTTAAAACCTCTCCATGAAACCCTAACCCTACTAAGGCCTATATCAATTAAAAGGCATGGGCTGAACATCTTCAAGCCCAAAATATCCTAAACTACACTTCTATAGCTAATAAAAGAAGTCCACTTAATAAAATAAATAGGCCTAAAGGCCTACAACCATAGAAACATAAAAATAGGCCCACATGCTTATACTTAGTGAAATAAAGAGTTTGCAAGAAACCACTAGGCTATGTTGCCCCCATCTGTTGCATGTATCACATGAATTAAAGTTGGTTCTTTTTCTTTCAAGCCTATCTTGAATGATGGAGTCTTGCTCGATAAATTTGCAAACTCGGCCCAAGTGGATTGCACCAATCCTTGCATTGCCTCCTTGATCTTCTTCGCCCTTGACTTTGTGATTGGCCCATCTGGAACTTGTAAGGGATCTTTAAGATTCGGCCTACCATGGGGCCCATCACCCTCCCAGCTCGCTGTCTCTCTCACCCAGCAGACCAGCGCCCACCGATCGACCGGCGGATCTCTCTCTCTCAGACCTAGCAGACCGGAGCGCCATCGACCACTCTCTACGGTTAGTCTCTCTCCCTTTACTCTCTCTCTCTCTCTCTCTCTCTCTCTCCTTTGGTGACTTCTAAGTCTAACCCTCACTCTTTCTCTCTCTCTAACCCAGCAGCTGGTCTCTCGCTCTCTCGGACCCAGTAGCCCGAGCGCCGCCCACGAGCAGAAGGGACTCCAACAGAGGAGGTTTCTGAATTTTATTTTTTTCATTGTAAAGTAATCTTCCTGTGTTAACAAAAACTAGTGTGGTTTGGGCCTTTTTGTACCGTTGATTTCCATAGACTTTTTGTACCGTTGATAAAGATGGATTTATCATGCATGATAAATTGTAATTGTGAACAAAGAGCATGATAGACTTTTTGAACCGTTGATAAAGATGGATTTATTGCAGACAAATTGATGGTTTGATGACATTAAGTAATTTCTTTGAATTCAATTCATAGTGAAGTTAAAATTGGAGAGCTGTCAAAAGAATATATCATGCTTTTGATTTTAATATGTACATGTTTTTGAAGAGAGAAGATCTATCTACAACATTATGCACTGTATTGGTATTGATTTGAAGAAGCAATTTTGGGGAAATTAGGAAGTGAATTATGATTTATTATGCACTGTTGGATTTTGCTTGGTTTAGGTTTTTGTTGTCTCATACAATTGTTTAATTAAACCATTTTTTTTTTGTAGAATAACTTTTAGATGGACTTGTCACAACCAGCCTTGACCTTGAATTCACTATGTGAAGATGATTGTTTGTTGACACATGAACAACTTGATGATGTTGTTCCCATCGAAATGGACCCTCAAAATGGTATGATGGGCATTTTTACTTTTAATTTTGGTAACATATCTTAGACTAAATGTTATTATTTATAGTTGGGTTCTTTACACTATATTTTATTTGTTTTGATGTAGATGAAAATGAAATTATTGGGGATGAACAGTTGAATGATGGTGTGGACAGTTGTTGTTCCAAGCTCAACAAACAATGCGAAGATGATTGTTTGTTGAGACATGAACAACTTGATGATGTTGTTCCCATCGAAATGGACCCTCAAAATGGTATGATAGGCATTTTCACTTTTAATTTTTGTAACATATCTTAGAGTAAATGTTATTATTCATAGTTGGATTCTTTACACTATGTTTTATTCGTTTTGATATAGATGAAAATGAAACTATTGCGGATGAACAGTTGAATGATGGTGTGGACAGTTGTCGTTCCAAGCTCAAGCTCATAGATAAAGATAAAAATGTTAAGGAACCTAAGAATGGGATGTTGTTTGGCTCTATAGAGGAACTTCATGAATATTATAGAAATTATGCTAAGCAAGAGGGTTTTGGTGTGGTACAGAAGAAGAAAAAAAAGGATGAAAATGGAGATGTACATTACATCACTCTAGCATGTGCTCGTTAAGGCAACAGACAATCCAGCTCAAGTAATAAAGTTTGCAAGCCTAGTAAAACAATCAGAACGGGGTGTAAGGCTACTTTGAATGCGAAGTTAGTAGGCACAACGTGGTATGTGACTAATGCAAATCTATGCCATAATCATGATTTAAGCCCAGGAAAAGCGAGATATTTTAGATGCCACAAGAAGTTGGATCCTGCTACGAAGAGGAACCTTGATATAGATGATAGAGCTGGAATCCGTACGAACAAGATCTATAACTCGCTAGCTGTTGAAGTGGGGGGGTATGAAAATCTTACTTTTGGAGAGAAAGAGTGTCGCAATTATATTGCGAAATCAAGACGTCTTCGCCTTGGCACAGGAGGTGCTGCAGCACTTCGTGACTATTTTGATAGAATGCGGAAAGTGAATGATGATTTCTATTTTGATATGGACGTGGATGATGAGTGTCGGTTGAAAAATGTGTTTTGGGCTGATGCACGAAGTAGGTCATCATATGAAGATTTCGGTGATGTGGTTACATTTGACACAACATATTTGACCAACAAATACGAAATGCCATTTGCCCCTTTTGTAGGAGTTAATCATCATGGTCAATCAATGCTTTTAGGGGCGGCATTAATTTCAAGTGAGGATACAGCAACATTTGTTTGGTTGTTTAAGGCATGGTTGAAATGCATGAAGGGCCGAGCGCCAGGGGCAATTATTACAGATCAAGATCGGGCTATGAAAAGTGCAATTAAGAAGGTTTTTCCGAATACCCGACATAGATTTTGTTTATGGCTGTTACTGAAAAAACTTCCAGAAAAATTTGGATCACATTTACAGTACAAGGCCATTAAGAGTGCCATACGAAATTGTGTGTATAATTCTCAGACATGTGACGAGTTTGATGCAAGTTGGCAGACCCTACTTGAGTGTTATAATCTGGAGGATAATGCATGGCTACATGGTTTATACAATGAACGGACTTTCTGGGTACCGGCATATTTAAAAGATGTATTTTGGACCGGCATGACTACCACACAACGCAGTGAGAGTATGAATGCATTCTTTGATGGTTATGTGCACTCGTCCACCTCATTGAAGGAATTTGTAGATTAATACGACAACGCTTTGCGTAGGAAGGTTGAGATTGAGAATGTTGCTGATTTCAATTCTTTTAATTCCACGATTTCATGTGTAAGCAAGCTTCCCTTTGAGAAGCAATTTCAAAAAATTTACACCCATGAAAAGTTCGAAGAAGTTCAGAAGGAGATTACAGAGGTTCTGAATTGTAGTTGCTCTCTTCTAAAAAGTGAAGGTGGAATTAGTACCTATCAAGTGATGGAACGAGTAGAAGTCAGTGATGCCTACACGAAAAAAGTACGCTTTATTGTTTACTATAATGACCCTTCATGTGAACTGAACTGCAGTTGTTGTTTATTTGAATCAAGGGGAATTTTGTGTAAACATGTCATATCTGTACTGACTACACTTGAAGATGTGGAATTGTTGCCTGAAAAATATTTTCTAAACCGATGGAGGAAGGATTTGAAGCGGCCATATAAGTTAATCAAAAGTAGTTATGATCCTTTAAGTGGCAACCCTACTGCAGAGCGATATGCTGAACTGAGCAAAAATATGCTGAAGTTAGCCGCAATCGCAGTACCAAATGTGGACCATTGCACGGAAGTACAAAGTTATGTTGATATGCTAACTAAGAAATTAGGTGGTCAAAGCTATGAACAAAATCCACCTTCCCAATCACTTCCAAGTGCATCTATGACCGGTAATAGAACTATTGATTGTATGGGAGTGGAGGTGTGTAGTCCTTTGGTGGCTCGGACAAAAGGGAAGCAACCATCAAATAGAAAAGTGTCTGAAGTTGAAAAGGCGGTGGTGAAAAAATCAAAAGGAGGAAACAAGAAAGAAAGTGACATAAATCAAGCGGTGGTGAAAAAATCAAAAGGAGGAAACAAGAAACAGAGTGACACAAATCCCAAACGGCAGAGGAAAAAAAAACAGGTATTCATAGTTTTTAAAGTCGTTGTATGTGTTAAAGTAAGTTGATGCTAATTATGTGCACGCATTTGATGTGTAATTTTAATATTATATCTGACATGTTATTCCATGATTTTATTTATTGAAGACATGCCAAAGATCGCTCGTAGATGAATTGGACACAAGTGAAGATCCGTTGGCTTTAGTAACTAATGTTCAGCATGACCAAGTAATTGGAACTCAAAATAGCGTAGTTACACAGGTATTGAAAGGAAGAAAAAAAAATATGTTCATAGATGTGTATTTGATTCATACATGTTGACGTATAATTTTATTTCATATATGTTAAGCATACGAAGAATTTGTTTCAGACCTTCGAAAATTCACAGTCATCATTTCCTATTCAAGAAGATTTTATATACTTGTCGTAAGTATTTGATTTTTTAGCATTTCCTACAAAGTTGGCCACTTTTGTTGCTATTGCCTAAGGTGTACTTATATGTTATTTCAGGTGATATTCTTGCTCGAATTTGGTGTTGCTGTGTTGGAATTGAAGTAAGTGATACAATAGGGATAATTGGTTTAAACATGTTTGAGCTTTCTTAGGCAATTGCTTTACTATAAGCTCTACGATTATAAGAAAATCAGTTAACCAATATATTGCACCCAGAGACTAGAAGCATGTCTATCTATGTTGAATCTTATGTTCTTTTGGGGTGAGTTTGTGTGTTTTCCTCTTCATAGTTATATTTTATTTTTCATTTCTTATTCTTTTAGGGTGGGAAGTGCAACAAATTTACCCTAATATTTTTCCCTTTTATCCTTGTCTGATTAGAGTTTTTCACTTTCCTTGTTTGATTGGGAAAAGGAGTTGAGTTTGATATGTATAGCATAGATCAGGTTGTGATGGGTAAGATGCATTTTAACTTCGTGGATGGTCTAATTGAATTTTGTTTTTGGGGTTATATCCATTTTTTAGATTTGTGGTAAAAATGTACCTTTACCTCTTACCCCTCTTTTAGATGTCATACCAATGCCCATATGCAAGAAAACCACTGCTGGACTTTAATCTAATCATATGCTTGTGAGGCAGTATTATTATTATCATTTCATTGCATCACAAATTAGAAAGCTTGTATTTTTATCTTGGTATATATATTTCCGGCATCCATAGCAGACTTTGCAATATATATTTTTTTTCTTAAAAAAAAATAAAAATAAAAAATCTAGGGAGTCCTGTAATGCATCATTTTTAGATATTGTGAATGATGTTTCTTTTACTTCCTATTTTGAGTTCTGAAAATGTACATCTTTTTTCTTGTTCAGGGTGATGGAGGTTCAGAGAAAGAAGTGAAAGAGAAATAATTGCATGTCTTGTAAATTTTGGATTTGGTTTTAGTTTAGTGGTTTCAGGTGTAATTTTTTGAAGAGAAATACAGTTTCTTTTGGGGCATCACGTGTATTTCTTCTTAGAATTTTAATTCCTAAACTTGTAGCATTTGACTCAAATCATTCCCATGACTTGGTAGTTTTGGTCGCTCTTTCTTATTTGATTTGTCAATTAACTCTATATGCTTTTTGAAATTGGATAATGGTTCCTCTCTTATTACTGGAGCTGACATTGGGGGGCACTTAGTCATTTATTTCTCTAACATTTTTTTATTGATTTGGAGTTGAGAGATTTAATTGTGCCTGTGCTCACCGATTCTGAAAATGATTTGCTCTGTTCCATCCCTGATGAACCTGAAATTTTTCAAGCTGTCTCTAATTTAGGGTCCAACAAAGCCGAATGTCTGGCCTTTTCTACAAAAATTTCTGGTCTGTGGTCAAGAAAGATGTTATCAAATTTGTCCAGTCTTTCTTTTGTGAACGTTTCCTTCTTAAGGAAATGAACCATACAAACGTAGCCCTTGTTCCAAAAATTCCCAACCCCTCACGGGTTCATCAATTCAGGCGTATTAGTCTCACAAATCAGAAATAATACCAAATCGTGAATGGTCCTATTGAAAATAGAGTATTGGTCATTTTAGTTCAATGGTATAGTTGCATGCATATATTTGCCAGTCTTTCTTTGCCATTGAAAGAGGGCAAAAGAAACAAAGACAAAAAGCTGTTCCTTTGACAATGATAACTGTAACAATCTATTGAAAAGACGATGTCCTTTACAATTTATTGGCTGGAGAAAGACTTCGGAGTACTTGTCAAGTTTGAAGGCAAGTGCAGACATAGATATTGAAATGCCGAATCTATAACATAGAGAACTTCAGCCAATCTATAGGCAGCCAGTAGCATACTTCTGGAACTGTTCATTTAACATGAAATCAGTGAGTGGAGAAGTAAAAGAAGTTCCCATGATGCCTTTTCGGATAATTTTCTTGTACTCTTCCCACCATTTCATGTAGCTGCTCCCCTTCAAGAATACATGTAGCATTACTACCAAAGAATAATCAACATTACTACGAACCAAAATATTACAACTGCCAAACATCCATTAAGTAGCAAATAGGTACAAAATCATTATTCAAAGTTCTGTATCAATACAAAATATGCTAACTTATAAAACATTTTTATTTCCTGAACATGCATATTTTCTTTCACAACCAAAATTCACTCTCAGGTGTTTTTCTATCTTATTTTCTTATACTTATCACAAATTAAGGAACAAAATCAATCCAACTTGACCGAAACACATAAGCCCACTCATCTAGATGTGATTCTGACATTTTGCTATAAACTGTATTTGAACAAAGGAATATAGCAAAACTCCAGAGGGGTGAAGCCAAAAGATGCAGAGGAATGCAGGAATTTGAGAAATACATTATCTTTTCAAACTAAATAAACCAACATTACAAGGAAATCTACAGCATTAGAGTATCCAACAAAAAAAGCAGACTTTCTTAGACTAAAATTATGAATTGATAATCCAGAGGCTAACCCAGCCCAACCCATCAACCCAGCATCTACCAACATCAAAGTGAGGAAGTGAAGTGCACGTGTCAGAACTCACTCAAGCGAGAGGAAAGGGGGAGAAAGAGTTTACCTGAAAAAATTTTCCCCCTGCAGTTAGGCTGCTTGCGCGTGATTTACAGAGAGAGAATGAGAGAACAACGAGCTCATGGATTTGGGTCTGCAACGACATAGAAAGGAAGCTGAAACAGAAACGAGAGAGAGAGAGAGAGAGAGAGAGAGAGAGAGAGAGAGAGAGAGAGAGAGAGAGAGAGAGAGTAACCGTCGAGAGTGGTCGGCTCTGGTCGAAGATTCGCAGTGCTCGTGGGCGGCGCTCGGGTTTGCTGGGTCGGAGAGAGAGAGATCTGGGCGAGGGTCGGTCGGTCGTTGGCCGCCGGTCGATCGGTGGGCGCCGGTCTACTGGGTGAGAAAGAGAGAGAGAGAGAGAGAGAGAGAGAGAGAGAGAGAGAGAGAGAGAGAGAGAGAGAGAGAGAGAGACAGAGCTAGCCGAGGGACGGTGCGGGTTAGAGGGAGCCAGTCGGTGGGGGAGGGGACGGTGGCGGGAGACGGTGAGATTTGGGAGATTTGGGAATGGGGGGAAAATTTTGGAGTGAGACAACTGAACCGGACTCCAGCCCTTTCAACGTTGATTTTTGGATTTTTTTTTTTAAATAAAAAAGAAAAAAAGAAAAAAAAAAAGGTGCCACGTGGGTCAAGAGCCGGACTCCAGCCGGACTCTTGACGCACGTATAGACGAAATCCTTATTAACCATATAAATCTGTGAAAATACGGTGTACATAGCTTATACACATAAAATTATGTTTGAAAGCTATATGCTATATTGCTAATTGTTTTTCTTTTTCTTTATACTATTTTTATCACTATCTGTTTGTTATATATTTCAACTGCATGACGACATACATGTACATCTGGCACGCCCCCCACTCGTGCCGTGTCGTTCGTGAAGACCCACACAAGGAAGGACGGCACTTACTAATTTACTAATATTTTTAAATTATGTGTGATATGTCATTATTCAATATATAAGTTTTTCATATTGACGACGTACAGGAGAGGATGACGCAGAGTTTATCCAGTGATCCAGCCGCCACGCAAAGCGTCTCAGCAGACACGGTGCGTTAGGCACCGAACGACGCTTACGAATGGGCGGTTGGGAGGCCTGAGTATGCGGGGAGGGTTCGACATGTTTCTCATATAGGCCTCGGTCACAGGGGGGACCATCTCAGGGCACGTCTCGGGATTGGGCCGAACACGCTCGGAAGATGGAAGAGATCCAAGCGGAGCTACGGGCTGAGCGAGTGAGGAATGACCGGTTGGAGTAGCGCATGCAACAGTTCGACGCCATGGAGCAGCGCATGCGACAGTTTGAGGTCTTCATGTCCTCCATGGGAGTATCAGCACCATGTCTTGGTACTCAGTCTTCACCTGCACACGTAGGTAGTACGTCGTCTGTTAGTAGTGCATCTGCAGGTATGATTTATATTGTGTATAGGACAAAATTAATTTCAATTTGTTTTCATTACCCCTTTAATTTTGCAAGTAATATTATATACTTTAATTGTCTATATTATTTGCAGGTGATTCGACAACGGTTGGTACGTTGTCGCCTGTTGGACGACGGCTGAGCCAGCACTCCACTGTCGCTATACCTTCGCCCGCTACACCATTCCTTGCGCAGCAATCGCCGGTTGGCGAGAACACGCCTGGGACAGTACCTCGTGATTCGCAGGGACGCCCTTCAGATTTGTAGATATTTTGTGTAATTATTTTTTGTTCGTAAATATTTGCGTAGTTAACGAATACGTTATTAACTATTGGTTTGTGTAATATGATTTTGTGCTGTTTTTGGGTAAAATAAATATTGCGTTATTTGTGGTTGGAAATAATAAAACTTGAAAAAAAAAATTAATTAACCCAAATAAATTTAAAAATACAATAACAAAATTAAATTGAAAAAAAATTCCAAATTGAATTTTTTATTTAATTAAATTTTTTAATTAATTATTTAATTGTATTTTTAATTTAATTTAAAAATACAATTAAATAATTTAAATAAAAATTTATTTAAATAAAAAATTCAATTTGAAATTTTTTTTTTTTAAAAAAAAATCGGTTTGACACGTGTATTGAGATACACGTGTCTGTCAGTTTGACACGTGTATGATTATACACGTGTCAAAACGGTTTGACACGAGTATTAGATACACGTGTCAAACCGTTTTGACACGAATATTGCAAATACACGTGTCAAATCTGACACGTGTATGCCAATACACGTGTCAAACTGTGCAGTTAATGACTTCCACATCTGACACGCGTCTCACGCGTGTCAAAATGCACGTGTCAAACCGTTTGACACGTGTATAGTGTCGTACACGTGTCAAAATGCACGTGGCAATTTGTATTGATTTTTGTAGTGATACTTAAAGGAAACGTGTCATTTTTATATGTGGGTTGTAGAAAATTTCCTACAAACCAATTTGTAGGAAATTTTTGTCCAAATCACACTATGTCCTTCCTCAACTATGTACCACCACATTCTCAATGTTACTACTAAACTTCAAAATGATACAATCCACCTCCTAATTTGAAGTTTATGCTGCAATGTTATATCTCTGTCCAAATCGACAGTTGAAAATGTTTCACGTTCATTGCGCGTGCATTTGGGAAATATAAAATGATAAAATTATCACTCAAAGAAGATTTTTGTTCTTTTTTTTTTTTTTTGACAAATACAAAATTAATCAATGTGATTATACTGATTTGCAATAAGTTCTCTATAGTATAAAAATGTTCTGAAAGCTTATTTAGTATAAAGCTCTAAAAGTTAATTAATTGATAATTAATTTGGTGCGCCTCTGCAAACTTATTTACCAAGTAAATAAGCCCAAATGGATACCTCTACTCTACAAAATCGCTACTGACTCCAACTTCGTTCTCAATTCAATCTCAACATAGAATCTTGGCGGTGGATGCAAAGGTGAAGGAGCTTATAGATCAAGACACTAAGTAGTGGAACTCCTATCTCATCAAAGAAATCTTTCATGCAGAGGAAGCTCGCATTATTTGCCAAATGGCCTTAAGTCCGATGCAAGCTAAGGAGTCTCTCATTTGGCGAGGCACAACAAATGGAGTTTTTTCAGTTAAGAGTGCGTATCATATAAAAAATGAGTTACAAGCTTTTCGGCGTAATGGGAACTCTAGACAAGGTGCTTGGAATACAGTTTGGAAGATGATATGAAATTTTAAAATCCCAAATGCAGTAAAATTGTTCATGTACGTAGAAAGCGTGCAATGATCTTCTTCCTTCCTAAATGAACTTACTCCGGCGTGGTGTGGTCCTTGATTCTTTATTACTAATTTGTATGCAAGAGGTAGAAATTGTGAAGCTAATTCTATGGAGTTGCCCTTCAACACAAGATGTTTGGAGATGTGGCCCAAAAAAGTTCCAAAAATTTACGGATGGGGGCCCCACTCTTGTTCATATTTTTTAGGATCTCATGGGACAATGTGATGCGGTGGAACTTGAGTTCCAGAGAAACCGGGTGGTACATGGAGATCCTCAACAAATTATATGGGAAGCAAGTAATTCTATTGATGAGTTTAGACGGGTCACCACGATTGATTTGGTTGCAAAGAGCCCTATCCATGAAGATCCTCCATCAATATTATTGTAGTCAACCTCCACCGGTACGTATAAAATTAATTAGGATGTCTCTGTGGATAAGAAGCACGAGCGGATTGGTAAGGGTATCGTTGTTCGGGATTATGAGGGGGTTGTTTTGGTTGCATGAAGTACCACCAAAAATTTTCTAGTTGAGCCTGTGGTGGCCGAAGCTTTGGAAGCTTCACATGCAATGGACTTCAGTAAAGAGATGAGATTTGGTGATATAATTTTGGAGGGAAATGCCTTACAAATTGTCAAGGAGGTTAAAACAACAGGTCAAATGGGAGCAACTATGGACATATTGTACCTAGAAGGTATCAAAATGGGATTGTGTCAATTATTGTGATCTTGGAGAATCGAACATGTGAAGTGGGAGGCTATTTTGTGTGTCATAGAAGGAGTTTAGGTTGAAAAAATTTCAAATTGTATCTATGGTATTATATATAAGGAGCTTTTACCCCTAAGTGATTCAAGTTCGTTCAATAAAGGTTATTATCTTTTTCAAAAAATAAAAAAACGAAAAATATATAACTTTTCTATTATGAGAGCCCCTTTGATAAGGATAGGCCGTAAAACTCAACTTTTGCAACCTCCAATAAGATATGGACACATCATATAAACACACAATAAATATTAAACATGAAAACACTGAATTCTATACCGGGCAAAAAAAAGCCAAGCAAAAAATAGCACTTTTTGAATTTTCTATTTTACAAAGAAGACCCCACCGGATCTTACGTCTCTTTCTCTGCGCCAAAACCTGTTGAGTCTGTGAAGGTTGGTCTGGGGAGTGGGTGGAGCTTAGAAGGTTTCAAAGTGACAGACATTAAAAAAAAAATTAAAAATAAAAATAATAATAATATCTTGGCTTTTTGAAGGTCTGGATGGAGCTTTGTGTCAAATAGGTACGCTTTTTAAATAAACTCTTTCTCACTTTCATTTGTTTTCACGTGGACTAAAAGTTTTGGAGATTTAAACAGAGAGATTGGATAAATGTTTGAAGAATTCTTTTAATTATAAAATATAACAAATCTTAATTCTTGATGAACAAGGTTTTCTAATGTCTGATTAAATGACATAATCAGAATAACCTATTGCTTTTGTTTCTTTCATTTTGTCCTCTTCTTGTGAACAAACATACATTTATTTAATTTTTTTTTAAACTTTCTTTCTCTCTTACCGTTACCATCTTTATTACTTTTTCTTTAATGCTTCTTCTATGAGGTAAAAAAGTTCATGGAATTGGAATATCACTCCATAATTGACACATAGTCTCAATTGACAACATTATCACTGTACAATTTAGCAAGGCTCAATTCCAAAAAGTAATGGTACATTACTTCATTTTAGGTGAAGAATGGATGAAATTCAGGAGCAGCAAAGTCAACCACTTTGTGAGCAAATAAACTCATGTGGTGATGAATTTATTGAAGATTTACATCCTGATGATGAAATGATATAAGCTTGCTTGGGAATGATTTCAAGCAACCAACTGCCAATTCTTTTTCATATAATGGTCCTTTGAAACCATGACTTTGTTTGGAATTCGATGAGGTAGAAGATGCTTGTATATGTTATAATGCTTATGCAAGGAAGAAGGGTTTTAGCATTAGAAAAAGTCATACTCAACTATCGAAGGGAGACAAGTTATTGATTGGGGTAGATTATTCTTGTTCAAGGGAAGGATTTCGTCATAAGAGCTATCAAAAGAACACTACAAACAAAAAAAAAAAAAAAGAAAAAAAAAAGAAGCAAATTCTGGACAGTTTAAAACCGTCCAGAAATGCAAAAAAACGGTCTGGAATCAATTCCAAACGGTTTTTTTTGGATGGTTTAAAACCGTCTAGGAAAATGAGTCGCTAATTAGGGTTCGGGACGGTTTGGGTCAAACCGTCCGCAATTCCAGACGGTTTGGCCCAAACCGTCTAGAACTGGTTCTGGACGGTTTTGGGAAAAACCGTACAGAATTTCTTTTTTTTCTTTTTTTCTTTTTTAAATTATAATTATAATTATAATTTTAATATAATTATTATTCTTATTTTTATGTCCGGTGGAGCTTCGTCTACCGGCGTAAATCAAATCCGGTTCTACCGGAAATCCATCGGAGAGACAGGCTTCTTCGGTCACTGCCGGTCTCCTTCGGGTTCCACCGGAAATCAACGGTAGATTCGGTCACCGAAATTCAAAAAATCTTTCACAAATCAAACCCAAGAATCACAATCCAAACCCAAAACAAAGGAAAAATCCTTCACAAATCAAACAATCCTTCACAATCCAAACCCAAGAATCACAATCCAAACCCAATACAAACACAAAATGTAAATCTAAACTAAGAATTTCACTTACCAAAAAAAAAAAAAATCAAACATCCATCCGGTGGTTTGGAAGAAAGTGGTGTCGAGGAGGCCGGAGGGGGGGAGAGAAAGAGAGAGGAAGGGAGAATTGGCCGGAAATCCACATATTCCGGCTGGATCTGTCTCTGTATCTGGAAGATCCGGCCGGGAGTGGGTTTCGGCCTAATCCAGCCGGATATCTGGCCTTCCGCTTCAGATCCGACCTCAGCAACGTCACCGACCCCGGCCGTGCCCAGATCCCGTCGTCCTGTTCCCATCACTCGTCTCAGTCACCGGCCGAAGAGAGAAGAAGAAGAACGAGAGGGAGAGGGAGAGATGAGGTCGGACGACTCAAGAGAGAGATTTTTTTTTTAATGAAGGAATCTGGGTCTTTCTTTTAAAAGAAAGAAAAAAGAAAAAAAAGAAGTTCAAACATAAGAATTTGATTAAATTTAGAGACGGTTTTAGGAAAACCGTCTAGAAATTTCCAGACAGTTTTAGGAAAACCGTCTGGAAAAAATAAAAGAAAAAAAATTCAGACGGTTTTTTTTAAACCGTCTAGAAATTTCCAGACGGTTTTTCTAAAACCGTCTGAAAAAAAAAAAAAGAAAAAAAAGAAAAAAAATTCAGACAGTTTTTTTTAAACCGTCTGGAAATTTAAATTTCTAGACGGTTTTTCCAAACCGTCTGAAAATTTACATACAGTTTAATTAAAACCGTCGTAATTTTTGATTTTACGGACGGTTTTCAAAAAACCGTCAGTAAATTTTATTTTTCTAGTCGGTTTTTAAAACCGTCTAAAAAAAAATCGTCAATAAACGCGAGTTTTTTTGTAGTGGAAAATCCATATAAATTCGGAGCCTGCAGAAATAAGGGTAGGATGTAAAGCAATGATGGGTATAAAGAAAGTAGTTTTAAGATGGACAGTAAGTAAGTTTGTAATTGAACATAATCATGAGCTCCTTACTCCTAAAAGTACACATTTTCTTCGTGGACATAGAGTGGTAACACGTGCCCAAAAAAATCTTATAGATACGAACAATAAGTCCGGTGTACCTCCAAGGAAGATAATGTTGGTGTTGAATAAAGAATCCGGCGGTGACTACAATGTTAGGTGTATTGCTAAAGATGTTGAAAATTATTTGGGCAATAGAAGAAGAGTTCTTACTGGAAAGGGAGATGCACAAAGAATGTATAATTATTTTCTTGAGAGCCAATGCAAAAACCCAAGTTTTTTTTTTTTTTTTTCTCAATTGAAGTAGATGAAAATGGATGCATAGGAAATTGCTTTTGGGCAGATGCTAGATCACGAGCTGCATACCAGTATTTTGGAGACATTGTTACTTTTGATGTTACCTAATTGACAAATCGTTATAAGATGCCTTTTGTTCTTTTTAGTATTTACTGGAGTTGAGCATCATCATCAATCTCAAATGTTTGGATGTGCTTTGCTAGTAAATGAGACAGCTGAATCTTATACATAGTTGTTGAAAACATGGCTTAAGGCAATGCTCGGGCGTGCTCTTTATACAATTATCACAGATCATGACAAGGCTATGGGTAAGGCAATTGCAGAAGTACGACCAAATACTACTAATAGATTGTGTTTATGGCATATTTTACAAAAAGTTCCAAAACACTTTGCTCATATATATAATAAATATACATCTTTCCAAGTAGATTTTCAACATTGTATTCATGACACACTCACAATTGAAGAGTTTGAGTCAGAATGGAGTCTTCTTGTAAGCAAGTATGAGTTGGGAGAGAATGATTGGTTGAATAAACAATATATGCGTAGTGAAAAGTGGGTGCCAACTTACGTACGAAACTCATTTTGTGCTGGCATGTCCAACTCAACGAAGTGAGGGTATGAATAAATTTTAAAAAAATTGTGTTCATTCGAACACAATGGTGCATGACTCTGTCCATCAGTATGAGAAAGCCTTGAATGCACGTTATTTTAAAGAGAAAGAAAAAAATGTCAAAACAAAAACTTCTAGACCAATTTTAAAAACATGTTACAAGATGGAAGCTGAGGCAGCAAAGGTTTACACAAGAAAGTCATTTTTGATGTTTCAAGAAGAACTATTTAAAAGTCAAAAATACAATTCATCTAAACATCGGGAAGGAGGGAAGAAGATATATAAAGTGACCCATCATGAGAGACAAAGTCCATTTTATGAAGTTGCACTCGAAGTTCTTGAAAAGAAAGCTACTTATACATGTCATATGTTTGAATTTGTTGGAATACTATGTAGGCACATTCTTCAAGTTTTTTTGAAGAAATCTTTGGTGGACATTCTTCCTCAACACTATGTTTTAGAGAAAGAGACGATCAATGCCAAGAGTCGTGTTATACATGGCATATCTAGTGATGAAATACAAGATGAGATGCAAAATTCTTCCTCCTTGATGAGAAATAGCTTAAAGTTGCAATTCGATGATGTTGTAGAATTGGGGTCCCATTTAAATAAAAAGTGCGAATATCTTGGCATTGGTTTACAAAAGCTTCGTCATGAGCTTTTGACAATGGATGACGATTGTGATAAAGATATAGAGAATTGTGATGTAGGAAGTGCCGATGGTCTTGTATTAAACAGCCAAGTATTGTCAAACATTACATTCACGTTGCAAGATCATGTACATGTTCCTTGTAGAGGACAACCCAAATCTTTGAGACAAACGCATCCAAAAGAAAAGAAAAAAAAAAAGATGAAGCCTCCACAAGGATTTGTAGCATTTGCCCAAAAAATGGCATGTGAGAAGCTATTGTCTGTCACATAAACAAGCAAGGTATTCTTATAATTTTTTTTTTATTTGCAATACTTTACATTAAATGTATTTTGACTTGATTTTTTTTCAAAATGCTATTTTTCAGTAGGAATATTGTGAACACAAATTTGAGGCCAGCTAACTTGGGGTCGATAGACCAACAAAGTTTAGTAAAAGTAAATTTTCATTACAACATATTCTCTACCAAGGTAATATGTGATTATTTGATTAATAGTGAAGATATCTATTATTTAACTTATGTTTATTTGTGAATAATTTACAGTGCTCCTTGTCAATTATGGTGTATCCCTCTACAACGACATTTGTCATGTCTCAAGATCCTGTATCTTCATCGGCTACAGTTAATATTGGTGTAGATAGGATGAATGACTATGGAACTCTCTGAAGTTGTTGTGTAAAAGGTTATGATGGCTTCAACCATTTTTGAAATGAGACCTGAATCAGATGTTAGAAACAAATTTTTGAATTTACAAGGTCGTGATGGCTTTAGCCATTTTTGAAATGAAGTCATTCCATTTGCCATTTTTTGTCTTCACCACAAATGGCTCTAATACCCACTTTGTTAGAAATCAAGAGGGCTAAAACACACTCAATACTCGAAGGAAGATATGTGAAGAAGAGGATAAATACATCAAAATAATTTTTATTCCACTCACTTGGAAACACTGACTAAATTACATGGGTATTTATAAGCTACAATAGATGCTTCTAGTCTTCCAATATTTGATTCACTCATTTATATCATCAGGAAAAGGGCCTGATACAAAACAAAAACAATTATAGAGTGGGCAATTTATTCCAACTAGCAAAGAATTTATGGACTATCCTTCGACAATGTATAACACACGCCTAGGGTGGGAATCACCGTGGGCATCCAATGTAGGTTGATCTTCAACCTGCCAAAAAAACATCCAACTTATCACCTTGGAAAAAAAACCCATCATGTTATCACTAACAAATTATGACAATTTATTGCTAAATGGAAAAGTTTCTCCAATATTTTTTGTAATTTTTTTTCTCCACTTTCTATGTAATGACAGGAAAAGAAAAAGAATATACACAACATATACAAAGAGTTCACATAACTAGCATCTCTTCTGATATCCAGTTTTATTGCAAAATAATGATATAAAGCAATATTCCAGTGTCAAAAGGAGGATGAACCTCCATTGCCCAACAAAATACCAGCCAAACTATTTAAGGTAGTAATTGGATTTCAGTATCTACTAATGCGAAAAATATTTGTTTTGAAATCAAATAACAACTAATTACATACAAGTGAAAAGCACTACATTTGAGAAACAACAATTGCAAAGCACTCTTCAATTAATGTGTATATCATCACCTGTAATTCCCAAAATAATATTGACATCCTTCAAGATCTATGACATAAAACTAACCTCTCACCAGGTTTTCAACATGTTGCACTTATCTAACCTGTGCTATTAACTCTCATGCAATTGGTTCTTCCTTTTCCTACCTATCTTGCCCCTAGAGTTAGAGAACCTTATACTGATTGAGGCATGTAGTCGTTAAATTGCCTTTCCCACATCATAAAAGGGAAATGATTGCACATAAAATCTTAAGGGAAGCCAGTTTCATTTGAAGATGCCAGCTATTCTGCCAATATAATCTGAATTAGCCAGGAGAAACCAACTAAAACAGTCAAACTCAGGTTTCCCAATTATATTTTACTTAAAGATACACACCAGAAGTAATAAGAATCCAAGAACCACAAACTTTATTTTCATGTTTTGATACCACATCTTCTGTTTAATTTAATTCATTAAAAACCAACAAACCGAAAACACACAAATCAGGCTAAACCCGAACACGGTTGCCTAAGACTAAGGGAAGCCCACCCCGCTGAGACAAATTTACAAACATCCTGCAGACAAGGAAACAAAACAAAAACAACCAAAGAGAAACAGCCAAAACGACCCACCCAAACAAATTACAAATCAACCACAACAAACAAACATCAAAATATACCCAATTTCTCGTTGATTGCAGACTTCTTGAAACAGCCGAAGGCTACGAATTTTCATGAAAACGTGCAGTGGGTCATAGAGGGAGAGATTGAAAATCATGGTTAAGACCCAGAAATTCTTAAACCAATAAACAAAATTTGCTCTACCAAATGAGTCGTAGAGGGAGAGATTGAAAATGGGTTTACATATGGAACTGCTCCGGCCACCTATGCTTCGATCTGTTTACTACTTGGAAGCGTTCTTTGCTTCTCGATCCCGATCTTTCTCTTTATCTAGAACTGGAAGGGATGTTGCTGGAAACAGCCAAATGACTCCGTCGAGCAAGGCCAATATGTTTCGTAAGACAAAGCAAGTGAGATTAATTTGTTTAAAATAATCAGGTGTTTTCATGTTTATTTGTATTTTGTGATTTTTAATAACTTGTCTACTTATAATTAGTAGCCATAAAATGATGGCTTTACAGCCAAGAAGGTATTCTCTTCTATTATTCTATCAACATTAATTATTATTACAACATGAGCATTTTCTATGAATCACTACATTAATTACGACAATCCTTAAATGTGAGAATGTTTTACATCCATGTTGTCATTAATGGTATTATGCATTGCCAAGCATATAAAAGCATCAGTATCAAGCTCTCTAAAATTTTCTCCAAATTTAACCCAAACAGTCTACTTTTTTGATTTTATCTCTTACTTTTGAAAAACTCCATACATCAAACTCTCTAAATATTTTCCTATTTTAATTCTATATTTTTTTTTATTAGTTTTGACACCAACCAATTTAACTGTATGAACATCAAATTTTCCTACCAAAAACATTCCCAATTACAATTAGCTACGCACAGAACCAAAATCTCAAAATTACACCATTTCAATTTCAAAACCCACAATTTCAAACACCAACTTCGAACTCAGATCAACAAAAAAATCAAAGCAAGAAAAGATCTCTCCCAAGAATCTCCCTACAACCCACCGATCAAGACAAGCAGCAATCAAAAAAAAAAAAAAAAAAACCTAGAACCTAGATCCCACATTTCCCACTCGAACACTGCTACCAATAACCACCCGAATTTTCCTTCTTTTTTTCTCAGCAACCAAACGATGAAAACAGAGCATGTGAAAGATGGTGAGTACCCAAATCATCAAGGCCACAAACCGTGAAACCCAAATCGCCAAAAGACATATTCTTTGTGAACCCATTAACGGATTCGAGCTTGCGGCGAGTGTAGACCCTAAATCAACTTTGGAAAGGGAAATTCGGGGTAAAATTCGGTTGCTTCTCACCTATTTCATCGGTGAAGTTAGGGTTTTTGAGGTTGGGATCTTCGTCGTCGACGGCTCTGTCATTGGTTGCGTTGTCAGTGTCGGTCCTCGTTGGTTGTGTTGTTGGCGTTGTGCTCGATCTTGTCCTCATCCGTCCAAAGCCCACCTTGTAGCCTGTAAGAGCTGGCCCAGTGCCTAGAAAATCAGTGGCTTACTTCCTTTCGTTGATGGCTTGATGCGGAGGAAAGGGACAGAGATCTTGCAGGAAGAATGTGAAGAAAGGCGCGAGAATGAGAAAAAATAATAAAAAAATAGAATAGCATGAAGATTTTGGGCATTAAATCTAGAGAAGGATTCTGATAAGAAGTATTTTGGTGAAAGGATGGAGAGCTTGATGCAGAGGTGGTTTTGAGAAGTTTCACCAAAATTTGGTAAAATGTTTGAAATGCCAAGTTCAATACAAATGCTCTAACATATTTTCAAGCATTCAAGAAACTCTTCGTCTGTTCCAATGCACTAAGATTGATCCCATTAATATGTAAAATCCATGGCACATGTTTGGACGTGCCCCAGCTTAAACAAATATCTTAGGTTGAAAGGATATGGAGATCGCCATATGAACACAGAAGACCTCAGGCCCCCATCTCTTTTGTGGCGATTGGAGTGCTCGGGAGATTATTTAGCAAAATTTACCAAACCTATTTTGGTTTTCACTTTTCTCCTTCCCTAAAGGTTTCATTCCCTATGTTATTCTTTTGTTGCACGCCTATTATGAGTATATATATATATATATATATATATATACACACACAACAACAAACCTCTGAATTGCATCAGTGAAAAGATTAAGCTAATGCAATTAATGATCCGTAAAAGTCAATGCATCAATGATTATGGTTAGAAGTTAATGCAATGAGCCGTAAATGCCATTCCTCTCAGGATTGAGAGGAATTTCACATTTGATTTCTCGTTACTTTTAAGATTGGTAGTCAATGCTATAAGCAATTGAGAATTTAACTTTTTCAATTGATAGTAGTTTATAAAATAATAATTCACGTGGTCTAGTTCAATGAATTTTAACCACATCAATATATCGATTAGAAGTCTCAACTTCCATGAAAAAGGCTTAGGCAAATCATCATAATTGATATATTATTGTTTTATTAGAATGATGCACAATCTCATCACTCACAATGAACTAGGGTTTATAAGTCGCAAGGTATTATGACACGCCTAAAACCATATTCAATGTAACTTAAAGACTACATATACATAAATGTCATACCCATGAAAATAAAGATATGCCTAATATTCTAATTTATCTCAGAAATAAAACAACTTTATTATTAAACCGAGAATGTAACACAAACAAAATTGAGTTTTAGGGCACTATCCCTAATATGATCGCATTTAGTATCCTCACTCCAATCACTAGAAATGGAGAGGAGCTATTTCATTATAGTATTTTCTGTTATTGTACTTAACGGGATAAATAATGTCACATCATTTAAATTTTTTGGATGACGTGCCAACATTTTTTTATCACTAGACATCATTTACATCGTTAGATACAACAACACTCAATCTTGATCATGAAATGACTTCTCTCTATTTCAAATCTTATATTAAAAATTACAAGACAAGGATAGTGAAATGGAGATGAGTCATTTCATGGTCTAAATTTTATTTTAGTTGCATGAGGCTATTTTATTTATTTTAGTTGCATGATGTGTAGATGTGTAGGAGGTGTAAGAATATCATTTCTTAATTTTTAAATGATATGACAAAATACTCACCACGTGACACAATGCCGACTCTTCCATTATGCCAATTAGGCATTCGCTTAAGGCCTCCAATAAAATAAGGCCATCAAACAGTAATCGTAATTAAGATCCCTTCTATTAAAATAATAATAATAATTAAGATCTCAATTATAATAAACAGTTACTCAATGCTTTCTAATTAAAGCTCTAATTATGGTAAAAAAAAAAAAAAAAAAGACATGATTACCAATAGAGACATGAAAAAAAAAAAAAAAAACTCAATGCCTAAAATATTAAGTCTTTGAGAAGGAAAAAAAAAAATAGAGTTAGAGAAAGATGGAAAGCAAGTCTTAAAGAGGCTTTTTTCTTTTTTTAAACAAATTCACTCTTTTTTTTTCTTTTTCTTTTTTTTTTAAAAAAAAAACAAAAAAAAAACAAAAGATCTGAGTATTTCATTGATCAAAGATCATGAGCATAAAGCTCTTACATCACAAAGCATAAAATTCTGTAAAATCATAGCCACATGCTATGAGATTACATCGTCATAGATACAAACAAAATTCTTACAATAAAGTGTTATCTATGACTTTCATCTTCTACTAACCCATGTATAAAAATAGTTCAAGATCAGATCTACTCCGAGCAGACTAAATCTAAGATAAGAGTAGCCAAATATCCTAAAAATAATTTTCTAAAAGGCAATGAAAGATAACCCCTTACACCGAACTATCCAAGTTGTGAGAGATATCCCCTTACAGCTAACTAACCTCCATCCCATAGGTCTCCCATGAGGGCAGATCAAAAGAGAATAAAACTCTTATTCAAAGCAAAAATACAACCAGCAAACAGCAACAGTGGCCAGGGAGGAGATGAATGGCAAAGCACATATCTAGATGGACGGATGCATAGCAGAGATGTCAAAATTGTCAAAATTGCTGATCTGGTCGAAGAACACCTATAAACAAAAGAAAAAACCAGAATAGGAGGGGGAGGGTAAGAGTAAGGAATAGAAAGGGAAAGGAAGAGGAGGAGGGAGTAGATCTGCTCCATCCTCCTCTCAGATCTGTTTTCTGAGAGTTGAAGTTTAGGGCCGACTTCAGAGAGAGAGATGCAGCATTAGAAATATCTTAAATTCACTTCTTATTGATAACTTTATCGAGCCAAAAAAAAAAATCAACACATAAGGACATGACATTCCCTACAAACAATACTATAGAGAGGAATGTCTTCCATGTAAATTAAATCTATGACATGGGTAACAACCTCTTTAGCTAGGCCGTGAACTACTGTATTTGCATCCCTCTTAATGTGTACCACCCTAAAAGACCGTGAGGAATACAACACTTTCCTGATATCATCCACAATATGCCCAAATCTATTCAACTGAGGTAACTCCATGTTGATCTCCTTAACAATTTGCAAAGAATCTCCTTTTAGTATAATCTCGACAAAACACGTCTCCTTACAAAAAATGATCGTATGAAGAGCTGCCAAAGCTTCAGCAACTATAGGTTCCACGACGAAATTTTGGGTAGTACTACGAGCTACTAGAACTTGCCATTTGCAATCATGAGCAATAATACCAATGCCTATTCGTCCATGCTTTTTATCCACAATGACTTCCCAATTGACTTTAATCATACTTGGGGGTGGCACCGGCCAAAGCGTTAGGGGTGACACTGGAACATGCCCAAAAACCTCCATTTCCAGTACACTACTCTGGTCTGATGCCTCCTGGAATACCTGCCTAGGATGTGTAGATTCACCACCATGCATCACAGAATTCCTACGAAACCAGATCCTTCGAGCCGTGACTACCATTAGCTCCAAATCTTCCTTATTACATCGCACCCTTAGTCATTCCATATCTATTACAGTTGCTTCTACATAAAGAAGTTGTCAAAATTAAAATTGATTAAGTAGATTAACAATATTATCAATTTGAAAAGAGATGTTAGAAAACTTGAATATAAAAACTTAGTTAATAATTTTGTATCCCAAAAAGCGAGAAGGGTGATTGTAAATAATAAAGAAATGTAAAAACACACACAAAAAAAAGAGAGGCCTTTTGAGCCGTTTTTGTGAGAGTTGTTTTAACAAAACGGCTCTAATTAGAGCCATTTTAACAAAACAGCTCTAATTAGAGCCGTTTTAACAAAACGGTTCGAAATGGAGTCGTTTTGATCAAAACGACTCTAATTCCAGCCATTTAAACAAAACAAAAAAGGTCTCAAATTAGAGTAGTTTAAACAAAAAAAAAAAGGTCTCACATTGATCGTACCACGATCGATCACATAGATCGTACCATGATCGATCACATGATTGTACCACGTTCCATCATTTAGATCCTACCACGATCATTCACATAGATCGTACCATGATCGATTACATAGATCGTACCACAATCGATCACATTGATCATACCACGATCAATCACATGATCGTACCACGACTGATCACATTGATCGTACCACGATCAATCACAGTGATCGTACCACGATCGATCACATATTTCGTACCAGGATCGATCACATAGATCGTACCACGATCGATCACACATGATCATACCACGATCCATCACATAGATCATATATTACACTGATTGTACCACGATCCATCACACTTAGATCGTACCTTGATCGATCACACTTAGGTCCCACCACGATTGATCACATAGATCGTACCACGATCGATCACACATGATCGTACTATGATTGATCACATTTAAATTTTTTTTTCGTTTGTTTATTTAATTATATATATATATATAGGGTTAATTACCTTTTTCCCCCATAAACTACCAACTCGACCAAAATAGAGCATTCAACTACCAAAGACAACCATTTTCCCCCCTTCCGTCAGTCAAAGGGGTTAAAACAAACAGTCAACGGGTCATATGCCGTTTTATATGGGGGCATGTTGGAAGATGATGGTAGTTCATGGGGGGAAAAGAGGAAGATGGTGGTAGTTCATAGGGGGAAAAGAGGACGAAAATGAGGGTAAAACGGCGTGTGACTGACGGAAGGGGGGAAAATGGTTATCTTTGGTAGTTGAATACTCTATTTTGGTCGACTTGGTAGTTCATGGGGGCATCGCGCATTTTTTGGTAGTTCATGGGGGGAAAAGGTAATTACCCCATATATACATTATAATTTTTAGTTTTTTTTTAAAACAAAAATTTGTTTTTTATTTGTTTTCCTTTTTTCTATAATTTTTTTAATTTTTTTTTAAAAAAATATTTTTTATGTGTACTTTTCCCTATAATTAATATGTAAAACTATATTTAATTAGCTAGTATATTATATGCTTTGTTATAAAAAAATTAATAAAAAATAAAAATAAGTGATTGGAGCCGTTTTAGAAAAAAGCTCTAAATTTTTTGCACACGGAACACGAAATTTTCGTGTCCCGCGCGTGCACAGCCAAAAAAAAAATAAACTTTTTGAATTTTAATTTTTTTTTTCCTTTCACACAACCATAAAATATCTAGATCTCTCTTTCTTTACTCTCTCTCTCTAATCCGTCACTCTCATCTCTCCATAACTCTCCATCATCTTCCTTTCTCCTTTTCTTTCTTCTTTTTTGTTCTTCTTCTCCCTTCTTCCTCTCTCTCTCTCTCCCACTACAACCACCGTCGACGTGGGTCTCAAGATCGAGACCCAGCCGTGGGTCTCTTGAGTTTTGATATTTTAATTTGTGAAAAAAATGCATATTGCTCATTTCTGATGGTTTTTCCATTTATTTGACTAGGTAACTCCTCGGTCTCGTGCTGGATCTGTCCAGGTGATATTGTGATTGAATTTGATGGGAAGCCTGTTGAAAGCATGAAGGAGGTATTTGCTATTTTGTTTAGTTTTCTATTTTTGCTAATTTGTTGTTGTGGTATTAGGTGTTTCTGTTGTAAAGGTTTTGGTGTTTTGTGTTGTCTACTGCTTTGTTGTTGCAGTAATGTGATAGAATATTTTTTCTCCTGATTGTGATTCATCTAGCCATGGTTGCAGCAAAGGTGCTCGACAAGATGCGGCAAAGAACGCCTAGAAAAAGAAAAAGAGGAAGATCAGAGACCATTTGTTCATTCATTAAAAAATAATAATAATAATAATAATAATTTCTTTCTGTTTTCTTTAGGCCATGAATTGTGTTTGAGAAATCAGAGGTTATAATCTGTTTGGTTGCTTAGAAAATGGGGAAAAAAAAAAGAAGAAAAGAACAAATGGTGGATTTTAGTTTTCTAGGTAACCAAACACTACTCTGCAAGTCCCTTTTTTTTTAATTTATTTTTTTTTACATTTTTTTATTTATTTAGAGCCATTTTAGGGTCCTTAAAACGACTGTAATTTTTGAACCGTTTTTCTAAAGTGGCTCTAACAGTTTTGAGCTGCTTTTTTAAAGCGGCTCTAACCGTTTTGAGCCACTTTTTTGGCTCTAACCGTTTTGAGCATTTCTAAAAAAGCGACTCTAACCAGTTAGAGCCGTTTTTATAAAAGCGGCTCAATTTAGAGCCGTTTTAGGTAAAACCGGCTCAATTCGGGTCTTTAATATTTCATGTGTTGACCTGTTCTCAAAATAGTTCCAAAAAAAAAAAAAAAACAGTGCAAATTGTTTAGAGCCATTTTAAGGGCTTAAAACGGCTCGAAAAAAAAATGGCTTTAAATACCTGTTCTCAAAATGGTTCAATATGTGTACACTATTAAATCTGTAAAATAAAATTGAGAGAATATTATTCCCTCACCACATCTGTTGCAAGCATTAGAAAAGAGGGATGCTAGGTGTACCAAATTCTTTTACCAAAAGATGAGTACCAAATGATGTGGAGCTTATTCATTGAAGATGATCAAAACAATTAATAAAAGAGAAATGCTATATGTACCAAAATTTTTACAAAAGAAAGCTTACAAACTGACGTGTAGCCTCATATGAGGGTCCACGTCAGTTTAATGGTAAAATTATTTAAAACAAATAGACAAAAATACCCTTCCCCAGTTGAACCCAGTCCTTGTCGCCCCATCTCCAGCAATCCCTCTCTCCCCCCTCTCACAGGTTCGGCCATCAGATTTTGACCCGATTCGGTCGAAACCCACTGTCGATCAGCATAGGTTTGAGAGATTCGGAATCCCACGCTCGGCTGGATCTCATCAGATCCGACCGAAACTCAGAGATCTGGTCGTATCCCACGCTGGCCGAAAACCCACGCTCGGCCGGCGTGGGTTTGAGAGTTCCGGCCGAAACCCACTCTCGGCCGGGGTGGGTTTGAGAGATTCGGAATCCCACGCTCGGCCGGATCTCACCAGATCCGGCCGAAACTCAGAGATCTGGCCGTGTCCCACGCTCGGCCGGATCCTCGGGCGTGCTGGCTGCCGATGATCAGGGCCGGGGGTTTTTCCGACGTGGCTAGAGGACCGGCTGTCCGGCGAGATGGATTTTTCCAGCGATGGGAAAGAGATCTGGATCGACTTTTTTCTTTGGTGCAGCTTTTGGTGGTTTGAAAGGGCATTTTCGTCTTATGCCAAATGCCACATCAGTTTGTAAAGGTCCCTTTGTAGAAGTGTTAGTACCCCTAGCATTTCTCTTAATAAAAAGAAATGCTACAAGTACCAATGAATAAACTCCACATCATTTGGTACCCATCTTTTGGTAAAAGAATTTGGTACTCCTATCATTTCTCATTAGAAAAAGAATCCAATTGGTTTGAGAAGTTTGTAAGAAGGCCCTATGAATTGGTTTGAGAAGTTTGTAAGAAGGCCCTATGAATAAGAGCTCCCCTTTTAGCAACTTGCTCAGGCGGATGGAACCATGCTAAGGTAACAGGGAATCCCGATCCAATTTTGAAACTCTACACCACCGACCTATCTTCGAATGATTCTATTAGTTAAGTATCCATAAAAAAATGAGGTGACTTTTAAAATTACTATTTGATCAAAATCATCATTTGATCAATCACAGCTCAATGGTGATTTTAAAAGCCACCTCTCATTTTTTTTATGAACACTTGATAAACACTTAATATACTAATAGAATTACTCCCTATCTTCACATGGCCGGACATAATTTTTCTCCATTTCATTTGCATATATATATATATATATATATATATATATATATATATATATATATATATATATATATATATATATATATATCCGACCCAACCTCAGAAAGAGCATGAAAAAATAAGAGAGACAATTGAAAAAAAGAAAAGAAAAGGCCCCACGGTAAAATATCAACCCAGTAAATAAAAATAAAAAATAAAATCTTACAATGAAACCCCCCACGGCAAAAAGAATTAAAACCGAACAAATAAAATTACAGGATCAACATTAATTCTGCAAAAGAATGTAACCAATTAACAAATCCAATAATGAATGACTATATATATATCTCCTCCCATTTACGTAAAAATATGGTAATTAAGTAAATGGACATGAATTCCAAGACAATATAATCTAGCAGCTCTTATTAGCATTAGCCTTGTACCGATGCAGAACCCTCTTCTTCTTGCTGGACATGTTCTCGATCGTGAGGACAAGTTTTCCAGGCTCATTGGTTCTGAAAGTGTTGCGAATAGGTCCTTCCTGAGATCCCATCTTTTTTCCCTTCTGCACAATGATGGTATAGGACCCCTCATCAATTGGAACAAATTCCTCCCTGTACTTCACTTCCCAACCCAGAACAGTCAAGTCCCACACCAATGTGCTTCCAACCTCCTACAATAACACACATGCACCATTTGCATCAGTCATATTAGGGGTATCAAATCTTTTATTAAGACAAAATGATGTGAAGCTTATTCATTAGAGATGCAGTGGAGTGATTGATTAAGAAAATATTCGAATTCTTCTTTGCCTTAATATCATATTAAATCATCGATATCCTAACAGCTGTGTCATTTAATCAATATTAATTAACAAATCGTAACTAACATGTAAATGAATCAACAATAAGATTAAAGAACTATTTGGTACCTCCAATGCCGGTATCTCAATGATTTCGGTTGATCCAGCCTTGAGTATGAGCTCTGAAACTTTGCCATCTTTGCCAGAGAACTCAAAATCGTTCTCCCTCTTGAAGCCACCGTAGTTAACGGGGATCTCCTCCACAGGGATGTACCTGTGCAATGAAGAATCGAGTTAATTTTGTCAGCCACTGACTGAGGCTTTCAACAATCACTTGTGGGAGATAATTAAACAAGATCGCTTACTTGAGCAGGGTCTCTGTGACCCTGGCTGGACGAGCAACGACGAATTTGCTCTTGGTTCTCTGGGTTAAGAAAGGAGATATAAGGGCGTTGAGAGCATAGTACCAGAAAGGAACGTTTATGAAGATCTGCATCCAAAATTATCAAGAACCCATCAATTAATTACTTCATCTTGTAAATCAAATCGAAACCGAGAAAATGGCATTCCTAAACATGGTTATTGCTATAAAGAATTAAGGAGGCTTACATTTTTCGCAACAAGTTCTGGGTAATTGTCCTGAAAAATCCCAATAGCTTGCTTTGTGGCAATCCGAAGCTCCTTCTTGGCGGGTCCGGGGGACTTCTTCAGATCATTGATTTGGATCAAGGAGGAGGCACCGCCGGGCTTCAGATCAAGCTTCTGGATACCCTTCTCCATGAACTGGCACCTCCATCTCAGGAACTGCCGACGCTTCTCATCGGTTCCAAACGTCTTCTGATAAAGCTCCACGCTGTCAAACACCCCAAAAATGTTGTAGCAAACCGGGTGACCTTCGCGATCAACGCCACTCATGTAGGCGGCCGAGCTTAGATCTGCGCATAGCTCATCGTCCAAGATCGAATCGATCTCGGCCTCCTTCCTCCATTGAAGTGTCTTCTTGAGCATCTCAAAGGCATCATTTACCCTGAACTCCCTAGCCCTCAAGAACTTCAGGAGGATTACATCAGTACCCTCGGCGCCTTTACTAGGCAAAAGGGGTACTCCCCAAAGGGAGATATCCGTGTCGACGCCTTTCTTCTCTTCCTCGCATTCTAGTGCCTCTTTTTCCTTTTTATCACCTTCTTCATCTTTCACTTCCTCCTTATTTTCAGCCGCTTCTTCCACAGGTTTCTCGCTTTCCTCGCCTTCTTTCGCATCTTTCTCTTCTGCCACCGGTTTTTCCTCGGTCTTTTTTGGGTGCTCTTTCTTGTAGAGATTGTTTCCGAGGATGGCTTCTTCGAGTTTCGCTTTCAGCTCATTCAACGCCTTTCTCTCAAACTCCTTCAGATCAGTGAGGAAGTTACTCTCTTCCTTATAAGAAGAGCTCTTCGCAACTGTTTTGGGCTTGCATTCATCCGCATCTCTCACTTCATCATCATCTCCTTGGAAAGCTTTTTCCGTCTCATCGGTGAACTTCTTGGTCTCTTCTCCAGGAGCAGCAGCAACAACAACCTCAGCCATTTGGGTTTCTTCGGCCTTAAACTCAACAGTCATGGTTGCTAATTAACAATACCGGACTGGAAACAAAAGCAAATTAACAACAAAGAAAAATGTAAGACAAACCCAAAAGTACTGCGAAAAAGAAAGAATATATTGAGGAAATTAAAGGAAACCGACCTAAAACCCTCCTGAACTGAAGCTGTTTTTGCTCCTGAATTTGCTCTCACTTTCTATCCGTTGGGTGTTTTGCCTTGTTTGGTGAGAGAGAGGGGAGGGCATCGTAACGTTTATATATTTTCAAAAGTTTCAGAGAGAGGACCCCACTAACGGTCACTTACCTGGAGCCACCGCATAAGACTTGGGAGCCGTTGGGGGATTCTTTTTCCCAAGGGTTTTGCTAGGCTGGAGGCCAGCAAATTATGGCTTGGGACTTGGGAGAATCATTTTGGGCCCACGCGCGGCTACATTCTGTCCAAATTGGCCTCGAACAACTCTCTCTGAATTACCTTTTCTTTTTTTTTTGAAAAAATAAAATAAAATCTCTAAATTTAATTAGCTGAGAATAAATATTTAACTAAAATTTAGTGAAAAAAACACTTTTTTTTTTCTTTTTTTTTTATATTTTTTTATTTTAATAATTTTGCTTCTCAACACAAATTATGTTTATTTGTTTGTTATGTTGCGAATAAAAGTACATGGGGCTCAATAAGATTTGAAACACAAGGTCAAAAAAGTTAAATTGGGGACTTTCTTTTTAAAATTTAAAAATATTTATATTATACATTTTTTATATCAAATATGGGAAATTTAATTTAAAAATCATTATTCTAGTTTTTGAGATGTAAAATTACTAATCAATTTTTTATGTTCAAATTTTGTTAATAAATTATTCTTAATAGATAATATAACTAATATATTTTATCTTTCTTGTAAGATAAGAAATTTTAAATAAGATTTAATTAGTTTTACACTAAAATCAATGATACACGATCGATATTCATAACATCAACTTACTAAAATCGATCAACAACGTTTAATAGTAAGTATAACATATAAATAAAATAAGAGAAAAAAGAAATATAAAAAGAAAGTGACTTATACTTTATTTTGAAAAATTTTAAGATTTTAATTAACCTTCAACATTTTTTTTTTGACAAATTTAATTTTAAAAAACTTTTTTAAATGGACTTTTTACAAATTAGGGGCTTTAGCGGGGGCTTAATTGGCCATTTTCACCATTGATCGAAATTTCACCTTTTTCTTTCTAGTTCACGATCATGTATTTATTTATATTTATTTGTTTAATTTTTATTTTTTTATTTTTAAGTGAAAATATTTGTTAGTGGGAAAGCATCTTGTCATCATCTTTGCGCTTTGTAGTTTGACAGTTTGATTGGGTCCCACTAATTCGTTCACCCATTGGCGGCACAATTATCTGTTTACACGTCTGCTGCCATTCGATACCTGCCACTTGCCACTGCATGATTGGCAGCTGTTTCTGAGCACCTTCTTTGACTTGGTCCTATATATAAAACCCACGTAACTAGCTGGCTAAGTCACAGCTGCATGTGAAAGATTTGTCTAAAGGTTGGAATATGGAGAACCTTCTTCTTCTTTTTTTTCTTTTTTTTCTTCTTTTTTTTCTATTTTTTGGGCATTCTGGCATTCATATCATGTACATTTTTGTTGAATTTGTACACTCTATTCACCTTTAATTAAAAAATAAAAAAGGTAAATAAATGAAGTATGTCAACTCAACAAAGATGTATATGAAATAGACGCAATAATATCAAACAAGCATTTCTCTTGAAAATTAAGGATTTTAAAGACCCCATTTGAATTTGAAATTTCAAAAAATATGATTTAAATTAATAAATGGAACATGTCAATTTAGTGAAGAGGAAGCTAAAATATAAAGAAGCATTTTTCTCGAGTAATATTATGGATTCTAAGCAAATATGTGTTTAAGGTGCAAGTAGTTTAATACTAGAGGTCGGACACAGCCACTAATATTTTAACATCATAATAAAATACTAACAAATTTTTCCAATTAATTTGTATATAGTTGAATGTAGTCGATCATTAATTAGAACAAGAGCAGCACGCTCACTTACAACAAGAACATCACACTCACTTACAGGTATTCTACACTCCTGTAACTTTTAAAATTATCATTTGATCAAAATTCAATTGTAATTTATCTCATAAAAGTTACGTACAACAAATCCAATAGTAACTCTAAAAGTTACAACACTTCTAAAGAATAAAGGAGAATTTAAAGTCTTACGTATATATAGTATTACTCATTCAGATAACATAAAAAAACAATCTTCCAATTACAATAACCCCACCCAAAACAAGAAAAAAAAAAAAAAAAGGAAACTTGAAAAAATTAAAAATAATTTTATTTTTTTTTATAAATATACCAAGTGTATTCGAATACCAGTAACTGAGATAGCAAAGAGAGATGAAAAGAGTAGTCCATCCAAAATTTAAGGAAATAAGTGATATACAAAACAAATGGCTTGCTAATTAAAGAAAACAATAGATGAGAAAAAAAAATAGTTTTTGTTTTTGACATAACAATTAGAGATATGTTAGCTACATAACAATAACACAACAATATTGATGTGCCCAACATTTCATTTTTTTTTTTTTTTTTTTAATTTGAGTAAATAAATGATTAAAGTTACTGGCTTTAAAAATACTAGTGGATATTTTTAGGTCCAAAGAAAATAAAAGGGTAAATGTCTAATAAATCCCTAAGTCGGAGCGCCATTTGAATTCGATCCCTCACTTTTTGAAAGTAAGTATTCAGTGTTTAACTTTTTCGCGAATTTGAAATAGGTCATTCCGTCATTTTTCCATCCATTTTCCTAATCACAGTTAGTGCCACGTCAGCACACTAACCACATCATCTTAAAATAATATTATTTTATTTAATTATTAATTTAAAAACTTAATAATTTTTTTTTTTTTTTTTAAAAAAAGAAACAAAAAAGGTAAGGGATTTGGAGGGCTGCCACCCCCAATGGTGGTGCTGCTCCCTTTGGAGTGGCCTACCCCATTTCCAGCATAAAAGCCAGAAAATTACAGGGACGTCTAATAGCTCAAGCAGTACCATCAGACTAACGAATTACAAGCCAAAATTTCAAAACAATTTCCTTACGTGCCTAAACCCCAGATCAAGGTTTCCAAGAAACAACATTCCTGCAACTCATCAAGTCATTGAGACATTTCTACAAACAACTTGTATGGGGTGTCTCCTACCAGATTTGGAGAAATTATTTTCAATTCAAACAATTTCCTTTTTACAACAACATCAATCAAAATTGTATTTCAACAACAAAAACCCATAGAAAACAATTTGATAAGCTTGAAAATTAATCTCGGTATGGTTGGCTGAGTAGCCCCATATTCATAATGGCATGTAGAAGCAAGAGAATTGTTGTCAACAAACAGATTTTGATTCCCCTAAGGTTCCCTTCTGTAGGAACTCAGAAATTAGAAAGATTGAGTCATCAGAATGGCAAAAACCAAGAATTTTAACGATGTTCCTATGTCTGATCTTTGCTAATGTCTTGATCTCTGCCTTCAAACTTTTGGATGACTGGCTCCCATAATTATCTAGGTGTAGGTATTTTGTGGATTGAATCTTTGTTTCTTGATGTGGAGGCAAATGGGACGGAGGTTGAGATGGTGCCTTTGATGGAGGAAGGGAAGATGGAGAAGACGATGATGGTGATGAATGAGAGCAGGAGGTGGCTGGGGAGCTTCCAGATATGTGCACTGTGCACTTGCTGTGGTGGGGCCAAAGGCCTCTGCTTGCCATCTCCTTGTTGCTATGCCATCAATTGCAACATTCCCAGTAGACCTTTCAGCTTCTGTTGTTTCACTTCCAAGACCTGTAATTGCTTTGGATGCCATCTCTGACTAAAACGCCAAAATAAGATAAAATCCCAGGGATGACAAGCAACAAGAACGAATTTTGATTGATACACACTTCAAGATATACAGGGCAGAGTCAAGAACAAAATAAAAAATTGCTCAGTGGCTAGGGGTAGCCATGCAGCCACCCCCGGCCCTTGGGGGTGGCCACAAGCCACCCCAGAGATGGCGTCGGCCACCTCTGGGGGTGGCCACCCCCTCCCCAAGGGGGTGGTTGCTACCGGCAGCCACCCCCAAACCCCCTTTTTTTTCTTTTGTCTTTTTTGTCTTTTTTTTTAAAAAAAAAAATAACATTTTAAGTTATTAAATTAATAATTAAATAAAATAATATTATTTTAAGATGATGTGGCAAAAGTGTTAACGTGGCACTAACGGTGGTTAGAAAAATGGATGGAAAAATGACGGAAAGACCTGTTTCAAATTCGCAAAAAAGTTAAGCATTGAATACTTACTTTCAAAAAGTGAGGGATCGAATTCAAATGGCGCTCCGACTCAAAGATTTATTAGACATTTACCTAAAATAAAATATAATAAAAAAAAAAAAATTAGAAAATAAAATAAATAATAATAATAATAATAAAAAGAAAAAAAAAAAAAAAAAAAAAAAAAAGGCATGCACGACCTTTTAGGAAAACGGCCAATCGACCATTAAGAAAAAGGAAGGGCAAGATGACCCTTCCCAAAGAAAAAAAAAAC
The DNA here is from genome assembly GCF_958979055.1 of Alnus glutinosa. Classification (NCBI taxonomy): domain Eukaryota; kingdom Viridiplantae; phylum Streptophyta; class Magnoliopsida; order Fagales; family Betulaceae; genus Alnus; species Alnus glutinosa. The sequence continues at coordinate 20,280,333 of NC_084890.1, read as the reverse complement.
TAAAAATAAATAAATAATATAAGAAAGAGGCGCACATATGTGGACATCAAAAAAAGGAGGGGGGAGGGGGGGGGGGGGGGGGGGGGGGGGGGGAGGATGCACCTCAGACCCAAGAGAAGAAGAAAAAAAAAGAAGTGGGTTTCTCATTTTCTTCACAGAAAAATATTGATCTATGAGGATCTAACTGTCTAAACTCAAATCCGACTTCGGAAACGTGATCTACGTGTAAGGATCTACGTTTTCATCGATCGTTTTGAGGTAAAACACTAAATTCATGATTTTGTGATTTGGCTTAAAATCTTGAAATGTGAGTTTAATCTAGTGTTTTCTTTAGGTATTGGGTTACTTGGCATTTATTTGAAGCTACCCAAACCTTAGGTTTTGGTTTGATGAAATTTTGGTAAGTTTTCTTCAAACCCTAACTTGTGGGTATTTAATTTTAGTGATTTTTTATGTGATTAACCCTTAGTAAATACTTATGGGTTAGTAATATTGTGATTTGGAGTAGTGTTTTGTGAATTGGGAAAAAATATGAAAACCATAATTTTGTTAGAAATATAATCATACATTGCGGAATAAATAATTCGATACCTTTGTTGTACCGAAAAGAATTTGATCTTACGTAGTTGTTCCACGTGCTTTGTTCTTGAATTCTTTTCTTGGTGATAGAGCATACTACTAGAGTAATACCCATGTATTCCACAGTCTAAGTGTCTTTCACATATTCAGAAAGTAATAGAAATACATGATGCCAATTGTATATCCCAGAGACATTTTTCTGTCTCATATGTTGGTTATCTCTTTTAAGCAACTGATGCATATTGTTTATATACAATCCTTTTTGTATATAACCGTTCAACCACATTTGGAGTAATGCCAAGCATCACTCCTTTGGTATATCAAGATGTCTGTTGGGGAAATGAGAGAAAACAGTTTTGGCTGCCCACTTTGTGCGCCAATAACTGCTACATCTCCCACTCGCACACAATGGGCACAACAATACAACTATGCATGTATCTCTCTATCTGTTTTCAATCGTGTTCATACTGGCAAATAGACTGTGCGACCACTGAGCACACCTGCAAGAAAGGTTGGGAGCACTATACCAAATCTTGTAAGGACCAGCATGGAACATCCCTATTAGTGTCTCATTATACCCCGACTCAATTGATCACATCAGATTAAGCATCTCTAATCCCTCTCAATGCCAATACCTCAGAACAATGCTTAACCTCCACAAAATATTATGTACCCACAGTTATGTCACAACCTCCAAGAAACAACATAACTTGCTAGCAGTGAATACACAAACATAATACAGATGTGTTATCAAATAGTCTTCCCTTTGCCGTCATGTCAGTCAATTTCAGTCCAGCCGCTTTCCTAGCAATGCCCCTTTAGACCGCATCATTCATGGTCATAGGCAACATACCAAAGTAGCAAACACGAAAACCTCAACATTCTGATATAGTCAAAAGGTCTCATAGGGCATAAATAAGGTAATTAACAATGACCTATGTGACTCACACGGTGAGGAAACAGGGATCGATTCACTCACCTCAGTCATCTGTCACATAAGCACATGTAGTATGAAATACATGCTACGATGGAGTTATCTTTCCAAAAAAATAGCGTATGTCTAAACTCAAATACATCGTACAGAATTTAGTCTAGTCGCTATCCAAGCGCCTAACCCGAATGCTCCATTTGCTCGCCACCTCAAGCGCCAAATTAAGGTTTCGCATCTGGCAATTCTCAGGCTACATGGATTGTGGGATATCCATGCGCGGTCCTAACTTATTATGGACCTCATCTTAGTACCAACTAAGGCGACATATCTATAAATGTGCCATACCTTCTCTTTAAATAAAGTACTGAAGGTTTTAAATATTAACTTTGCTCGCTATAGAAGCGCCAAAGGACACAATGTCTCATCTCTACCCACTACCACAGTGTTAGAGGCGATTGCTCGTGTGAGTGAGCCAACCTTAAGCCTATTGACATACATTTTCACCATGACACCGAACACATAATGAATAAGTGTGTGCTCTCCGAATGCTCATATTCATGCCACAATGATTATAGAACAATTCATGTGCACGACGAGCAATTCCATCATTTAGGAGAGAAATCATCCCATATGGTCAACTACAAACAACAAAACAACCCAATAGTGTTTTAGGACCATTTATTTCGATGCGCAACTATTTAGTGATTTTAAAAAAAAAAAAATATACGCTACTAGAATTCAAGAGATTCTACTTTCATTCATAAAATACCTTTTATATCTTAACAAATCACCATTAAGTCAACGACTCTATCGTAACTTATCATTTCCAGTCAAACTCATAAAATGTCCTTAGGTTTCAATCAGCAAATCTTATTGCGACTTTAAGACATTCTCAATGTGACTTTAAATTCCAATCAGCATTCCCTATTGTGACTTCAAGGCATTAAAGGAATCACTTGTATATAGTAGCGGCATGTGAGATAACCAACTTTACGATTCATTGAGGGTAAGTGATCAGGACTGTGTTCCATAAGAACAATCACAATAGTCTAACCATTACCTTTGAAAGTTTGTCCAGATCGCATCACAAATTCGCTCCACTAAAGCGAAAGGAAAAATTACCCTCTAATGAAATTCGAACTATTGACTCCTATGAGCAAAAAAACACAATGGAAACATGTAACACAAAATGGTATGAGCTATCTCAATTATCAAGTATAGAATATAGATACTTTGGTATTCTCCATCTCATTAATTGTCAGTGGGTTTTGAATATAAGCTACGTACTAGAAACCATTTCTCTGAAAAAAACGGTTTCATAAAACTCATAGTCCGAGCTATATTTCATACACCCATGGGCCATTATCTTATAATAAGGACAACTATTCCTTAGGTGACAATTATCAATCCAAAATAATCAGATCGTCTGCAACATTCACTCACTTAAGAGGATACTTTTCAAGTGTGGTTGATTGCACTCAAAGATAGATGGTTGTTATAGGCCGCGTGAAAACTTACGAACTGCAATCTCTGCGCTCTTCGTACTTTGCGCCTCAAACATTACAAATACCGACCATCTAATTCTCACTTAAGAATCAATTCCTTACATAAAAGTTTCAATAAGTGCGACCGATGGTTATACCAAGGTAACTCATTCAATGCCGTGAGATGGATCTATACACTTTTTCAATTCCACTTTACCAGCATTAGATCAACAACTCCAGGTCGGATCACTTAAGTGAAATAAATCTTATATTCTATACTAGACACTCTTATCTTGTGAATTCAATACATCTAGCGGAGCACGTATAAAAATTTTCTTCCTATCACTAAGTAACGAAAGAACAAATTCTATATTGCTACCACACTACTTATTAAGGATCTTGTATTTTAGCAAAAAACAATTCTGATAGTCATTCCACTAGTGGCATACTTCCACTCAATGGTACACTCCCACTAGGCAAAATAGTCATCTAGTGGTTTACTCCCACTATTCTTGGCGACATTTAAGATAAATAACAATATTTTAAAAAAATAGTATTTGGGTGAGGTAAAACGTTTTTAACACAATTTAATATAAAACATTTTACATTAAAAATGTAAAAACCCACAATCCCCACCCTCGTCGAGAATAGGAATAATAATCTTGACTCAACCAAAAAATAGAATAATTAGATCCTTAATTTATCCAGTTTGAAAATCACTGATATTGAATTTACATTGCGTCAACTAATTTCATGTGTATTCATCCTTAATAGATAGGCGAATGAAAATCATTCTAAGGACAACTTGTTAGGACTGAGGGAGCAAACTCATATTTCATCTACCCAAATGTGATGTAACTGATATTTTGCGCCATTGTTAACCTAACATCATGTTCTTAGCAAGTCACAATACTGCGAGTTCATTGTTCTCATCGTATAAGTTGTTAGAAAACTTATACTTTTTCATTAATGCGATTCAAAAATAAAGTAATTTAAAATATATTTTTTTTTCCGAAAAAATATTTTTCTTTTGATTTTCTCCAACATATTCCAAAAAAAATATTAAGAATCTGTGAGAAAATTAATTTTAACCTTCTCGCATTAAGATGATGAGACAATTTCTAATATCATGTCCTTAGCTTTATTAAGGTGCAAACATAGGAATAGATTAATTGTAGAAGATGCTCTTGCTACCTTCTGACTTTGCTAAATAAAAGAGAGAGTTCTTATGAGCGAGAACACTTTTAATTTCTCAAACTTTCTAACCCATCATCATATGCCTCGAGGCATCATTAGCAACTTGGGTACTAATGACCATCTAAATTCTAAACCTCTTGAGAGACTTATTGACACCATTACTTTTAATAAGTCTTTAACCAACTTGGGTACCGACTTCATTAATATCACTATATGTAAAGCGTTTTGAAAATGTAACATCTCTACGGTGTGTAACATATACACTCCCTTGTTACTTTTCAACCGCTATCTAATAACTAGCGATATTTCTCGCTCAACCAATTATTTTCCCTTCTACAATCCACTTAGGAGAGATTAAGGAAAAAATCATAGCGAGAACATTATCTCAATCTTAACCTTTTATTGCATCAGTGCAACCACGAGCAATATGTTTAAACTGAGTAAGTCGTACCTAGTTGTCTTAGATTTTGCCATAACTTTCATCCACGCCTCTAAGGCGTTTGGCATTACAATACTCTCAACTCATATCTTATGGAGCGCTCAAATTCTCGCATTTTTGCTTGGACCCAAATGTCTTGCCAAAAAATACAAATTTAAGCAATATTAGTAGTGCTATTAAATTTAACCTCAAAAGGGTACTGTTAATATTTTAAATCAATGTGTTGCCTTAGAATATTAAAATATTCTTCGTGCACATTAAGATTTAAAACTCCCACTAACCAATAATACTAGCGAGTCGAACCAAATTCAACAGCGACTCTTAGAGAGTATACAACTATCTATGGATGAATCTTGTCTAAGTTGCTTTAAAATAATAATGCTCAACCCAAAATTATGGAAGCAATTAATATCTGAGTTACGAAAAATTCGCAACTTAACTTACTATCCATAGAATTCTTTTAAGGCAAAAAATAATGGTTTAATTTCACATGTCAATTAATCCTCTTAGTTTCTATGAAAAATTGTAGTGCATACAACCTTGTCGCACTAACAATTTCACTCAGAAAATTCTAGAGGTTTTCAGAATGACGATGATCTAAGGCAGTCTTACACTAACAAATACCATTATCCTATGTTCCCAACAATGGCTCAAGGAGGAGATTAATGCATCATTTAAGTCACATAACAAATCTCTAGGGTTTTTAGTTCTTCTATGTTATCTCAACATCACTGTAATAACTATGCGCAATGAAATATTTAGCACACACTTTTAATTTGCAGCATTAACTTAAATTGGACAATGATAATTTCCTACAAGTCACGAGATCGAAAATTTTGCTAAGCTCATAATCATCTCTCGCGCCTAGGAGTGAGCAAATCCCCGCAAAACCCGCCCCGCCCTGCAGAAACCGCCCCAACCCGCCCCGCAGAGCCCAAAACCCGCACCCATGGTGCGGGTCTAGGGGCTTTTTTTGGCCCCCCCCGCGCGGGGCGGGGCGGGTTGCGGGGGGGACCCTTGAATTTTTGCGGGTCCCCGCCCCGCCCCGCCCCGCAGGTTTAAATAAAAATAAAAAAAAATAAAAAAAATAAAAAAGAAAGAAAGAAGAAGGGGGGGGGGGGGGTGAAAAACGTAAAAAACAAAAGCAGCAGGCAATGTTTCTAACCTAACCTTACACTTATCTTCTTTAGGTTTGTAACTCCTTGAGCGCCGCAGCAGCCCTGCCACAGTGCCACTAGCCAGCCCGCATCACCAGCCACCAGGCCCACCACTCAGTGCACTCCAGCCCTGCCCTGAGCGCCGCAGCCATGCCACTAGCCACCTCGCTAGTCGTCGCCAGTCACCGGCCCTCCCCGCACGCACGGACACACGTCACACACCGACAGGCCGCAGCAGAGGAAGGGGAAGGAAGGCCCCTGTAGTCGACTAGTCGGCACTCGGCAGGTATTTTTCTAGTGATATATCTCTGCAATGTCTTATTAAATTCTTTGTTGTTTCATAGGTTTTGCTGGTTTCCCTTCCTGTTATTTCCCACCCCCCCCCCCCCCCCCCCCCCCTTTTTTTTTTTTTTTTTTTTTTTCGGTTTTGAGGATTTTCTTTGTGCATGATTACATTGAGTTTAATCATATCTCTGATGTGCATTCAGGCCATGGATTGTCTATATTCATAATACCCATATGATGATAGAATAGCAGAGTATTGGTTCCTGATGTGCATATCTAAGCCCTTTATAGATTTGATAGAGAACATAGCCAAGGAAAATCTTTTAGGGGTTCAATTATGGTAAGGCTAGAAATTACAATTTTATTTTTTTTCCCAATTTTTTTATATTTCATAACCTATCATAACCCGCGGGGATCCCCGCCCCACAACCCCGCCCCATCCCCACCCGCCCCATGCGGGTGCAGGGGGAAATATGCGGGGTGCGGGGGCGAAAAAACCCAATCCCCGCCCCCCCCCCCCCCCCCCCCCCCCCGCCCCATGCTCAGCCCTACTCGCGCCGCAGGTAGTACGTTACCATCTCTAATTCATTTAATGCGCAAATTGTGTATGGGAGAAGTTTAAAAATATAAACTTTACTCAACCATACTCCCACTAAGGTTAACAATCAATATGTAATTCTAGGCATACTAATTTATTCCCTAAAATCCTTGAATAAATTATGAATAATCTCACAGAAGTCATGCCACATATCTCATATGGATTACATAGATTATGACATGCATTCCAAAAATACAAATAACGACATACTGCAATATTTCTCGAAAAATATTATTTTAAAACACATTGGATTTAACAAATAAAAAATCCAACAATCTTAAATATGCCATCAATTTATGCATGTTATACATGGAATAAAAAATTCCATTTATAAAATCATGTGAAATAATCACAAAAGTAATTTTAATAGAATAATCATGCAGAAAATTCTATTCAAAATTTACATTGCCAACAAAAGTAATTTATTCATAATAAATTAAACTACTGACAAAAACTAACATAGCAAGTGTAGTAACTCAATGGTGCAAGAATGATATTGTGAACTAAAGTGGAATAGATCGAGTCACCACACAGGCACCTCATCCATCAACTCTCTTTTTTTTTTTTTCTTTCGGATCTGGTCAACCTGCGAAACCAACTGAGTTTTTTTGTCCGGGCTAGGTCGACCCATTGGGCAAGGCCAGCAGGTCCATTCGGGTTAGGAAACCCTACTCGAGATCCATCTTAGTGACCTGTTTTTCAATCATCACAGTCGTCACACACACAAAAAAAAAAAACTTTCACACACAGCTATAGCCGTCACCACCGCTGCCCCTCGTCGGAGGAACGGCAGCCCGTTGCCAGGCACCCCATCGGCCATGACGCCATCTCCACCCCGAGCGGCTGCCAGATCTGGCCGCGCGCTGGCCGGCCGGATTTGGCATCGTGCTGGCCGGGTCTGGCTGCACGATGGCCTGATCTGGCCGAGCGATGGCCTGATCTGGCCTGGCCGAGTGCTGCGACCTGGCCTGGCGGCGCGATGGCCGGATCTGGCCTTGCAAGGCCGCTGCGGCCTTGACTGACCGCGTGCCTGCCTTGGCCGTGCTTCACGAGCAGTGGCCTGGCCGCACGCTACGGTCTGGTCATGGCCTGGCCGCACGCTACGGCCTGGTCATGGCCTGGCCGTTCGCTGTGGCCTGGGCTGGCGGCGTGCTGACCTCGCGCAGCGGCTGATCTGGCCGTGCGCCGCACTAAGCGCGGCCGCCACCCGACGGTGAGTGGAGCGCCGCTGCTTTGCTGCTTGGCCCGATAGTCACTGCATGTGGGCCCTCTACTGCTGAGCACTAGCGGCTTTGCCACTGTGTGGCGGCACTACCACATCTTTGGTGGTGGTGCCGTTGCCTGTACAACACTCTTTGTTGCAGTTTCCACATTTTTCAAACTCAAGAAAAAATAGACAGAAACAACTAACACTGGCTCTGATACCACTGTTAGAAATATAATCATACATTGCGGAATAAATAATTCAATACCTTTGTTGTACCGAAAAGAATTTGATCTTACGTAGTTGTTCCATGTGCTTTATTCTTGAATTCTTTTCTTGGTGATAGAGCATACTATTTGAGTAATACCCATGTATTCCACAGTCTAAGTGTCTTCCACATATTCAGAAAGTAATAGAAATATATGATGCCAATTGTATATCCCAGAGACATTTTTCTGTCTCATATGTTGGTTATCTCTTTTAAGCAACTAATGCATATTGTTTATATACAATCCTTTTTGTATATAACCGTTCAACCACATTTGGAGTAATGCCGAGCATCACCTCCTTTGGTATATCAAGATGTCTGTTGGGGAAATGAGAGAAAACAGTTTTGGCTGCCCACTTTGTGCGCCAATAACTGCTACAGATGGGTTAAATTAATTTGGAGTTTTTAAGTGTTTTAAAACCTATATTGTTAATTTGTGAATTAATTGTGGTTATAGTGATTGATAAGCATTGAATGTTGCACATTCAAGGCCCTTAACTTGCATATGTTAATTCCTTTGTATTGTTCTTTGTTTGATTTTGTATTGTTTTCAGGTTTTAAATAAATATGCAATTAATTCCATTGATTTTGGGCTTAAAGTATACTTTGAGAAGACCTAGAAGATATGTTTAAGCTTAATCAATCATAATAGAAGACCTATATGATGTGGTTAAGTTTAATCAGATCAAGGGAATGATTAAATCAGAATTTTCAATAAGAATCAAAATCGGATTGGATTCAAATTTGGATTCTGCACATGTCTCAGTGTTTTGATCATAACTTACTGGTCAAATCTCAGATTGCAATGAAATTTGTGGCGTTGGAAAGTTAATAAAAAATTCAATAAATATGTTTGAAATATATTTTCCCTAATTTGGACTTTTACTATGCCAAAATTACCGCCACAATAAAAGATCATAAATCTGGACGAATTTGGAATCATTTTCCTGCTTGAATTGAATTTTCAATTTCCTACTTGGACTAAGGGACTAAGTTTTGATTTTTCTTAGATTTTTAGGATTTCTATGCCTCTTCTAACCTCTATAAATATGCCTCTAAACATTGAAGAAAGACACACTACTACCTAGGGCAAATTTAGAGAAAAACTTCTTGAAGAGTTGAAGAGAAGTAATCATGGAAGGAGGCCATTACAGCAACGCCATGAGCGGCTAAAAACCTTTGAAGGTATTGATGTAGCCCTATCAATAGTTTGATTTTATTTTAATTTGGAAAATTTTAGTTTATGCATGTTAATTGTATAATTATGAGAATTGCTACAATTTGTTATTGTTCTTCATCTTTTAATGCAATTGTGGTTCAATTCATAATCAATATTGGTATAATTCTTCTCTTGTCTTAGAAAGTTTTTTACCTTTATTGAACTCAAATCATTTTTATTTTCTGTGATTATGAGAATGGTAATTATAAAACGGGTTTAATTGACATATGATCAAGAGGATTAGATAGGCCATGCCAAGGAAAACGAATCGTACTACACCCTAATTTAGTATAATTTATGTAGACAATTCGTACCAACCAAAGATGGGTTATACTTTTCCATTGATTGTATGTATCATATTAAAGACGTAGCTAATCCATGCTTAGGGAAGACAGGTCGTACCGCATCTTAGTTGTTAGGTGAACGATCCGTGCCAACTAAAGATGGATTATACTTATACTTTAATAAGGTAATTTCTTGTTTATTTATAACATACATAAAATGAATTTCTCTAATTAAATATGATTAACCATTGATGTGCGGATAACGGTTATCAATGGTTAGTCATATTTAATTAGAGAAATTCATTCTATGCATGTTATAAATAAACAATAAATTACCTTGTTAAAGCATAAGTATAATCCATCTTCGGTTGTTACGGATCGTCCACCTAACCACTAAGATACGGTATGACCCGTCTTCCCTAGGCATGAATTAGCTACGTATTTAATTAGATACATACAATCAATGGAAAAGTATAACCCATCTTCAGTTAGTACGAATCGTCTACCTAAATTACACTAAACTAGGGTGTAGTACGTTTTGTCTTCCCTAGGCATGGCCTATCTAATTCTCTTGATCATATGTCAATTAAACCCGTTGTATAATCATCATTCTCATAATCATAGAAAATAAGAATGATTTGAGTTCAATAAAGGTAAAAAGCTTTCTAAGACGAGAGAAGAATTCTACCAATATTAATTATGAATTGAAGAACAATTATATTAAAAGATGAAGAACAATATCAAATTGTAGCAATTCTCATAATTATACAACCAACATGCATAAACAAAAATTCTCTAAATTAAAATACAATCAAACCATTGTTGTTGGGTAGGGCTACATCAATACCCTACAAAGGTTTTTAGCCGCTCATGACATTGCTGCAATGGTCTCCTGCCATAATTACTTCTCTTCAACTCTTCAAGCCTCCAAGAAGTTTTTCTTTGAATTTACTCTAGGTAGCAGTGTGTCTTTCTTTAATGTTTAGAAGCCTATTTATAGAGGTTAGAAGAGGCCTAGAAGCCCTAGAAATCCAAGAAAAATCAAAACTTAGTCCTTAGTCCAAGTAGGAGACTGAAAATTCAATTCAAATAGGAAAAGGATTCCAAATTCGTCCAGATTTACGATCTTTTATTGCAAGGCAATTGTGGCATAGTAAAAGTCCGAATTGGAGAAAATCTATTTCAAACATATTTGTTTCATTTTTTATTAGCTTTTTAACATCTCAAATTTCATCGCAATCCGAGATCTGAGCAGTAAGTTATGATCAAAACACTGAGACATGTGCAGAATCCAATCCGATTTTGACTCTTATTGGAGAAATTCCGATTTAATCATTCCCTTGATTTGATTAAACTTAACCATATCATATAGGTCTTCTATTATGATTGGTTAAGCTTAAACATATCTTCTAGGTCTTCTCAAAGTGTGCTTTAAACCCAAAATTAATGGAATTATTTGCATCTTTATTTAAACATGAAAACAATAAAACAACACAAAGTCAAACAAATAACAATGCTAAGGAATTAACATATGCAAGTTAAGGGCCTTGAATGTGCAACATTCAACGCTTATCAGTGATGATTAATCCCAAATTAGCTATGAGTTTTGTTAAAAAATAAGTATTTATGGGTTATTTTCTAATGTTAGTAAAGATAAATAATTATTAGTATTTAGTTTAAATAGTATTTGCGAAGTTAACCCTAAGATTTTCTTATAGGTTAATGATTTAAATTAATAAGTTAGTAATTATTGTAAAAAGATTAGTGAATATAATTTTAGAATTAATGTTAGTATAAAAGTGTTAGTGAAAATAATTGTGAGTTAGTAATTAATATTATGAGTAAATAGTTAAATAGTAATTTTAATATCTAACCCTTAATAAATATTTTGGGGTTAATGTTATTTAGGTTTAATTAGTGTTTGTTAATATGGGTAAGAGAATATGATGTAATTTTAGTATTCAACCCTAAACAAGTGTTTTGGGTTAGAGGTGTTATGATTAAAATTAGTAAATAAGGTTTACGGGTAATTGGGACCCTTAAAAATATTATGGATTTTCCAACGGTTTAGCCTTGAGCGATTCAAGTGCTAATTAGGGTGTTAATTATTTAAAGTATTAAATAGTGCAATGTATTATTCAACAATGATACATTGCAAGGTGGTGTTTATGAGACCTAGTGCTTAAATCTGGGCAGTCAAGGTGAGTATTCTACTCACTGAGAAACTACTATTTTCATATATGATGAATTGCAAAATATATATTGTTTTACAAACTTGAACCAACTGTATGTTGAATATATCTGTTTCGAATGATTTGAGTACTTTTGAGTATCTTGAAATTATAATGATGTTTGAAAATATGAATATGATATGTGGAGTTTGAATGAATTGTGTGATTGTATGTGGTAGTTAGGAATTTTGTAGACTATGGTTGCATTGTAAACAATTGAAATTTTTAGTGTGAGTTATAAAATTAGGACATGATGCATTGCGTGCTTAACGGCACAAACCTTGGGATACGGTCCCTGTTATCTGGAGTTACAGACTCAATGTTAATATGGGATACAGTTCCTGTTCTCTTTGAGTTACGGACTCTATGTTAACTTGGGATACTGTAACGCCCTGCCTTTTACAAAAAGGCGTAAGCGAAATTTTTTTTGAATTTTTCCACGTAACGTTACTAACTCACCAGAGTTATAAATTGGCAGCGAAATATATATTTTTTTTATCCAACAGACTTGGAAAGAAATAACACATCAGAGCTTCTAACTGAAATACCTCAAAATAGATATAAAGAGTATAATTAAATATTTACACGTTAAAATAGTATTTGTGCCACATATGGCACGGATAATTTACAAATATTATATTCATAATAATATTATTACATACCAACAGAAATATAAATATCGTTCTCAAGATAATATAATAAAGGACTAGAACACTGCAGTCCACAAAATGGAGGCATCCCAGCCTCAAACACTGCTACCAAGATCACCTAAAGGTTTGGACCATCCTGATACTCCTCTTCTTCATAACCTGTAATAATATATAATACAGAGAGAAACAATAATACAAAAATACCTAGTGAGTCTACTGTTTTCAATAATATGATGATTACTGATTTAATTAACAATATACGATGCAATGATATGATGTAATGACAGTTTTATATGCACAGTCTTATTTATTTTCTTCTTGCACTCCTCTCATACCAGGGCCATTAAATCCCTGTTCGTTTAAGCGGCTAGTTATTGGAGCACAAACTCCCTTACCATGTTTTCTTAACTTTTCCGCACTAGTAGTCAAAGTAGCATACTTAGTACATTGGTCATCCCGACAACCAAGTACATTGACCATCCCGACAGTCAATTAAGTAGCCATAACTTGCCTAGCACATTGACCATCCCAACAGCCAACTTGTACTTATTATTGTTTTTCGCACAGGCGGTATGCCTGTCCATTGGTCATCCCAACAACCAACTTGTTATTAACCCTGCATCAAAATTATTAACAGTATGCAATATACTATTCCTATACATATAATTAAATAAAGCAGAAATCACAACATTATAGAAAACAACCACGTATGATCCTCAGTGAGTAAGAATACTCACAGTTCTTTCCTGCTTCAGAAAGTATTTACAGGAATGATAACTGCATAATTATATACATGCAATAATAAATTAGTATAAAATACTAAGAACTTATTTTGACACTTTTATTATTTTCGACTTTTAAACCACTTAACCCGATTTCTAATGTCGCTTAAATATTATAATGGCATAAAATAGGTTATTTATTTTACCACATATTTTATTCGGACATTATTACGGCATTTATTAATTAATATCCACAATATCCTTTTAAGTAAAATGGTATTATAAAAGCTTATCTATTTTTGTACCAAATCAACATAGTGACTCCATTAATATAATTAATGAGCTTTATATTTTAAAAGTACACAAGCGATACAATATAAATAATCCTTATTTTAATCTTATTATAAAATTTGGGTGGAATAACGGCATTAGTGTTACTAATGCCTAAAAGTACTTTTAAAATTTTAGGCAGCATAATAGTGCTTTTGTAAAATGTTACTTTTTATTCGGCATTACAACGATGTATTTTATAAATTGTTCGCACCACTTAAAAAGCCCTATTTAAAAAATACAACACAAAATATTAGATAAATAAAGCTCATGAAATTTCCAATATTAAAATAACATTTTATATAAAACTAAATATCCCTTTTTTCTTTTTTTTTTTTGTATCTTTTCTCCCTTCTTTTTTCTTTTTTCGTTTCTTTGTTCCTTTTATTATACCCACCAACACACACAAAGAGAAATATATGTATAAATATATACATTAGCTAAGTCCCTTACTTCTATAGACTATAAGGAAATACTTAAAACCAAACAAAAGGAGAAAAGAGACTTCCGGGAGAGAGGGAGAGAGAAAAGTGGGTCCTTATCCTTTTGTCTTTTATTTCTTTTTGTTTCCTTAACTTTATCTTTATCTATATCTTTTCCTCTCCTACTCTTTTCTTTCTTTCCTGTTTCTTTCTTCTTCTATTCTTTTATTCACCAAGAGTCCAAGACACACACAAACACAGCAGGTACCCGAGAGAGAGGCAGAGAGACAGAGAGAGCTTACCTAGAGTAAAGGAGGTGATGGTTTTGATTTGAAGGAAATTAAAGGCTTTTCAAGAGCTGGAGTTTACTCCTGTTAGGTCTGGAGGAAGAGTAAGGTCTGCTGGTTTAAGGGTAAAACGACAGAGGGAAGAGGAGAATCGGTTTATGGGTCTCCTACTCAATTTCTTCTCTCCATCTCATGGTCTCTCACTCTCTCGTTCAGAATCCCTGTGTCCCTCAGGAAGAGAGGGTAAAGGGAAGAACGGGAAAGAAGGAGAACAGAGAAGAAAGAAGAAGGAAGGAGAGAGTTGCTGCGGGTTGGAAGGGAAACGTAGAATATGGAGAGTTTCTGCTTCTTCTTCTTTTCTGAGTTTGCTACTGCCTTTCTTTGAGTTTCAGGCCAAGACAGAAAAATGATAGGAGAGTTCCTGCTTCTGCCATGGGAGAAAAATAGAGAAATAGAGTGTAGGACAGAGGAAGAAGAGGAGGTTGGGCATGAATCCGAATGGGGCTGCACCTCTTTTATAGTAGATTCATTGGTTAGGATCTCTCTTAGTTGCATTTGATCGACGGTTGGGAAAGTCTACAGGTGGTAGACGTGCTGAGCAAGATGAACAGGGAGTCTCAAAGTCATCCAGATTCTCAGAATATCATGATTAGTTTCTATCTCTAAGGGACAGGTAGTTTAGTTCTAACTAATTGCTTTGATTCTCTTTCTAATTAAACTGGGCAGTAACTGGGCAGTATCAATGTATATGGAGGCTGGGCTGGGCTAAAATGGGCTTGGCTGGGTTTTTATAGAAATAGAAATGGGTCCACTAATAACATAACTGAATTTTCGTCTTATTCAGAGGTATAATTTTTCGTGGATGTTTTTATACTCTTCACGAAGTCTAAAAATTATGAAATTTGGAGGGTAGTTAGAGAACTTCGAGACGAGCGTTCTGGATTTTGAATCGACGAAAACGGAGTTCGTTTGACCCTATTTTCGTTATTCCAAAGTTTAAGGTCCGTTTGAGTTTTTATCAAATTAAAACTATAAAGACTTCTAAATGAATATTTATTTTTATAAATATTCATATTTATTCTTTTACTTTATTATTAGGTTTTAAAACATATTTTAAGATATTTTATTTAATATCTTAAAATACGGGGTGTTACAGATACGGTCCCTATTCTATTGAGATATGTGTCTCTGTTCGATCGACATATTCATACATATATCATGGTGTGTTTGTGTGCGCTGTTTTTATGATATGTATATTTCTATTTTCATTGTCTTGTTTTAGTATTTCCAAAATGCATTAAGCCTCAATGTATTGGAAGGCAGGTATTTCATTAACTTAAGGATGCTAGTGTTCTATATAGATATGCCTTGAGTAGCAATGTACAATGTATTAGTACTTCTTAGGCATGGGATGCTTGTGTTTCGGTGCAGCAGACTAAATGCTGTTATTTCTAGCTTAAGGGTTATGTGCATGTGAATGTCCTTGCGTGTATGTAAACCTGAGCAAACAAACCACAAAGTATTAATGTAGGTGAGGTTGTACGTAGTTGTTTCTACAACAGAACTTTTATGTATAATCTTAGCTGCCTAGTATGCTTTAAATGTTTTCTAATAGTCGGTGTTTGTTGTATCAGTTATGGAGGTTTTCAATCGCAAGACTAAAAAGGAAAAGTTGGTTCTTTGCAAAAACTCAGTCAGTTTAATATCACTGAGGTCTCGGTATTATGTATTGAGACGGTGAACTCAATCTTTCACCTGTGCGGATGTGGCAACCCCCGTAACTGTGCAGACATTGATGCTTTAGTTGTAGGTTTTTTGGATATAGATATTGACTCATCCACCTAGCGTACGAGATGTTATGATTGGAGCACATCGCGATAGTCATAAGTCACAGACTCATGGGTAGTTCGCATTTTAGGTATTTGGTTTATTGGCTTGTGTCCTACTTGGTACTTGTATTTTGTGAGCCTGTATTTGGGTATGTAAATTAGAGTTTAATGCTTTGTAAGACTTAACCAAATAGACTAGTAAATGGCTCTTGTTGTTGATAACAGTTATGTATTAGATGTATGTCTGCTATTGATATGTGTTCTGCTGCACATTGATATTTATATTCTGCTGTGTTAGATGTAACTCTGAACATCAAGTACATGTTATAGAACGTGTATGTTATGTTGGCTGAGTGACAAGTAGTCGTGCTACTCTGAAGATCCATTTATGTTTGTAAGAGATTATTGTCTATTAGATGATTCGTATAAAAAAAAATAAAAATAAAAATAAAAATAAAAATAAAAAAGAAAAATAAAAGGGTCATCACAAGGAACTTGTCTAGCAACTTAAGTCCTAGCCTGTTAGGACAGGTAAGTAAGCTGTCCGAACACGCGAGTGAGTAGTTACGTATCAGAGCTTTTAGGTAATATCGTCTGCACGCTTATGGAAATAAAACTCTTGGGAAGATTTGTCCGCTAGCCATTCAGACACGTCAGTAAATAGAACCCTACTGCCAAAGCCGTCCGGACACAGCAAGTGCCCGACTGCCTGTCCGGACACCCAACCTAGAATTTCAATTCTAAACGTTTTCTAAGTGTTCTTTTTCTTCATTCTACCTAATTACTCAATTAGTCTAATTATGTTTTTAACAGCTAATTAATATCTTAGACGTTACATCCCTCTCTTCTTATAAGAATTTCGTCCACGAAATTTAAGTTTTAAATTGCTAAACAAGTTCACACACATGCATTTTATCTAAGGGAGAACATGAAAATGGTATGATATAGTGTTCATACCTGGGTTTACTCAAACAAATGGGGATATCAATCTCGCATCTCTTGCTCAAGCTTCCACGAGGCTTCTTCAACGCAATGGTTTCGCCATAAGATCTTCACTAGGGGTATGGTTTTGGTCCTCAACCTTGTACGCTAGGGGGCTCACACGCTTCAACACTCGGAAGGGTCCAACATACCTTGGATTGAGCTTGCATTTCTTGCCAAAACAGACTACTCCTCTAATTGGTGAGACCTTGAGGTGCACTAGGTCACCAACAGTAAACTCGAGCTTGCAGTGATGCTTATCCACATAACTTTTCTATCTACTTTAAGCTATGAGCATCCGCTTCCGGATGAGTGCAACCTTCTCTTTCATGTCTTGGATCATTTATAGGCCAATCAGTTGTCTTTCCCAAAACAATGGTGATCTATACTTGCACCCATACAAAGCTTCGTACGGTGCCATGCTAATTGTTGCTTGAAAACTGTTGTTATAAACAAATTCAACTAAAGGTAGGTACCGTATCCAACTACCCTTAAAGTCTAGCATACACAACCTAAGCATATCCTCGAGGGTTTGAATAATTCTCTCGGATTGGCCATCGGTTTATAGATGGTATGTCGTGCTAAAGTTCAACTTTGTTCCCATTGCTTCATGTAATCTCTCCCAAGACTGCATAGTGAACCATAGATCACAGTTTGACACAATGGAAACGGACTCTCCATGTAGCCTTACTATCTCCCGCACATAGGTTTCTGTCAACTTACCCAGTGAATCTGTAATCTTAATGGGGAGGAAGTGGGTACTCTTCGTGAGTCTGTCTACAATTACTCATATGGCAATTGTCAGCTTGGTGCTTTTGGTAGACCAACGACAAAATCCATATCAATTTGATCTCATTTCCACATTGGCACTTCGAGAGGCTGAAGTTGCCCAGTTGGCCTTTGGTGTTCAGCTTTTACAAGTAGATACGAAGGGCAATGTGCAACGTACTCAGCTACATTTCGTTTCATGCCACACCACCAAAACTTCTTTTTTTAGATCCTAGCACATTTTGTTATTGCCGAGATGAACAGTGTACTGTGTTTGATGAGCTTATGAAGAACTTCCCTTCTCAACTCAGCATCATTGGGAACAATTGTTCTCCCATATCTTGTCTTCAACACTCTGTTAAGGGAGAAATGGAAACCTATTGCTTTGCCCCAAATGGTTTCCTGAATAAGGTCTTGCAACTCTAGATCATCCTCTTGTGTTTGTCCGACTCTACCCAAATTTAGTGGTTGCACAACAAGGGATGCAATGATTGGTAGCCCACCAGTTAGCACTTCATCTATCTACACAATCGCAAACTATTGTGCTAGTTGCCCCATGCGCACTTCAGAGGTGGTCTCGCCATCACGTGACTTTATGCTTAGTGCATCAACCACTACATTGGCTTTAGCAAGATGTTAGAATATCTTGCTATAATAATCTTTCAGCACTTCAAGCCATCTATACTACCTCATGTTTAAGTCTCTCTAAGTGGAAATGTACTTGAAACTTTGGTGTTCAGTGTAGATTTCGCACTCTTCACCATAAAGGTAGTGCCTCCATATCTTCGAGGCATACACTACAACTGCTAGCTCCAATTCATGAATAGGATAATTCCCCTTATGATCCTTTAGTTGTCTTAAGGCATAGGCCACAACCTTGCCTTGTTACATGAGCACGCATCCTAACCTCTTTCATGATGCATCCATATAAACCACAAGCCTTCACTTGAGCTTTTGGAAACTAGCTTCACACTCTTGTCCCCATTCATATTGGGCATTTTTCCTTGTGAGAGCAGTTAGTGGCTCTGACAATGCAGAGAATCCCTTAATGAAGCTCTAGTAGTAACTTGCTAAACCCAATAAACTACGGATCTCCCGAACATTCGTCGGTCATTCCCACTAAACAACAGCCCTCACCTTTGTTGGATCAACTACAAGTCCATTCTTGTTAATTACATGACCCAAAAAGGACACTTCTTCTAATCAAAACTCACATTTCTTGAGTTTGGCCAACAGCTTCCTTTCCCTCAACACATTTAATACCGTCTTCAAGTGTTCTTCATGTTCAGCATAATTAGCTAAGAAAACCAATATGTCATCGATGAACACTACCACAAAAGAATGTAAGTACTCATGGAATACCTGGTTCATCAAATCCATGAATACCGATGGTGCATTAGTAAATCCAGATGGCATCACAAAAAATTCATAATAGCTATATCGTGTGATAATAGCTTAAAAGTACCTGTTTTCTATATTAAAATAAGTCTTATCATACTTTATTATAATTTAATTCTTGAATTTTATATTTAATTGTGGAATATTGTTCAAATATTAATATTAATATTAAATGATTTATTAATGCAAGAAATTGTGTTATGTAGGAATTACAAAATAAGAAGTCTATCCTATGCCCAAGATAGAGTCCAATATGTAATACAAGAATAGGTGAAACCAAACTGCTGAATCCATGAATTGGAGAAATATTCTAATACTATTACATGACAAAACCAAAAAGAAAAAGGTGTCTTTGGCTCTTATAAAAATAAGAAGCAAAGTTTTATTTCAAGTGTAAGAGAGAGACATGAAATAAAGAGAAGACTGAGATTCTTATAGTTTTATGAATCTCAAAAGAAGAATGACTCTTATCTCTATAAGAGAAGCAACACAGCAACAAACAAGGGATCCTAAAATTGCAGAAAAAGAGAAGAAAACGTTTAGCTCCAAATCGAAGAAAACAGTGGCAACGGTTCAAGATTTGTTTTTATTTTCTTCTAAGTTATTTTATTTTGCTAGCATGATGTTTAGGATTTTAACGATGAAATTTATTTACGTAATCATGTCTAGCTAAATCTCTAGTTGAAGCTATGGGTGAAACTTTTAATAAGATTGTAGTATTTATTTTCTAACTCTTTTATGGTTTTTAATGTATAATCTTTTTAATTGATTGCATAATTTATTCTTAGAAAAAGGTTTTTATTCTGCAAAATTCCTTGATTCATTGTTAACTATGGGTATAGTGAATGCTTTGAATTCCCTTCGAATCAAATAACTAATTTTGCGTAATAAAATCAATCAATTTTAAGATTAATCTTTTGATGATATTTTCTCTTGGTATTCACTGATCTATTTTTCGATTATCACATGAGTTGCGAAATAAATATTATAATTTTATTAAAAGTAAAACCCAAATGCCTTAGCGATTTCTTTTAATTGTTATTTCCATTATATAGTTTATTTGCATCACTCAACTAAATCATCTGTCATAGATTTTTCTTAATTTTATATTTTTAGTGTTCTTTGTTTCCCAAATCCCAGTGGTTCGACACTTGGACTTTCGAGAATTAGTATTTCGCGACAACTTGCACTTGGGTTCGCACACTTAAGTTATCAACACCGTGTTTGGATTGCTATCTTTGGCACATCTTCTTCTTGCACCTTGAGTTGATAGTATCCTGAAAGAAGATCAATCTTCGAGAATATCGAAGCTCCCTTGAGTTGATCGAACAAGTCATTAATTCTTGGTTAGGGATATTTGTTCTTGATGGTTATCGGGTTCAATTCAAAGTAATCTATGCACAGACGCATAGATCCATCTTTCTTCATCACAAACAACACTGGCACTCCCCTCGGTGACACACTTAGGTAGATGAAACCTCAATTAAACAACTCTTGAAGTTACTCATTCAATTCTCTTAATTCTATAGAAGCAATACGGTACGGAGCCTTGTGAATAAGTTGTGTCCTTGGTACCAAATCAATGGTGAACTCAATTTCCAGATCCGAAGACAATCCTGTCAATTTTGCAAAAACATCCGGATAGTGGCGTACTATCAGAATGTCTTCCAACTTCGACTTGAGTTCAAGCTTGGCTAGAAAATAGGCTAAATGTGCTTGTGCATCCTCTCTAACACTTTTTATCGCATGAACGGCAAAGAGGAGTGGCAGAGTAGCTCGTACAGAAGAGCCGCATAACTTGAACTCTTCAATGCCTTAAAGTCAGAATATCACTTTGTTTTTGTGGCAATCTATATTCGCTCTATACTTTGATAGCAAATCCATTCCCAGAATGACATCAAAGCCCATCATGCTAAACATTGTTAACGTCGCTGGCAGAGTCTTCCCTTCTACAACAATGGGACGGTTTTCCACACATTTCCTACAAGTCACTACGTCACCAACAGGAGTAGCCACACATATGTTTTGTTCTAGTGGTTCGGTGCTCAAATTTCATAGCTTCACATACATTGAAGAAATAAAAGAATGGGTAGCACTCGAATCAAACAAGATGCAAGTAACACTATTGAACAAAGGAATAGTATCTGTGACCACATCAGTAGCATTTTCTTCAGCTTTGACATTACCCAGTGTGAGTGAGTAGACTCTGGTTTGTGTGGGTTGCCTGGGCTGATAGTTGCTCGCTTGAGACTCCTAACGTCCAGTAGCAACTTGGCGACAATCTTTGGCTTAATGGCCCATTTGCCCACACTGGAAACATGCTCTAGATCACATGCAACACTCGCCAGAGTGTGGGTTCCCACACCTACTACTCAGTGTAATATTGAAGCTGCCCTGACTCACAAGAGCAATTCTTTTCCCAAAGGATCCAGAACTGCTACTTGAAGATTGTCTCTTTGACAGAGGTGGAGGAAGAGGAGCCCCAGTTGACATTAATTGCTTCCTATTCACATAGTCAGCAGCCACTTCTCTGATTCCCTTCTTAACAATGGTAACAGTGTGCACCATTTTGGTGTTGCTGGTAATTTCGAGGAAAGCAATCCTCTCTTTGATCATCGGCGACAAGCCGTCGAGAAACCTTTCAGCCTTGGTTCGCTCATTAGGGATGAGGTGTATAGCATACCTCGATAGCTTCAGAAATTGTGTCGAATGCTGCTCGACTGACGTGTTCCCTTTGCTTGAGATCTTGGAATTCTCAGGCACATTTCGAGATAGCTGATCATCGTCGGGAGTACCGAGAGGATCAACTGCAAAATCAATAGGCTTACAGGCAAACTCAGACCTGATGTAGTCCATCTTGGATAGATGTCCACCTGCCCCAAGCCCCTTTGCTCCACCGCCTCCAGGACCATGATCCCAGGGGTGTTTTTGAGCCCCTTTGCTCCACTGCCTCCAGGACCATGATCCCAGAGGTGTTTTTGGCTCCAACACCTCCAGGTATACTTTCCTATCCACACATTGGGGACAATGTGTGATTTAAGTTTGGGGGATGGATTGCAATGTTTGATTGTTTTTATTTTTATTTAATTATTGTTTTTTGTTTTTTTTTTTTTTTTTCCTGAAAGGGCTTGAGCGCACCATGATTGTTTTTGACTGTGTTTTTTTCTATTTTCTGTTGCTAAAAATAAAAATAAAAATAAAAAATTGTTATATGTTATTTCTGAGAACAAAGTTGAGGTTCAAACTTGATTTGCAATTTATTGGCAAGCTTAAAAATATGAACGCATGATCATCTCAGTAGTACCCTAAGTCTTGGCATTTACCTTTGGCAAATACGATTATACACGTAAACTTCATAAAGAAAATTAACATCTATGTTTTGATTAATTCATAAATTTAATTACTTATTCCCATAGGGAGGTTTTTATTTTTTATGAGTTAATTAGAATAAGATAGCAAATTTAGTGTTAAAAGTAAAGATAACCTTAGACCCATAGGTACGGAAAATTTTATTTATTAATGCTTAAATTTAATTTATTTGGCTTAGTAGTAAAGAGTAAATTTCATGCGTAATGTAACTTTTGCCCACATGTAGGTTAAAATTTTCTATTAAATTAGCATTGGTTAATTTAAATATAGTTACTACGTAGCAATCAAGTTTTTTTTTTTTTTTTTTCCTATGGTTATTGCAACTATTCCTTCAGGCTTATTTGATGGTACTTTTCATGTTCCAAATCTTAATAGTAACAACTTTACTGAATGAAAAGAAAATTGCTTTCTACATTGGGGTGTTTGGAATTAGACTCGGCATTCCGTACAAACGAACCACTCGTCGCCATGGAATCTAGTTCGCCATAAGAGATTGCTAAACATGAACGGTGGGATCCATCTAATCGCCTTAGCTTAATGTACATGCAATCTCATATTGCCAAAGGCATTAGGGTTTCCATCCTTGCATGTTCTAAAGCTAAGGAATTTATGAAGGCCATTGAAGTACAATTTGTGAGTTCTAGTAAGGCCTTAGCCAGCACCCTGAGGAAAAGGGTATCAAGCAAAACTTTTGACAGTTCCAAAAATGTGCATGAGCACATTATGGAAATGTGGGACATAGCAGCTCAACTCAAGTCCCTAGAGGTTGAGATTTTCGAGTCATTGTTGGTTCAATTAATATTGAACTCTCTCCCTTCTCAGTATGTTCCGTTCAAAATATCATACAACATATAAGGATAAATGCTCAGTCAATGAACTCTTCACCATGTGTGTTCAATAGGAGGAGATTGAAACATGAGAAACCAGAAAGTGTACACCTGGTTACTCGTGCTAAGGGAAAGACTAAGAAAGGCAAGTTTGCCCAAAACTTCAAGACATAAAACAAGGTGCCAATCAAGCATAATGGCAATAAGAAAACTTGTTTCTTCTGCAAGAATAGGCATATGAAGAAAGATTGCCTGAAATATCTTAAGTGGCTCGAAAAGAAAGGTAAACTCATATCTCTAGTATGTCATGAATCTTTTTTTTTTTTGTTAAGGCTCCTTGCAATACATGGTGGATTGATTCTAGTTCTATAATTCATATAGTGAATACATTGCAAGGTTTTCTCAAAACAAGGAAGCCGATAAGAAGTGAGCAACAAGTTTACTCGAAGAATAGATTGTTCTTATGTGTGGAAGCAACAGATTTTTCAAAACAAGTCTATAGGTTTCAACTGCTTCCACACACGAGAACAATTTATTCCCCAAGTAAACTCGTTGCTCACTGCTTATCGGCTTCCTTGTTTTGAGAAAACCTCGCACCATATGGATTGTAAAACCAGAATCAATCCACCATGTATTGCAAGGAGTCTCAACGAAAAAAAGATTCATGACATACTAGATAAATGAGTTTACCTTTCTTTTCGAGCCACTTAAGATATTTCAGGCAATCTTTTTTCATGTGCCCCTTATTCTTGCAAAAGACACAAGTTTCGTTATTGTTATTATGCTTGATTGACACCTTGTTTTCTTTCTTGTTGTTTTGGGCAAACTTGCCTTTCTTCGTCTTTCCCTTAGCACAATTAACCAATTGTACACTTTCGAGTTTTTCATGTTTCAATCTCTCTTACTCTTGAACACACATGGTCAAGAGTTCATTGGCTGATCATTTATCCTTATATGTATTGTATGATATTTTGAAAGGACCGTACTGAGAAGCGAGAGATTTCAATATTAAATGAACAAAGAATGACTCGTAAATCTCAACTTCTAGGGACTTGAGTTGAACTGCTATGTCCCTCATTCTCATAATGTGCTCACACACATTTTTGGAACTCTCAAAGGTTTTGCTTGATAGCCTTTTCATCAGGGTGCTAGCTAAGGCCTTATCAGAACTCACAAATTGTACTTCAACGGCCTTCATAGATTCCTTAGCCTTAGAACATGCAGGGATGGAACCCTTAATGCCTTTGGCAATATGAGATTGCATGTACATTAAGCTGAGGCAATTAGATCGCTCGCATGATTCATGTTTAGCAATCTCTTGTGGCGAACTAGATTCTAGTGGGACGGATGGTTCGTCCATACGAAATGCCAAGTCTAATTGCAAACACCCCAATATTAAAAGCATGTTTTCTTTCAATTCAGTAAAGTTGTTACCATTAAGATTTGGAACATGGAAAGTACCATCAAATAAGCCCAAAGGAATAGCTGGAATAAACACACATACACACACACACACACACACACAAAAAACTACTTAATTGCTATGTAGTAACTATATTTAAATTAATTAGTACTAATTTAATAGTAAATTTTAACCTACCTGTGGGCAAAGTTATATCACGCATGAAATCTACTTTTTATTAATAAGACTAATAAATTTAAGTATTAATAAATAAAATTTTCCGTACCCATATGCCTAAGAGAAACTTTACATTTACTGCTAAACTTGCTATCTTATTCTAATTAAGTCATAAAAAATAAAAACCTTCATGCGGGGATAAGTAAGTAAATTTATGAATTAACTACAACATGACTGTTAATTTTCTTTATGAAGTTCATGTATATAATCTTGATGCAATTATCATTATAAAATCTGGAAGCTGTGGCTCTCCTAAAATTATTATGATAATCACTTCATTAACATCTAATAAGTGTATAGATGCCAAAATAAAGCTCCCAAATATATATATATATATATATTTAAAAAAAAAACCAATATGAAAATGGGGTGAACAATATTCTCCAATGTATAACTCGATAAATTCTCAAGAAAGTGAGGGGGTCACATCTAACACTCTTAAATCTCAAGACTTTACCTAGAGAGAACTTTCCTAGACATTGTATTCTTGGATAGTACCGTAAACATGCACAACATATGTGGCTCAGTTAATTACTCTTAGGTCTAGACATCAAGCAATAATTATACTAAAAAATATAAATCACAAAACAATATTCTTAAGTTCATGCATTAGAAAATAATTAATATTGAACAATATGAATTACAAGAGGAATAAAATTTTAACACTAAAAAAAAAAAAGAAAAAGAAAAAAAAAAAAGCATAGCTTGATGGTTTAAGAGTTACTAGTGGGCTTCAGTGACCAAGGTTCAAAACCCCACAAGTCCTCATTTTTATCCAAAACCGAATGGGTTTCAGTACTGGGTTATTAGAGCTAATTTTATTGGGCTAGTCCAATTGGATTAGCTCATATGCCAAATCCTTTGCAATATGGAAAACGACCACCCCTTTCTTTCTTTTTTTTGAATCAAATCGATTGGGTGGCACAAAAACTTTAACTCAATTTCTTTATGGGTTTAAAACCCTACCCAAAATGAGTTGACCCATCATTTATAAAAAGTGAAACCCTAACCCTAACCTATGCATCGTCACCACCGCCATTTCCCTTCCAATCACTTCATGCAATGGCCACAAAAATCCATTGCTCAGCAAGCCACGACAACCTATAGGGGTCACTATTCACCCAATCCTCAGGCGGCCCGCGAAGGGCAACCGCCACTATCAATGCGAGCTGCTAGTCACAGTAATAGGGAGAGGCTATGGGAAGTGGCCTCTCCTTATGCGATAGGTTGTTGCAGACAGTACCAGCAATGGGGAGGGAGGAGCACAATGAGTTTCACGGTGGTGTCCATTCTCAATAGTAATAGTAGCAAACAAAATTATATGAACACCCCAAAGATGAAAATATAAAATTTCCATGTTGTTGTCGATTTAACAAAAGCATACGTAACAAGTACTATGAGAATAACAGTAATAACCGTGAACCCATAAAAAATTAATGCTGAACAAAATAGCATGAAGGAGGCTCTAATACCACATGTAAACATAAACACAAAATTATGCAAAATATACACAACGGAAAAATTAAACAGCTTTAGGATTACCTCTAGCCATTATGCTCAAACTGAATCTCTAATGTAACAACACCTCAACAAGAACAACTACGCAAGGAGAGCAGCAATTAAATAGAAAATAAACAAAAAGTTACTAAGGCGTTTTCTAACGTATGACTAATTTCCCTTAGAAATGGAATACACATACTTTGTATTTTTAGGCTAGGTCAGGGTCCCTCAATTAATTGTAGGCTGTAATTATTCCTCCCATTAAGGAATAAAATGAAATAATATAAATTCAAATCAATTGAAATTATTGCTAATTCCATAATATTAGGTAATTTGTTGTGAAATAAATTACTGTACACTCTAATCTTTATTAATAAAGATTAGAAATTATTTACACATGTGGCATATAGGTCATACCATATAGGAGATTTTCTTACATTTGAAGGATATGTGATTTTGTATCAAGATCGAGTGACTACGCCATGAGTTACTTGACAATCACATCAAATTTACTTGAAGATATACACGTGACTAATTCATGATACACTCTTTTGAAGAATTCAAAAGTAAGCTTAAAGGCAAAGAAGTTTGCTCTTCGTTTGAATTGGTGAATGATGTAGTGGATAGCATGATGGAACCTAAGCCTGATAAGTTGGTTGTTGATACTTCTTTTTAAGAACCGAAAGGTAAAGAAGAGAATAAGGAGACTAAGGAAAATGACAAAGCCTTTGCCATAGGTGTCAATAAAGTTGGGAAACAAGTCGAAAGGCAAAGCCAAAGTGATATGCTTATATTGCAAAGAGAATGAACATTGGAAATTTTACTTGAATGAATGAACTTTTACCTAAAATCATCTTGCCGCTTTATCTTTAGTCTCTAACTTTAAAATAACAGAGCTTCGCAAGGAGATTAACTTTCTAAATTAGTCAAGTGTATACCATCAAATACATTTGATGTGATTGTCAAGTAACTCCATGGCAGCGTGGTGGCTCTTGATACATAATTACATCTCCTCTATCTTTTAAGGAAGTCCAATCTTGTAATCCGCAAAGTAAAGACATCCTTTGTAGGGAGCACGGAATATACTTCATTATTAATATAGACCTATGATGGGTACCATGAGATTCGAATATTGAATCTCTCTCCTAGTTGATTTTATAAACCTGAGTTTTATTTTCAACAATCATAATCACTTTACAATTGTAACTTGCCTTTCTAATTGGATTACATTCCCAATCATATAAGCGACCCCAACTTCATTAGGTTACTTATGTTATTAGGTTCTAGGCATTCTAATTCAATATAATTATTAATCAAATTACTTTCTTAAAATAGGAGTCCTATTTAACATGACATGGTTGACCTAAATAAATAAGGAAACTTTCTTCCATTAGGAACTTTGTCACATATTAGGTTCTTGGAGTTCCATCTCCAACTCCCATTAAGGAAAACATTGTCAACTTTAAAACCTTTCACCCAAACTAGACATGGTTATCCTAACAGAGTTAGAGTACCTCAGTCCAATCACATTGGAATCGTGTCCTAGGTGTTTTATGGAGTTTCAACTCCTAAACCAATTCTTATTCATAACTTTCAAAAAATTTTGAGTCTTAAACATCACATTCCAACTTTCTTTGAATTCCTCGTGTCTAAGTCTTTTGAAAAATTCACAATCAATTCTTTAGGAAATTATCACAACCCAAAAATATTAGGTTAAGGATTTTTCGATCCATACTTTTAGGGTTTATGGATTAGGGTTAGAGTTTGGAAAAACACTTATAACCTTATTTTCTTTTGATCATTAACATGTTATATACCATATATAACATATTCTATAGTAAAAGAAATTTCTTTCATTGATTATGCATAAAAAAGAAATCTCACAAATTCAAACATGTAATAGGAATTTAAAATTTCAAGCTTAGTACACATTAGAAAACTTAAGAAAATGTGTTGAGAAAAAAATTCAAAACACTTGGAAAAGTAGGAAAAGTGCTTATCATTGTAGAACTAGGATTCATGGTCCTTGAAGAACTAGGATATAAAATCCTTGTAGAACTATGATTCATGCTCCTTGTATAACTAGGCTATAGAATCCTTGTAGGTTTAAAGGCGAACATCCAGAATAAGTTTGACCCTAGCACCTTTCTTAGAAGCCTAATGCTTGAACTTGTGTTTTATCCTAAATACTCTTTTAACTCCACTTAAGCTTTTAGGAATTAAATTCCTGAGCTCAATCAACTCCAAATAATAAGCCACATAAGAATTGAATTACTTAGCCTATGTTTTATAAAATAAAACAAGTCTTAATAAATAACTAAGGCCCAAAACCAAATAGTCAATTTACATTAACTCAAAGAAGGACCTAAAGAAAAAAAATACAATTGTACCCTATGAGATTCGATCTTAGCTTGTGTATAAAAGTTTCAGTAAATTTCAAGCCCCTTAACTTACATATGTTGCACATTCAAGCCCCTTAACTTACACATGTCAATTCCTTAGCATTGTTATTTGTTTAATTTTGTGTTGTTTTATTATTTTCAAGTTTTAAATAAACATGCAATTAATTCCATTGATTTTAGGCTTAAAACACACTTTGAGAAAACTTAGATGATATGCTTAAGTTTAACCAATCATAATAGAAGACCTATATGATTTAGTTAAGTTTAATCAAATCAAAGAAATGATTAAATTGGAATTTCTCCAATAAGAGTCAAAATCGGATTGGATTCAAATTTGGATTCTGCACATGTCTCAGTATTGTTATCATAACCTTTTGCTCAAGTCTTGGATTGCAATGAAATTTGTGGCGTTGGAAAGATAATAAAAAATGAAACAAATATGTCTAAAATAGCTTTTTCCTATTTTGGATATTTGCTATGCCAAAATCACACCGCAATAAATAATCGCAAATCTGGACGAATCCTATTCCGACTTGTACTAGGATTGCTTCCTAATTTGACTAGAAGACTCAAGTACGATTTTTCTGGAATTCTTAACGTTTCTAAGGCTTGTTTACTTCCTATAAATAGACCCCTAAGCTTTAAGAGAAGTTGTGCTTAGTTTTAGACAGAAAATTTTTCTTGGAGGCATGTCAAGTTGAAGAGGAGAATAACATGGTAGGAGGCTATCACAGCAGCACAATGAGCGGCTAAATTCGTAATAGGGTATTGATGTAACCCTTTTTAAGTAATAATAGTTTAATTTGAAATTTTCTATATGCATGATAGTTGTATAGCTATGAGAATTGATCTTAATGTTTATATTTCAATCATTGTGAATCTATTATGTTATCTTAGAAAGTCTTTTTTATTGATTGAACTCAATCCTTCATATTTTTTGTGATTATTGAATGATTGTTATATAACGGTTTTAATTGACATATGATGAAGAGGGTTAGATATACCATGCCTAGGGAAGACAGATTGTACTACAATCTAATTTATAGTGTAATTTAGGTAGACATTTCGTACCAATCAAAGATGGGTTATACTATTCATTGATTGTATATATCCTATTAAAAACGTAGCTAATCCATGCTTAGGGAAAATGAGTCGTATCGCATCTTAGTGATTAGGTGGACGGTCTGTGCCAACCGAAGATGGATTATACTTATTCTTTAGAGGTAATTTTTTTACTACTCGAGTGGGATGAGACATATATCATGCACAGTATCAATTTTTCAAATTAGTACGAACTGTCTATGCATGATGTAGGGCTCGTCTCACTCGAGTAGTCAAAAAATTATCTCTAAAAAATAAGTATAATCCATCTTCAGTTGACACGAACCATTCACCTAACCACTAAGATGTGGTACGACCCGTCTTCCCTAGATATGTATTAGCTATGTCTTTAATAGGATACATAATCAATGAAATAGTATAATTCATCTTCGGTTAGTGCGGACTGTCTACCTAAATTACACTATAAACTCGTAGTGCAATTCGTCTTCCCTAAGTATAGTCTATCTAACCCTCTTGATTATATGTCAATTAAAACTGTTGTATAACAGTCATTTACATAATCACAGAAAATATAAAGAATTGAGTTTAACCAATATAAAAGACTTTCTAAGACAAGATTAGAAATTCATAATAATTAAATATAAACATTAAGATCAATTTTCACAGTTATACAATCATCATGCATATAGAAATTCTCAAATTAAAATACAATTAGACTATTGTTACTTAGAAAGGGCTACATCAATATCCTATTACGAATTTAGCCGCTCATTGTAGTGCTAAGATGACCTTCTGCCATGTTCTTCTCATTTTCAACTTGTCATGCCTTCAAGAAGAATTTTCTGTCTAAAGCTAAGCACATATTCTCTTGAAGCTTACGAGTCTATTTATAGAAAGCAAACAAGTCTTAGAAGCCCTAGAAATTTCAGAAAAATCGTATTTGAGTCTTCTAGTCAAATTAGGAACCAATCCTAGTACAAATCGAAATAGGATTCGTCCAGATTTGCATTCATTTATTGCGGGACGATTTTGGCATAGCAAACATTCGAAATAGGAAAAACCTATTTTAGACATATTTGTTTCATTTTTTATTATCTTTCTAACGCCACCAATTTCAACATAATCCGATACTTGAGCAGAAAGTTATGATTAAAATACTGAGACGTGTGCAGAATTCAAATTTGAATCCAATCCGATTTTGACTTTTATTGACGAAATTTTGATTTAATCATTTCCTTGATTTGATTAAACTTAATCACATCATATAGGTCTTCTATTATGATTGGTTAAGCTTAACCATATCTTCTAGGTCTTCTCAAAATATGCTTTAAGCCGAAAATCAATAGAATTAATTACATGTTTATTTAAAACCAAAAATCAATAAAACAACATAAAATCAAACAAATAACAATACTAAAAAATTGACATATATAAGTTAAGGGGCTTGAATGTGCAATATTCAATGCTTATCAGTTCTTGCAACCAAAACATTAAGATTTGAGAATAATTTTGAAATTGCAAACTTGATTTGGATTCAACAACAGTCAAAAGCTGTTTCTTACCACATGCACGTAGGATCTTGATTCGCTTTCAACATATTTTATAAACTGTAATTTTTGAGGTATAAATATGTATATATATGGAAGATCCAACGGTAGGGCAACCAAAAGCCAACCCATACACATTCTTTATGAACCGACTCTAGAAGCGACCGTACCGACTCCGTCGGTAATTATAATCTCATCACAGAGAGAGAGGAGCAAACAAGAGAAAACCCAACAAGGCCATAACCCAATTTGAAGAAGAAACGTACATGTATATATATAACATGCAATTAATATCCACAAAAATTTAAGAAGAAAAAGTACCAAGAAAAAAAAAAGAATTGAAATTAACGTACAATTAAGAAGACAAAAGATTGAAAAGATGGAACGTGCCTAGGTGAAGCTCAGTTTTTGGAGCAAAAATAGGGGATTTTTGATCGGTTTGAAGCAAAGATCGAGAAGAGAAAATAAAAATACCTGTGTATCCAACATGCAGCATAGAGAATGCCTGCGTTGAAGCCAGCCACGTTCATCGATCCCTGCCCAAAGAAGCTTCTCTAACATGTCCATCGACCGAGACGACGGTCCCAACGTGCACGCTATCCTAGTCTTTGGCCTCCTCTTGATCGGCCCCAACAACGTTAACTCCCAGAATCTTCTCCATTACCACATACAAACTAAACCGAGGAACAAGAGAGACCAGAAAGAAAGGCCGCAGGTTTTTGAATATTTTTTCTTCGTACGTAGGGTTTACAAATTACACGGTACTTCTACTAGTCAAGCATTTTATAAGGTTTAGATGTCGGTCTACCTTTCCTAGCTTGTTGGGTGCTGTACGTTTCCCTTGTATTTTGGGTTTAGAATTTGCTTTAGACCCAAGCAAATCTTTACTATAGGTTATTTTTTTAGAATTGGACGACCCTCGAGGTCATTTTTTAGGAAAATGTTAGATTTACAACACCAATACAACACATAAAGGTGGGTCCCACATACTCGGACCCACCCTCATGTGAGGGGTTGTTGTACAGTTGTTGTGATGGTGTAGTACAAGAATCAAATCCCCATTTTTTATTGGTATATGTTACGTTTATAACTTCTATATAATTTTAACAATTATTTTTTTAAAATGACTATTGGATCTCTTTTCCTACATGTAGGTTCTACGTATTCAATGTTTGATTTTAAAATTAAACAGTTGTTGAAATTGAACAAGAGTAATTTTAGAAGTATTTTCTTTCTGTGTCTGTCAAAAAATTACATGATTTTTAAAATTATCATTAAATAAAAATTCAATAATAATCTATTACAAAGCAAATAGTAATTTTAAAATGTACGTTATTTTTAGAGGGATACAAGAGTTTAAAAGGATGACTTTTAACATTACTCACACCTACTACTATCATCCTCGGACAATTTTTTTTACAAATTGGTTTGTATGAAGCTTATATAAATTGGTCTCTAAAAACGACAAATGTCTTTTAAGCTATTAAAAATGCATGTGAGAAGCATATGCAATTAAAAAAATATGTGCTTCTTACATGTAAGGGATACATGTCACTATTAAAAGTTGGTTCATGAGAAATTTCTGTCCTCCTAATATATACACTATTAGACAAACCTTTTCTTTAATTTTCTAGCATAACAAAAGAGCAAAATCCAAGAAAATTCATTCAATATAATTTATTAAATTAATAATTATTTTATGTACATGTAAATAAATTTTTAAATAGAAGGTAAACTACATGTGCGTTTTAAATTTTGTCTTTTATGTTTAAATTTGGATAGATTTTTAATAGAACACATAATTCTTTGTTAATTTTAAAAATTGTACCCTTCAAAAGAAAATTGTACACAAGAGTATTTTAAAATGGCAAACAAAGTGTGGAATAGAGCTGGGTATGGTTAATTTGGTGACGGTATATGTATTTTTGCATGCCGATCGAATTGAAAAAGCCGGTTAAGTTATTTAATTAATCGACTTCATACTGACAAGAATAAATTTCAATTATTTCGGTTAAGTGAACTTGATAACGTCGTTAATTGTAGGCTTTGTATATTTAGGCCAATCCTATTTTTACGGTCTAAAATGTGTTGTTTTTGGACTAAACAAGTGTATATTGAACATTTTTTTTTTTGGACTAAACAAGTAATCACAATTTGATTCAGTTAGATTAAGTGATGGAATTAAAATTATACCACTCACCAAACCGAGCTGACATTGAAACAGTTTTTTTTTTTTTTTTTTTTTTTTTTTTTTTTTTTAAAAAAAAAAGGGAAAAGTACACATAACCCCCTCAAACTACCACATCATTGTCAATGTACCCCCCAAACTACCAATTGTGTCAATCTCCCCCCTTAAACTACCAGAAAATGTCAATGTCCCCCTAATGACAAAAATGCCCTTCATAAAATTATTAAAATAAAATAAAAACTAAAATAAATTATTAAAAAAATATAAAATAACAAAAAATTATTCCAAAAAAAATAAAAATTAAAACTGTTTTTTATTATTTTTTTTAAATAATAATTTTCATTTTTTTTTTTAAAAAAAATATTCTTTTTCGTTTTTTTAATTTAATAAAAACTGTTTCTTTTTTCATTTGTTTTATTTTTTTTAAAAAATAAATAAATAAATTTCAGTTATTTTTTTTTCCTTTAAAAAAATATTTTTTTTCGTTTTTTAATTTAATAAAAACTGGTTTTTTTTTTCATTTGTTTTATTTTTTTTAAAAAATAAATAAATTTCAGTTATTTTTTGTTTTTTCGTTTTTTTTTTCTTTAAATTTATTTTTTATTTTTCGTTTTTTAATTTAATAAAAACTGGCTTTTCTTTTTTATTTTTTCATTTGTTTTTTTTTTTAAAAAATAATTCAGTTATTTTTTGTTTACTTTTAAAAAAAAAAATTAAAAAATTTGTTCTTTTTTTTAATTTTTTTTTTTCGTTTTTTATTTAATTTTTTTAAATTTTTTTTTTTTAAAGTTTTTTAGTTTTAGTTTTAATTTTTTTGAATTTATGAGGACATTTTTGTCTTATTCAAAAAAAATTAAAGTCATTTTTGTCTTTTTGTTGGTCTTAGGGGGACATTGACATTTTTTAGTAGTTTAAGGGGGAAGATTGACACAATTGGTAGTTTAGGGGGTACATTGACAATTGAGTGGTAGTTTGAAGGGGTTATGTGTACTTTTCCCAAAAAAAAAAAAATTAACTACCGAACTCCGAAAGTTGACGGCGGTTTGATAAGGGACGTCGGTAGACGGTGAATAGGTGACTATACGATATTCTGACCTTTAAAGCCCATCGCCTTATTCTTAAAAAAGAAAAAAATAAATAAAAAACAATAAAAATCACCCCCTTGGGCCTTGGCTTCAGAAGAGAATGAGGAGGGAGAGATAAGACCGTGTCTGGCTCTTCTCTCCAAGTGTCTGCCGAAGTTAAGAGTTTAGGAAAAATGGCACTCATTCACCGTTGTCTTTTTCGTCCTCCCGACATTTTCTTCTCTTCCAAGCACCTGCTTGGTTCCTCCCCCTCTGCCTCTCCCACCAGATTAGGCCGTGTTTGGGCTCGCTTTCTCTCTCATACCACTCCACCAGGTACTGCCTTGCCTCACCAAACACTTTTTAGACTATACTATACTATACCCCTGTTTGGTTGCTTTAAACTTTAATCAACCTTTTTAACCATCCACTTATCCCTTACACTGATTTTACCGCCTTTTTTTTTTTATTTTTTTATTTTTTATTTTTTTATGCTGCTTTTGTTTTTGTTTTCATATATGTTTCCAGTTAGTAAGACGTTGGCTGAACTAAGCTTGGATTATTTATGATTTGCCTGGTGAAGTAACCATGTTTGTCTTTGGGGTTTCCGTATATTGCAATTTGATGTTATTTCAGAAGTTAGACGTTGCATTCTTTACCCGCATTTTCTAGACAACCAGAAAGGGCAGTGAGAAATAACAGAGTTACATGAAAGGATATATTAGCTGTTGCTATTTTTGCACTTATCATTTTCTAAATTACCTAAGATGTTGAATCCAACTTGAAGGCAAAAACTCTCCCTTTAATGTCTTCCTGTTGTTTATTTTTTCAATTATTTTAATTGAAAATTTGGGTTGTCTTGGAGCTAATGTGGAGCAAATTACAATTTTAATTGATCCTTTCATGAAGCGAATGTGGAGAAAATAGGAGTGAAAACTGATGATTTGGCTAAAGTGAGAGTGGTAAAGGAGAAAATGGAGGTTCTTGGTATCAAATGCGGCGATTTTGTTACGCCTGGACGGTACCATCAATTGTTTTGCCCCAAGGTTTCTCCTCTCGTTTACAGCTCTGTTAATACGTTTTTGCACATCTAAATCATTTTGCTGGCACACTGTATGTTCCTTTATTGTATATAACTTTTGGTTATCCATATATAGTCTTTGCTACTTTGGTATATAATAAATCTATTCAATGTTTTTGAATATTCTGTTCTTCGGTAACATAGTGCAAAGGTGGACAGTCAATGGT
The DNA here is from genome assembly GCF_958979055.1 of Alnus glutinosa. Classification (NCBI taxonomy): domain Eukaryota; kingdom Viridiplantae; phylum Streptophyta; class Magnoliopsida; order Fagales; family Betulaceae; genus Alnus; species Alnus glutinosa. The sequence continues at coordinate 20,244,224 of NC_084890.1, read as the reverse complement.
GAGGAGTTTATCCCTTCATATCATCCAAGATGGGTGAGCTGCTTCTCCTACTTGCTGATATGCATACGTATATGGTAGTGGGTTGTGGAATTAGGCCTTGATGCGTCTGTGGTTGAATCTTGTAGGAGTTTGGCGATGTGGAGGTGTTTTCACACTGAATGTGGATGGGCAGGCCAGGTAAAAATATTATAGGCATCAACTTACGTATTTCCTATGCAAAACGAGAAAAACTAAGCAAATTGTTTTTTTTTTTTTTCTTGGTTTGGTTTTAGTCTTTTGCAGACAGCATGGCAGCATATAATGGAGTCACCAAAAAAGTAAAGTCCGTTGAACAAATGTCAGAGGAAAGTCTAGGTTTAGAACCATTAGGTGCCAAGGTACTTTGATTATTATTTTACATATGCTTCATTTATAAGAACTCTTCATCCAATTACGTGTTTCTTTGAATGTATTATTATCAAGAATCAAAGTAGAGATCTTTTCAGGGCATGTGGTTTGAAATGTTGGTAAAGGTAGAGTTCCGTTTTTAGTGACTAGGGTTGCTGTTAAAGTACAAGGGAGATCAGGCTTAGAATTATTGGGTAATTGCTGAACTAGTTCTTAACAAATATAACATTTCATTGCATTATGTCATCCAAAATTGACAAAACTAGTTTCTGGACTATTCAATCTATTTCAACTGGTATTCTGCAAAAATTATATCTTAAAGCATGAACATTTCCTTGCCATGGCTATTTCCAGCACCCACAGGAAATTATATTTTATCCGTATTAATGGAATCATTTACACGTTGGAATAACTTCCCTTCAACCTCAACATTTTACTCTTTTATCGTTAATACACGTACAAGATCTGACTTAGAATTAACTTCTTTCTTTCTCTTACCACTTCTCTTGCATTTTAGGAAGAAGAAAAAGAATACTTTTTTGAATAAGTAATTGCAAATTCATTAAAAAGAGCAAATGCTCAACTCAAGTACACATGATGTATACAAGAGAGACACCTAATTAGAAGAAGAAAGGAGATGTAGAAAAACATGAAAGTTAGAAATATTAAAATCAAAGGCAACAACTCAATGGTAAAGTGTCTTAAAGAATAAAGTCTTTAGGTCCACCAATTTCGCCTCACGGTTCTTAAAGCCCCGATCATTTCTTTTCCTCTAAAGACAATATCATCTTCCAAATTGCATTAAATTGAAGCCTACCATCCAACTAGGTATAACTCAAGCTAGCCCTACACTGCTAAGAATAGTTTTCCAAAGAGTACCAGCAATCTCACAATAGAGTAGATGATCCATTGATTCCCCACTTTTCTTGCACATGCAGTACCAATCAAGCACAATGACATGCCACTTTCTTAGATTGTCCATGGTGATGATCTTCCCTAATGTGGCTAACCAAACAAAGATCATTACTCTCAAAGAAACCTTATTCCGCCAAATACTCTTCCAAGGGAAATAAGTACTATTATGGGCAACAAGAGCATTGTAATATGATCTGGCATCGAACAACCCTCGCTTGGAAGGTACCTAACAAAGCTTATCTTCATCACCTCGTCTCAATTTGAAAGAATACAAAAAATTGAAGAATGAGGTAAAAAGATCCACCTTCCATTCGTGCGCAAGAAAGTTAACATTTTACTGATAAGAGGCTAATAGAAAGCTCCAAATGGTTTGTAACGGTAGCTTCCTTGAAACAAGCAATACTGAACAAGTCCAGAAAAGCTATCTTGAGGATCCACCTCCTATTTGTGAGCTGCTCTAAGAAAGTTAACATTTTTCTAATAAGAGGCATTAGAAAGCTCCAAATGGTCTGTCACAACAGCTTCCTTAAAACGAGCAATACTGAACAAGTCCAGAAAAGCTATCATGAGGTCTTGATCGTCACAATGTACGTCATGCCAGAATCTAATTTTGAAGCCATGGCCCTCATCAAATTATATATATATATATATATATATATATATATATAAAATGAGGAACAAAAATGCAAAAACTTAGAAAAATTGAAAACATGCAAGCAATGGAACGCTGCTATCCATGCGTAGAGGGATTAGAACAACATATTTTTCAGCTTTATCGTCGAAGTCTTTTGATCTTCAAAGCTCTTTGTATTCCGCTCTTGCCAAATACACCACATTAAGAGCCTGTTTGGGATTGCCTTCAGGAGCATAAAAAATACTTTTAGTACTTAAAAAAATGTGCCAAGCAAAAATATGTTCGTTTGGTAAAAAACTTAAAAAACTATTTTTTGAATTTTTTGTTCTGAAAAAGCACAAAACACATTTTGGAGGAAGCTTGAAAATGATGCTTTTTCTAAAAAGTTCTTTTAGACTTTTTCTATAGACAAAAGCTTTATTTTCCACACAATCCCAAATATGCTCTAAATACAAAGGGGCCAACCTCCAAACTTGCATGGCATTACGGCTTCCCATTTTTCCTCTCTTATTCACCAACATCTCTCTCATTCTTCTAGGCATAACACAAACAACACCAAACAAATGGAAAAGCGTACTATGGAGATTGGTGATTGAAGATAAATTTGAGAGTTTAAGGGTTGGTTGGTGTTCTAAAGAGATTTTGGGTACTTTTGGAGTGGGGGTGTGGAAATATTTAGAAGGGGGTGGGATAAGTTTCACAAATTTGTTCGATTTGAGGTGGGGGTTGGGTCTCAAGTAACTTTCTGGCATGACCTTTGGTATGGGGATAGATCATTGAAGCTATGCTATCCAGTTCTGTTTAGTATTGCTAGGCATAAAAATGCGAGGGTGGCAGATAATTTGTCTTCTCAAGATGAAGTTACCCAGTGGAATGTCATCTTTACGCGATCAATCCATGATTGGGAGGTGGAGATGGTACTCTCCTTCTTCGAGTGGCTATATTCTATTTTGGTTCAACACGGAGAGGATGATAGGTTAGTTTGGAGCCTCTCCAAAAGGGGCAATTTGAAGTGAAGTCCTTTTATGAAGTGTTAATTAGACAAGATTGCCCTTTATTTCCTTGGAATAGTATTTGGCATGTAAAGGCTCCGACGAGGGTAGCATTCTTTGTATGGACAACAACATTAGGAAAAATTTTGACATGGTAATTTGCAAAAGAGGAATGTTGTGGTGGTTTAGTAGTGTTGTACGTGTTAGAAGAGTGGGGAGTCCTAATGCCTGTAGTGGCGTTGGACATTGAGCTAGGGATTACTCCACGGCTTAAAAATCGTGGGACACCCTGTATCAAAAAAGAAAAGAAAAGAAAAAGAAGAAGAGTGGGGAGTCCATTGAAAATCTGTTACTTCATTATGAAGTTGCTCACTATCTATGGGAGTTACAGTCTTACTTTGTTTGGGGTGGAGTGGGTGATCCACGAAGGGTGCTGGAATTGTTGCCTAGTTGGGGCGATTCATTTGGTTTTGGTCCAGTTAGGGAAGTTTGGCAGTTAGCTCCGCTGTGTTTAATGTTGTGTCTTTGGCGGGAGCGGAATGCTCAGTACTTTGAAGATGTAGAGACAACGATATGAAAACGTTTGCTTAACACGTTATATACATGGATAGCGGCACATCATAGCTTGAGTGTTTTTACTTATGCAGATTTTTTTAATTTATTTTATGTTCTTTCCTATTAGAGGTTCTCTTGTATATTCCCTGTGTGCTAGGGTTGTGCCCCTGTGTGTTTTATTAATGAAATGACATTACTTATAAAAAAATAATAATTCTCTTGCTTTTCCGTGACTTCCATGCTAAAAGTAAGTTTGAGAGGAGCCTTAATGCTTTTTTTATTGCTCTTATTCCTAAGATTCTAGGGGTTGTCGATCTGAAGGAGTTTCGCCCGCAGGGGGGGGGTGTGGATTTACAAAATTATTGCTTAGATTTTAGCAACAGGCTTAAGATTGGTTTTGGAGAAGATCATCTCCAAGTCGAAGAATGCATTCATAAGAGGTAGGCAAATCCTAGATCTTGTTCTTATTGCCAATGAATGCCTTGATAGTGGATTAAGATTTGGTGAACTGGGTGTTATATGCAAAATGGATTGAGAAAAAGCTTATGATCATGTTAATTGAGACTTCCTCCCTCTCGTCTCCCTCTCAACAAAAAACCCTTAGGTCTCTTCTCTAATAACGTGGAGTGAGGATGGAGGAGAGGCTCCCTCCTCCCTCCCTCCTCATCTGGTCCTCATATAGTCTAGGTGCTCTAGTGTTTTTTCTTCTATTTGGTCTTTTAGTTTTGGGTTTCTCTACTTCTTTGGAGTAGATCTACGGTGGTTGGGTCGTTTTTCGCGTGCACGCGCCCTCGAGGCCTTGCCGGCTTGTTCTGATCTTAACAGTTGACGTTGGTTCTGTGGATGGCCGCCGCGCCAATGTGGTGGTTGATTGGTTCTTTCGCGTCTTGTGTTGTAGATCTACGGTGTTTGGGACCTCCTCTCCATGCACATGCTTCACTGGGGGACTCTTCGTCGTGTTCTGGCTCTACCCCGTCGTTGGTGTAGCTGCGGGTAGCCGTCAAGCTCCGTTTTGGCGCGAGTGGCCTAGGGGGCTTCTGACGCGCCTCTCTAGTGGCTTCTCTTGTAGATTTTGCACTGCTACAAAGCGTGGACGCATGCGCCGCTCCGGTGCATGTGGTCGCCACGCACCACCGCCGTTGCATTCTTTTGGGTTTGCTTTGTATTTCGGCTTCTGTTGGCTTGGGTTTTGGGTCTCTCACATGGTTTTGGGTATGTGTATGTGTTTTTTGGGAAGGTTGTTCGGGGTTTCTAGTGGGTTTTGGGGGTTTGTTGGGTTGGGGTGCTTTTGGGGGCAGGTTTAGGTGTTTTCAAGGACGGTTTTGACGGGGGCTTCAATTGTCTTTTGGGATTTGGGTCTCACGTGGGTTTTGGCTGTTGTGGGTGCTTTCTGGCTGGGACGGTTTGATGGGTCGTTTTGTTGTTTTTTTGGTTCTAGGTTTGTAAGAGTTCTATTGTATACAGCCTGTGTACGTAGGGGCGCCTTATGCTTTTTCAATAAAGTTGCAACTTTACTTATAAAAAATAAAATTTGAAACTTGCCATTGTATATTCTGAGGAGGTGTGGTTTTTGGGGGAAATTGTGCTCTTGGATAGCTCATTGCATTTCTTCGATATGCTTCTTGGTTTTGGTGAACGGCACTTCAACATATTTTTTCAGTACTTCCCGTGGTTTGTGACAAGGAGATCCCTTGTCCCCCCTTGTTGTTTGTCCTTGTGATGGAGGCATTGAATGATTTCTACAGCCATGAGTGGGGGGTTGTTGTTTGGTTTCACAGTGGGTAACATTGGTGGGTTTGTTTTCTCTCACCTTCTGTTTGTTGATGATACTTTGATTCTTTGTGGTGCTAATCTAGTTCATCTTCGTCGTTTGCTTTGCTTATTCATTTGCTTTGAAGTTGCTTCGGGCTTAAAGATTAACTTGGCTAACTTAGAACCGATTCTTGTGGGAAATGTTGAACATGTGGAAAGGCTAACTGGAATTATAGGTTGTGGGTTTCCTCTTTGCCGGTGAAGTACCTCGGCCTACCCCTATAAGGCCAAGCATATTTGGGATGATTTTATTGAGAAGATAGAGCATCGGTTGGCTCGTTGGAAAATGATGTACTTATCCAAGGGTGATAGGGTTATGCCTAGGCATGTAGTCAATTTGTATGCTTGTTGATGGACTTCCAACAATCACATAGCGATAAAGCCATTTACCTAAGGTAGCACGATTGAACACCAGCAAGTTCCAAATTCCGAACCCTCCCTTAGAGAGCTGCGAGCAAACCTTGGGCTAGCTAACTAGATAATGTTTGAACTCTTCACCTGGTCCACCCATAAGAAATCACGCTAGAGATTCTCAATACCGTTTGCAACACTTGCCGGGAAAGGAAAGAGGGACATGCAATGCATAGGCAAGTTGGCAAGGGTGTGCTGCCCTCAAAGGAGCCTTAATCTACCACACACTTTTCGAAGGGAAGTGGCATCCTTCACTACAAACCAAGGAGCAATAGAAACTTTTAACCTTGAATAGGGATGTAATCGAGCCGAGCTGAGTCGAGTTTGAAGATTTCAAGATTGACTCGTTTATGAGTCGAGCCTAAATAGTCGAGCTCGAATTCGAGCCGAGCTATAAATTGCATGTTCAAGCTCGGCTCGTTTAAAACTCGGGCGAGCTCGAGCTCGGCTCGTTTAAAACTCGGGCGAGCTCGAGCTCAAGCTCGAGTTCGTTGAAAATGACATTCGAGCCGAGCCGGGTTACTCGACAAGCTCGGCTCAACTAGAGCTTGATGTAGACTATTAAATTTTTTAATGAGTGATCAAAGCAGAATTCAAGCCCAAGTTTATGAACAACCTGCATGCATTTATTAATAACATAAATATATAATATGTAACTATATAAGGTATATTATAAAATATAGTATATAACTATAGTTTATAAGTAACAAATTAACAATATATTATTATATATAACTAGAGAGTATAAACTATGATATATGTATAATGTGAACAAATAGTAAGTCTAATATATTCTATATAACTAAGTAACTATAATATAAGTATAATATATAACTATTGTTAACCATGTGTGATGTGATATATGTGTTTATATATATATGCACTTATATGCTAACTATATATTGTTATATACTAACTATTAATAACTTAACATGTTAATTTAACATACTAAATAATGTTATCAAAGTATTATAATTAATATGTAATACTATATATATTATACTATATTTACTATTTTCACTAATATATATGTAAGATATGAACGAGCTAACAAGTCGGACGAGCGATCCGGTCGAGCTTTAAACGAGTTGAGCTCGCGAGCCCCTATTGAGTTTTGTCGGGCGAGTCGGGTATGTATCACTTACTAATCGAGCGGGTTTCTACAGTAACGATCAAGTTTCTACAGTATTGAGCTCGAGTTCGGATCGGGCTAAACCGAGCAGGTATCGAGCGGGTTAGCGAACGGACTAGTTTATTTATATCCCTAACCTTGAACAACCCTCTTTTGGAGGGGACCCACCACATCTTATCTTCATTTTCTCGTCTCACTCTAGCTGAATACAACACCTTGAAGAAAGAGGCAAATATATCTATCTCCCAATCACGAATTGTTCTAACAAAGCTTACATTCCACTATTTGGAACCACCAAAAAACTCCAAGTGAGTTGCAACAGAGGCATCCTTTTTGCAGGCAATACTAAATAAATTTGGAAAATGCCTTCTTAAGGGCCATATCCCATATCATTGATCATGCCAAAATCTAATCTTGGAGCCATCTCTTACCTCAAATCTAGTATGATACAAAAATATCCGCTAACCCTTCTTAATATTATTCCATAACCCCACCCCAAACGCTCTGAAAGGCTAAAGAGAACACGTGCCTTTTATGGTGTTTATGAAGGGAAATGAATGACAGAAGTTTTGAGGGTCGGGAGAGGACATTGGAAGAGATTAAGTCATTATTCTTCAAGACTTTGTATATGTGGACAACAACTTATGTATCTCATTTGACGATTAGTTATAGTGATTTTTTTTTTTTTTTTTTTTCCTCGTTTGTTCTAGTTAGGTGTTTCCTTAGGGGGGCCTTACGCTTTTAATGATTTGTGTCGATTACTTATTAAAAAAAAAAAGGAATTCTCTTGCAATCTCACAATGAAGGAGGTCATCAATAGATTTTCCACTTTTCTTGCACATGTAGCACTAATCCACCACAATAACATTCCTTTTCCTTAAGTTATCCAAAGTCAAGATTTTTCCCAAGGCCGCCGTCCACTTAAAGAACGCAACTCTTGAAGGAGCCTTAACTTTCTAAATACTCTTCTAAGGAAAATGAGAACTTACATGAACAGATAACACATGATAGTAAGACTTAACTTCAAGCTTTTTCCTTGTGGAAGGGATCCAACAAATTCTCTCCTTACCTCGTTGCCTTCCTATGTGAGAGTACAACATGTCAAAGAAAGAAGAGACCACTACCTCTTCCCCCAATCATATGCACTGGTCTGATAAAGAATATATTCCAATGAGTATTTCCATTTTGGAACTACACATGATTTGCCACCCACGCATCCTTACAATGTGCAGTGAACCTCATTTGAACACCACCCACCTCATGTACTGCCATATATAAAATCCACAATCATCCTTCATAAGGCGTCTCTCTCATAAGCATAGCGCCAAAGCCACTTCCCCAAAAGAACACTACACATAAGCAGTAAAAGTGACATTTAATGGCCAATTACTCGAACTATTTAGATTTTCTCAAACATCGGTAGTGAGTATAACAATCTAAGATTATTTCAATAAAGAAGAGAGCCTGGCAAATGCCGATCAATGCACAAGGGAAACCCTTATAGAATAGTTTGACTTTGAAAGGTTTGATAAGTATTTTACATGTCTCCCTTTTCATTTAATAAGCATAAATTTGGGGAAAATTTCGGGTTATAAGCAAATCAGTCTCCTAGAAATTGACTGGGTTGACTTGCTGTATATTATACTGCATCATTCAAGCCACTATGTTTATTGTAATAATACGTTAATTATAAACTGGTTTGATATGAGTTGAATGACATTATCATGTATGATGTATCATATGGTTTCGATGACTGTTGGCATCAAGCAAGTTATCTCTGCTCATGCCAGAAGCTCCACCTTATAATTATGGACCATCTCAATGAGATCAAGCAATGAGATGGTTAGATATTTAGGCAAGCACTCGTTTGTATTGATCATAAATACCATTTGCCGTACTTCATTTAATTATACATTCAATGTCATTAGGTTTACCAGCTCCTCCCTTTCACATAGCTTGGTTTCAAACTTTGTGCTTTGCTATTACCATTCACAAGTGAGGTAACTGGCCTATGAATGCTAAGGATAGTCACCTCTGTTTTTATTTTACATATACCTGGAGAAATGGTTTACTCCTATTCACCATAAATAATATCTTTAATTTTTTTTTTTACAAAGTAAAGCAAATTTACTAAAAAGCGCAAGAGGCAACCCATGTACACAGGACGTATATAAGACAAAAACACCATTAATAACCAAGTTCTCTATCTTGTTACAGTTTCTATTTATAGTTCACGACCCGATGGAAAAACTAGGTATTTTTATCTCCCTCTCTTCACCATAATGCCCTCAACTTTTGCCTCCGGCTCACCTCCTCCAAAAGATTAGTCTTCTCCAGCTCAACTGTAACTGCATCCTTCCTCAATTTCTCCTCATTAGAAAGCGGTCTATTATATCTTAGAAGTGGAATCTCTATTGTCCTTTACTTGCCAGAGTGCTAGCATTTTATTTTTCTCGCTTGTTCCACTTCTAGGGGATCTAGACTATCGAAGGACAAAGAGTGCATTAGCTTATATCCCTGACATTGATGATTCAGTCCCTCATCTGGACCTGATATCCTGTCTTCCCTGGCACTTTCCATCCAAGGCTTTAGACTAGCTTCTGCTTACCTCTTTGCTGGCATGATTGGAGATGCCTGGCCTGCTTTTTTGCCATTTAACTTGGAATCAAAAGGCTAGTAACTGTCTTCTCCTGTGCTGGCACTCAGACTAGCAGGCCTCCAATGACCAAGAAGAACAACAAAAGGGAAGTGTGTAATTGCTTGTAAAGAACTTAGGTAAAGGTTGTGTATAGGACACACATGTTACATGATTTGCTGTGTGCATTGAAATACAAGTCATGGATATATGAAGGGCTTTGAGAGCTTGTATTAGGAGTTCTCTTAGTGTTTTCCTGGTATTTTATCCATGATTAGTCTCTCTCTTTCTCTCTCTCTCTGCCTCCCATATTGCTGTTTATGTGCAACTGCTGATGTTTAACTTATGCTCTTATTCTGTTTCAGCTGATTGCATATTTTGGTGAGCGGATGATATCAGAAGAAACATTGCGAAGAAATGCTGTTATGCAAATGTCTAATGATAAGGTACCTGAATTATATAAATATTAAAACTTAACATTTATATTTGAATGGATGATCATAGGTTCAAAACTATGTTACATTGGATACTTAAGCTAGTAGCGTCCCTAGATATTAGTCTATTTCATTTTGTGGTTGTCCCAAAATGTTTTTTCATTGCCAGAAAAGGTAAGAATATCTTTTTACAGTTTCCACAATAGTCTTTATCTATAATATTCATTAAATAAGATATGACTCGTTTTTCACCTCTCAGTGTAATAGTAAAGGGTGATGTTCGTAAGTTAAAACATCGAGGTATGTGGGGGCTTTTCCTTTACTAACATTTAAAACTAGTGCATTTTCGAGTGAAGACTATTATATACGGACAGATGGAGTATGAGTTGTATTTATGGGTGGCATATGGGTTGATTAGAGCAGGTTTGGATAGTTCATAATTGGCTGGGATTCATAATCACCCTCTACCCATTTATGATCCATCTAATTAAAGTTTTAGAACACATCCAACCTAATCCATTTATCTTAGGAGGATCCTAACTGCCAACTAATATATATATATATGTGTGTGTGTGTGTGTGGATCCTAACTGCCCACTAATATATACGTGTGTATATTTGTATTAGAATATTAATTAATTGATTAAATTCACCTTTTCCTATCAGCTTAATCTTTTGGAACAATTGATGATTTAAGAGTAAGCATATAGGTGTGTACATATGTATATAAAAACACGCATAATATATTAATTGTTCAATATGAGCTTTTAGCTTAGTTACAAATCTCAACTTAATTCAACCAGAATTTGATTAATTAGTATAGTAGGAACCAATCTATTTGTATTCTCAATCATACAAAAATGGCGTAGAGCATTTTTTCCTCCGTCTCTTCTAGGACAACTATTATATATTATATCATTTTATCATCAATGAATAATCCGTCTTAAATTCTCCACAACTTCTCAATCTCTCTCTCCCCCCCCCCCCCCCCCCCCCCCCCCTCTATAGTTTGGTGCTTTAATTCTCAAGCACTTCAACTGTGAGAAGTTGATAATTTCTAATTTGTACTGAAGTTTTTCTTTTTGGATGAATAATTTCTATTGAAGTTTTCATGCGCAGAATGTCATTGCTTTTACTTACAGACGAAATGGACAGCTTGTTGGTTGCAAGTACCGAACTATAGGAAAGAGGTTTTGGCAGGTAAGATGCTAAGACTTAGCTTGGAGTTTTACATCTGCAAATATGATGAAATACTGACATCCAAATCATTAGTTTGTAGTATCTTTTGATAATATCAAATGCCTCTGTTGCATTATAGAGATTGCATATGCTGAAGTTCCTCATGATTTGGATCATCAAAGCTTTTAATTTGATGCCAAATGGGCTCTTGGAGAGCTCATATTCCGTTAAATACTAGATTTTGTGTTCCATTTGTCAAAGCATTGTACTGAAGTTGGTCTGCCATATATGGACAACATTGCATTAGTATGACCGAGGTGAACATATAGCGGCTTCAAGCAAAGGATATCTTGATTAATCAGTTGATTCTTGTTGGTTCACTATGTATTTACTATACCCTTTTTTTTTTCTTTGTTGAAATGGGACAATAAACTCCTTGAATGTAAATGTTCCAGTTCTATTTGTCTGCCATTATGCACATATTTATGAAATGATATTTAGATGCATTCTGATCTGAATTCTACTTCACTATTTTTCTACTGATTTGCAGGAGAAGGGTACAGAAAAGATATTATACGGTCTTGATGATATAAATGATGTGTCTGAAACCATTATTGTAATTCCTTTGTCACCTCTTTGGGCTGCTTTTCTACAGCAATTCAAATCTCTCATACTCTGGCTCCTGATTTTATTATTTTTGATGTTGAGTACAGGTCGAAGGTGAAATGGATAAGCTTTCACTGGAGGAAGCTGGCTTCCGCAATTGTGTGAGTGTTCCTGGTGGTGCCCCGGGAAAGGTTTCCACTAAAGAATTACCATCCTTTGAAAAGGTGTGCACTGATTCAAAAATTCTTTGGAGCCCGCTGAAACCTTTTTATGCAAACAACTATCCTGGGTTTTTCTTTTCCTGTGTAATTTAATATATATATATATATATATATAATTTTTTTTTTTTTTTGGTGTGTAATAGGTATGTAAATACTCACCAAAAAATAGGTATAAATATAATATGGTATATTAAACGCAAAACTGCTGATGTCTTATAGGAGCATGAAAAAATGTCTCCCCTATAGGTAAATAGCAGATGACATTGTGTCTTTTGTTAAGTAAACAATCTCTAATTTAACAGGGAGCAATAATATGGTACGCATCTATGTCCAAGAGAAAAAAGTTATGCAATTTATTTATTTATTTTTTTTTTAAGGAGTTTGGTATATTTTATGTATGATAATCAAGAGAGTGATTTGATTTTCTGGGCAATTCGTCTTTGTATCATGTAGACAATTTGTCAGTCGGTAAATAAATATATTTTTGATGGCATTGAGCTTAATGGAAACTTGTTTAATACCATTTTACTATGTTTATTGTATGATTGGCTGTGTACTTTGGGCCCTAAGGTGTTTGGCATATTTTATGTATGATCTTCAGGATAGTGATTTGACTTGCAGGGATATTTGTCTTTGTATCATGTAGACAATTTGTGGGGAAAGAAATAACCATACCTTTGATGCCATAGAGCTTAATCGAAACTCGTGTAATACCATTTTACTACGTTTATTGTACTATTGGCTGTGCTCTAGGTAGTTCCATTGTGACTCTTGTGATTTTATTGCTCTTTTGGATTGTAGATTGTAATATCTTGGGAGGATGTAGTGTATACATCCTGTGTATGCATTCTTTTCTTCTATAAAGAAATTGTTCTTACTTATCAATGACAAAAGAAACTGTGTGTATATATATATAAATAAACATCCATGTAGAGTTGGTATGGACTAACATTGTTCACAATGTTTGCTTAGCATTCACAAGCATTTATTGTGATTATTTCTAATTGGATTAAATTACTGGACTAGATGTAGATTTGGTTCCTCAACATAATGCCAATGAGTTCTTGCTCAAATGGTAGTTCCTCCACCCATAAGAATGGGATGGAGGGTGAAGTTGCAGGTGGTTGTGTTTGTAAATTACCCAAAAAGAAAAAGAAAAAGAAAAAGAAAAAAGGATCCAAAAATATGAATTAATTTCATCTTTGTCCATGTAAAAAAATGAATTTTTAAAAATACAGTTTGTTGTGCTAATACTAAAATGCTGCAGAGGAGGCTAGCAAGAATTTAGAATCTCACTCCCAACTGCATGATATGGATATAGGTGCATGTCGTCTGGATAGACATCTTAATCCCCATATTTGTTACTTTTGATCTATTAGGATTTTTATTTCATAGGCCTAGATTATAATCAGCAGGAAGAGCATAATCACCACCAGCACATGCATCATTTGAAACCCTTGTGATTATTGTCTCCTCAGCAGTGGTTCTCCAAGAATGTTGAAGTGCTTGTATACACTTTAGAGGTTTGGAATAAGAAAATTCCCTTACTAGTAAAAATTATGTAATCACACTTCACTGATATTAATTTCTAGCAGTGGGCCTAGTCTCACCTCTAAATAAAAGTTTATAAGAGCTTTACATTCTCTGTTCCCATAAACATCTTAATATGCATAAATACTCTGTTGGCTTTTAAAAGGCACGTGCACCCTGGACTCGACTGTTCTAAGGGACAGTTACAGATTTTTTTTTTTTGGGTTAAAATACCAGGTAAATTGTCCAAAAGAATTCATAAAAAAAGAAAAAAGGAAATTTTGTCCAAAAGACAGAATGCTCGCTGAAATGTGAGAAATTTTATTTCTACAATATTGTTATGGAAAGAAAATAATTGTTTGTTGCTTTTAAAGAATGGAGAAACAATGGTATCTGTAATTTCCTCTGTCAAATTACTGTATTTTGTTGATTATTTTATTTAAGAAAATGGATAATGTGAAGATGTAAAATTAATTTTCACAAAATACTTATTCTGTGACGCTAATCTCTCAATCTTTAAGCAACTGAACTAGGCCAGGCAGTGTGCATTCTTCTCTTGGCTCTCGAACAGAAAGGAAGTTGATATTTTTTCTTTCTTTACCAAAGTAGGGCCTTCCCATTTTGCATTATGCAACCACTTGATTTTCATATGAAGAGCGGTTTTGCTGCTCTCTTGGCCACGTGGTCCACAAGGGTGACTGGGCCCCTTATATCTGTTGGTCATAAATGGCAGGAATCATCACTATAGATAACCAACAAACTGCAAAATGACTGAAGTACGTTAAAACTGTTTCCTTCCGGGGATTTTGTAAATCTATGTTGCTCAGATGTCCTGTTTATTTCGAATTGTGATTGGCAATCACTCTTCAAGTAATAGATATTGTCTAATTCAATTTTTGCCCTTTTTATTTTATAGTTTTGACATCTATTTCATCTGAAAATTTGGTATTATTACCGAAGAAAATGCAAAATGAACTGTAGTGCGTAAAGAGTTTTCTCCTCTTGGGAAATTGCAAATATATGTTAAGTTTTTCTATTCTTTTGAATTGTGGTTGAGAGTCATTTCTTCCAGTCTATTTAATTATATATATGCTCTTTCATGTGAAAATTCTGTATCTGAAATTTATCGTTCATTTGTTAATATATGTATTCTTTATTTGCATGTATGTGCATGTGAAGTTAGGACACTGCATATCAGTTTCTATGGAACTGCAAAGAAAGCCTTAATAAGGTATGTGGATTTGGTGCCTGTCTTTTGAATAGAATTTTGTTTGGATGTGAAGTTTTTGAGGGGTTTTTTTTTTCACCTATTAGGTTTCTCGCATTATCCTGGCAACAGACAGTGACACATCAGGGCAAGCTTTGGCTGAAGAGCTAGCACGCCGCCTTGGAAAAGACAGGTTACATGATGTGAAGCAATGTTTCTCTTTAAGAAGTTCAACAGTTTGCTTGAGAACCCATAATTCTTTATCCCTGCTATATGGTCCATGCATGGCTTGCAAGTTCAACTTGCAAATTAATAATTGCGATAAAAAACTTAAGAAACTTACCCAAAATGTGTTGGAAATTATGGAGATTGGATCACTTGAGCCAGTCTTGACTCTTGCCTTGTAGTCTAAATCTTGGAAAATTTTGCTAGGGCAAGCAAAGTGTTATACAGTTATAGTAGAGAGCAACATGTTATAACCTTGATGAATTATTACATAAATGTTAGTGGGCTTATCTATTCATGGCTTTTACGTGGGTTGTACATAATTTGATTTATGCCTAGTGTCTCGTTTTGATGACCATTTTACTTGAGACTTATATGTGCTTCCTTTATTGTTTCCTTCAAAATAAAGTTTGTGTAGATATTGTACTTAGGAATTATCTGCTTATTTCTTTTTATTTTTGTGGGTGCAGATGTTGGCAAGTACATTGGCCGAAAAAAGATGAGTCCAGTTGTTTTAAAGATGCTAATGAGGTTTGATGCCTTTTTCCAACTCTTTCCTGTTGATCGTTTTTTCTTTTCTTTTTCTTTTTATTTATTTTTTCTCTCTCTTTCTTTTGGGAGCTTCTTAGGCTTTGGTAGATAAGGCGTGCGTGATGCACCGAGATAATTCAGTGTTTTTTTTTGTTAATAATGGAATGTTGAGTATTTAGTTATTAGAGGCATGCAAGCCTGGAGTTTTCTCTGTTCTATACCTTCACTACCATTGTTCCAACTTATTGTTCAAAGCCCCAAACTTCTCTCTTCCAGCAATCTTAATCCATCGGACAACTCAACTAATCAGCCTTGAATGACCATTTGAGTTGCTGGCTGAAAATTCCAGCAAGATGTTTTCTCACTTTTCAGCTCCCTAGCTCTCTCTACCCTTGGGGTATTTCTTGTGATTCGCCAAATTTAGTCCAAAGCACTAACAGATGTTATCTAGGAAGGCAATAAAAATGTAAACTTATCAAGAAACAAGCCATAGACACGTAATCTTATGGCCCCTAGCAAAATGCCATAGCATACTATTGTCCACTCTAGCTGCATTTGCACCTACACTTACGATGTTCACGGCATGTGGTCAAGTAATTTTCTTCCCTTCACTCCCAAATCAGATGCATTCACTTGTTCTCATCTTTTGGAAAAAATGAATTCCAAACGTCATTTGAACTTTACCTTAGAAGAACTCTGGTTATTTTTAATTCTTGGGAAGAGAGATCATATCCAAACACGATATGAACGTCTCAACACTAAAGGGATTGTATTCATCGGTATAATTTTTCCTTTCGACCTAAGGTTTGTGTACAAGCTTCTGAAAGAGGGAGAGTCATGTTTACGAGGTTCTCTGCAGAGAGCTGGCACTCCTGTATTTCAGGTGGACCAGATACAACTGACTCCATTTACCAACCCTTAATACTAGTGGGCAACATGACTATCTCTTATCTGGGATTGCGTCGTAGTTTGCTCTATAAGTCTAACAGGGAAAGAGGAACAAGGCAATTTATAATGCAG
Source organism: Alnus glutinosa (assembly GCF_958979055.1). NCBI lineage: Eukaryota > Viridiplantae > Streptophyta > Magnoliopsida > Fagales > Betulaceae > Alnus > Alnus glutinosa. Next base: position 20,227,799 of record NC_084890.1, on the reverse strand, counting down.
GGGTATTGAGTGAATTAAATGGAGTTTCCCACCTGGCGCAGCACTCGGAACGGTCCATAAAACCTTGGAGCGAGCTTTAAGGCGCGGCAGTGAGCCACGGTGGTCTGTCGGTAGGGCTGAAGTCTCAGGTAAACATCTTGACCGACTTCAAATTCTCGTTTCATTCTACGTAAATCTGCATACTTTTCCATTCTTTGTTGAGCCTGTTTGATGTTGTGCTGGAGTAGGTGGATGATTTGATCTCTGTTTCAAAGCACTTCGTCCACGGCTTCCACCCGAGTAGTACCGAACGCTGTAGACCGCCTCATAGGGTGTCATCCGAATGGCCGAGTGCCAGGAGGTGTAATACCAGTACTCGGCCCATGGCAACTAGTGGGTCCAGTCCTTAGGAGTGTCTTGTGTGAAGCATCGTAGGTAGTTTCGAAACACTTGTTAACCACCTCAGACTGCCCGTCGGTCTGTGGGTGGTAACTAGTGCTAAGCTTCAGTGAAGTTCCTTGCAGCCTGAATAGTTCACCCCAAAATTGGCTGGTAAATGTGGGGTCCCGGTCTGAGACAATCGACTGGGGCATCCTATGTAGCTTGAAAACATGCTGTATAAACAGCTGGGCTACTTTTGCCGTCGTATAGGGATGTGATAGGGCTATGAAATGACTGTACTTGGACAGCCTATCCACTACTACAAGGATTACAGATTGACCTTGTGAGAGGGGTAGACCTTCTATGAAGTCCATAGTTATGTCGGTTCATATTCTGTTGGGCACTGGTAGTGGCTGTAGAAGCCCTGTTGGCCGAGTATTTTCGTGTTTGTTCTGCTGGCACACATCGCGCACTCGGATGAATTTCTTTATCTCCTTCCTCATACCTTTCCAATAAAAGTCTCGCCTTGCCCGCTGGAGGGTTTTATCGTACCCGGAGTGCCCTGCCATAGGATCATTATGGACAAACTGGAGGACCTGAGCCTTGATCCGAGGGGATTACCCTAGCACAATCCTCTATTTGTATAATAAGATCCCATCTCGAACTGAGAACTTCTGGGCATGGAGCTCTTTTTTTGCCACTTCTCCCAAAGCTGTTGGAGTTCTACATCAATTGCTGTTTAAGTTCTTCCACCCAATCTGCTATAGAAATGGATAAGAGAGCTAGTGATCCATCTTCCTCCCACCCTTCTTTCCGGGATAGGGCATCAACCACCCGATTCTCTGCCCCCTTCTTGTATTCTACGACAAAGTCGTACCCCAGTAGTTTAGTTATCCATTTTTGCTGGAATAGGGTCCCGATCTTCTGTTCCAGCAAAAATTTTAAGCTCTGCAGGTCTGTTCTAACGACAAAGGGCCTTCCCAACAAGTAGGATCTCCATTTTTGTATTGCTGTTACCAAGGCAAATAGTTCATTTTCATAAACTGACATGTGCAGTGCCTTCCCCTTTAATGATTTACTCAAGAAGGCTTGCTCTGCATTAGGACTGCTCCGATGCCAATTCCACTGGCATCACATTCGATTAGGAAGGGCTGTGAGAAATTTGGAAGGGCCAAGACAGGAGTTTGGGACACGGCCCTCTTAAGAACTTGAAAGGCTTCACGGGCTGAATCAGTCAATGTGAAGGAATTGTGTCTCAACATCGCTGTTAGGGATGCAGCAATTGACCCGTAGCCCTTAATGAACTTCTGGTAATAACCGGTAAGTCCTAGGAACCCTCTAAGTGCTTTGGGATTTTTGGGAAGACGCCAGTCTATCATAGCTTGAACTTTCTCGGGATCCACACGAACTCCTTGGGCTGAGATGATATGGCCCAAGTACTCCACCTCATGGCTGCCGAATTTACATTTAGACATCTTGACAAAAAAATGGTGTCGTTTTAGAAGGGTTAAAGCTTTTGAGAGGTGGTCTAAGGGGGATTCCATGTCCTTACTATAGATGAGAATATCAAAAAAGACTAGGACGAATTTCCGCAAGTATAGTTTAAATATGTGGTTCATCAAGCTTTGGAATGTGGATGGTGCATTGGTGAGGCCGAATGGCATAACCAAAAATTCGTAGTGCCCGGAATGGGTACGAAATACGGTTTTTGGAATGTCAGCTTCTACTACCGTTATTTGGTGATACCCGGACCTTAGATCCAACTTAGAGAAAACCCGTGATCCCCATAATTTGTCTAGTAATTCATCAACTAAGGGAATTGGAAACTTATCTTTTACCGTCACCTTGTTAAGAGCCCGGTAGTCCATGCACATTCTCAAGGTGCCGTTGGTCTTCCTAACAAGTAAGACCGGAGAGGAGAAGGGGCTGTGACTGGGTCGGATCACCTCGGAATCGAGCAGCTCTTGGACTATCCTTTCAATTTCTTCTTTCTCGAAATATGGGTATCTGAAGGGCCGTAGTGAGACGGGCTGAGCCCCATCTTGCAAGGGAATAGCATGATCGTGGGCCCGAGAAGGGGGTAGGCCCTTGGGTTTGCTGAAAACGGTCTCAAATTCTTTCAGAATTTCTGCCATAGGGCCTGGAGTTTGGGCCGGGTTACTCAAGCTCAACTGGGCTTCAGAAGGAGATTGACCCAATATTTGGAGAAGCAGCCCCCTTTCTTTTTTTTTTTTCTTTTTTTTTTTTTTTTTTTTTTTTTTTTTTTTTTTTTTTTTCGGTTTTTGGAAGCCTAAAGGACTCTTCACCCTCCAAAATCACACCGGGCCCTTGCGTCAAGCCTTGTAACACACAGGGAGATCCGTTCCACGTAAACTGCATAGTGAGAGCTAAGAAGTCCCAGAGAATGGGCCCCAAGGTCCGGAGCCACTGGATACCCAGTACTGCGTCACAACCCGCCAGGGGCAAGATGAAGAGATCCGTCCTGAAAACAATGCCCTGGAGCTTCACCTCCACCTCTCTGCTACATCCGAGGCTGGCCACCTCCTGGCCGTTGGCAATTTGAACCCTAACTCCATCGTGCAGCCGGGGATGAATACCCAAGGAGACTGCTAATCTGGAGTCCACAAAATTGTGAGTACTCCCTGAGTCGATGAGGACAACGACTTGGTGGAATCGAATAACGCCGACAATCCTCATGGTCTTCGGGTTCGGTGTCCCCGTAATAGCATTGAACGAGATTTCCGGAAACTCTTCCAAGAAGAATTCTCCGGGATCTTCCTCGACTGGAACAGCCTGAGTGTCGTCACCTTTATTTTCCTTCTGGACAGCTTCGATTAGGAACAACTTGGATATAGCACAGACATGGCCGTGGGTCCACTTAGCGTCGCAGGAGTAGCAGAGGCCTCTTTTGCAACGGTCCTCCATTTGAGCTTGGGTGATTCTTTGGACCGGAACCAGAGCTTGGTTCTGATTAGGGGCCTTGTTTTGATTGATTCCTTGTCTCCCCAAGAAATTGGTATTCGACCGGTTTGGACTTAGTGGGTTAGCTCGGATGGGAGGTCCCTTCCCCTCGCCAATAGTTAACTCAGTACTCATGTTGTGGTTGGACGAAGAGAATGGCGTTGAGCGCCACGGGGGTCTAAGGCCCTTAGCGAGGTTAGACAAGCATTCCTCTTGGATTCGAGCGAGGGAATAAGCCTCCACTAAGGTCTTGGGATTGAACATCCGGACTGGCAACCAGATTTCATTCTTGAGCCCACTCAAAAATTATGCTCATCTGGTAGGCGATGAACCTTGAGTGCCAGAATGTTGAATTGGTTTTTAAAGTCATCCAAGGATCCCTCCTGTTTCAGCTTAGACAGTGTCTCCATGGGGTCGTCATAGGGGCCCCGGCCAAACCAGATCTGAATTGCACGTACAAATTCAACTCAGGTGGTGACCTCATTGCTGGCCTTGAGTTCTTGGAACCATACCAAGGCTTTTTCATCCATGTGGAAGGCTGAGATGGAGAGGCGCTGGGTGTCCGGAGTACCATACATCTCAAAGAATTGTTCAGCGTGGCAACACCATGTCTCCGGGTCTTCCCCATCAAAACAGGGAAATTCCAACCGGACCGTTTTGGGTTTCATGCCATCCCCGGAGCTGGAGCTTCCTGGAATGGAGGATGTTTCCCCACCAAAAGAATTGGGAGGTGGGTGAGGCGGGGTCTGAGGAGGGGTCTGAGGAGGGGGATTATGAGAGGGGGGGGGGGTGTTAAGGGAGGTTGGGTATTAGTGATAGGTTGTTTCTCGGGGTTTCGTGAACGGTCGTCCATCAAGAATTGGACCATCTGGGTTAACCGTCAATAGCTTCTTGGGTGCTCTGCACTTTCGCCCGAGTAGCCATTTCTGTTTGTTGAAGGGTGGTCACCTAACTTTGTAGAGTAGCCAAATTATGTGCATCTTCGACCATAGCAGCATAACGAGTTTTCATAGACAGGATTGGAGGCTCTGATACCAAATTGGAACAAGGCAATTTATAATGTAGGGGTATTGAGTGAATTAAATGGAGTAGTCTGACAATTTCAGTAATGGCGGTGAATCAAGGATAATATCATTAATGGGGAAGATGAAATAAGAGGATAACAGTGATGGCTGATTCGAGGAAGCCAACCTCCAGTACAAAAGCAATCAATGCCAGCATATATCCCTCTATCAACCCTAGCGTATGTATATATATATAACCCCTTACAAAACAACTCATTAACCCATAACATAAAAAGGATAGCAGCCCAACTACACCCACTAGCACGGCCCATATATCCGGCCTTTATTTACTTAGCCCGGTTAGCCCAGGAGTACCAAAACGCACAGCTTAAGAACCAGTTGGCACGCAACCCTTCACTCTGCACTTCTCTAACTGCCACGTACTCTTCCCGCACAACTCACTTCCACTCTATCTTCTATCTTCTCAACTCTTCTATCCTCAAAAATCCCAACTTTGCCCCAGCTCCATCTCTGACTTGTGACATAAAGGATTATGTAGATCACAAGGACTAGTGTTCTTTTGGTATTAGTGTTATTTTGCATTATTTAACTTTTGGAATTTGTGTTATGTTCTTTTGTTTGGTGCTTCTCTTGTTTGCCCTCTGGAAATTAAGTTCTTTCCCACTTTTGTGTTTTGCCTTTAATAAAGCTTAGGAAAAACTTTACTTAACCTCCCTAAATTTTCACTGTGTTTGCAATCTCCTTCCAAAGTTTCAAAACTCTAAAATTAATGTAACAAACTTTCAATTGTTTGCAATCTCACCATTCCCGTTAGGGTTTGGGGTTAAATTAGACGATCAAAGGGTAAAATAACCCTTATACCCCTGTAAACTTTATGAAACTACAAAAATACCCTTAAATTACAATTTTTATTTTTATTTTTTAAAAAGGGGGGTATTTTGATAAATTTCACGTCCTCTGTTAGGATTTTTTTGTTAAATCCTAACGGAGGAGTGCGATTGCAAAAAAATTAAAAGTTGGAGACAGTAAATTGAGAGTTTTTGAACTTGAGGGGGGATTGCAAAAACGAAGAAAGTTTATAGGAATTAAGTGAAGTTTCTCTTAAAACTTATTACCCAACTACATATTTATAGAAAAAATATATTGTCTAATGCTCCGTTTGTTTCGACGTAAAATGGTTTCCGTTGTAAAATGTTTTCGACGAAATTATTTTCAAAAAAAAAATTTTCTCAAAATTTTTTTTTCGGCGTTTTGCTCGCACAAAAAATTACAAAAGGTGAAAATGCAACTGTCGCCGGAACTCGGCAACGTCCGGTTGCCGTTGCCAAATTCCGGCGAGCATGTTTGGCTGGATCCGGTTGGATCCCAGCCATTTTGGCCAGATCCAGCAGGGGACGGTGGTCGGATGTTGCCGGATTCCGGCGCTGGCAATATTTCAGTGGTTGGATGTTGCCGGATTCCGGTGCCGCCTGGATTCCGACGACTAACCATTGTTGGATACCAGCAATCGGATATCAAACGTGCGTGCAAGGACGAAGAGTTTAATTTCGGAAAACGATTTACAGTTTTTAATACCGTAAATCGTTATCCAAAAATTAAAGAAGGTTTTACAGTCAAACCGAAAATGATTTTCGTTGACCATTATTTTCGCCCCTACCAAACACCGTAAAATGTCGAAATCATTTTCCAGAAATCATTTTATACCAAAACAAACGGAGCATAAAAGAAAGTGTGTTTAAGGTCCATAAGAGCACTCACATTGGATAATGTAAAAGCCCCTCTAAATCTATAATAGATAACAAACTCACAAAAACACCTCTCCATTGGATTATCTATCCTAAATCTAAAATAGAGTTTTGGTAGATTTGTGAATAGTGCAACTCTACATGTGGAGTTGCACTATTCACCAATCTATCCATTATTTTATTGTTTTGTACATACAAAAAGTGAAAAAAGTAAATTGACAAAAAGTAGAAAAGAGATAAAAAGATTAAAATAAGAGTAAAAAAAGATTATAAAGTTAAGAATAGATAATCGGATGGAGTGTGCCTTTTAAAACTCATTAACTAAACTAGACAAAGTGAGTTTTGATTAGCTATTTTAGATTGAAATAGACACGATCCAATGTGAGTGCTCTAACAGTGTAATATTGCTTATTGATTAGCTTTCATTGCCTGTAATGTTCGTTTTGTCATTCTATAAAACCATGTAAGGCAGAAGTGATCATGATGTTTTGTTTATGGCAATAGGTTCTCATGTGTATGGGACCAGCTGCTCTGAAGAAGGTAATTGAAGATGCAGAGTTATATCATCCACAATTGCGAACTATGTAATATCTAGTACGTATTTCAAAGTATAAACAAATGGAATACAGGCTTCTTCACTGTGTAAATTGTATGATAAGGCTGTAAAGTTATATTATTTGCAACTTTTGGAAGCAAATGTGGAATGTTTTCATGACAGCTGAATATGGGCTTCATTTGTGTTTGACATGATGAAGAACAGTGTAAAAGAGGGTAAAAGCTATCTATTTAGCTAATCAGCAGAGGAACTTAGTTTTTGTGCAGTGATTCATTTCTCTAATTTGATTATTAATCAAACTCCAAACTCTGTAAGTATTCTTAATTCTGCTTATCTGCAATAAGACACAACACATCTTGCATTCGATCTATTTATGAAGTCCATTAGATGGAGTATGCTTTACAGTTACAGAAGGTTCCCTGAATTCCTCTTCTTGAAACCTTTCCATTTGGTAGAAACCCCATACCCATACAACAAGGATAGATGGTTATGTTTTTCTCTTCAAATGAAGTTCTAAATTAAAACCTTTCCACGAGGTACAAAACCCAGAGCCGTCACATGCTCCACGAACCTTTTGAGATCCTGTTTCTTCTTTCAAACAGTCGTTTTCATCTACACTTAAGCTGTCCAAGTACTTTTTTCATAGAGTTAAGGAACTGATTTCATATAGAATCCTAGTATAAATCTGATTGCCATTTGTCTTTTCTAGTTATTATTCTCAATAAAGGCTCTCCCTATTTTGCCAATACTCAGCGCTTGAAGTCTGGATTAGAATCCTCTATATTTTAGGGTTAGGATTTATAAAAGAGAAATGGTGGAGCATCTACTGTGGTTTTTCTCGGGTCCTTTTGTGCCAAGTTGGCACTAATTTTGTTTGTAAAAAATTATTGGTCCTTCTCGACAACAAGTTGTTCGAAAAAAAAAAGTAGAAATAGAAAATTTACAGCTGTAGTATTCTCTCTCATTCCTCTTTTCTCTCTCCCGTTCCTCCATCATTCACAAAACTGCTGGAGCTCTCTCTCTCTCTCTCTAAATATTCCTGAAGTTTTTATCTTTGTACTTCTACCATGGTCACGTCATGTAATTTTTGTGATTATGAAAGTCTTTCTATTATGATCATGTGATTTTTGTGATTGTGAAATAGTCCTATCATGACCATGTAATTTTTGTAATTGTGAAATAGTTCTATCATGGTCATAGTAAATGTCATTCTTTTTACTAGACATTAAGGCTACATACTTTGCAATATAGGTGGTCAAAGTAGTTTTACCTTTCAAGTTTTTTCTGCTTCGATCTGCAAATGAAATGGCAAACTAAGAGAATTATGGAAACAACTACAATGGAAGCTATAACTATCACTGCTATCTTCTTCTTATGGCCATGTCCTCCTCTTCATATTAGACTTAGAAGCAACATGAAACCATCAGTAAGGGATGAGATGTAAAATAAGGGTAAATGCAAAAACAATTATTATGGTTGGCTTAAATTACAAATTGCTTCATGTCGTATCAAAGTGAATTTAGAGCTCATTGGGATATGCCAAAAAAATAATTTAGTCCTTAGAGTCAAATTTCATTAAAACATTTAACGGATTCTGTTAAGTGTCACATTATAGCTAATAAAATGACAATACGTATCACTCTTAAAGAAGATAGGGTTGGCTGTCAGTTAGGCAGCCACCCCAGATTGTTGCGAGTGGTGGCTTGTCGCCACCTTCGACCACCCCTGATCTGGCTAGGGGTGGCTCTCAGGTCACCCCTATGGCAAGCCACCTCCAACCACGTACATTTAGGGTGGCCTATGAGCCACCCTAAAGGTATCCGAGTGACACGTATCATCATTTTATTGGCGTTAATGTGATACCTAATAGAATCTGTCAAATGTTTTAATGTAATTTGACTCCAGAGATTAAATTATTTTTTTGGCATACTCAAGGACCTCTGAATTCACTTCGATTTGACAAGGAGTGATTTATAATTTAAGCCAATCCCATGGATTGGTTTTGCATTTATCCCGATAAAATAAAACACTTACATGAAAACCATCATTCAACATTGCAGCCAACCCTTTTTTTCTTCTTTCTTTTCTTTTCTTTTCTTCTTCTTTTTTTTTGTTAGATTTATATATTAAGATTTTTAATATTTTTATAGTTTTGTTATTAAGAGTGACATGTGTCTTCATTTTGTTGGCGCTAATGTGACACCTAACGAAATCTGTAAAATGTTTTAAGAGAATTTGACTCGAGACTAAATTATTTTTTTGGCATTTTCGAAGGAATTCTGAATTTACTTTGATACAATTGCGAGAGATTAGTAATTTAAGCCAACCGCATAAACTTATTTTGTACTTATCCCAATTATTAATTATCACATAAGCTTAAGCTAATAGAAAATGATGAAAGTAATAATTTAATAAATATTCTAACGCTTCCTTACGTATGTGTTCAAACTTATTTCACATGTAAGACTCAACACATGAAATACTTAATTGAAATGTGATATAAAATTGCAAAGACAGTTCAAACTCAAAACGTAGGGGTGGCTTAAAGGCCACCCCCATGGCAAGCCACCTCTAGCCACATCTAGGGGTGGCCAATGAGCCACCCCAAGGGTGGTCGAGGGTTGCTCGTTGGCCACACTTATCCCTTTTGCTTTTTTTTTTTTTTTTTTTTATTCGCTTAAAAAAATCATTTTTTTTTTTTTAGTTTTATAATATATACTATTAATATATTTATATTTTTTATTAAGAGTGACAGGAGTCGTCATTTTGTTTGTGTTAACGTGGCACCTAACAGAATCTGTTTAATGTTTTAAAGTAATTTGACTCTAGGGACTAAATCGTTTTTTTGGCATACTTAGGGACTACTCAGTTCACTTTGATATGACATGGAGTGATTTATAATTTAGGCTACCTATATGGACTAATTTTGCATTTATCCCAATAAAATAAAACGCTTACATGAAACCATCATTCAACGTTGATCAACAACATAACTTCAGCTGTCTAATGTACATCTTTGAGCAAGTAAAACTTTTTAAAAAATTATTATTTTTTTAATAAAAAAAAAAAGAAGAAAAAAAAAAGGAAAGAGGTGGCGCGTGGCCACCCCCGGCCATGCACCTCTTTCAATTCTTTTGTTTTTTTGTTTTTTCAAAAATAATTTTTAGTCTTATATATTTATACTTTTTTTTTTTTTATTTTTTTATTAAGAGTGACACGTGTGGTCATTTTGTTGGTAATGATGTGACACCTAATAGAATCCGTAAAATGTTTTAACAAAATTGGACTCGAAGAACTTCTGAATTCACTTTGATACGATAGGAAGCGAGTAGTAGTTTAGTCCATCATAAGGACCGATTTTGCACTTACTTATCCCAATTATTAATTATCACATAAGCTCAAGCTAATAGAAAATGATGAAAGTAATAATTTAATAAATATTTTATCACTTCCTTATGTGTGTGTTTAAAATTATTCCACATGTGAGGCCCGACACGTAAAATATTTAATTGAAATGTGAAATAAATTGTAAAGACAACTCAAACTCAAGACCTTTATTTTGGTACCATAAAAAGGTTTAATGTAATAGAGACTTTCTATTTCAGAATACATGTACACACAATAGCCATATATATATATATATATATATACAAAATATAACAGATGTGACTCCACAATTCTAAGAAACTAGCTATATATATTATACTACATAAGGACAACAATTGTTACACCTACAATTTGGAGAAATTCAGAGGGTGTGAAACTCAAGCATTCATGACCATAATATAAAATTTCAACACTAACTAATATTGCCATGGCAATAAAAGTGGTCGGAGTTTTGCTATTTAGCACATCCCCAAAATATCTAAAAGTCGACCATGACGAAACTATATATACTGCTTATAGGGAGGTCACTGCGATCATAAACCTTCAAGATTTTAAAATAACAGACTAGAAAGATGTTTGGTGAGTACCGAACATTCAACTCAGAATATATTTGAGGGCACACCAATAACAATCGTTGAAAGGAAAGATAAAAAAGAAATAGTAATTTAATTTTCTTCGTAATGTTAACAAAATCTAAATTACTTCTAATATATATATATATACTTGGATTAATATTTTAGCATTTAATTTAATTGATTTTTTTTTTTTTGTTTATCCTTTTATTTAATGATTATTAATGCAATGATCTATAAAACCAAGTAAATTATGTGCACAAATGTTGTGAACAGGCAACCTTTCTCTTTAGGGTATATACTGCACTACACTTTTAAATATTTGGTGTAATATGGATTTTATTTTGAATATTTGGTGTAATTTGTCTTCTCCTTTTGAATTAATCATTAAATTAGATCCAAATGTAAATGAAATGGCTAAATGAGTTAAAATTTGTTAAAAAAAAAAAAAAAAAATTAGAACAAGGTAACCAATATTATTAATTAATTAGCCTTGTTTTTTTGCTTAATTAGTCCAGGACATATAACTATAAGCCACGCAGCAGAGCATAATTATAATAGGACACAAAAAAGCTCAAATGGACAGCATATTCTATTAGATATACATATCAGATATGAATGGAGAAACATATTGCACTAAAAAAAAAAAAAAACTTGAAGAGTGAAATATCTGCCCAAATATCTGCAATAATCAAAGTGCTTCCTTGGTTCTCAAATATTTGACATATCTATTATCAGCTCCAACTGAAACAGAACAGAGAGCCTAAAACATAAATTGAAGTAAGAACTCTTCAAATATGCAATAGATTCTCTAGCTTTCCCTTTACATCTTTCAACAATCATGGTAGATATTTGAAAAAAAATATCTAAACGACATATATATATATGATCACAGGTATTCTGATATAAATTAAAGATATAAATGGGGCCGTTGATTGCAATAAAAATAATAATAATAATAAATGAAAAGTGAAAAGATATTATATAACTGAAAAGAAAAAAAAAAAAAAATAACCGTATAAGGCTAGCTAGGACCAGAGATGGGTGGCGGTGATCTTTGGCGGTCGTGGGTGGATGGTGTCGGTGGTCGTCGAAGCTGGGAGGACTTGGGGCCGGAAGAGAGAGAGAGAGAGAGAGAGAGAGAGAGAGAGAGAGAGAGGCTATAGAGAGAGAGAGAGTAGAGTGAGACCGTACACCGTTGACGGAGAGGGCGGCGGCCGGCGTAGCTGAGAGAGAGAGAGATTTTCATAAATAAAAATCAGGCCAAGGGGCGCATCTTGCAGCGCGAAAGTGATGTTCGGATGGCCCTAGGAAATGTCAGTGGCGTGTCAGTGTGACACGCCACTAAAATATAAATTTTTTTTTTTATATATATATATATATATACTTACATAATAACTAGTTATACCTTATATACATATTATATAACATGTGTGGTAATTGCTTACTTATTATACATTGTGCATGCATGCTTACTTACAATATTACTTGTGCATACATCCTTATTATACAATGTGTATGCATGCTTACTAATTATTATTATACAATGTTCATGCATGCTTTACTTATTATTACTTGTGCATGGTTACTTACAACATTGCATGTGCATGGTTACTTACAATATATAATTTTGTAATACAATATTAAGTATTCTATATTTATATTTATAAATTAATAACACATGGTTACTTATAGTTATTTAACATATTATATAATGTATATTATAGTTGCAAGTATATTAATTATATATTAATACTTAAACCAAAATATATGACAACATTTAAAGACTAAAAAGTTTAATTTAATTTCAATCTCTACATTAAGTTATTTAATCCTAATAAAAATAGTCAGTATAAATAATCATTATTTAAAGTAATTAAAATTTGTTACTTAATAATTTTTTTTTTAAAAAAAAAAACCAAAATTAAATTTTATGACGTGCTAAACTGACATGCCGCTAAATTGTAGCGTGTCAATCAGACACGTCACAATTTTTGTGGCGTGTGAGATTTAACACGCCACTAATTATTTTAGTGAGGTGTTACTTTTTAACACGTCACTAATTAGTGACGTGTCAAAAAGTATGTTACTGTTGACACGCCACTAGTTGCAGAATTTTTTGTAATAGTTCTCTCACATTTGCTATTTAGATTGCTAGCAATATGGACAAAAAAATTGCTAATAATCCGGATGGGCAAGAATGGCCTACATTGAAGAAGCAGCATCCAAACGCATCCTACCAAGATTTTGCACCCACCTTGGCTTCGGGGAGACATTCCGGATGCTCATGATGTAAAAAGAGGGGTGCCCACATTGTGGCATGGGCTGAATGATTTATAGGCGTACATGAGGATTACGTCTATATACAATCTCCTCTGAAGGATGATGTATAGATTGGGTTGAAGGAAGTTTCTCTAATCTTGAAAGTACATAATTAAGACGGTTAGTCAAATGCATTTGTCCTATTGGCATATTGGTCCTTTTTAATATACACATATTTATATATAAAGTTATAAGAATCTAATATGAAAGATCAGGAAATTAGAAACCTGATTAGGCATCGCAGAGAAAACAGAATAATTAAACATCTTGCTAACAATTAGGATTAAAAAGGAAAGTTTATGTCCTTGTAATTTTACTTTGAAGAAAGCTAAAGCTCTTCTAGTGTTCTTTTAGTGTCAATTTGAAAGGACATAAATGTAATAAAAAAAATTATATTTATGTTATTCTGGATGAAATAGATTCAATTTTTTAATTTTTTTTTTATTACATTTATATCATTCCATATAATAGTTGCATTTAATTTTTTTACCAATATATATGCCAATAGGAAAAATGCATGTGACCATAAGAACACTAGAATGAGCTATAGCATTCCTCTTTTACTTTTGCTTATTGAGAATCCAACGTAACAACCCATTGTCTTGCTAAAGAGGCTGCTTGTACGATTAATTTGAATTGGCTGGAGGATACTCCTACTAATATTTCTAGTAATTTTTTAGGGAAGCCGTACGTCCCTAAATCCTTGCTTTTCTGAGGGTCAAGTGTTTCAATTTTTCTGTTTTGAATGAAGATTATGATAATTTCTGTTAAAAAAGAAAGGAGGAAAACCCACGTAGTAAACAAAATTATCTTTCCAATATTTATATATATATCTCAGGAAAAAAAAGACAAGTAAATATTGGCCGAGGAAACAAACTATCTCTTATTATCTCTTTTCTTTTTCTTTTTCTACGGGAAAGGAAAAAAGAAAAAAGAAAAAAGAAAAAAGAAAAAACTCTAAAACTGCTTGTTTAATAATATATATTCCCAAAAGAAAAACGTGCGTAGTAACGGCAGGTTAAGAAAGGCAAATTAAGCAGCCGCCAATTGGCATGCGAGGAGGCCCGTAACGGTTTCAGGAAATAATGGAAACCCTAGAAACAAAAGCAGCGCGATCGCTCCACGTGTACCAAAAGCTTATTATTAGGAGGTCGTTACTCTATCTCCCCCTATTTTATCTCCGCAAAAACCCTATAATTCTCTCCCCCACTTTCCCCACGTCTCTCTCTCTCTCTCTCTCTCTCTCTCTCTCTCACGCACATGCATATATTACACAGCAAGCTGTTGGCAACATTACAAGCAGTCAGGAGTGTGTTACAGTTTGTTTGATAAGGTTTGTTAGTGTCTCACTGTCTTTAGGTCTACTGCAATTCAACAAACAACACCACAAAGACAGGTCTCTCTCTCTCTCTCTCTCTCTCTCTCTCTCTCTCTCTCTCATGTCTTATGGTTTTCTTTAGTTTTAGATATCGTTTGAAAGATTCTCTTTTATTGCACTCTCTCTCTCTCTCTCTCATGGGTTTTTCAGATTGATATTTTTGACTTCACTGCATCTTTTTCTATGCTTAATTTCAAATGCAAGACTTGTTCTCGCCCCCTGTCCTGGCTTGAAAGATTTTTCATTTTAGAAAGGGGGTTTTATTCTTTTGACCATCAAATATTACAGTATTTAAAGACTAATTATTACATTATTCGAGGTCATTAATGCTTTGTTTGCTTCACATTCTAATGGGATTTGTTTTTTTCTCTCCTTATATATATAGATTCTATTTCCATGGCTTTAAGCTTTTGCTCCAACTGGGGGTCCCTTGAGCACCATTTCAACCCAGACACAAGCTCATGCTTCCAAGAAACGCAACCAGAGCTAGTTTTTGACTGCAATTCAGCTCTTGCCAACACTTGCGTTGATCCAGTCCTCCAGCCCGACGACTTCTTCTATGCAGACAACTACACCAATCAGCTGCTGCCATACTTCTCAAATACCCCATCAGATTACCTCTCACAACAAATCTTTCCTCTGGATGAACTCCAGTACTACCACAAGAGTTGTGGAAATAACTATTTCTCAAATTTTACGCCTGGCTTCTTTGATGGGTATGCTCCAAATCCTGGCCTGGTCCCCGAGTCGACCTTGCCGGAAGTTGTGGCTCCTTCGCGGGAAACAGCTTATGCTTGTGGAATTAGTCCTCCTCCGAGTATTGTGAAAAAACCCATTACAGAGAGCTTCCAATTGTCTGCTCAGAGCATTGCTGCCCGTGAGAGGAGAAGGAAGATAACAGAGAAGACCCGGGAGCTTGGGAAGCGGATTCCTGGTGGCAACAAGATGAACACTGCTGAGATGTTTCAAGCTGCTTTCAAGTATGTCAAGTACTTGCAGGCTCAAGTTGCAATACTTGAAACCATCGGACCGATTCAGGTAATTTAACGTTAAAATATATATTTTTTAATTAGGAGTTAATATATTATTTTAAACAGCAAGTTTTGAAATATCAAATATAATCAGACTAGTAAAAGATAAGTTAAGCTTTAATCCAACTTAACGTGGTTTGTACATGCAGGAAACAAAAGAACTCCAAATTCTTGTTGGATCACCAATTATTCAAGAGAAGTTGTACTCAAAGGAGAAGTGCTTGGTACCAAAGGAATTTCTTCAAACCCTACCCAATAACCATCATGACGTCCAATGAATTGAAAGCCATTGACAGAAACTTTGGTTTTGCTTAATTAATTTGTATTTTCCCTAGCTTTAATCGGTTTTTTTATTTTTATTTTTATTTTTTTTGTGCTTTTTTCTTTTCCAGGAAATGTAATTACTAGCTAGGTACAAATGTAATTTTCATTTGTTTCAAGATGCAAATGTAATTAATTACCTTCTAGGTGCACCGCTTTTAGTACGTACGTAGGTGCAAATGTAATTACTTTCTTGTAATTAATTAACCTATCTTTTCCACGAAATGGATCGCTCTAATTTTCACTTGTTAATACGGCCCACTACAAAAAAAAGGGGAATTCTAGACGGTTTTAAACCGTCCAGAAATGCAGAAAAACCGTCTGGAATCAATTCCAGACGGTTTTTTCCAGACGGTTTAAAACCGTCTAGGAGAATGCGTCGCTGATTAAGTTTAGGGACGGTTTGGGGAAAACCGTCGGGAATTCTTTAATTTCGGACGGTTTTAATAAAACCGTCCGTATTTTTAATGACGGTTTTAGTAAACCATCTGTGAATTTTTTTTCCCGACGGTTTTACCAAAAAACGTCCAGAATTTTTTTTTTATAGACGGTTTTTAAAACCGTCTATAAAAAAACCGTCAATAATTCCCATTTTTTTTGTAGTGCGGATGTGAGATTTGTGGAATTAACTAGAGATTACTCAAATCATTTATTAAATAATAAAATAAAATAAAAAAACGGCTGATATATAATGTGAGTAAATTAACCACCCCGCCAACTGCCACCAATCCATTGATGATCATCTGATCTTAATATATAACCGTTTCTACTGATCAATCTTTAACAATCAGAAACGTCTTTTAATTACACCAACTATATATATACAAACAGCCATGGCTCCTTCCATCTCTGCAACTATCCTTGTCTTCTTCTCCATAACATCAACCTTTTGGCCTGCTATACTCTCAGCATCAGTGGTGGAAGACCTCGCCAAGTTACAACCACCTCCAGATTTCAACTCAACAATTATCACCAACTGCATCAAAAACCCTTCCTTAAGATACTGCAATTATTCCTCCCCTACCGGCCTCCATGAAATCTTCAAATCCACCATTGTCGCTGCCCATCTCTGCAACGAGTCAAACAACCCCAACTGTGTCGAATCATTCCCCAAAATAGACCTTCGAAGCCGCCCAAAGATTACACCACTCTACTTGTCATTCACTTTCTTTTGGAAGTTCTGCCCATTAACCATCTTATCTATCGATTTGTCCAACAATTCTATAAAGGGTAGCTTTCCAGTTGACATCCTCCAATGCACACAAATCCAAGCTCTTGATTTGAGCCACAATGACCTTTCTGGTGATGTTCCAATACACCTCTTCTCTCCTCTCACCAACCTCACACTTCTTAATCTGTCCTACAATCACTTTTCTGAAGGTCAAATCTCTGAAACAGAGTTCTTCAAGCGGTTTAATGCCTCATGTTTTCTTCATTCCGGCCTCCTTCCGGACCGGAACAAGTTTACTATCAAGGCTTTAATCTTTTTGGTTTGTTTTCCTATCTCTGTGATTCTGATGGTGGGTTGTTTCGGGTGGCTTTGTTTCTGGCGACCCGATTTTCTGCCGAGAGTGTTTCGTAGAAAGAATAAGTTCACGCTGCCGATGCTTAAGGCGGCGACTGGTGGGTTTTCAAGGAAGAATTTGGTGGGAAAGAGCGAGGGAGTTGATATTTACAGAGGAGTTCTGAGGGATGGTACTGAAGTAAGGATTGAAATCTACTGGGATGATGATATTTCGAGGGAAATCCGACAAAGATTTGTTGAAGAATGCAAGGTTGTTGCTCAATTACGCCACAAGAACATAGTTCGTGTGTTGGGATGGTGTAATAGCAGAAAAGTGAGGGCTATTGTCACAGAATGGATGGAGGGCAAGAGTGTTGAGATATGGCTATCATCAGGGTCTTCTCCCTCATGGAAGCAAAGGTTGAAAATATTGATGGGAGTAGTGAAAGGCGTGTGTTATCTACAAGAGGAATGGCCTGAAGTTGGGTATGATCTCAGCACAGGCAGTGTTTTGTTGTCTGATGACCTAGAGCCACTGATTTCAAGGTTTAAGGTTAGAGATCAAAGCAGCAGTACAAGGAGTAAGTAAACTTAATCCCGCAAAACTAGGATTATTAAAGGTCCACTTGGATTTGTAGTTTCAAAATGTACAATTTATAAACTCGTTTTTTTAAAACATAGTTAAGTATTTGTCCCTTAAAATCACAGTTTAGCATTTAAAATCATACATTTTACGTGCGATTGAAAATAAAGATTGTTTTTATATTTTCAAACCCGCAATTTAAGAAAAATGTACTCTCAAAAGATACACTTTTCGAGATTTTGTTTGAAATCACACTTTTTTAACTTGTAAAATCGTAAAGCCAAACACGCGCACTCTAAGTCTCATTATCAGATTTTATCATTTTATTTTATTTTTCATGTTAACCGGATATCTAATTTGACTTCAGAGATTTACAATTTTGGAGTATTCCTACTGGAGTTAGTAGTGAACAGGATGTCAGGCGATGGATTCGACAGTGGCGAGCTGGGGTTTATTGATCATATCAGAATGCATTATCCTGAAAATTTAAGGAAGCTGATTGATGAAAGAATGAAAATGACAGACAATAGTATTGATCAAGTTAAAGAGGTAGTAGGCATAGGTTTAATGTGCACAGATCAGTCAAATAGTCATCAGCTACACATGGGTCAGATTTCTGATATGATAATTAGAGCCTATGAATCTTGGAATGTTTTGGAGTCTCCTACTCATAAAAGATCACATGGAGACAGAGGCAAGGGGCACAAGCGCATACAATCAAGATAAACCTTCCCCATATACGAATTTTGTGTGTAGATTTAGACCTATGCATCTGAAAGACACACAAGTTTAAACTAGGTGACTTTCATTACAAAAGTTCCTTCCTTTTCTTTTTCTTTTTTCTTGTAAATTCTGATGTTTAGTAGTACTCCTATGTTATTTTAGAGTACATTCTGAGATAGCTTCCAATTAAGCTTAATGTTTAATTTGATGTAAAACCTGCTGACAAACTTGTGAGCACTACAAAAATTTCAAGAATTTAAATCGTTCAGAAATTACAAAAAATCATCTAGAAAAAGGTTAAACGGTTTTTTCTTGACAGTTTCAAACCGTTCATGAAAATGTGTCACTAATCTAGGTTATGGACGGTTTGGGCCAAACCGTCCGCGATTCCAGACGGTTTTGCCCAAACCGTCCATAAGCAGTTCTAGACAGTTTGGGCAAAACCATCTAGAAAATTTTGGATGGTTTTGCCCAATTAAAACTGTCCAGAATTTATTATTATTATTATTTTTTTTTTTTAATTATAATCATTTTTTTTAATAGAATATATATATATATATATATATATATATATATATATTTGGTCCAAACGTTCTACCGGAGCAGGAGCTGGTGCAAATATAATAAGCAATGTTCTTCTGCAGGAGCTGGTGCAATCTTTAAGAGGCAAATTAAGTGGATTCTCAAACTTGCTATAAATTAGTAGACCATAACAATCATTCTAAGTTAAGAAGTAACTGACAGCAATTCAAACAATAACATGATCTTTTTGATTAATTATGAGTGTTACACATAAATTTAGTTGACTAATCATACCATTTGGGGAAGCATGCTTGTTTTCTTTTCTTTCTTTTCATAAATTTGGGAAATAGTTTTATTTTTTTTAAAAAAAAAAAACACTCGACAATGGGGAGAAGTACAAATCCTTCATAAACCGAACGGTCTCAAGGTTGCACCTACGGGTGAGTATAAGAAAACCATTATATTTAGAAGTTTACTAAATAGCATTACTTTTTCATAAAGAACATTCACAAGAAATATTTCTTAAGCCTTTTTATTTATTTATTAAGTAATTGACCTCAAGAAAAAGGAAAAAAGAAATACGAAATTCAAACTAGTGACCTCCGCTTTTATGAGGCGTGATTTCCAACCGATTGAGGCACTGTTAGAGTTTTTCTCAAACCTTTTTATAATGAACCTTTTCAATTATTTAGCACGCCACCAAAAGATCTTCCATCACAAACAGCATAGACCAGCCGAACGGCCTTTTTTGGAACCTTTGCTTGTCGGTTTCGAATTATGTCTAGGCATGAGTATAAGACTATACATGTCAACTCTAATCCAATCTATTTAGTTAAATGGGTCAGACCCTTCAACCTTAATACGCTAATTTCGTAGTCGGTGAATCGGTTTGGGTTAAATTGGCAGGCTAATTGTTTCAAAAATTGTCAACTCTAATCCAACTTATTTAGTTAAATGGGTCAGACCCTTCAACCATAATATATTACATATGTTCGCTCATCACAATTAAATGGTTCGTTTCTTTTTTCGTCTTTTTTCATTTTTCTTCGTCCGGAATTTTGCTCTTCAAACGAGTTCAAGACATGGGGGTTAAGTTATCTTGTTCCAGTATAGTATCTAAATTCTAAATGTGGCCAAGTGTTTTCAATCTTTAATGTCTTGATCAGGTCAATTGTTATTACAGAGTAGCAGAAGTGATTCATTAAGTGCCATAGCTTCTCTATGATGTTACATAAAGAGAACATGCTTAGAGTCATCTAGTCATATTTCCGAAGCAAAGAGCCCTAATCATATCTTTTATATATATATATATATATATAAAAGCAGAGTTCTTTCTTGGAGAGAGCCTAAAATTCACTACTAAATTAAAAAAGGGGATTTTTGGACGGTTTTAAATCGTCTGGAATTCCTTTTGTATAAACCAGAATAATTCTGGACGGTTTGGGCTCAAATTGTCTAGAATTTTTTTTTTTTTAAATATATATAATTAAATTCCGAAAAAAAAATCCCTAATACAACAAAGTAACAAATCCATTTCCAAAATCCTAAATTCAAATCCAAAGTGAATACGAATTCAAATCCAAATCTATTTCCAAATTCGAACTATTCACAACAACAGTCTAATTAATAGCTTACATATCTCAAAAATTCGTGCATACCTATTACAGAATTCCAAAATAAATACATACTTAAAATCCAAAAAACATAAAACCTAAATTCCATACACCATTATAATCATCAATGTATGCAAGCCGACCCAGAGGAGAAATCCGATTTACGACATTGTGTGCATTGCTTGCTTCAACCATCTTGTTCATTTATACTTTTATGTGTTCCCTGCAATAAGTATACAAATCCCAAATTGTTAGGTAAGAATCATCTTTATGAAGCTAAAATTACACAAGTAATGATTATAATATAACTGCCTAGATTAACATTCTTCTTCAACTAGAAATTATCATAATGGCATAACCATAATACAACTTATAATATGAAACTAATTAGAAAACAATTTTTGCAATCTAAAAAGAGTTTCTAGATGATTGAGACAAACAAGAACAAGAGAATGAAGAAAATACACAAATAAACTAATTTAGTTCAACTGTGTATGCCTGCCTGCAACCAATAAATGTTTTCCTTAAATCTGCTATTTCAATTCATAGTACTAAGTAACCTAAACTTATGTGACGATTAGATACTAGTTCCAGTACTGTTGGTAAGGAGGTTCTGATCCCTTGACAAAATCGGTTTTTTGTGTGTGTATGTGAGCAGAAATTTGTGGATAGTTATGGGGGACAAACAACTGTCCCCCATCACCCTCTTTTGCTTTAAAAAAGAAAAAAGGGGTGATGGGGACGATTGGATGTCATAGTAAATTTAAACAAATAACACTTCATACATTTCTATTTACTTTTGAGAGATTTTTTGTCATATCATACTAGTCAACCACAACATGAAAAATGACTCATGACCATAAATAGTGTAAAAATAAATCAAGTCCAATGAATTTGAAAGTAACACAAAACATCACCTTCTTGGTTGTTTTTCATTGATGGTTGTTTCCATGGCTACCATACGTTTGACGGCTGCCAGTTATTCTTGTTGCGCTTCATACTTGTTGTTTTGCTCTTGCAGTTTGATGTTTGTCGCTTCGTACAAAGTCTTCAAACGTTCCATCTCAGCAGCCATCTCTAGTTCTTTGGGAGTAGGCGCACTAGAGATCGATCATTGTCCGGAGGTGTAAGAGATGGATTTCCCGAGAGTCAGCCCTAGCCCCAAACCATGTACACGACCGGAATGTTCTCGTCCTAGCACATGGCATGAACTTGTTATTTTGAAATGCTGAACCGTGTGTCTTTTTACTAAACCCATTGTTGTTAAAATTGAACTGTACCATTTAGTTAAACTATACGTTTTAAGCTGAAATTTGTGTTTTAATGCTGACTTAAACAACAATTTAACGTGCGT
Organism: Alnus glutinosa; assembly: GCF_958979055.1. Taxonomy (NCBI): domain Eukaryota; kingdom Viridiplantae; phylum Streptophyta; class Magnoliopsida; order Fagales; family Betulaceae; genus Alnus; species Alnus glutinosa. Next base: position 20,205,842 of record NC_084890.1, on the reverse strand, counting down.
TTCTTCTATTTCCTTTTCTTTCTCTACCCATCTCACCCTTCTCTCTAACTCTCACTCACGTTTTCATTAAAACCAGTTATCCTCTAAAACTCTCCACCTTCACTCTCTTTCTTCGTTTACATTGTCTCTCTACTTTCCTCAGTAAATTAACTCTAAAGTCTCTTTGTCTCTGTTTACTCTTCTACGCCATCGCCCATGCTCTCTCAATAAGTTCTCTTTTATAGATTTCTTTTATATTCTTTTTTGATAAGTTAGATTTCTTTTATATTCATTTGTGAGTTTTATGTTGTTTATCTGATGATTATATCTTTAAAATTATGTCTTTTGTTATGAATGTGTGGTTGATTTGTAACTCTGAGTTTTCACTTACAAAAACAACACACTAAAATTTTAAGAGAAAACAAACAAATCTTATGCTAAACTTTGCAAGATTTAGAGATGAGAAACTTACTAGGAAACAACATTGTCACAGTCGTTTTATCTACTCCGTTCAGTTTATAAAGAAGAGGCTTGCTGTGTAACCTGAGTTTAGTTTACGAAGAGCTAAAGAACAGGCGACACCATTGAGGACTAAGGGGACACTTGAGGACGAGGATCAAGGCTGTTGTGTAACCTATGTTTAGTTTATAAAAGACTAAGGAGTTTATTTGTTTCTCTAGTGTAGAGGTTGGGTTTCGGTTGTGGAGATCGATCACAGCACGTCTTGAGACTTGAATAATTCAAGTTGAATTGCTTGCTATAAATGCATTGCCGTGTGAAATGGCTGCATGCCCAGCTCAGACACATCTTGAGACTTGATTCCTTACTTTTTCAGCACTCGAGATAAGGGGCAGCATTATATGCGATACTTTGGCAGCCTTTTGTTTTCTGTGCACCATCGGAAGAAGGTGCAAAATCAACCAAAACAGTTGAGATAAATGTTGCGACCAGCAATAGAAAGAGTTCACCGTAGATCACACCTGCAGGAGGTCAAATTTATTTGGATCGTCTGGTTGACGAAAATCTCGGGAAGACAAAAAAAATTTCTTCAGAAGACAAGAGTCAGAAGGTGTGATAGTACGTAGATAGGTTTATGGGAAGCTATGAGTCTATAAAAATCATATTATGCGTGCATCCCATATATGATTCTCGAAAAGTTTATTTTTTTCTAATACTTAAAAATATATCAATTTTTTAATTTTATTGTTTGTTACAAATAAAATTATATGTTCTTTAAGTGTACTATTTTCGCAATGGATTTTCTCGCTACATAAATATTTTAATTTATAATTGAAATATGAGGTCAAATGATATTGTTTATAAATTTATTGTTAAAAATACATTATTCCTTCAACTTTATTGTCGGTTAGAACAAAACTATATAATTATATGTTTTCTCTTGTATAGATAATCTTAAATTTTCATTATAACATACAATGTCTCAATTTTTTTAACAGGCGAGAAACTGTTTCTGTTTTTAAATTCTTTTGTACTATTACTTTCTTTTTTCTTTTTTGTTTTGTGGAGGTTAAATTTGGTGCCCATTATATATATATATATATATATATATATATATATATATATATATATATAGTTCTCTCTTGTGTTTCCTAATATTGTTCGTATAATTGTTTTTTATAGATGTGCTAAGTAAGGATGTTGTATTACTATTCACGTGCTAAGTGTTAACCCAACTGCCCAGATCTAAATATTGGGCCCTTTTCTAATACTTAACCAACATATGATATGCATGGGTAAAACGGAATTTCATGCCCAATATTAATTCGTATTGTTTTTGTTTTGAATTTCGTTTCATTTGTAAAATCAAGCAAAAAAATATAACCAAACGTCACTTATATATTTTTATATTTTGTTGAAGTAGGAGATCGTTCCATGTACTTCCTAGAGGTTAATTAGGCATTCCGCATCATGTTTTACTTATTCCAACTAATACATTATTTTTTTGTTCTTTATTTTTTCACTCTATTTATTTTGTTTAGTTCTTCTAGCCTAGTTATGGCCTTGATATTTGTTCTTTAGGTTATCGGAAAATATATATATATCGATTGCCTAGCTTCTCTCTTTTTATTTTGGTTTGCGTGCATACATATCGAAGAATTGAGTTTGGTTACAAAGTAAAATTTGTCTGAATTGTAATTGATTTTTTTATTGAAATATTATATTGATTTTGTATTTGATTTTGATTTTGTACAATATGTCATTGAGCAACAAATAAAAAAATAAACTTGAAAGTACTTTATGTATAATCCAATATTTCTTTTTAATCCAATACAATATTTTGATTCTCTCCTTATGGATAGCATGTGATATTATTATTTAATAAATACCATTTTAGAAATATTTAAATTTATAAATTGAATTGTTATATAATTATACTTTTTAGTTGAAATATGAAGTCAAATGATACTATTTACAAAGTTTATTCTTAAAAATATATCATTCCTTCAACTTTATTGTCTACTAAATAAAACAAAACTAAATAATTATATGCTTTCTCCTGCATAGATAATTATAAATTTTGATTATAACATATAATATTTCAATCTTTTTAACCGACCATAAACTGTTTCTGTTTTTAAATTATTTTGTACAATTAATTTTTTATTTTTTTATTTTTTATTTTGTGGAGGTTAAATTTGACATTCATTCAGTCTAGGTTTTCTATTTAAACAAAAATTTTGTTGTTTTTTTGTATCTTTGTGTGCTATACATTTTTATAATTAGAATCCAGTTAATCTTTTTGCTATTTTTTTTTTCTTTATACTTTCGCTTTCAACCATGTATAGCTATGGGAATAAATTTTCATAAAAAATTAAAAATTAAAAAAAAAAAAAAAAAGAAGTTTGTATTTTCTTCAAACATTCAGAATTATTTGTATTTTATTTGTATTGAAATATAATAGTTATCACACTAAGAAATTGCTACTAATTTTGTATTAATACTTTAATATTTATATTAAACCATGTGTTTTACTTCAATTTTAGCCATTTTTTTAAAGTGTTTTTATGCTTTTTGAAAGTCAAAAATTCATTTGATTGCATAAAATGAATATAAATACATTCGAAACATAAAGAGACATTAAGCATTGAACTTGATGTGATGATTTATTTGATTGCGTTAAATGTTTACTATAACATTTTGTTTTATTGTCTTCATAAAAAATATTTTGTTTTGTTTGTTTTATATTTGAGGTTAATCATTCCGCATTATGTTTTACTTATTTCAACTACTACATTTTTTTTTCTTTATTTTTTCACTCTATTTATTTTGTTTAGCTCTTCTAGCCTAGCTATGGCCTCGATATTTGTTCTTTAGGTTGTTTAGACCAATCGGCATATCTGACAAAAAAAAAAAAAAAAAAAAAAAAGAGAAAGAGAAAGAGAGTGACTGACTAGCTAGCTTTTCTCTTTTTATTTTGGAATATTGCATGCATCCAAGAATTAAGTTTGGTTAATAGGTAAAATTTGTCTGAATTGTAATTTATTTTTTTATTGAAATATTAAATTAATTTTGTATTTGATTTTGATTTTGTACAATATGTCGTTGACCCAAAAAAAAAAAAAACTTGAAAGTACTTTATGTATAATCCAATATTTCTTTTTAATCCAATACAATATTTTGAATGTATAATCCAATATTTCTTTTTAATCCAACACAATATTTTGATTATTAGCGGGTGAGGTTCAACATCGTCTAAACTGCTCGCCATTAAACTAGGCTCTCTCAATGGCTGTTTTGATTTGCCAGGTAATTTCAAATTGTGCCTTTAATTATGCATAAACTCTGATTTTGAAGCACTCTACAAAGATTCACACTTTCATTTAGGATTTTGCGAAATGGGTAATGTTAAGGTTGTTTTTTTGATAAGAGGTAATGTTAAGGTTGTTGAGAAGTTTCTTTGTTAATTTAAAATATGTGTGCTAAGTGTAGGGAATTGGCCTCTCTAAATGCCAAATATCTTTCTTTTTAAATTTACTTACCCAAATTATTCACTCTCAGAAGAACATCTTGAAATATTTTGATAAAAAGTATCGAAAAAAAAACAGGTCGAAGAGAAGGTATGTGACGAATTGTTCAAGATGATCTTAAAAACATTATATATATATATATATATATATATATATATATATATATATATATATATATATATATATATATATATATATATTTGGTAGCAATTAATTAAATGAGTGAGAAAAAAAAATTAATTTCTAATAATCTTTAAAAGACTTTTCGAATAAATTATAATAAAAAAAGCCCGCTCATAGAGCGGGTTATAAGCTAGTGATAATTAAGAGCACTGTTTGTTTCTCTCCCCCTCCTTTTTTCCTAGTGGTCATAGGTTCGAACCCGCTTGCGGTAGTAGTCCGCGAACCAGAAACTACTAAGGAGTTTTACTAACTTGCACTTTGGTGGGGCAAAAAAATAAATAGCACTGTTTGTTTGGATGAATCAGTGAGGCAAACTCAACTTCAACTCCTACTTGAGCTCTCAAAATAAGAAAAATGAAAACATCTCCAAAATATATATATATATATATATATATATATATATATATATATATATATATATATGTAACTGACATAGAAAGTTCATTTTCATAGACACTATATATACTCACTTCCCCAAGTCACACCTCAATTGCAATGTCCTCCTAAACTTTAAAAAATTTCAATTATGCCCCAAAACTATTAGGTCATTTCACTTGGCCCCCAACCGCGCATTAGGATTTTCTATTGACTTAGATGGCTAATGCTTGAAATATCCATTATACCCTCAACGAAATATGTGAAAATACCAATATGCCCTCTTTTAAAAAATCTCTCCGTGGAGGAAACCTAAGACGAGATCAACTCAATGGAGACCCATGACCCTATAGGTCAGGAGACGTGATTGTGGGTCTTCTCTCCATTCATAGAGACCCACGGTCGGTCTTGGACAAGGTTTTTTTTTTCTTTTCTAAAAAAAAATATCTGCTATTATCCTCATTTTGAATCTAATTTAACCAAAAACCCCAACAGCATGAGGCTAAGTGAAAGGGGCAAATTTTGTTTTTTTTTTTTTTTTAATAAAAAAGAAAAAGATAAAGAAATATCATTAAAAAATGCAAAGCGTCGACAAAAATGGATTAATGGTTAATTATCACTTTTTAAAGTTGGAGGACATTACAATTGGAGTGTAATTTTGGGGGTAAGTGTAGTTTCCCCTTCATTTTCAAGTCCGAGATGAGCTTATGATGGCAATGAAGCCATGACCAGAACGCAACTGATGTGCCTTCAAACTTGAAAGACAAGGTTTTGAGATATTTGACTTGATAAGAATTTTTAGAGAGCTTTTTTGTAGTCAAAAGATGGGACCAAAGAAATCGCCACATAATGTGGATCATGCTCATATTCCTCGTTTAATCTATTGGTGATATTCAAAACATTTATGGTAAGATGTCTTTGGTTCCATTGAAATTGTAGCCCATTCAAGCCGCTTAATTGTAATTCAAGAAAAATAACTGGAGTAACACACTTATGCATGCAACAACTTTTATGGGTTCATAGAATTTATAACACAAAGGTCAAATTATGTGAAGATACTAACATTTACATAAATTTCACCACTTAACCAAGAATACAAATCATAGGGAAGATCTCCAGAGGGGAAACAATTAATGTAAACATAGCCTTAATGGCTATGTTTTATAAGCAATGGTTATGGTATCTAGATTTACAACAAAAACCAATATGTAGTTTCAATAACATTTGCAGGTGAATGCAAGCTGGTGAAATGTGCAAAAGTAAGAGTACATGAAACAGGTAGAAAAGATGGCATCTTACAAGAATGGAAGGGCAATAAACAATGAACAATGGAAAATTGCAGACCTGGACTAGTCTTCAAATTCTATAAGTCGCATCACATAAAATCTGGTTGGGAAAGCACAGCTCTTTCTGTAGATATCTCAGAAGTTCAAGACACAATTCCTCACTTAATGATTCTAGGTCTATTGCCTTGCACTTTAGATCTGGTCCTATGAACCCGCTTTGGTGAATCAGTAGTCAACGCATACATCTTCACAGCAAATAATTCCTCGGGCAATCCGCTTTGATCCTGATTAAAGCCAATTATGTGTTAGAAAACAAGATTGACTTATTGCACTCCACTGCAAATCATTTTAAGCTTTGTTGTTGAACAACAAGCTTTCAATTTTCATGAGAGAGAGAAGCCCAGTTGTCAAAATGTATTAGTTGGTATATGGAATAAACTTCAAGGAACAATGGTATCAAAATGTACTTGGCTTCTAGGTAATAAGCATTGGGTATTGAAATTGTATAACTGCCAAATTTGTAATTAAAATAAAAGCAGAAACACCTACTGTTGGGTAAAAGGTCAGAGTAGGTGTATATCATCCATTTTGATATGGATGATGCATATTTGAGGTCTATGGTATCAAGCAACATTATTGTCCGCAGAACTCGTCTTCTGCACATTACACACATCCCTATTTTGTTCATAAACTTTGGATAAAGTCACGTTTGAGTAACTCGGTATGATTCCATCATACCTCTTACTAAGTCAAGATGGGCCATTTCTTGCAGCCAATGGCTTGAGTCTGCAAATGCCCTGAAGTAGTCAATACTGTAAACAGCTTAACCATACCCTCCCCACGTATAAAAATCTGGCACAGCATATTTTCCCAAGTTGAAGAATTCCTAAAATCCGGTATAGCTCCATCTACTTGCCAATGAACATTACACATACCTATAAGCAGGACATAAATAACTCTATCTGCAATACTTAATTTGCTTACAAACAGCTGAATCCAAGCGCTCTCTTGGAGCCAAAAGTCCTTAAAAGATAAACTTACATGTAATCTTTAAGAATTTGCCGCCTAGTTTTCGCAATTTTAAAATCTAATGAATTTACCTACCTTCTTTCTTAAGACAACTCTATTTTGATTTTGTTATATGTTGAACCACAACCTTCGCTGCATTTTCAATAATACTATAAGAGTCAGACAAAGCCTTATTATAATACAATCAAATCGGTTAGACCAGAACTGCTGTAAGATATCAACTATCTTTTCCCAATAGAATGATTTTTATTCTTGGCTCTCAGGTTCTTTCCTAACAAGACTCGATCAATTCACAACATTGACATTAGCCAAAATACAATGCATAAATATGTGATTTGGGTCTTCCTTACTACTACATACTCCAAATCAACGTCCATTCCTCTCTTAATTAACATCTCTTAAGTAGGCTATCTATCCATTTTAAAATAATCAAATTTACATTTCCAATTGTCATTAGAAGTAAATATTTCTTCTATTACTAAACAATACATATCCCTTAGATTGAGCTTGCTGTCAACATGGAGGAAAAAGAATAAATCCATTAAAGATAGAAAGGGATTACCAAAATATGAACCAATATTTATGCATGTCTCAAAAAAAAAAAAAAAAAAAAAAAAAATTATGCATATCTCTAAACTGTGACCAGGACTTCAGGATTTGTATAAACATCTCTGAATTTTGGTATGTTGGACAGACTGGCTATCAAGGACTGTTTCAAGATTGTGAACTATCAGACTCATCCTCAACTTGAAAACATAGTCTTCTAGTTAAGATATTCCAGATCCTGCATCCATAAAATAATATTTACAATTTTTTTTTTTTTTTTTTTATGACGAGGATGTTAAAGTGTCCCACATCGCTAAGATTTCCTTCACCTGGGCACTTTATAAGCCATGGTGTCTCCTCCTCTCTCAAGGCGTCTTTTGAGGGTGAGTAAGGCTCATGGACTTTTACATGGTATCAGAGCCACGGGTTTCTTGCGATGATGGGTCTTTCCCTCCTGTTATTATTCACGTGTTTAGCCATTAGTTGCCACACGTGAGGGCGCGTGTTAAAGTGTCCCACATCGCTAAGATTTCCTTCACCTGGGCACTTTATAAGCCATGGTGTCTCCTCCTCTCTCAAGGCATCTTTTGAGGGTAAGTAAGGCCCATGAACTTTTACAGAGGAACCCCTCCAAAGTAGGACCACTTTGTTTCCTACCCCTATTAGGTAAACGTCGAATCTATGTAAAGCGCCCCCTCCACACAGATCGGGTAATAATCCGGCTTCACCGGCGGGCTAGCCCCAATAAATTGTTTGCACCCAAGGAGATTTGAACCCTAGACCACATGATACTACCACAAAAACCAAGGCCCTTACTATTTGAGCCAACCCCTTGAGGTTAAAATAATATTTACTTTTTCCACCTATTCTTATACTCTATGGTCCTAGCTTGGCCACTCAATAAACTTAAATTCAGTTTTCCAAATTATGAAGTTTTTTTTTTTTTTTTTGATAAGCCAAATTATGGAGTATTTTGAGATTCAAAACATTGCACAGAAAAACTTCAAACTATTAAAAAACAGAAGATATTGACTTGTTACTATTTGGTTGAGGGTGTTTCTCACCGAGGCATCACTTTCTTGTAACTTAATACAAAACTAGGGTAAAAGGCCTTAAGCACTTGATGCTTAGGGTTTAGTATTGATCTCTATTTATAAGGATTTACAAGAGTATAATATGCCGTGTACACTGTCATAGATTACATAAGGTAAGAATTATTCTATTCTAGGAAGGTAAATATGGCAATATAGCCGTTGAGGTACAAGAGGAAAGTTGCGAGAGAATAATGCTAGCTGTAGGTTTTATATGGAGAGAGTATCCGAGTGTGTGATTGTTGGGGAAGTTTGCCTTGATTCACGGCTGATTGATCTAGGGTTTGTGTGCTGTCCATGAGTGAGCTTGAGATAGTAGATGCGGCTGCTGGTATGTGTGTGAGTTGACTATTATATCCTTAACACCCCCCCGCAAACTGAGGGGAGGGACGACCGGAAGTTTGTCACGCAAGAAGGAGAAGCGATCGGCAGCGAGGCCTTTGGTGAAGATGTCGGCAAGTTGGTCGATGGTGGAGAGGTAGCGAAGCTGAATATCTTTGTTGAGAACCTTTTCCCGGATAAAGTGGACATCAACTTCGATGTGCTTGGTGCGGGCATGAGAGAACGGATTGGAGGCAATGGCAAGAGCGCCGGAGTTATCACACCAAATTGTAGGAGGAGAGGGCAAGGGAAGCTGTAATTCTTTGAAGAGCATGCAGAGCCAGTAGAGGTCAGCAGTAGTGATAGCCATGGCACGATACTCGGCTTTGGTGCTGGATCTGGAGACGACAGTTTGTTTCTTAGCTGACCAAGAGATGAGGTTGGAACCGAAAAAGATACCATATCTAGTGGTGGAGCGGCGATCGTCAGGGTTGCCGGCCCAATCGGAGTCCCAGAAGCCGTGGAGGGTGAAGGAGCCTTTGGTATAATGAAGGCCAAAATCGAGGGTGCCTTTGAGGTAACGAAGAACCCTTTTAGCTGCTGTCCAATGCACTGAGGTGGGAGCTTGCATGTGCTGGTAGAGTTGATTCACTGAATAGGCAATGTCCGGGTGCGTGAGAGTGGCATATTGGAGGGCCCCAACGAGTTGTCGAAAATCAAAAGGGTTGGGAAGGAGGTCACCATCATGCTTGGACATCTTGGAACCAGAAATGCAGGGGCTGCGGTATGGCTTGGAGTCAATCATGCCAGCACGGTTGAGAAGATCTTGAATGTATTTGGATTGCCGGAGGTGAATGCCAGTAGAGTCCCGGGTGGTTTGAATGCCAAGGAAGTAGGAAAGGGAGCCAAGGTCCTTCATGGCAAAGTCAAGTTGGAGTTTGCCAATAACCGATTGCATGGAGGCGTCATATTTACCTGTGACAATAATGTCATCGACATACACTAAGAGAAAGATGTGAGATCCGTTAGTGTGAAAAGTAAAAAGAGAAGGATCAACTTGAGAACTAGAAAATCGAAGTTCTAATAGGGAAGTAGAGAGCCGGGTGAACCAAGTCCGGGGAGCTTGTTTGAGCCCACAGAGAGCTTTATGCAATTTGCATACATAAGTGGGGAACTGAGGGTCTAAAAACCCTTAAGGCTGTTCCATATAAACATCTTCATCAAGGAAACAGTGAAGGAAAGCATTGGAGACATCCAGTTGTTTGAAGTTCCAATCAAATTGAATGGCTAAGGCAATGAGCAACCGAATGGTGGGAGGTTTAATGACTGGGCTAAAGGTGTCATGGTAGTCAATTCCAGAGAATTGATCAAAGCCTTTGGCGACTAGACGGGCTTTGTAACGGTCAATGCTGCCATCTGGTTTCTGTTTGAGCTTGTAGACCCATTTGTTGCGGACATGTTGGTGGGAAGGGCGGGGACAAAGAGACCAAGTGTTGTTGGAGAGTAGTGCTTGGAATTCAGCAGTCATAGAAGCAACCCATTCGGGTTGGGATGCAACCTGACAGTATGTGGAAGGTTCAGGTGGAATAACTACAGAGTTTTAGGTGACTAGGGGATGTTTGGAAGCATGAAAGGTGGTGAAGTTAGGATAAGTTCTAGGTTTGGAGGACCCGGTTTGGGATCGTGTGATAGGACGGTTGCTAGGGGCTACTAGGTGGGTAGGGAGGGGAGGAGGAAAGGTAGGGGAGGGGAGAGAGGAAGGGGTGGGGGAAGAAGGTATCGGCAGAGATGTAGGGGATACAGTGGGTACTGGGGATGGAGAGGCAAAGGGAGGCAGTGGAGTGGAAGTGGAGTCGGTAGGGTCAGGAGGTGAGGATGTAGGATGAGGGAGAGAGGTGGAAATGAGGAGGAATTTGGAGAGGAGGAGACAGGGGACGAAAGTTGGGGAGAGGGTAGGGGGAGAAGAGTGGCAAGTTGGAAGAAGACGAGAGTATTGGGGGCTGTAGTGATTTTACACGATCTTTGGGAGAGAGATGGTGTTTTGGCTGGAAATTTGGTTTCATCGAAGACAACATTGCGGGAAAGGTATATTTTGTGAGAGTGAGGATCAAGACATCAGTAGCCACGTTGGTTGGCACCATAGCCGATAAATATGCAGGGCTTACTTCGGAAGGAGAGCTTATGAGCAACATAGGGACAAAAAAGGGGGTAACAGAGGCAATCAAAGGCACGGAGCAGTGTGTAGTCAGGTTCTTTCTTGAAAAGTTTGAAGAAAGGGGAAGTGTTGTTTGTGACTGGTGAGGGCAGGCGATTGATAAGAAAAATGGAGGTAAGGAAGGAGTCTACCCAGTATTTAGGGGGTAAACCGGATTGAGCAAGGAGGGTCAAGCTGGTTTCAACTATGTGTCTATGTTTTCTCTCAGTAATACCATTTTGCTGAGAGGTGTGTGAGCATGTAAGTCTGTGAAAAATGCCATTTTGGTTCAAAAATTGTTTGAAGGTGGTGGAGGTGTATTCTCCACCATTATCAGTTTGAAAGTATTTAATAGTAGTGGAGAATAGATTTTCAACAAGTAATTTAAACTTAATAAAGCACTGAAAAACTTCACTTTTATTCATAATAGGGTACAACCAAGTAAACCGGCTGTATTCATCATAAACAAAACATAAAATTTGCATCCACTCAGTGATGGAACCAGAGAGGTCCATACATCGGAGTGGATTAATTCTAAAGGACTCAAGGAACTTCTAATGGACTCTGAAAACGGAAGTTGTTTGGACTTGCCAAGTTGACAACATTCACACACAGTGGACTGACTGACTGAACCGAGAAGGGGAAGGTGCTGATGACGAAACAGATGCTGTAAAATAGAGATAGAAAGGTGTCCCAATCGCTGATGCCAAACCATGTCAGTGGTTTTGACACCAAGGAGAGCAGTGAGCCCGGGTGTCTTATTCAAGGAGTGAGGATGCAACCGGATGGGGTACAACCCATTTTCACTGGGTCCGTGGAGCAGAATTTTCCCTGTCAGATTGTCCTTCACAGTGAAATCAATATCAATTAGAGCAAACCAACATTTGTTGTCTTTACAGAATTTATTAATAGAAAGTAAGTTTGCAGAAGCATCCGGGCAATGTAAAATTTGTGAGAGGAGAAGTTTACAGGATGCAGAATGAGGGGATTGAACAATGGAAGAACCGGTGTTGTGAATAAGCAAACCTGTTCCATTACCGACACCAACAGTTTCTGAGCCATCAAACGGTTGAGATTCGGTGAGGATAGATGAGTCGGCTGTGACGTGTGTTGGCACCGGAGTCAACAAGCCATTCTTGATGAGTGAATTCTTCATTGGTTTGAGCAGTCATGGCAGCAAGTTGCATTGGTGGGTGACGGCCTTGGTAGGCATAGTCCATGCGATGATAACAGTCTAGGGCACGGTGACTGGTTTTGCCACAGATTTGGCAAGGAGAGTACTGACGAGGGGGCAGAGCAGCACCATTGGTGGGGTGAGTGCCAAAGGAAGTATTTGGTGAGGGTGGAGTTGGATGTCTTGGGGAGTAGGAATTATGAGGGGCTGACTGGCGGAATTGACCAGGGGGACGTGGGAAGGGTTTTGGTTTCCTGAAGTTGTTAGGGTTTGGACGAAAGTTGGTAGGACTATGGAAATTGTTGTTGTTGGGTTGATGAGGTGGTTTAAAACGGTTGATATGAAGGGCAAAGGATCCTGCTTCAGGGTTAAGGGTTTGCTGCTGATTTTGAAGGAGAATTTCATGGCTCAACAATTCAGATTGGAAGTCATGAAAGGTGGTTTCATGGTCACGCAAAGTGAAAGCAGTAACAAAAGAGTTGTAGATAGGATTAATACCATTAATAGCATAGGAGATGAGATCATCATCTTCAACAGGTTTTCCCACGGCTGAGAGTTCATCAGCCCAAGTTTTGGCTTGGCTGAGGTATTCAGTGCAAGTTTTGTTCCCTTCCTGCAAGCGTTGTAACTGTCGCTTGAGATGGGAAATTCTGGACTTTGATTGTGCTGCAAACCGTGTTGCCAAACTGCTCCAGGCAAGCTGCGATGTTTTTAAACCGTACATCGAAGGCACCAATGAGGGAGCAAGAGAGCAGATAATAAGATTCAGCAATTGCTGATCTCTTCGCAGCCATGAAACATAGATGGATTCGGAATTTCACCATTACCAGCTACATTGGCAATGAGATTAGGAGGGCATGGGTCTGATCCATCCAGTAGGCCTTGGAGGTCATAACCACACAAAATAGGTTGAAATTGAGCAACCCATCCGAGATAGTTAGGACCTTCCAATTTTATGCTTCCAAGTTGGGTGACATTGGGCATGAGATCTGAAGTAGTAGAGGCAGCGGTAGGAGGAGTGACAGTGGCCATGGAAGAGCGTTGGCTGTTGGTAGGCTTTGATACCATGTAAACTTCATACAAAACTAGGGTAAAAGGCCTTAAGCACTTGATGCTTAGGGTTTAGTATTGATCTGTATTTATAAGGATTTACAAGAGTATAATATGCCGTGTACACTGTCATAGATTACATAAGGTAAGAATTATTCTATTCTAGGAAGGTAAATATGGCAATATAGCTGTTGAGGTACAAGAAGAAAGTTGCGAGAGAATAATGCTAGCTGTAGGTTTTATATGGAGAGAGTATCCGAGTGTGTGATTGTTGGGGAAGTTTGCCTTGATTCACGGCTAATTGATCTAGGGTTTGTGTGGCGGCTGCTAGGGTTTGTGTGCTGTCCATGAGTGAGCTTGAGATAGTAGATGCGGCTGCTGGTATGTGATGTGAGTTGACTATTATATCCTCCTTAACATTTCTATCATTTTTCTCCCATTTAGGTACAAAACTGACTTCTCAGTCACTGAGTTTCAATTCAGCTGTTCTTGAGTGGTTATGGTACCAATTGACAATATTCTTGAACACCCTATATAAATCATTCTTTCAAAATTCGGGCAAGGCATGCTTCAAAGAAAAACCCTTAAATATGGTACTAGCTGCATAACTTTTTTTATACTATTCATTTATCTTATTTTCTTTTTATAAGTAATAAAATCTCATTAAAAAGTGCAGAGGGTCGCAATACTAGTACACAGGAAGTATACAAAAGTGTCCCTAATCAGAGAGAACAAAAGAACTAATCTGAGGGCTCTACAGCCAAAAGTATAACACGTCGTGTATCATATTAGACAGTCTACCCTTGGGTCTTGACTCAAGTGGCAAAGGGGTGGGATGAGGTCAGAATAGGTATAAGTTCAAACGTGACCAAAGCAAAAATAATATAAAACAGAATTAGGCACTTCTACAAATCAAAGATTATAAAGACATTAACTCATTGGAGGGAGAGAGAGAGAGTGTAACGACCCAACCCCAATAACACAATATTGTCCGCTTTTGGCTCTCCTGAACCAGGCTTCCCAGAAGGTCATCCATCCCGGTACTACTCTCGCAGAAGCAGGCTTAACCGCGGAGTTCTAATAGGTTCATGGCTATCACGGCTTTAAAACGCGTTGTGTCAATAATTGAGTGTTTATACATGTAAGCACATCCTCATTCCCAGGCGATGTGGGACGTCACAATTATCCCCTCTTGGAACCCAGCGTCTCCGCTGGCGACTCTCATGGGCTTGTGCACGGTCCCCCCATCTCAGGCTGGAAAATGGCTCTAATACCATTTGTAACGACCCATCCTTCATGACACAACGCGTTTTAAAGCCGTGATGGCTATAAATCTATCAAAACTTCACAATTAAGCGTACTTCTGCTAGAGTAGTACTGGGATGGGTGATCTCCTGGGAAGCTTGGTTCGGAGGAGCCAAAAACGGGCAATATTGTGTCATTGGGGATGAGTCGTTACAGAGACAGACAGAGAGAGAGAGAGAGAGATGATGTTGAAAAGTTGTGGAAAAAAAGCATGTCATATACGTCTCTTGCTTTTAAACTATTTTCAAAAAGTAGAAAAAACAAATTAGTGAGTAGTTCTACTTCAAACAAGTTTCGACATTCCATTTAAGCTTGCTTTTGCAACAATTGAAGACTACCTTTGATTTGTAAATATGCAGTCCACAATGACTAAAGAGCTCCTTGTAGTATAAATCAGACCTGGTTATGCTTCGATCTTCATTGTCCAGCACAAATCCTACAAACCAGGTACAATTAGTTTAGAGGTATCCATTTTGCCACTGCAACAAATTTCTACCTCATAGGCCCAAGCCAACAGCCAGGTATATTTCAAATTGAAAGATGAACAAATGAACTATAACATAGTTAATTGGTGCAAAAATGGAATTTAATTTGTCATCTGTCTCACACATGTTAAGATTTAGTTAAGAAGGTTCTTCAATCAGATGAAGGCTTAATCAATTGTGTAGAAGGCTCATACACATCTGTAAATTGTGCAGTTCACGAAGTAGCACTATCATACTAGTTAGGAGTGCTGGACTTTACAGGGCAGTTCAATTTTGGTCATTATTTATGGCACTCCGATGCTACACCAATCACTTTCTGGAATAGAAAGGAAGAAGATGCAGAAGATTTACTAATCTTATCACATTCGAAGGATATTTTATTTCAGGATCTTTTAAAAAGTTAAATCATTTTTTATTTTATGGGAACAATTTCTCGTGGAAATTTCACTTTTTAAGTTTCCCATTCAGGTTAGATTCAAATTCTCAAAATTAAAAATTAGGTCTTTAGAGGCTATAATATGTCCTACCAATATGGGCGTATCGATTTGGGTCCTTTAAGGGTGCTTATGGCTAGAAATAAACCCACATAGAGGATCAAATAGTGATGTCACAGAGGTAACAAGTTTTGGTGAATAAAAAGAGATAAATGCATTCCTGGTCCTTGTGGTTTGAAGTTTTGATAAATAGCTTCCTAAGTTTTAACAAGTGATCAATCACTGCCAGGGGTAAGCAAAAAAGAACAAATTTGTCACTGCCGTTAGAAAAATTGACAGAATCAGGTAATGTGTCTGCCACCCATGGAAAAGACGACGAATTCAAATGTGGGTTAGTATTTTTTGGGGATATTATTTTTAGAGTTATTTCATTCTTAGGGGAATACCTATTACTTACATTTTCAAAATGAATAGCCATTCCTCATTTTAGGGGGATCTCTATTTCCTAAGGAATAGTTATCCCATTCCTAGGTCTATTCCTGCGTACCAAACATGACCTAAAGGAAAAATTCGATGGAAGCTGAGGAAATTAGTGATGCAAAAGGTGAAGCATAAAATATTGGTTTATGGGGTTATTAATATTTAATTTTCAAGAGTCAGGGGTATTTTTAAATTCAGTAAATCAACATTGAAACTTCAATTATTTTAGGCAATTCAATAAATGGGTGTCACCTTAGATTATGTTAGGTAAGTCAATCAATGGGCGTTGCCCTAGAGTTTAGTGACTATTTATGTGTAATTTGTACTCCATTTGGAGAAACTTTGACGAAACAAAATTATGAGAAATTGATTCTCTTCTCTCTCCCTTTCCCCTAGCTTCTTCACTCTTTCTCCCTTCTTCCCCTTTCTCTTCCTCTGGCTTCTCTCTTTCTAGTTTCTTTCTCCTTTTTTGTCCTAAATTTACCGTGTATTTTTGTGATTATTGTTTGTCCCGCATCAAATTGTTATCAGAGCAAAAGTGTGATTGTTTTCTATCAACAATCGCATGATCCTCTACGCCCTAAGCCAGTTGCACCCTTCCACCACTAACACCTTTTAAGCCATCTTCAGTTTCCATCCCATGTCCCCATTGTTTGTTATGAGCCTGGATATTTGAGAATAATAATTTGTAAATAAAAAACAATAAAAAAAACACTTTGGCACTTCAAGGGGCCAATCCCTCCTCTAGCTCACAGTTGTTTGATGTAGAAACTTCGATACTCTATTCATGAAAGTACTTGAACTTAAATATAAACTAAATGACTTAACTGCTAGACCCACTAACACTAAGAATAACTACTGACCCAGCCCCACTACTACTAGGCGACACAACTGGCTCCACTAACTAGGACATGACACAATCCAACCATGACCCAAAACCATTCTAAATGGTTCCAGGATCCACGCTGACACAACAAACCTTTAAGTGAACTAAAAGACACTTTCACTGCTCCTTGACTAGTGCAAGACATTATCACAATTCACACGCTACTCTTTGATCCACGCAAAAGCCTTGAATAGCACAATAGCCTGCAGTCAAGTAATTGACCCGTCCATGTGGCTGATACTCACGAACCCAAGCCAATAAAACTCAAGGCCTCCAAACATGAGGCTCATAACAAACTCCTCTTTTCCACAAGGTCTGAAAATTAAAATTTGCAAATAAGTCCCTTAGCAGTCCAAACATCAATATTTCAAGAGGCGCCAATCGATCCTGTTACCCCAAATACGTGACCCACTGTACTCAGCTCATTTATGTCATTTTCAAGTAATGAGCAAACTTGCAAACTTGCTAAGCACAAAAAAGTAAAGGGCACACTTTACCCACTGCACGAAATACTTTCTTCTCCATTTTCGCCTGCTCCACCTTGGTGTAAGGTGGCTCTTTCTTGGCTGGTCTTGTAGCGAGTAGTCATAGCAGGGAGATAGTTACTTCCCAAAAAAAGTGAGAGCCCAGCCATTGTATCAAAGAGAAAACAAGCTTTGTCCTCCTTGCTATACAGGTCGACTACACGTCTAGGCATATATATATGTATGGGGTTATTAATATTTAATTTCAAGAGGCAATGGTATTTTGTAATTCAATAAATGATCGTTACCCTAAATTATTTTAGGGAATTCAATAAATGAGCATTGCCCTAGGTTACGTTAGGTAAGTCAATAAATGGGCCTTGTCCTAGGGTTTAGTAAGTGAGTCTATTTAAGTGTAATTTCTACTCCATTTGGAGGCAAACTTTGATGAAATAAAATTAAGAGAAATTGATTCTCTTCTCTCTATTTCTTCCCCCTCTTCTTTCTCTCTCTTTCCCCTAGCATCTTCCCTCTTTCTCTCTTCTTCCCCTTTCTCTTACCCCGGCCTCTCTCTTTCTAGCTTCTTTCTCTCTCCTCTTCAGTTTCTTTCTCCTTTCTTTGCCATAATTTGTTTTTGATAGGTAAGTAGAAAAATTTATAAAAAGCGTAAAGGCACCCATAAGAATACAGTAAGTATACAAAAAGAACACCAAAACAGGGAAAAAAAAGAAAAGAAAAGAAGGAAACCTGAACACCCCAACAGGAACCAACCCACAAAACCCAGAGACCATTACATCACAGCAATGGCACTCTTGCGTTTGGCCCAACTAGAACCAAAACCCCTAGCATCATAATTAATCGAGCAATCTAAGTTTTTTACCTCTTTACTCCCTTTAAACTTAGGAGTGGAGATTGAAACCTCTTGACGCTGCTCCTCGTCAACATGAGCCAATAATTCCAAAAAGCCCTTCACATTCCCATCATGAGAGACCCCCAGAGTATGGAAACATAACCTAACATCTATCGCAGCCCCGAGAGAACCACCAACCCCTTCAAAAACATCTTCCCTCGAAGATTCACCCACCTCTAAGGAAGACGACAACAAAGGAGGGCACCCAACCACTGGAGAGACCACAAGCCTCGGTGGGACACCAACGGCCATCATCTTCACACCCATAAACTGGGCCGAAGAGGGAGGAGACCCACGCACTCCAGTCGAAGGAAGGGCCACACCACTCTAGAGAAGGAAGCCACGCCGAAGAAGGCTAATCGAAGGCACCAAAAGGCGGTACCATCGTAGCACTAATCGCGGTCAAAGCCTCATCAATCAGAGAAGTGTCCAACTGAACTCCTCTGCCTACCTTTGATCTTCAGTAGTATCTCAGCACCGATTTGGACTCTGACGAGTAGATAGAAGCCCCACACTCCAACATACCCGGAAGAGAAAAGTGGAGCCTTTCACCCAAAGCGGCCGCCCCCGAAGAAACGCGAAGCCTTTCTTTGCCCTAATTTTACCGTGTATTTGTTGATTATTGTTTGTCCCGCATCAATTAGAGCTTCCTTTAGCTTCTCTAAAATTCCATTTCTTCTTCAGTGTCACAGATGAGACAGCTTTTGTAAATAATTCAATTCACCTTCTTTATATCTCTTTATTTTCACTTAAGTTGGGCCGCTTGAGATCTCCCCTTTGGGTACCCTCAAAGAACGAAGAAGAAAGAACAAAAGGAGAAGGGGAGGGGGAGTGGGAGGAGCAGGAGGAGTACTCATGGCTGTTTATTGCCTTTATCAGGACTAAGTTTGTATGACTCGTTCTCATATGAACATGACCTATAGCATCACCTTTCTCTAATAGAAAGTTCCACCTATATAACTTGTCCTCTTTCTTTTAAATATTTAAGAGAACTTATTCTCTTAAAAAAATGCTGAGGAATTTGAGTTGGAAACCTCCTATCAAACTTGTTTTAACTCAAGGCTTTGAAAAACTCATAGGGGCTTTTACCAACACCTTATGCCCAACGAAACCGACCTAACCCTAATGATTTGGTGGGTCTAGTTTTATTTTTGGGATATTTTTCAATCAGTTTCATCCTGGGACGTTGCAAAACTAATCGGGTTTTGAGTTGGTAGGTAAAATCCATACAAACTAGAATGAACTGAGGCTAGCAGCATATTCTAACTGGGTATTTTAGAAACTTACTATAGACCATCACTCCCCAACTCTGCCAGAAGAACTGCACAGACACATTGTCTACACCATATCACAACTCTGCCAAGCCAATGCCATCTCTTCTACATCAATTCCATCAAATCATCCGAATTCAAAGTTGTTGATGACCACCGTAACCATCTACAGCAGTGCCAATCACAACCCCACCAATCTCTTCTTTCAATCTTGACCATAGATGGCTCCCTTTCGCATGACTGCATGGGCACCTAGGGCATGATCCATCCATGCGAACTATGCAAAAACCCAACGCCATCCAAGCTTCTAAGTTGCGAGAGAGAATTGAACCCTAGTGAGACGCACCTACACGCATCACCACTAGGGCGAGTGAGATGGGAAAACGAGAGAGGCAAGAGACCATTGCTACATACAAGTGAGCCCAAAAGTTATCACTAGAAATTCTTAATAACCATACCATGTCACACACGTAGATTTTGATTCGTCGCCCTCAACCATTTGGGCTTGCCAATAGCCTAACCATAAGTTAAATTTCGTGAAGTACACCACTTTACTTAATTGATTGAAAATGTCAAAAATCAAAGGCATGGGATATTTTTTTAAACCATGACCTTATTCAGGGCCATATAATCAATATAGATGCATATCAAGCCATCCTTCTTCTGGAACCAAATGGAGGCACCATATAGGGCTTTGGAGATCTGGATGATGCTTGCTTCCAACAGCTCAATGACTAGTTTCCACAATTCAACCAATTTTTTTGTTGACATACGATTTGGAGCATGAGCAAGAAGTGTGGAATCGGGAAGCAGTTTGGTTTTGTAGTCAACTGCCAGCCTCAGAGGAAGTGTCTTCAATAGTTCGGGCGGCGTGACATCCCCATACTCTAACAAAACTTCCACCACCTCGGGAGAGATTTCTTCAAGTCGATCTATCTGAATTTTCCACAAAGCCGCAAGGTACGCACCTTTCTTCAGCTCATTCTATACTCAGATGATTGAAAGGACTTCTTTCCCCATTCTACTTGATATGCTTGTCACTGCATGTATAAAACAGGTTTGCTTGTCATCCATAATCAGGATCCCACCCAAAAATAGCAGAAAGCTACTTTTGCTGACACAAAATAATAGTTGCCAAGGATTAGGTCAAAATCGTCCAAAAGCATAACAAGGAAGTCAACCCTCCTAGCCCCCTCCCCAACCTTAACAAGGACAGAATTTGCAACACATAGTACATGCTAAGCTTTCAGAATCAATACTTTGATTCGACTCAGATGCTCATCTTGAGCCTAGTGCTTCCACCATCAGTGCTGCCACAAAATTGAGTGGCAACCGTTTCTAAAAAGAGATTGATTTGCAGGTTGTTTTCCTTGCTTGAATAGAGCATAGGCTTGTATTTATAATAAAGGAATTACAAGTATAATGCAATACAACTTCTGCATCATGTAGCAGAAGATAGATGATCAGTATACAGTTTAAAATTCAAACTATTTAAACCTATCTAGCTAACAAGAGATAGTCAACTAAGATAAGACTTATCTCTTAGTGTTTGAGTCTAAGTATATGACTTAAAGATCAGAAGCACAAGATCTATCTTTATCTTTAGTTGAGCAGCCGAGTGTCCTAGAGTCACTAACACGCCCCCTCAAGCTAAACGGTACAGTAGTAACGTTGAGCTTGCTTCGAAGTAGACTGAATCATGAGGATGAGAGCAGTTTGGTAAAAATGTCGGCAAGCTGGTCTTTGCTGGAAATAAACTTGATGAAGAGAGATTTCCTAGCAACCATGTCCCGAACAAAGTGAAAATCGATTTCAACATGTTTTGTTCGAGCATGGAATACCGGATTTGAAGTAAGGTAAGTCGCTCCAATATTATCACACCACAATGTTGGAGGTTGAGAGAACTGAATACCAATTTCTGAACAAAGGGAGAGTATCCATGATAATTCTGCAGTTGTATTGGCTAGGGCCTTGTATTCGGCTTCGGTGCTTGACCTAGCAACAGTTTGTTGTTTCCTGCAACTCCAAGACATAAGATTATCACAAAAAAAAATACAATAACCACCAGTCGAGCGTCGATCATCGCGACTTCCAGCCCAGTCAGCATCGGAGTAGGCTTGAATGGAGTTGACAGTGGATTTTCGGAAACAAAGACCATGCTAAATGGTTTGCTTGAGATATCTTAGAAGCCTTTTGACCGATTGCCAATGGAGATCAGTAGGTTTCTGCATAAACTGTGAGAGTTTATTAACACAATAGGATATGTCTGGTTGAGTGATGCATAAGTATTGGAGGGCTCCTATTGTGCTTCTGTATAATGTAGGATCATTAAATAAGCCTCCTTCAAAGGCAGAGAGATGTGTGGAAGAAGCCATGGGTGAGTTGACCGATTTGGCCTCAAGCATCTTGGTACGTTTGAGAATGTCCAAGATATATCGCTGTTGAGATAATAATACCCCACGAGAGTAGGGCAGCACCTCTATCCCCAAGAAGAAATGAAAAGACCCCAAGTCTTTTACTGCAAAGTCACAGTGAAGAGCAGCAAGAAGATCACGAATAGCAGCATGGTTAAAGCATGTAATAAGTATATCATCAACATAAATGAGTACTAGCATGGTATAGTTGTCCCTTCGAAGAATAAAGAGAGAAGTATCTGATCGAGAGATGCTAAAACCAAGCTGGATCAAAGCAGTGCTTAGGCGGGAATACCACGCCCTTGGAGCCTGTTTCAAACCGTACAAGGCCTTTTTCAAATTGCAAGTGTGAGTTGGGTATTGTGGATGAGCAAACCCGGGTGGTTGGATCATGTAGACATCTTTGGAGAGATTGCCATGCAGGAATGCATTTTGGATGTCTATTTGATGGATAGGCCAGCCACTTGAAATTGCAAGAGATAGAATTAATCGTACCGTTGTAGGTTTGACAACTGGGCTGTAGGTCTCACCATAATCAATACCTGGCTGTTGGTGAAATCCCTTTGCGACAAGGCGTGCCTTGTAGCGATCAATCGTACCATCAGCCTTCCTCTTCAACCGGAATACCCACTTGCAGCCAATAATATTCTGATTTGATGATGGTGGTACAAGAGTCCAGGTCTGATTTTGTAGAAGTGCATTAAATTCTACATTCATGGCACGTCTCCAATTTGGATCCTTCATAGCCGAAGTGTAACAGGTTGGCTCCATATCCTGTTTATTAGTTTCAGCAAGAAGAGCATGGGGAACAGGATAGCGAACAGTGCCATCAGTGCGTTGTCTCACTTTGATAATATTGTTCTTGGCTCGGGATACCATGGGGTGAGTAGAAACAGGGGGTTCCGGGTGTGAAGTAGAAATAGGAGGTGAAACCGGTGAGGTGGAATTAATTGGTGAGGAAATTGGAGAATATACCTGAATGGAAGGTGCAGGAGCAGAACTGGGACTTGAAGGCTGTGGGCTAGGAGCAGCTTGATGAGTAGAAGAGATCACAATCGGTTGTAATGTTGCAGGAGGAGAAATACCATGCACCTGGAGAGGAGATTGACCGTGTACCTGCAGAGGATTATGAGATTGATCCGAGGGATTGGGAGACATGAGTTTTAGTGGAAAAACATTTTCATCAAAGACAACATCCCGTGAGATGTATAGAAGTTTAGTGGGGAGATGAAAACATTTATACCCTTTATGATTAGTGCTGTACCCTAAGAATAAGCACTGTAAGGACCGTGGTTGAAGTTTATTAGAGTTGTAGGGGCGCAAATTTGGCCAACAAGCGCATCCAAAAGTACGTAAAAACAGGTAATCAGGTTTGCAGTTGAAGAGAAGTTAAAATGGGGATCGATTTTTGAGTAACGGAGTGGGCATATGATTTATTAAATAGCATGCAGTGGAAAAAGCATCATTCCAATATTGAGTAGGAACGTGTGCATGGGAGAGAATAGCAAGACCTGTTTCTACAATATGGCGATGCTTGCGCTCAACCGCACCATTTTGTTGGTGCGTGTGAGGACAAGAGATACGATGAGAAATGCCAAGAGAAATTAATAATTTGTTGAGAGGACGATATTCGCCCCCTCCCCCCCCCCCCCCCCCCCCCCCCAATTAGACTGAACAGATTTAATTTTGGATTCAAAGAAGCGTTCAACATAAGATTGAAATTTGATAAAAACTGTAGTTACATCAGCTTTACAAGAAAGTGGATATAACCACATGTAGCAACTAAAAGCATTTAGAAATGAAACATAGTACTTAGAACCATTTGTGGAGCAAGCTGGAGAGGGACCCCATACATCCGTGTAAATGAGTTCCAAGGGACACGGAGCTTGAGACTGAGACAAAGAGAAGGATAATTGCTTGCTTTTGGAGCCGAGACAAGCAGGACACAGCTCAAAATGCTTTGTGGAACTGACTGGTAGATTAAAGGACGAAATGACTTGGCGAACTAGCTTAAAGGCCGGATGGCCTAGCCTAAGGTGCCATTGAGGGAGATACGCGCTCACCAATGAGAGCAGAGGAGCACGGTTTATTCAATGTTGGAGGAATCTGGTAGAGACCATGGTTATTCGGGCCGCGAAGCAACACCTTCCCCGATCGACGATCCTTCAAGAAAAAATAGTGAGGATGGAACTCAAAGAAAGTATTAGTATCTTTTGTAAATTGATGGACTGATAACAAATTCTTTGTAATCATAGGAACATGCAAAATATTGGAGAGATCAAAATGAAGAGGAGGGGAAAAAAGACAGCCTTTGCCAATGTGATGTATAGGCAAGCCCTTACCATTGCCAATTTGGATACGATCAGATCCGGACTAGTCAGCAGCTGAGATGTTGAGGTTGGCTAAGTCTGAGGTGAGATGATGAGTGGCACCCGAGTCAGGATACCAAGCTGAATCAGAAGTGGATCCTGGTGTGGAGAGATAGGCCTGCATTGGAGATGAAGTATCATTGGAATAGGAGTTATCAAAGCAGGAGTAGCAGGTGATGGCTAGATGACCAAGTTTATTGCATATCTGGCACAGTGGGCGATTGCTGGAGTGTCTGGGACCGGATGAGCCACGGCCAGTATAGGGAAAACCACGTCCCCTGCCACGATTGAACCTGGGCGAGTGGCGAGGAGGAGAGCCACGACCAGAGGAGTTGTGGGATTGGCTACGTCCACCACGGTAGCTTCGGAAGGAAGATGATCCCTGAGATGCAACATTGGCACCTGAAACAGCAAGGTCGATGGTCTTATTGTGGGATTCCAAGCGCAGTTCATGTGCTAGTAGATGACCATAAAGTTCCTCAACAGGGAGAGGTTCAACTCGTGTTTGAACCGAGGTGACAAACGGATCGTATTCAGATCCGAGTCCAGCATGGAGAAAAGAAACCATCTCAAAATTACTGAGTAGTTTGTTCACGGCAGCCAACGCATCAGCAAGTTGCTGGAAGTGTTGATAATAATCCGTGATAGAGGAGCTGCCCTTCTTGAGAGTGGCAAGTTGGAAATGCATGTTCATGGTTCGTGCATGTGATTGGGAAGCCAATAACGTCTCTAGAGTCAGCCAAGCCTCTTGGGAGGTGGAACAACGAGTGACATAAGAGAGCATCTTCTCAGAGAGAGAAGAATTGATGGCACCGAGGATCAGCTGGTCTTGCATCTGCCAGTGGAGGAATTCCAAGTTGGGACTGACAGAGACAACACCATCTGTCGTAGTGACCAGGGTTAGAGGTGGAGAACGATGAGTTCCATCCACATATCCGAATAAATTACCCCCTTTGAGATGGGGAACAATCTGCGGAAGCCAATGATTGTAGTTGCCAGGTGTGAGTTTGAGAGGATTGAAATGGTTGAAGGTGATAAGGGTTGGGAGAGTAGGTGGGTTTGCAGCTAGGAGTGGGTTGGCAACCGGTTGTGGGTTAGGAACTAGGGGAGGAACTCCAGTTTGGTTGACAGCCATTTGAGTGGGAGTAGCGGAAGAAAAAAAATGACCTTAGTCGGTATTGGCTCTGATACCATAAAAAGAGACTGATTTGCAGGTTGTTTTCCTTGCTTGAATAGAGCATAGGCTTGTGTATTTATAATAAAGGAATTACAAGTATAATGCAATACAACTTCTGCATCATGTAGCAGAAGATAGATGATCAGTATACCGTTTAAAATTCAAACTATTTAAACCTATCTATCTAACAAGAGATAGTTGACTAAGATAAGACTTATCTCTTGGTGTTTGAGTCTAAGTATATGACTTAAAGATTAGATGCACAAGATCTATCTTTATCTTTAGTTGAGCAGCCGAGAGTCCTAGAGTCACTAACAGTATCTGACATGATTAAGGACTTCATAGAATTTGATTTCATGAGCACGTCCATTAATAACTCAACTTGAACAATTCAACCTAAGTTGAAGAGCATTTACCCTTGTTAGAATTTCAGCATCCAAATGATCTTGTCCTTCTTCAGTAACAAGAGCATTACGCCTCTCTTGTTTTGGGCATTCTATTGCCGGATGAGAACCATTTTGAATAAAGCAGCCAAGGTTGGACTTGACTTGTTTTTCCACATCTTTAGCATTTTCCTTGTTTGTATCCATTTTGCTCTGGCCTTTGGATTTTCTTATCATCGTCCGGTTTTTGCTAGCCCTTACCCTTGGATTCTCCTTTCGTGGAATTAGCTTGTCTGAAGTTGACCAAGCTATCTACTGTAGCCATGGTAGATGGAAGATCTCAAACCCTTGCCTTTGCAGCCCAGTTGAGCCTAAATTTGCAAGCTCGACATAAACTTGTAGAGTTTGTCTGCCTCCAACATGTCCTCTATGTCAAGCATCAAGGAGTTAAATTGTTTCATTCTCTCATAGACCCTATTTGTCGAAGTTTCTCGAAGGAATCCCTATTGATCGAGACAAAAGACCCTTAGTGTTTAATGTGAGAGATAAATTTATGCTGAAACTTCCTCACAAAATTCTGAGAGACCTTTCGAAATGGTGAAACGCATGGCAAAAGATAACTTATCGGCTTAAGCTGCCCGAAAAGTTGAAGGTGCAACCCACATTTTTCATGTAAACATCCTCAAGCCCTTATCATGGGGATATGGTTGATCCTGCTTGGAATAAACCAAAACGTGCACCATAAGAAGTAGAAAGAATTTTGGCCCATAAATGAGTGTCGCCAAAAGAATAATTGGGGAGTATACTTTTTTTTTTATAAGTAATTGCAATTCAATTCATTAAAAGCGCAGAGAGGCGCAACTCTTATATACAGGAAATATACAAGAGAACCCCTAAATGGGATGAGAAAAGAATAAATTTAAAAAGTCTACATAAGTAAAATCATTCAAGCGACGCTATCCAAATATATAACATATTAAGCAAACACTTCCGTAACTCCACCATTGATATCTCTACATCTTCAAAGAGCCGCGCATTCCGTTCCCGCCAAATACACCACAATAAACATAATGGAGCTAACCGCCAAACTTCTTTAGCATGACCATACCCAACCGACGCACCCCAACTAGTCAACAACTCCAACACCGTTCGTGGCATAACCCACTCTACCCCAAATAAGATAAGGATGTAACTCCAAAGATCACGAGCGACTTCACAGTGAAGCAACAGATGATCAATAGACTCTCCATTCTTCTTACACATACAATACCACTCAATCACTACGACATTCCTCTTCCGCAAGTTATTATGCGTCAAAATTTTAACCAAAACTGCTAACCATACAGAAAAAGCCACCCTAGTCAAAGCCTTAATACGCCAAATACTCTTCTACGGAAATGATGGGCCATTTTTCCTAATAAGCACTCCATAATTGGATTTCACTTCAAAAAAACCCCTTTTAGAGGGGTTCCAAACTAACTTGTCGCCCTCTCCATGTCGAATCGAAGTGGAGTAAAGCCGCTCGAAGAAAGAAAGAGCCATCTCTATCTCCCAATCCTAGATTTGCCTCGTAAAAAGAACATTCCATTGAATAACTCTGTTATGAACGACCAAGTTATCCACCACCATTGCATAAACAGAACTAGAAAGCACTGCTTCAAAGATCTATCACCACACCACCAATCATGCCAGAAACTAATATGTGACCCATCCCCCACCTCAAAACGAACAAAATTACAAAACTTCTCCCATCCCCTCCTAATATGTTCCTGCTTTTGGTGGCCAGAATCTGGTTTCGCAGGAGGAGGTGGCCTGGTGCGAGGAGGAGCAGTTCCCGATAAAGGAGTGGTCTTGCGCGATTGTCCGGCAGTCGGTGGACTGTTCCGCCTGGGAGAAAAGCCTTTTGGATCCGGTGGGTAAAGACCTCTGTGGCGATGGCTCTAATGTTCGAAAAGGCAGAGAGTGCAGTACAAGGGACTGCAATGTCTCAGTCTACAGAAAGATCCTCAAACAGGTTGGAGTTTGGCTGGATTGGGTGAGTGGGTCTAACGTGGGCTGGAGCAGGATTTCTTCTGTTGGGCTGAAACTGGGCCGATGCAGGATCTCTTCAGCTGTGCTTAGAAGGCCACGTTGTAGGGATGGTTCTAGGAAGTTGGGCTTTAAGCCCAACCCCAAGAAGGCTAAGAGGTTTTTCCCGAATCAGGTTTTTGGTCTCGACGAAGCGAGGTTGGACTCTGGAATGTCGGGTTTGGGCTCTTCGGCGCCGGAAGCCTTGGACAGGTTGACTTCTACTCTTCCGATGTTCAAGTTAGGCTCGTCGTGGATGGGGGGTTCTTCTCCGGTGGAGAATCCGGCTTTCTCCGCTCAACCTGTTTTGGCCCGGCAAGATGGGTCTAGGTCGGAGGTGAAGACGACAACTGGCATGGGTGGAGGGCTGTCGGATACTGGCGAGTTCTCCAGCGCAAGTCCTAGCTTGTGCACGGCGGTGGTTGAAGATCCTTTTGCCTCAGTGTGTGCAGCGAAGCCCAACCTGCGATCGGAAGTGTCTGTTTGTGACTTAACCCTGTGTCTGCTTGGGGGGCTGGATTCGGACTCTAAAGGATTTGAGTTTCCCTCTTTGGAGGCGGATGCGTTGGGAGAGAGGATTCATTTGTCTCTTCCGGTGATGGCGGACAGTGGGGCTCCCATTTACCCGTCCGAAACAAAATCAGTCATGAGGTATCAGCGGAAATCGAAGGCCAAAGCGATTAAGTTGGATATTTCCCTGATTGATGAGGCAGTGACAGCTTTGAGTTCGCCGATGACGCAGTGTTTGGGTACTTCTTCTCAGGCTTCGGACTGGTCTGTGGTTCAGAATCTGCCGATGCCAAGTGGGGGAGTGGGGCTACGGCGTGGGTTCCTTCTCTCGAGAGTTCCCTCCCCCTTGAGCGGCTGCAAATCGATGACCATTGACAAGGGTGAGACTCCCAACTCGAATGGCTTGATCCAATCTCAGGAGTGGCCGGTAGGGTTTAGCCCATCTGGGGAGATTGTTTTGTGGGATCAGGGAGAGGAAGGTGACTTTCCTCACCCATTGGGCGTTATTCCTCCCGACTTACATTTGGAGTGGGAGTTGGATGGTGCTGAGGATGAAGATTTGGCCCTGACTTTGTTGGATGCCATTGAGGAAGATTTTCATCGGGGTAGTAAGGGGAAGCGGGATAAGATCAAAGGAAAGAGAGAACTGCAGAATCTGAAGAGCTCCGAGTGTGCCTTCTAGGAGTAGAAGAGGAAAGGCTCAGGTTCTGTAGTTTGTGGGTTGTTTGTGGACTACGGGTGTTGTGTTTTAGGGTGTTGGTTCCTGTGGGTTTTTGGGTGGGTTTCTTGTGTGTTCCTTGAGGGTTGGGTTGGGGTTCTTTGTTCTTGTAGGTTTAGGTTCTCGTGGGTTTGTTTGGTGGGCTTCTTTCTTTCTTTTTTTGGGCTGTTTTTTTTCGATTTCCAGCTTTGCGTTTTCTCTTGTATACTACCGGTGTACTAAGGGGCACCTGACGCTTTTAATAAAGTCAGTTTATTACTTATCAAAAAAAATATGTTTCTACACACCCATTCCAAAGGAACCCGACACCTCTTTCGAACACCACCCACCCTTTAGACTCTCAAATTTTGCGTCAATCACCAATCGCCATAAAACCTCTCTCCCTACCATATCTCCACAACCATTTATCCAGAAGAGCTTGATTAAACTGGGAAGTTGTGAACTCCCAACCCACCCGAATGCAAAGGAGTACAAATCCTGTTCCATTTCGCTAAATGAAATTTGGCCTCATCTCCAATAAAAGTTAAAGGATCTCTCGAAGTCAAGGCAATGTGAGAGAGAGATATGACCCTCTAGCAGCTCGAAGAACAAGTGACCATCTGCCTAGCCACTCTTCCGACAAGAACGCCAAATCCTTTTGGTAGGGGCGGTTTGTCGCAACCATGAGTTGACTGCCTTGGTTGCAGCATAGGTGGCACTTCTAGTCACAAGGCCTTGGACATGAGGGAGGCACACCGTGGGCCCAATAGTCACTACAAGTTGGTGCTCGAATCAAGCGGCAAGTGATGCTACTACCTCTTATTGAATGGTTATAACTCTTCCACTCACAGGTTGCTAGAGCGAAGCCTTAGCAAGTTGCAGGTACAATTGTGCAAGAGAAGGTCTACGAATGGAGCTCAATGTTGGCTAGCTAACCATGAACACGAGAACTAGGCTGGGGCTTAGTTGTGCGGGTGTGATGACCCTGTGAGCTAAATCAAAGAAATTTTGGTGACGGCATGGCATGCGATAAGCTCCCCCACACCTGTTCAAGCCAAGAGCAACAGTAAATCTAAGAATAGGTTGGTCATGTACTACCTCGACAATCTTGGACCACATAGAAGGCTCGGCTTGCTGGAAAGCAAGATTTAGTGAACTAGCAAGCAGTGTACAATTGGCAACACTGGCCTGTCAGCATGCTATGAGATCATCGTGGAAGCATGCAAGTTACTGTCATGGACCTGCCGTGATCATGGAGATGCAAGCCTTCTACAGGAATTGGGCGTGCAAGAGGGCTTCTTGGGTGTAGCAGTAACTCATCAGAGTTGTTGTTGCAAGATGCTACTATTGCTGCCTGCATGGAGGTGGCATGTGATAAAGGGCAAAGTTGCTGCTGGATGCTTTGTATGGACTTAACTTGTGGCAATCTACAAAATGCCATTTGATTCTAGTGAAGAAGGAAGAGTAATGGAATCCTACTATTAATTCTTAATTTTTTTTTTTTTGGCTTTGATGTCTTCTTCCCCACTAAGAGGTTACAATTCAAATCCTCTAATTAATTTTTTTTTTTATATAAGTGAATTATATTATAAAAAAGCACAGATTGACGCAACCCAAAGTACACATGATGTATACATGATACCCCTAATTCAAAGATAAATGAGAGCACATCTAGAAAATCAGAATAAGAACACTCAGACATAGGTTGTATCTTCACTCTCCACATAAACAAGGTTTGTATCACCAACTTCTTCAAATTAATCAAACCAATCTCACAATCTTCAAAACTGTGTGCATTCCATTCCTTCAATAGACACCACATCAAACACAATGGAGCCATTCGCCAAATTAGTATGAACAACCGGTTGCCCTTTTGCCCCCTCCAACTCCGCAACATCTCTTTTACCGATCGCGACATTACCCACACAACACCAAACAACTACAAGATTGCACTACACAATTCTGTTGCAACTATACAATGCAGGAACAAATGATCAATGGACTCTCCACAAGTGTTACACATATAGCACCACTCCATCAAAATAATATTCCTCTTGCGTAAATTATCCAAAGTTCAAATTTTTCCTAAAGTCACCGTCCACACAAAGAAAGCCACTCTCGGGGGAACCTTAACTTTCCAAATACTCTTCCACGGAAAAGAAGACTGTATAGGACTAGATAATACCTTATAGTAAGACTTCACTTCAAATGATTTTCTTTTTGCTAGAATCCAACAAATTTATCCTCCCCTTCACACCTTACTTTAAGAGAATACATCTCAAAAAATCTAGAAACCACTTCCACCTCCCAATCATGTACAGGTCACATAAACAAAATATTCCACATAATTGTATCATTTTGTATCTACATATTCTCCTCCACCCATGCATCCTTACCACATGCAATAATAAATAGCTCTGGAAAAAGAGTCTCAAAGGTAATCCCCACACCACACATCATGCCAAAACAAGATTTAGAACCATCTCCGACCTCATATCTCACATGAGCTGCAAAAGCATCCCATCCCCTCCGAATACATTTCCATACTCCTACTCCAAAAGAAACTCCAACCTCCTTTGAGCACCAACCACCCCTCATACTCTCATATTTAATATCCGCCACCTTTCTCCAAAGAGCATCCCTTTCCATAGCAAACCACCATAGCCACTTACCCAGCAAAGCTTTGTTAAACCGAATCATATTTTTCACTCCTAACCCCCCCCCCCCCTAAAAAAAAAAAAAAAACTTTGATGAACAAATCGTAGACCAATTAACCAAGTGGAATTTAAACTCATCTCCAATACCTCTCGAAGGAAGTCCCTCTGAAGTTTTTCCAAACAATTAGCCACTCCCACTGGAATAGGAAAGAGAGACAAAATGTTGGTAAATTTGAAAGAGTACTATTAATTAATGTTCACCTCCCACCCTTAGATAAATACAATCTCTTCCACCCCGCTAATCTATTTTCCATCTTCTCAATAATGCTATTTCAAATATTAGAATCCTTATACTTAGCACACAAAGGAAGACCCAAATACTTTATAGGAAGCAAAGCCACACCGTACCCAAGAATGCTAGCCAACTCCTCCACATCCCCTACCTCACCTACAGGAACTATCTCGGATTTAGACAAGTTGATTTTCAGCCCCGAAACCACTTCAAAACATAGCAGCAAACATCTTAGATCTCGAAATTGTTCAACATTAAGGTCACAAAAGATCAAGGTATCATCTGCAAAGAGCTGGATATGATTGCAAAGGAGAGACTATTATCCGAAGATGAAAATATTAAGAGAGAAGAATACTCTAGAAGTTTAGAGTGGAGTATTTATCTTGAAGAAGTTAGTTGGCGACAAAAATCAAGGGCCTTGTGGTTAAAAGAGGGTGATAATAATATGAAGTTCTTCCATCGTTTGGCAAATTCGCACACGAGACACAATTCGATTGAGTCACTAGTGGTTGATGGGCATCTGACTGATGAGTTAACAGTTATTTAGGATCACATTGTGGATTTCTACAAAAAGTTGTAGTGTGAGCAATATCAATGTAGACCAAGGGAAAATGATTTATCTTTTCTTTCCATTGATGATAGGGAAAGACTATGAATGGAACAAGAGTTCGAGGAATGTGAAGTTTGGGAGGTAGTGAGGAATTTCATAGGCGATAAGGCCCCGGGTCCTGATGGATTTACAATGGAATTTTTTCAAAAGTATTGGTAGGTTTTAAAGGTTGATATTATTGTGGTTCTTAAGGAATTTCATAACAGTGGAAAATTCGAGAAAAGTCTAAACGCTACTTTTATTTCACTTATTCCGAAGAAAGCCGAAGTAATGGAAATCAAGGATTTTCTACCAATGAATTTAATAGGTGGAATGTACAAAATCATTTTGAAGGTACTGACAAACAGGTTGAAGTCCAACGTTGGTGAAGATTGTTTCTCACTCTCAGATTGCATTTATCAAGGGGAGACAAATCCTAGACTCTGCATTGGTGGCTAATGAATGCTTGGATAGCTGGCTTCGCTCTAGAGCACCAGGTATTATTTGTAAATTGGATTTGGAGAAGGCCTATGACCATGTAAATTGGGAGTTTTTGCTTTATTTGTTCAAGAGATGTGATTTTGGGGAGAGATGGCGAGGTTGGATTGCTTATTGTATCTCAACTGTCCGTTTCTCTATCATCATTAATGGGTCGCCTTCAGGGTTTTTAGTAGTTAACAAGGACTACCACAAGAGGCTTTAAGCCGGATGTTGTCTAAAATGGTGGAAAGCGAGCGACTCTGTGGGTTCTCCGTAGGCTCGAGATATCAGGAAGCTATGATTATGTCCCATTTGTTATTTGCAGATGATATCTTGATCTTTTGTGAGCCTCATTGAACAATTCCGACATTTGAGATCCTTGCTGCTATGTTTTGAAGCAGTTTCGAGGCTGAAAATCAACTTGTCTAAGTCCGAGATTGTTCCTGTAGGTGAAGTAGGGGATGCGGAGTGGTTGGCTAGCATTCTTGGATGCGGTGTGGCTTCAATTCGTATAAAGTATTTGGGTCTTCCTTTGGAAGCTAAGTATAAGGATTCATTATTGAGAAGATGGAAAATAGATTGGCGGGGTGGAAGAGGTTGTTTTTATCAAATGATGGGAGGTTAACATTGATCAATAGTACTCTTTCGAGTTTGCTAACATATTTTTTGTCCCACTTCCCTATTCCAGTGGGAGTGGCTAATTGTTTGGTAAAACTTCAGAAGAATTTCCTTTGGGAGGTATTGGAGATGAGTTTAAATTCCATCTGGTTAATTGGTCTACGATTTGTTCACCGAAGGTTTCGGAGGGGTTAGGAGTGACAAATATGATTCAGTTTAATAGAGTTTTGCTGGGTAAGTGGCTATTGCGGTTTGCTATGGAAATGGATGCTATTTGGAGAAAGGTGGTGGATATTAAATATGGTAGTATGAGGGGTGGTTGGTGTTCTAAGGTTGGGGGTCCTTTTGGAGTGAGAGTGTGGAAATGTATTCGGAGGGGTTGGGATGCTTTTGCAGCTTGTGAGATATGAGATTGGAGATGGTTCTAGAGTCTTGTTTTGGCATGATGTGTGGTGTGGGGATTTACCTTTGAAGATTCTTTTTCCAGAACTATTTACTATTGTGTGTGGTAAGAATACATGGGTGGCGGAGAATATGCAGAGACAAAATGGTAACATTCTGTGGAATATTTTGTTTACTCAACCTGTGTACATGATTGGGATGTGGAAGTGGTCTCTAGATTTTTTGAGATGATGTATTCTCTTAAAGGAAGGTATGAAGGAGAGGATAAAATTTGTTGGATTCCTTCGAGAAAGAAATCATTTGAAGTGAAGTCTTACTATAAGGTAATATCTATTCCTATACATTCTTCTTTTCCTTGGAATAGTATTTGGAAAGTTATGGTTCCTCCGAGAGTGGCTTTCTTTGTATGAACGGCGACTTTAAAGAAATTTTAACTTTAGATAATTTACGCAAGAGGAATATTATTGTGATGGAGTGGTTCTATGTGTAAGACTTGTGGATAGTCCATTGATCATTTGTTCATAACTGTATGGTTGCTCCAGAATTGTGGAGTACGATAATGTAGCTACTTGGTGTTGTGTGGGTTATGCCTAGATCGGTGATAGGGATGTTGGGGAGTTGGAGAGGGCAAAGGCGCAACAGGTTGTTGGTGCCGATTTGGAGAATGGCTCTGTAGTGTTTGATGTGGTGTTTATGGAAGGAATGGAATGCATGCTGCATGCAATTTTGAAGATTATAAGACTGGTTCACTTAATTTGAAGAAGTTGGTAATACAAACATTGTTCATGCGTAGAGTAATGATATAGTCTATGTCTGATTGTTATTCTGATTTTTTAGATTATTTTTGTTTTTTGATAAGTAATGTCAATTCATTAATAAAGCGCAGAGGGGCCCAACTGTAATACACAAGAAGTATACAAGAGTGCCCCTAATAGGTGTTAAATCACCACTTATCCCAAAAGCTTAAATTGATAGGAAGAGGTAAATTTAATCACTTAATCAATACTTTAACACTCCCCCTCACGTGTGGGCTTAGACTTCCTTTTAATAGGTGAGGCCCAACACGTGGAATATTTTAATTAAAATGGAAGGTAAATAACGGAGTCAAGATTCGAACTCAGGACCTTTAGCTCTGATACCATATTAAATCACCACTTATCCCAAAAGCTTAAGCTGATAGGAAGAGGTAAATTTAATCACTTAATCAATACTTTAACAATAGGAACGAACAGAAAATAAATGTAAAAAATCTGCATAAGTAAAAACATTCAAGCTATGCTGAGATGCTATCCAAATATACAACGTGTTGAGCAAATGCTTCCTTAGTTCCACCATCGATGTCTCTACTTCTTCAAAACGTCACGCATTCCGCTCCTGCCAAATACACCACATTAAACACAAAGGAACTAATAGCCAAACTTCCTTTGTTGGACCATTACCCAAACGACGCACCCCAACTAATCAACAATTCCAACACTATTCGTGGCATAACCCACTCTACCCCAAATAAAGTAAAAATGTAACTCCATAGATCTCAAGCAACTTCGCAATAAAGTAACAAATGTTCTATTGACTCCCCATTGTTTTTACACATACAGCACCACTTTATCACCACGACATTCCGCTTTCGCAAATTGTCATGTGTCAAAATTTTACCTAAAGCTGTTGTTCATACAAAGAAAGCCATCCTTGCCAGAGCCTTAACACGCCATATACTCTTCCACGGATATGAAGGGCCATCTTTCCTATATTTAACACTTGATAATAGGACTTCACTTCAAATAAACCCCTTTTGGAGAGGTTCCAAATTAACCTGTCATCCTCTCTATGTCGAACCGAAATAGAATAAAGCCAAGCGAAGAAAGAAAGTACCATCTCCATCTCCCAATCCTAAACTAGACACGTAAAAATAACATTCCACTAAATAAATCCATTTTGAGCAACCAAGTTTTCTGCCACCATCACATCTTTATTCCTCACAATACTAAACAAATCTGGAAAACATTGCTTCAAAGATCTCTCCCCACACCACCAATCATGCCAAAAACTTACATGAGACCCATCCCCAACCTCAAAACAAACAAAATTGCTAAACTTATCTCATCCCCTCCTAATATGTTTCCACACACCCACTCCAAAAGTACCCAACACCTCTTTTGAACACCACCCACCCTTTAGACACTCAAATTTGACGTCAATCACCAAACGCCATAATGCTTCTCTCTCCCTACCATACCGCCACAACCATTTCCCAAGAAGAGCTTGATTAAACTGGACGAAATTGTGAACTCCCAACCCACTTGAATGCAATGAAGTACATATCTTGTTCCAATTCACTAAATGAAATTTGGCCTCATCTCCAATGCCACCCCAAAGAAAATCCCTTTGAAGTTTATTAAGACGATTAGGCACACCCATTGGAATAGGAAACGACAAGTAATACATTGGAAGGTTGGAAAGAGTACTTTTAAGAAGAGTCAACCGACCACCCTTCAACAAATACATTCGCTTCCATCCAACCAACTTTCGTTCCATTTTCTCAATGACACCATTCCAAATAGACACAGCTTTATAAGAAGCACCCAACGGCAAACCCAAGTACTTCATAGGCAAAGATGCGACCCGACATCCAAGGAGTTGTGCCAACCCTTCGACATCCTCTACCTCTCCAATAGGAACAATTTCTGATTTTTCTAAATTAATCCTCAATCTTGAAGCTGCCTTACAACATAAGAAGATACACCGCAGATGTCAAATTTGTTCTTGCGCACCACAAAAAATTAACGTGTCATTGGCAAACAGTAAATGATTCAAAATTAAAGCTTCAGAATCCCTATGTCCCATTGAAAACCCTGTCAAATGACCCTGATCCATTGCAGCAATCAACATCCGGCTCAAAGCCTCCATAACCACAACAAACAATAAAGGTGAAAGTGGATCCCCTTGTCGCAACCCACGAGTGCTATTAAAAAAACCCGACGGGGTTCCATTCTTAAGAATAGAAAATCTCACCGTAGAAATACAAAATCGCATCCAAGCCCTCCATTTCTTCCCAAAACCACACCGATGCAGCAAATAGAGCAAGAAGTCCCCAATTCACATGATCATATGCCTTTTCCAAATCCAGCTTACACAGCAGCCCAAATTCCCCCGAACAAATTTGACTATCCAAGCATTCATTAGCAATAAGCACTAAATCCAAAATTTGTCGACCGCCAATAAATGCATTCTGTGTGTTTGAGATAATTTTTCCCAATACTAACTTAACCCTGTTCGATAGAACTTTGGAAATAATCTTATACATCCCCCTCACCAAACTAATAGGGTGAAAATCTTTCACATCCATAGCACAAGTCTTCTTTGGAATTAGAGAAACAAAAGTAGCATTTAGACTCTTTTCAAACTGACCTCGATTATGAAATTCTGCAAAAACAGCCATAAGATCATCTTTTACAATTTCCCAACACTTCTGAAAGAAAGCCATTGTGAAGCCGTCTGGTTCCGAAGCCTTATCTCCATTCAAATCCTTGACTACATCCCACACCTCCTTCTCCTCAAACTATCTTTCTAACCTAATACTTTCATCCGCATTAATGGATAGGAAAGATAGACCATTCACCCTTGGCCTCCAAGAACATCGCTCAAAATACAGTTTGTTGTAATACTGGACTATATGCTCTTGGATCTCCACAGGATTCTTGGACGTTGCACCATATATATTCAAAGAGTCAACATGATTGAATTTACAATGTGAGTTGGCCACCCTGTGAAAAAATTTTGTGTTCTTGTCCCCCTCCTTCAACCACAAAGCTTGTGATTTCCGTCTCCAGTTCATTTCGTCAAATAGAAGAGTTTTTGTGTTCTTTCTCTTTGGATTAGGGGTATCACGTCTACATCCTATGTACTTTGGGTTGCGCACCTCTATGCTTTTTTTGTAATATACTTTAGTTATTAAAAAAAAAAAAAAAAAAAAAAAAAAACACCATAATCAGATGCCCTCACCGCCTTATATCCTTTCAAAGACTTTACAAATCCCACTTCATAATTCCATGCAATTCAGTGCACCTTTCTTCTATATGCATCAATCAATCTTCTAGGGTTTTTCTAACATTAAATTATTTTGATAGCATATAAGAATAAAATATATCAAAAAAAGTTGCATAATACTCACATTCAATCCTAATATCTCAGTAAATATACTTGGCCTTTGAAATCTCAAACTCCATCCTACACTCTGGATGTATATTAAAGTTTTGAAAATGCTAGAAATATGAATGAAAACTATTGAATCAGACTAGAGAATTGTTACTAAGTTTGGTTATGTACTTTTAATAGTTAAGTTTGTACCTTCTTAGACTTGCTTGAAAGTGCATGAGTTGAAGCTATATTTTGGCAATGATATATTACATTTTTTTCTCTCTTAAAGTATTATATCCTGGACACATATTTGAGAATTTAGTTAGAAATGTAATAAATGAACCCTCTATGAATCACTTGAATACCATAAGACACTCAGCTTTTAAGAACCACAGAAGCTATACAGATGAAAGAAAATGGCATCCACTTAGAGCTTGTAGGGTGCAAACGTAAGTTACTGCATCATAAAGTACCCTTAACGAAAATTTCAGCATAAATAGAGTAATAGAAAACAAATAGGAAGCATACCAGTTCTTGCTATATTCTCTTTCAGGACGATAAAGCCACCAGGTTTAAGGCCAGCCTAGAAGTAACTTATAAGTTAGTGCCACTAAAGTGCAGCAGTTACTGATGTTCATTAGAATATTTATGAAGCCAAACTATGTTTTTTTTTTAATGAATATTGAAGTCCAACTATGTGAAAAACAAATTGTATAAACTATAAAGGTATAGGTTGCAGCATATATACATGGGGGGGGGAATTTTTTTTTTTGATAAGTAAGAGAATTTCATTAAAAAAGCGTAAGGCGCCCCTAAGTACACAGGATGTATACACATAAGCAACTCAGCTAGCCCACATAAAAAACCCAATAAAACCACAAGGAACCCACAAGAAAACCCCTAAAAAGCATAATAGAAACCTTCACAAAACAAAAGAAACCCCCAAAAGAAACCCCCAATAGTATATTGTATTGCATCCTATGCAGTACATTATGTTAGTGAAAATAGAAGTTTCAGAAGAAAGTTTAAAACATGGAAAGCATGAGAACATTGCTTAAGTAATCAGGTCATTGGTATAGCAAATCAAAGTTCTTGGTTACCTTGACAGTTTGAAGAAGAGAGTGTTCTAGTTGCAATACTAGTAACAATTTTTTTTTGATAAGTTGCAATACTAGTAACAATTGCAGGGAAGGGTTATTTGTTATTTTATATTACAGCATAGATATGCTGAGAGGGATGCTTTAATGCATGGTTCTGAAGATGGAAATTCTATGCAACTAGTAACAATTGCAGGAAAGGGTTATATGTGATTTTATGTTACAGCATATAGATATGCTGAGAAGAGAAGGGTGCTTTAATGCATGGTTCTGAAGATCGAAATTCTATGGAACTAGGATATACTACTTGAAATCAACTATACATTCAAAACAGAGATATCGTGTGATGGGGGAACTTGAGATGGTGCTTCATTGAATCCTAGTCCTTCGAGTTCGCGGTGGAGGAGGGGACTTCAATTTTACGGATTTATGAAAGAAGGGTAACCTTTGGTCAAACTTTTTTACCCTTCAATCTTTTTGCATAAAGTCAGTCTATCATGGATGCTAGCCACCATGGAGGTTCTGTTTCAACTGTTGGGGATGAAGGAATTTGTGAAATCTTCCAGGGTTGGAAACACAAGCCTCCCTCGCCCAGCGTTGTTCTAATAAGCATTGGGTGTTCCCTAGCTATGGCGGAGTATCGTGGGGACAGTCGGAGAGGATATATTGTCATACCGGAAGGAAGAGATGGAAAGGGTTGTAGAGCTTTTGCCTTCGAGTTGCGTTCTAGAATTGTTCCACTATTTACAAGACAATGGGGCTAGAGTTAGGTCAACTGGGAAACTGACGTGGGACAGAACTAAGATTGTTCTGACAGCGTATGATGGCAACAAAAACTATGAATTGAAGATAGAAAAGGGAATTCAAAAAGAGAAAATAACAATTTGGGAAGAGAAAACTCATTGCCCCAAATAAGCAAACAGAGAAGTGGGGGTTAGGAGGAGGAGCAAGTGGGGTCATTTCAGGTGGAGGAAAGTGTTGCTCGGGGGCAATACTCACGTTGTTCCTAACCAGTTTCTTCTTATTTGGTATGGTGGCAGTTGGAATAATAATGCAGGCTTGGTTGAGGTTCCTTCTATGGGTGGGCATAACAAACAGTTCAGGCGTTTGTCAGCCTTTGAATCTATTTCCTAAATGTAAATGAAGTGCTAGGTTCCTCCGCACCAGAATTGCCAGTGGGTATTACAAAAATTCAAGGGTTTTCGAAACAGAATTATTAAAGTGGCTTTGCTCACTGCCATCGAGGAGAGTCGCAACTAGAAAAATCCGATTAGATCCCCCATTTCTTTTTCTAAGTCAATGAATAGAAGAAACTGTGAATTAAAAAGATTATCATATTCTATCAATTAGGACCTTACAAGAGGTTACTCTAGTCAGGGCAAAGGTAAGGGAGGGTTTCATCTTGCTCTTTAAGCCCAAAAATTTTGTCTTGGATGTTAGAGGGTTGAATGAGAGAGATAAACGTCTAAGGATTAGGAATCAACTCAAAGGATGGAACACTGACATTGTTTGTTTACAAGAAACTAAAATGGAGCATCTGTTAAGGGTTGTTATGCGTAGTTTTTGGGAGCTATCAACATGTGGATTGGTGTTACTTGGGGCCTAGAGCAACTTCTAGTGGGATTTTGCTTGTGTTGGATAGGAGGGTAATGGAAAAAATTGTGTGGGGGAATTTACTATTACTTGTTCCTTTCGAAATGTAGTTGATAATTTTATTTGGCTTTTTATGGGTGTTTATGGTCATAATGTCAACGTTGATAGAAGGTTGTTATGGGATGAACTGGCAGGGTTGCTTAGTTGGTGGAATTTATTGGGGTGATTTCAACATCATCCACTATCCGAGTGCGAGATCAAGTGATACTAATTCTTCCCCAACTATGGTGTTTTCTGAGTTCATTTTTTAACAGGGTCTTATGGATATCCCTCTTGTAGGTAGAAATTTTACATGGTCTAATAACTATGATCCTCCCTCGTGGTCCAAAATTGATAAGTTTCTTCTCTCTTGATTGGGAAGCCCAATTTCCAAATGTTTCTTAGAGGAGGCTCCCTAGATTATTATCGGATCATTTTTCTATTTTGCTTGATTATGGAGAAGTTTAATGGAGTATGCAGCATTTCAAGTTTAAGAATATGTGGTTAAAATCATATGGCGTGTTAAGGCTCCAACAAGGGTGGCCTTCTTCGTTTGGTCAGCTGCTTTGGGCAAAATATTGATGCATGATAACTTGCGTAAGAGGAAGGTGATAGTAATTGAGTGGTGTTGTTTATGTAAGAAGAGTGGGGAGTCTATTGATCACTTGTTGCTTCACTGCGAGGTCGCGCAGGCTCTTTGGAGCTACGTCCTTATTTTATTTGGGGTTGAGTGGGTTATGCCACGTACGGTGTTGGAGTTGCTGAATTGTTGGGGGGCGGCGCTTGGGGGTGGTCATGCTATAGAGGCTTGGCGGTTAGCTCCTTTATGCTTGCTGTGGTGTATTTGGAGGGAGCGGAATGCTCGGCTGTTTGAAGATGTAGAGACATCCATGGTGGAGCTACGGAAGCAGTTGCTCAATACTTTATATTTTTGGATAGCGCCCTATCTTAGTTTGAGTGCTTTTACTTATGTAAAATTTTTAAATTTATTCTTTGTTCGTCCCTGTTAGGGGTCTCTTGTATACTTCCCGTGTATAAGGGTTGCGCCCTTTTGCGTTTTTTTATATAATTGCAATTACTTATCAAAAAAAAAAATCATATGGCTTTGTGGAAAAGGTGAAACAATGGTGGATGTCTTAAAACTTTCAAGGTTCCTCTAATTTTATCATGGCGCATAAATTGAAAGCTTTGAAAATTGACTTGAAAAAATGGATTAAGGATATTTTAACTTCGTTTTTTCATACTTTGTATATTTGGACGATGGCTTTTTTGCCCCCACTATCGATTAGTTTTGTAGATTTCCTTGTCCATTTTTTTTTTTTTGATAAGTAATTGAAATTCAGTTCATTAAAAGCGTAAAGAAGTGCAACCCTATACACGGAAAGTATACAAGAGAGCTCCTAAATGAGACGAGAAGAGAATAAATTTAAAAAGTCTACAAAAGTAAAAGCATTCAAGCAATGATGGGGCGCTATCCAAATATACAACATATTAAGCAAATGCTTCTGTAGCTCTACCATTGATGTCTCTACATCTTCAAAGAACCGCACATTCCGTTCCCGCCAAATACACCACAATAAACACAATAGAGCTAACCGCCAAGCTTCTTTAGCATGACCATACCCAATCGACGCAACCAACTAGTCAACAACTCCAACACTGTCCGTGGCATCACCCACTCTACCCCAAATAGGACGAGAATGTAACTCCAAAGATCACAGGCGACTTCGCAGTGAAGCAACAAATGATCAATAGACTCCCTATTCTTCTCCATTTTTCTTTTCCTAGTTAGGTGTTTCCTTTTGTATACTTCCAGTGTACTCAGGGGCGCCTTACGCTTTCAATAAGACTAAATCTACTTATCAAAAAAAAAAAATTGGGTTGAGGAGGTACTTGAGAAGGAAAAAAGGCTCACTTGGACAAACTCTAGGGTCTTGATGCTATTGTAGAAGGAAGAACTTTATTTGATTACAATAATTTGAGAAAGGCTGAAGTTATTAGTGACTTGGAGAGGACTACTCCATCGGAAGAAGTGAGTTGGAAACAGAAATTGAGGATACTTTGGTTGAGAGAGGGTCATAAGAATACAAAACTTTTACATCAACTAGCTAATTCAAACAGACATAACAATTCCTTTAAATCTTTAGATGTTAATGGCACGGTTTCTTTTGATGTTATAGAAATTAGAGAACATATTTTGTGGTTTTACAATCGTTTTTATTCTGAACAGTTCAGTTGGCAACCTAATTTGCACAGTGTTCATTTTGATTCTATTCGTAATGAGGAGGCTAGTTGGATGGAGAGAGCTTTTGAGAAGAGTGAGAATTTTGCGGTGGTGGAAGCTATGAACGATGATAACTGGGGCCATGACGGTTTTTCTTTGGCTTTCTTTTAGACTTGTTGGGAGGTTCTCAAATAAGATATCATGAATGTTCTCCATGAGTTCCATGTTAAAGGTAAGTTTGAAAGAAGCCTGAATACAACCTTTTTTGCCCTCATTCCTAAGAAAGCAGGGGCGGTGGATATTAAGGATTTACATCCTATTAGCCTAGTGGGCGGCGTCGATAAAATTATTTCCAAAGTCCTAGCTAACAAGTTGAAAATGGTATTAGAGAAGGTTATTTCCAAGACCCAAAATAATTTCATCAAGGGGAGACAAATTCTAGACGCTAACCTTATTGCCAATGAGGAAGTAGTTATGGCGTTACACCACAGAAAGAGAGGCTCTGTGGAGAACAGTTGTGCAAGTTAAATATGACAGCATGTGGGGAGGGAGGCATTCTAATTCGATTAGTGAGTCGTTCAAGGTGGGGGTGTGGAAAAATATAAGGAGGGGGTGGGGGGATATCTCTCAATTTATTGGATTTAAGGCGAGTGATTGTTCTATTATCATATTTTGGCATAGTGTGTAGTGTGGGGATCAGACTTCCAAGGTTGTCCTACCAGACTTGTTTGGTATTTCTCGCTTTAAAGAGGCTTCGATGGTAGATTTTTTGCAATTTTCTGACGACGCCATTCAGTGGAACATCACCTTTATAAGATCAGTGCATGATTGGGAGGTGGAGTCGATTACCTCGTTCTTTAATCATTTGTATTCTCTCAGGTTGAGACGAAGTGGTGAGGATAAGATTTGTTGGATTCCTTTCAAAA
Source organism: Alnus glutinosa (assembly GCF_958979055.1). Taxonomy (NCBI): domain Eukaryota; kingdom Viridiplantae; phylum Streptophyta; class Magnoliopsida; order Fagales; family Betulaceae; genus Alnus; species Alnus glutinosa. Next base: position 20,161,719 of record NC_084890.1, on the reverse strand, counting down.
TGCGGGTTTTTTAGATCAAATCTTATTATAGTGCGCTCTTGATTGCTCTTCCTTTCCTTAGAAGAGCATTTAGATAAATAAGGCTTTTTCGAAAATGGCGCTCTTTGTGTGGACAGACAACTTTAGGGAAGATTCTGACTATGGATAACTTGAGAAAGAGGCACATCATAATGGTAGATTGGTGTTGCTTGTGTAAGAAGAGCGTGAAAACCATTGATCATCTTTTACTCCACTATGATGTACTGAAGGATTTGTGGGAATTGATCTTGTATTTTTAGGATAGAGTGGGTCATGCCCCAGAGGGTGGTGGAGTTGTTGGCTTGTTGTAGAGGTCAATTTGGAGGACACTATAGTAGAGAAGTTTGGAAAATGATTCCTTTGTGCTTAATATGGCGTATTTGGAGAGAACGCAATGCACAAAACGAAGAAGATTGTGAGAAGACGGTGATAAAGTTGAAAGCCATTATGTTCAAATCTCTTTATGTTTGAATGGTTGCTCGCAACTGTTCGCTTTTTCTAATTTCTTGGAATTTCTTGTTTTTATGTTCTTCTTTTCCTTTGAATGTTTCTCTTGCTAAGTTATATATCTTTTTGTTACACCTGTGCTTCTTAATGAGATTGGATTACTTATCGAAAAAAAAACTAGTATCAATTGCAGGAAAGTTAGTGTAACAAAAAGATATATAACTTAGCATTTAGTCCCTTGTGTGGCAATATGGCCACAAAGGCAATCGTGTCCAAAAAAAAGGCCAGTCAAGTATTAGGAGAAAGATTAGAGACAAAGAAAAACGAAAAGCTGAAGGATGTAAAAGAAAATTCAAAGGTGTTGGACACTGCAGGGTATCATAGTCACAGAATTGCATAAATCTGAGAATTGAAGTAGTCAATTGATAATAGCCAACAATCTTTTAGTTCACACTTCATTCTTATTACTGAACCTTCCACCATCTCAAGCTAAACACTTGTAAATGTTTTGCCTTCTAATGAGTCCGAACAAATAACTAAGATGTTCATTGTTCACTCTTCTTTTTTAATTGATAAGTAAATAACTCAACATGTTCACAGTTTACACTTTTTTCACTGATAAGTTATATATGCACTTGCCACTCGTTGTCTCTAAAACCCACAACTTTACCCTCCACTGTTTCTCACAGGGAAAGGAGGTGCCATCTTAAAGAATGAAATTACCTTAGCTCTGTTAAAGAATGTCACAAAATCATCATCTGTGAGATGCCCGATACACCACTGCACCCATATAACATCATATCTTCCTTCATCGGGCGTGAATTCCTAAGATCAAGGCAAGAAACTTTCATCAAATTTGCAAAAGATTCATGCCATAAGAGGGTGTACATGTTCAGAAAAATTACTGGAAGCTATGAAAATCAAATGAAAGTTATCACCACTTTGTGTAACTTACTTTCAATATGACATTAAAAGAATGAGTTGTTATAATTTCTATTGATAGCCAACGGATGCTTAAAAAAATAAAAAAAAAATAAAAAAAAAAAAACTATTTTACGTATTTCACATATCTTCGAAATGATGTCATTTCATTGATTGTAGAACTTCAATGGTTCAATTATTTATTCACAGAACTTCTTTTAGATAGGAGCAATAGCATCTCTACTAAACTTCTTCCATTAATTTTCTCATACAAAAGTTAATCGCCCAAAAAAGTAAGGGGCATAAAATTATGTCTAGTATTTACTATTTACATTAAAAGAAATCTATTTTAAGTCATAATTATCATGGTAAATTTAGAGATGCATTGTACAAAAAGACTTGATCAATTTAGAAAAATTTCGTTTTTTTCATTTTTTGGGTAAGTCGTTTGGAAAGTCGCTCTTTCATGTTTACTATGGTGTTTTTGGTTACAGAGGAGTGGGCGTCTTTTGATGGTGTTGAAAGATCCATCCAAGACATCAAAAACTTCTTTCTTTGAACACTTTATGCTTGAATGATGCACTTATCTCCCTCTAAATTAGAACATTTTCTAGTATTCATTGATTTGTTACATGACTAATTTGTATTTTCTTTGTCTTCTAGTTATCTTCTTTTTGTATAATGCTGATGTACTCAGGTGGTGTCCCCTTGGCACTGTTTAATGATTTGACTTATCGAAAGAAAAAGATCCATTACACAAGACCAAGTTTTTCATTCAAATAAAATGAATCATTTTAGTTCCATGTGACAACCAAATGCTCCACAATTTGCCTACTAAAAAATTTGATAACACCTTTGAGAAAGGGGGGGAAGTGGGGAAGAAGAAGAAACAACAACAAGAACGTAAGTAACTTAAGGGTTTACATGCCTAGATATTAGGTTATGTTTTCTGGCAATTTTTTCTTCATTATCAAATATGGTGTCTTCGTTGGACTGCAAGAGGACGTTGGTAGAGCTTGAGTCGCTTTTCTTTTTCACTCTTTATCTTTGGACTGCGGCGTTTGCAACTCTTTTTGTGCTTAGTTTTCATGATTTTCTTATTCTTTTTCTCCTACCTAGGTGTTTCTCTTGTATACTCCTCGTGTACCTGAGTTAGCGCTATTCGCTTTTTATGATATTTTGATTACTTGTTTTTTTTAAAAAAAAAAAAATATATATATATATATATCTATAAATTAAAAATAATAATAATAATAATAATAATAATCCTTTATGCTCATTTATATGGATATTAGATATCCAAGTTCATTACCTGGAGAGGCATGCAAAAAAAATTAGTGGCTTTGTGTATATCTGAGAACATATGATTTTCAGGAGCCAAACTTTCACGGGCAGCCTGTAAGAAATGTGATACAGGTTCAAGAAGATCGACCTGGATCTCAGGGGAAAAAAAACATATACAATCAAATATAATAAATGAGCTAAATCACATGTTTCAAATCATGAACAGGTTACTTCAGGTAATAATCCCTATTAATGTTATATAACAATGATAGGCACCATGTAAGTGAGACACAAGCAGGAGCCTCGGCATCTGCTGAAACCTCCATAAACATGAAATAAGGTGCAGCCGTTACCAAGCATGGGCAGAGATCTTAATATCCAAACATGAAAATAGAAAATGTAGGAGTGTCCATGTTAAATAGGTAATGACGGCCTGTCTCGAACAAAAGACAACCCTCAAAAGGACACAAGATGTAGGAATCTATATGGCTTCAGTCAACCAGGATTTTTTATGTTAATCTTTGTAGATGTAACTGTGAATAAATAATAGGCCCTAAGGTGAATGTATGAAGTAGATAGAAAGTGAAGCCAGAAAAACAATAAATAAAAAAGATGAAACAAGTCACTGAAGTTTATTTTCTTCCAAGAAGAAAAAGAGAGAAGGGGTGCGGTGGGCCTGGGTGGAAAGGAGCAAATCTGCAAACTCCCCTAATTCAGCACCCCCAAAATACTAGAAGCCTTACTAGCTGAGCACAACCTTTTGCGTCTACAAAGAGTGATGGCAGGACCAAGAAGTACACAAAAGAAGACTTTTTTGTGTTTCTCTAATTATGAATGTCATAGTCAACAGAGTCGTCCCTAAAGACGCAATGGTAAGAAATGGTAAGTACATTGATTCCAAGGGGGCCAGAATTCCCACACGAATCCAACAACGCATAGAAAACACTATAATCAGCACCAACACCTCAACCCATATGCTCCACAACCTCTTCAACCTCACCCTCCCCACACAAACTTATAAAATCAAAATTTGGTTGGTCACGCGCAATGGTCCGCTGCCATTTTCATTGTTCAGCTGACCATTGTTCATTTCTCGCTCATTCGAGTGGCTCTCCTTGTTGCTTTGTGAAGGATCAGGACGGGATTTGTACCAAGTGTTGGACCGAGTGCTGGCACTTTGGCAGTAAGAGGCCCCACCACGGCAGCAGCAATAGACTTACGGGTTGGGCATCGGGGAGTTCGTACGTGCAAAGAGGTCTGAATGGGATGGGGCTCAGAGAGAGAGAGAGTGCAAGGATGGGCGTGCGTGAGGGAGAGAGTGATGCAGAATGAAGAAAGAATGTTAGTTTAAGTACCATTTAATTTATAAGAGTTAGCATTTAATAATGGGCTTGGCCCAAAAGTCAGTCAATTTAGGGTTAAAGTTTCTGTCAAAATCTATTTAAACAGTCTTTTGTAAGCCTATGAGACAGACTATGAGACAGATTATGATTTATAAAAACATATGTTTTGTTTGAGATGTGATTTATCTTCTCTTTTGGTGGTGAGACTCTGCCAAGACCAGTGAGACTTTAGTTCAACTCCTTATCGTTATTTTGGTGAGACTGTAAATTAACATAAGAATTATCTTTATTTTTTGTTGTTCTTTACCTCTTTTGTGAAAAATCATTTCCATCCTGCGTCAATTTTGGTACAAGAGCTTAAGACTAGATTGCTTTCTCAAGCAATTGACAATCTACGGCACCAGTACAACATCAAAGCACCCATAACCCAAATCCATGTCAATTGGCTTCCACGCAACCGTCCAGATTTGCCCTAAGACAACCAAACAAAAACCCACACCAACTCACCCATGATTTCAACCGATTACAGCAAAATCAACAATTTCAATAAGCTACCTTCACTGATTCAACATCCAAGACACCTATACGGCAACACAAGGGAACTAGGTGATGCAGCGCTAGCGCTTTTTTTCTTTTTTCTTTTTTTTTTGAACCAGCCATGGTTTGGGCAGTATGGAAGCGGTTGGCGGGGTTTCACGGTGTACTGTGGGCGGCAATAAGGACGTTTGTGATGGTGGACAGTGGCAGTCATGACTCTTGTCATGGTGTTGGACTTGTGGGTGTGGAATTTGTTGGGGATTAAGGCAGGGGATCAGACGATTGTTATGGAAAACAACTGTGTTTGCTCTGATACCAAAATTGATGCAAGACGGAAAGGATTTTTCACAAAAGAGGTCAAGAACAACATTAATAAAGATAATTCTTACGTTAATTTAGAGTATCACCAAAATAACGATAAGAAGCGGTTGAACCAGAGTCTCACTGGTCTTGGCAGAGTCTCATTCACTAAAAGAGAAGAAAATCACATCTCAAACAAAACATATGTTTTCATAAATCATAATATGTCTCATAGTCTAAATCATAGGGTTACAAAAGACTTTAAATAGACTCTAACAGAAACCCTAACCCTAAATTGACTGACTTTTGGGCCAAGCTCATTATTAAATGTTGACTCTTAAAACATAAATTAAATACTACTAACCATTACAAAATAATACCAACTCTTAAAAATTAAATAAAACTTAAACTAATATTCTTTCTTCATTCTACATCAGAGAGAGTGCAAGAATAAGATGGCTTGCAATGAGGGAGAGAGGGCGAAAAATGGTTTATGAAGGTGAGAAGCGTAAATCATTTTACGCCTAATTGGCTTTATTTTCCTTGGTCAAACAAAAAATAAAAAATTTAACCACTCCAAACACCCCAAAGTGGGAAAAGATTTTACACTGAAACAAACAATGCCAAATTTGGTGAAGATTCCCCAACCATCCTAATATTCTTCCAAAGACATATCCTATTGGGCCCTTGGGCTGCCTATGAACAATAACCCCCACTCAGGACCCCATACTTCTCAACAATCACTTATCTCCATGGAGAAGTCTCCTCTTGCACAAATATCCACCATTTACCAAGTAAAGCTTTATTGAATAACATGAGTTTTTTAATACCCAACGCTCCCCTGGGAATTGAGGAATAGATAATCTTCTAGTTCATTGCCTAGTCCATCCCAAAGAAAATCCCTTTGAAGGCATTCCAACCACCTAGCTACACCGGCTGGTAAAGGAAAAAGAGACAATAAGTAGGTAAGCTAGATAACGTGCTCTTGATTAGGGTAAGACGACTACCCCGAGACAAGTAAATCTTCTTCCGAGTAGCCAATCTTCTTTCTATTTTCTCAAGCAACCCATCCTATTTGTCTTCCTCTTACATTATTTTCTTTTTCCTTTTCTCTTTTCGAAGGGCTTTATTTGTATAGTCTCCCGTGTAATTAGGTTGTCGCTCTCACTTATCAATGATTTATTATTTAAAAAATAACAGGATTTTTTTGGACTAATAAAAAAAAAAAGTAGAGATGCACAGCACATTGCAGCAATGTATTGCATCCATTCTAATCCGATCATACCATATACAATTACAACATGCACTATTAGTCAAAACTTTTGTTAAGACCAGATTATCAGAGAAATGCTTATATAGCAATTTTAAAAGTTACACTGAAAAAATTACATAAGGGAGAAAAACGGACCTTACCTCATTGAAATATCTTATGAGAAGATTTTTGGTAACTCTCCCAATGCCAGAACCACAATCTGCAGCAGTTTGAGCTTTGGTAAAAATTTGCATAACCAACAGAAACGCTAATCCAGCACGCATATGCAATAGCATATGTGCCAAATATGTGTAATGTTTAAACTGAATATCGAGAATATGTATGATATATCCTTTGATCTGTTTAGAAGTTTTAAAGAAGAATAAAACAATACGCTTCAGACTAGCAGTTTGACACCTTCTAACCCAAGCTTTCAGATAGTTTTTCCACCATTATTATTGCTGCAAATGACCAATTTGAAAAAGGTAAGGAGCAGCTTATTAACGCACATACCTTATCATCACAGGACTCATCTAGTCAAGAACAAAATCATTCAATCTGTAAGACTAGAGATAGAGATAGGAATACTTTGAATCCTAATATAACTTGAACTCAATGTATAGATGAGGAAGAGTTATAGTTCTAGTATAGTTCCTTGTGTAGATATGGAAGAGGTAGAGTTATAGTTAATGTTGTATATTGTAGTCTGTATATAAATCTATGAAAGCTCACGTAGATGAACAAGGCAATTCAGATTATTGCTGAATATTATTGTATCTTCATATGGTATCAGAGCCTACCATAGACTAACGTCTTTCATCTTCATGGCTGATTCTGCCTCTACCATGTCTTACATGGCTTCACCGCACCACCCAACCAATCCCGTGTCTGTCGTCTTCACCGTCCCCAAAATGAATCACTCTCTAAATATCAAGCTCTCCAAAGGAAATTTCATAACTTGGAGAACACAGCTTCATGCCTACATCTAAGGACAAGATGCGTTTGGGTTCTTGGATGGCTCATCTCTGCCTCCTGCCCAAATCATCCCCAATACCAGCACCGAAGCGGATGCTTCTAGCACCATGGTCAATCCAGCGTATCTCGCCTGGTGCCAAAGAAATCAAATGATCCTTAGCATGCTGATTTCCATGCTCACTGAGCCCTACGTTGTTCATTCCGTAGGGTGTGCTACTGCGCAAGATTTATTGAGCACATTGGTCACCATTAGGCTCTGAAGCTCAATCCCGTGTCATGCAAATTTACTTTCAGCTAGCCATGGTCAAGAAAGGGAACTCTTCCATTACAGAGTATTTTTAAACTATCAAAACTTTGGGCGACACTCTAGCTGCTGCAGGACAGCCATTGAACGACCTTGAGAATGTTTCCTTTCTTCTCAAAGGTTTCGAATCCGAGTATAACCCGTGTGTTACCTCCGTAACAAGGCGTGTGGATCCCCTCTCTATCGATGAACTTTATGGTCATCTCCTTGCCCATGAGATGCATGTTGAACAGCAGCTTCCCCTCAGTGAGCCGTCTCAACCCCTTGCTTATCTCTCTGCTCGGTCTACCATGTCTAGAGGCCGAGGCTACCACGGCCGTGGCTCGTCATACTCGTCTGCTAGACAGAACTCTTATCGTGGCCGTGGCTCTTCATCAGCAAACCAAGGTCGTGGTTCTTACTTCTCCACTGAGAATTCTACTTTGTCTCAGCCTACATATCAAATTTTTGGCAAACTGGGCCACACTGCACTACAGTGCTATCAGAGGCATGACTCAGCCTCTTCATCTGAGACTCAACACAGCCTACATGCACTCTACTCCTCTCCAAGATTGTCCACTGACGACAACTAGTATTCCGACACTGGGGCAACACATCACATCGCTAGTGATCTCCAGAACCTCAATCTCTCCTCTGAGGACTACACCAGTCAGGATCAAATTCGTGTAGGAAACAAAACAGGTTTGCCTATTACTCATATTGGTTCTGTTATTCTTCCTCTTACCGGTCGTCAATATCTGCTTAAAGAACTTCTTCATGTCTCTTTAATTTGCAATAATCGTCTTTCAATTCATAAATTTGCTCATTATAACTCAGTATTTTTTGAATTTCGTTCATCTTATTTTGTGATTAAGAATTGTCAAACCGGGATCCCTCTTCATCAAGGACCAATTAAGGATGGTCTCTACCAACTCAATCCTTTGTCTGCTACTTCCTCTTCAATAAAACAAGCCCTTGTAGGTGAGCGGATATCCACTGATCACTAACACAAGCGCTTAGGTCATCTCGCTCTTCACACTGTCAATTGAATCCTATCCAAGTTTCATCTTCCAGTTTTCTCTCATGAGGCATCAATTCCTTAAGCTACCTGCCCTCAGGCCAAAGGACATCAATTGCTATTTTTATATTCTACTTCAATAACGTGTAAGCCTTTAGATTTAATTTTTTCAGATATATGGGGGCCCTCCTCAACTCTTTCTATCAATGGAAACCAATATTATGTTTCATTTATAGATGCTTTTAGTCGCTTTACTTGCCCATTCAATCTAAATCTGATGTTATACCTGTCATTATCAAAATATCAAACAATGATTGAACGCCTACTAAACTCTAAAATTAAAATGGTACAACCTGACTGGGGGTGGCGAATACCGCAACCTCCATACCTATTTTCAATCAATTGGCATCCTTCATCATGTCTCATGTCCTCATACGCATCGACAACAAGGATGTGCTGAACAAAAACATAGGCATCTCATAGACACCACGTTGGCTCTCCTCGCCGACAATCATCTTCCCACATCCTTTTGGGATGAGGCGTGGCTCACTTCTTGCTACCTCATCAATCGGTTGCCTACTCCATTACTTAAAAATAAATCACCATTTGAAAAATTCTTTTCTCGCAACCCTGACTACAAATTTCTTAAAAAATTTGGGTGTGCATGCTTTCCTAATCTTAGACCATATAACTCATAAATTTTCTCTTAGTTCTAAACAATGTGTCTTCCTAAGCTACAGCCCAAACCACAAAGTTTATAAGTTCTATCATACTGAGTTAGGTCGGATGTATATATCACGGGATGTGGTGTTTCATGAAATTGTGTTTCCCTTTGCCACTCCATCCCCACTTTCAGTTCCACATGCATCCACGCCTACTCCTTTTATTCCACTTCTCCACACACCAGCATATCCAACTCCTTCGTTTGTCCATCCCTCCAGTCCTCCATCTACATCAACAACCTCCAATATCCCTCCATCTCCTACTACAAAACCAAGTATGACTAATTCTCAATCCATGGATCCTCCTCCTCACACTCAACCTATGAGGACAAGAGCTCAAAATAACATTGTTTAGACTCGGAAACTTACGGATGGTACCATCAGATATCCTGTGTCTCACGCCCTGTTGTCCATGTCTACATCAACACTGGTAGAGCCTACATGTTTCTCGAATGCTGCACCAATCACTGAGTGGAGAAATGCCATTGCAGATAGAGTTCAATGCCTTACTACAAAACCAGACTTGGTCACTTGTTCCTCCCATGGCAGCCAAGAATATTGTGGGCTGCAAATGGGTCTTTAAAATAAAAAAGAAGGCCGATGGTTCTGTTGAATGCCACAAAGCTCGTCTAGTTGCAAAAGGATTTCATCAAGCTGGCATTAACTATGGTGAAACCTATAGCCCAATTGTTAAACCCACGACTATAAGAACTGTCATATCTATTGCTTACTCTACAGGTTGGTATCTCAAGCAAATAGACATTTAGAATGCCTTTCTTCATGGCTTCCTATCCGAAGAGGTATACATGTCTCAACCACCGGGTTTCGTTCACCCAAGCTACCCCGACCATGTCTGCAAGCTGCATAAAGCATTATACAGTTTAAAACACCCCCCCCCCCTCCCACCTGGTTTTCGCGTCTTAGTGAAAAATTAATCCAACTTGGATTCACGAGCTCCAAGGCAGATTCTTCATTTTTTATCTACCGCAACAAATCTGTCACCATGTATCTACTCATATATGTAGATGACGTCATTATCACAGCCTCTGCCCCTGCTGCAATTGCCGAACTACATCAGCTTCTAAGTGTTGATTTTGTAGTTAAAGACTTAGGTGATCTTCATTACTTTCTTGGTGTGGAAGTGTTGCCAGCCAAGTCAGGTCTTCTCCTCTCACAACGCAGGTATATTCTGGACTTATTAAAGAAAACCAACATGATGGAGGCCAAGCCTATCACGTCTCCCATGGCAGCATCCTCTGTTTTGTCTGTCTTTGTCAGTAATTCAATGGAAGACACTCAGCTCTTCATTCAGCTAATTTGATTAGTAGGCCACACTACTTTTTCTTTTTTCCTTTTTTTGTTACTTTTTTCCTTTGTTTGGTCCTTTGCGAACAAAAATAGATCTTTTTTGTCTAGAGATCAAGAACCATGGACACTAACATTCAGTGACGTCAAAAGTAATCTTTGATCCACCAACATGAATGCAAGAATTTTTACCAAAACTTTAGATAAATCACATATCAGCTCGCTCACAGTCAAATCAAGAAGGACATTTGAAAATCTTTGCACGTATAATTTTAAGATTCTTCTAAAAATCAGTCTAGATCCACCTTATATGATTGCCAGAATCCAGGTCCCTATCAATATTAATATCAAGGCCTCTTCAGTCAAAACATAATTTATTTACTGTCACTGCAATAAGAATCTAGACTAAGAAATTGAGCTTAAGTACACATTTGGTAAATGCATATCATAATACATGTTGGAAACCCTCCATAGCTCTCCATCTCACCACAATGATATTGATACACAATCCTACAACAATTCTGCCCCTCTTCATAAAAGTGAGACTGACTTCTTGAGAGAGAGAGAGAGAGAGCGGAACAAGTTCAGGATGCTATCTTTCTGGAAAATGGCAGGAAAAATCAGCTATATTCAGATGTACTAAGTAAACTTTTTACAAGTGGCTTAATAATTTTACCATCTCAACAATTAGTAACCATGACAATCGGCAAGCACAAGTTTCATTTACCAATTATCAAAACATTTTCCAACATTTATCTCTATGTATTGTCATTTGGCTTGCTTGCTTGAAATTATAACATACCAACATTCGAGTTCACAATAAAATTTGACTAAACAAACTTAGCAATGAACCGAAATTATCAAACTTGAAACACACACATACACGGAGAGAGAGAGAGAGAGGGAGTATGTACCAAGAGCAACGAGGTGGGAGTCTGTGCCAGCATTGGGGAATCTTTCAGACAAGAGGGTATTGAGAAAAGCTTCGCTACCCTGAATATCCGCCTCATTCACATGCCCATACCCTCCCAAGACCCCATCCACCGATGCCTCCACGCCCTTTTTTTTACACAAAAATACAAACCCATTTGAAACACACCCAAAATGTTCCAAGAACCATAACTTAACACGAAAAGCAAAAAAGCAAAACAGAGAATTAGAGGGTTTATATATTAGGAAGAAAAAAAAGTGTACATACTTGCCAATAGCCGACGCCTTGGCGGTACCACTCAGTCTTCTTGCTGGGATCACCGGCCTGATCCCTCCACATTTCGTCGGCGTTCTTGAACTCGCGGCCACTGGAATCTGACCCTCCGAACTCCATTCTGTGGACTGTGGTTTGTAGCGGCGGCCTTAGCTTCGAAGGTTGGAGGGAAACGAAACAAATTCCACTAAGAGGGAAGAGAGGACGGGGAGAATAAAGAAATTCTTTCATGGTTTTTTTTTTTTTTATCATTATATTTCACATTTTTATTCCACATTTATTTTATAATGTTAACGTAACAATTTCAATTAATTTTTTTTAATAATAACTAATCTAAAAATTGATTAAACTACTACGTAACATTATGAAATAAAAAAATAGTTTCTTGCATTATTGTTAAGAGTCTTATAATTCAACTATTATAAGAAGACAATTATCCCAACACGAAACCACAAGCTAAGAGCATTAGCAGTAGACACCGAATCATTATTCTTAAATTTAGAGAACAAAACTACTTTTTAGTTCCCTATCTAAATACAGTCCACAATAGATTCTCTTAATTTTCCCTATATCATTAAAATAATTTTTTTTACTTTTAATAATTTTTTTTTAATTCCAAAAAAATGATCGTCTCTCAACTCTCTCTTCTCCGTCTTTCTTCTTTCTCTCAACTTGTCTCTGCGTCTTGCCGTCTTCTCCTCTTAACCGTCCTCTCTCTCTCTCTCTCTCTCATCTGCGTCTTCTCCGTCTCTCTCAAAAGGCCTTCATTCAAGACTCATTTACAAGTCAAAAAGCGAAAACTCATCTCTGAAACCCCAAGCTTTCCTGGAAACTTATGTAAAAATGCTTGCTTTTTCTCTTTCCAAGACTCCCCAAACCTTGAAAGTCCCCACTCTTCAATTTTTCGTCTCCGACTAAAAGCCCCTGCAGAAGCCCAAATGCCATTTTCCTACAAATTCCTGCTAGAACTGCAGCTCTTCTTCTTGAAGCTACTATGCAAATGGTGGGAGAACGAGTTCTTTTTGAATCGGTCGGGCACTGGCATTTACTCGACGGAGAACGGTGGGAGAACGAGTTCGGCGGGGCTGAAAGGGTGAGAGAGGTTTGTACCCGAAGGAGAGAGGAGAGAGATGTTTGTTTTTTTTAGTAAAATAATGTATGGGGTAGCTACAGTGCTACCCAATACATAAGAAATTACTGTAGCTACCCAATTCCTTTATGTATATTTAGGGAATCTGTTGTGGGAGCTATTTTGTGATTTTTTCTAAAATTTTCCCTAAATATGGGGAAGATAACCATTATAGGGTAACTGCTACTAGTGCTCTAATAAGGTAATCTTGTAATCTTTATTTTTCTCTCTAGGATTGAAACCCTAGAGGAGAAGGAACCTGCTTTATGGTCTATTCATAGACCATGAAAGAACCTAGAACTAGCACTGAACTTTTTGTGTGGTGTAACATGGCGACAAAACTCACCAAATTATGGGGCAATTTCTTGTTATCGGAGGAAGAAAGTTTGGGAGTGGAGGTCCAAGATCAGGCACTAGAAGAGATTGTGGTTCGTGGCCAAGCTTGCTTGGTGGGGAAATTGCTTGCAGATCGGATGGTTAGCAAGGAAATCATTAAATCTACCCTGATACGGGGGTGGCAACCTACAGGAACAACCTCTTTTAAAATGCTGGGGGAGAATCTGTTTCATGTTGAATTCGAATATGTATGGGATAAAACTCGTGCATTGGAGGGTAGACCATGGGTGTTTGAGGGAAGTCTATTTTCTGTAGAGGATTTTGATGGTTTAACACCACCGACCCAGATTGAATTTGACAAAGCAACATTTTGTAAGGGTGGGAACGGGTCAGGGCGGACCGGGTATTAGCCATTTTGGCACCCGGACCCGCACACTGCGAGTTGTAAAAACCCAACCCGTGGCCCAACTACGGTAAGCAGTATCTGTCAGGTCTAAGGTTGGAAGGGGTGGGTTGTGGAGAGGCGAATTGAACGGGGTTGGGCAAAGCGAGGTAGGCGGCCACATCACCAATAATGATTCAAGGGTCCTTGTGTTTGTGATGCTGCCGCTCGACACATTGACGCACAAAGGGAATCTAAACAAGCCGTGAGCCATGAATGTCAGCTTGATGGCGTTGAAGAGCGCCAGATTGGAAGGAGTTATGGTTGACACTTGGTGGGGGTTGGTGGGGAAAGATGGGCCGCTCAAATACAATTGGGAAGGGTATCCTGAGCTTGTCCAGTACTTAGATTAGATAATTATAAAATAGCCAGTACCTTTGTTTGTCCTTCGAACTCTAGATTTGGAACCTTGACCGAGACAACATATGTTAATCCTTCCCTTACATATTCACCGTCTAAAGTAATATCCTTATCCTGGAAGAAAACATAAGACGCTTCACAATACTAAAAGGGAACAGTGCAGAGATGAGACGACTGACGAAGTAGAGGAAGTTTAGGGTTTGTTTTAAGAGTGGGTATTTTATGGGTTTTTTAGGCCTTAGTGTTAGATGTGTGGGGCGGGGCGGGTACCTGAGATTTTAAAAATGTTGTACCGATGACCCGCCCTACACAGATAATCCGATTTTGTGAGGCGGGGCGGACGGGTCAGGTAGTGTGGGTATGGGTTGGTTTAGCCCACTCCTAGCGTTTTGGGTACGCATGTACAACTTACCGCTAGCTTGTATGGGCAAAGACATAGGTTATCAAATTGGCTCCTTGGTGGGACGTGTAGAGGTGATGGATACAGATGAGGTAGGAGTGAGTTGGGGAGAATTTCTGCAAGTGCAAATAAAACTAGATCTATCTAAGCCCCTCTCCCGCGGCAGAGTTTTGAAGTTAAAGGGCAAAGCTGTCTGGGTTGCCTTTGTAACGACCCAAGTGAAAAATAAATATTGACTTCTATCTACCAAGTGTGTGTGTTTGTGTGCAACAAAATATCTTAAATGCGGAATATAAAGAAGACAAGATATTTGTTATGAAGTGGAAACTCTGTGAAGAGAAAAACCACTCCGGGGTAGCTAAACCCAAGGTATCTACTATACTGAAAACAAAGCTAGTTACAAGACACTCGTACTCACATACTCTTATGCAGTAGTCATACATTTAACTCTAACACGAAGCCTATCGTGAACGCTTCCCAACCAAGTCTCATACTTGAAGGGGTCTTTAATGGATCCCTTTACCTTAGGGTTGACCCCTAAGACAGACTTCATATGAAGTGTTGAGCACACACCGGCAACGACTTGAGAGCTAGCGAATCTTCGATTCTCCCTAAACACCCTCTCAAAGCACTATGGAATTCGATATAGAATTCATACAATTTACAAGCCTAGAGCCCTCTATTTATAGGCTTAAAGAAAACCTAAAACTGCTAAAAATCATATTCTGGCTGTCGAGCGTCCAGACGGAAGATAGCTACGTCCGGACGGTCTTCTGCGATTGCCTTTCAAAAACAGCGCAATTCTATCCTTATCAGGTCCACGTCCGGACTGCTTGGTCGAGCGTTCAGACAGTCTTCGCTATAACTCATTTCTGCGTTTGAACGGAACATTGGAATATTCTGAAATGCTGGATAGCGTCCGGACGTGTTGCCACGTCGTCTGGACGACTTGCAGAGACTTCCCTAACAGTGTCGACTTCTGAAATCCAACTCAGTGTAGAATAATGATTGACCTAGCGTCCGGACGGTGTTGCTCTATCGGCCGGACGTCTTCAACTCAATCTACTGGACACTAAGGGGCGTCTGGACGCCTTAAAAGGCTCGTCCAGACGGTTGCACAAGAACCGGTTGATTTGGCTTGGAATTTGCTGGGAATTTTTATGGACATCTTCTAGAAACTTGTGGCCAGTCACATGGCTTGAAATGAACACTGTCTGAACACATGAAGACTCTGAATAAGAACCGATCATCCTGTTAATTTGCAACCATTACATAAAAGTGTTTTTTGTTATCCAGAATGTAGCCAACATAAAATACTAACACCAAAGAAAAGCACTATCCACATATGCGCTATCACCCCAAAAGGACTAGTTAATTTGGAGTTTCCCTTGAATTTCTTATAAAGCCCAGTTTCATTTAATAACTAGGCAATGTGGGTGTAGCGCCCCAGATTTTAAGTAATTAAATAAAATGTCTTAAATTAGAATTTAAGACTTAATAAAATAGACAAGTCTAGAATTGACGACCGATTCTCAAGACTCGACATTCGAACGGCTTAATATTGTAAGAAACAATGTTCACATCTAGTAGTTAATAAAATACGTGGCTTTAAAACGGTATTTTAATCCCCGATAAATAATAAGGAATACACGAATATTTATGAAAATAAGTATTCCTTGGTCTTATTATTTATAAACTGTAATTTTATAAATAAAGAATAATATTATTAGACTCTAATAATATTATAGGACTATCTAATAGCAGACTGAATTATTCAGTGGACTAATTGATACGATTATATTATTGAATAATATTAATGTGCAATATTCACTGTGTGTAATATTATTGTGTAATATATATATATATATATATATATATATATATATATATATATATATATATATATATATATATATGGTGTTATAATATTATTGAGATAATAATATTAACAATGAAACTAACTAGATTCAAAACGGGCTTAGATTGTAATTTAATGAGTTAGATTAAAATGGTAAAGATCCGTTCTAAAAATATCCATAAATATCTATGGTAAAAATGTAGTTAGTAAGTTTTAAATAAATATCTATGGATTAACTCAGGTTAAATTAACTAAGATAGAACTTAACCATAGGTTAATCATAATATCTACTAATATTTTATAAAGTCATCATTTCATTTGATGACTTAGCATCATGACTCATCACTGTCATGATTGCTCGGTGACTCATCCGCATGACTCACTGTCCCCCCTGCCTATAGAACCGATGCACTACTCTTCTTCTTTCTTACTTCTCTTCACTTCTTTCTTCTTCTTTCTTCTTTCCTCCTCTGTTCTTCTTCTCGCCAGACCCACCGACAGAGAGATTGAGAGATGCGAGACAAAGAGAGAGAGTTGAGATGGGAGAGAATGAGAGAGAGAGAGATGAGATCGGGAGAGTGAGAGATGAAACAGAGAGATGAGACCGAGAGATCGGGAGAGAAGGAGAGACAGAGACCGAGAGAGAGAACCCGGGCGGTTCGTGAACCCGTGAGGACCCGATCCTCCATTAACGAACTTTGGGGAACCAGAGACGAATCGGCGGCCTGAGACGCGAAATTCGGCGATGGAGGAGCCAGTAGACCCGGTGACCCGAGCAACCGCCAAACCCAGGAGCTTGGACCCGCGACCCGTGAGCCGAACCCGAGAGGAGACCCGGTTCTCCATGGGCATTTTTCGACGGTTACTGATGTGATTTCCGGTGACTGCTAGTGATGTTTTCTGGTGGATTTGTGGAGAAAACCTTTGGGGTAATTTCTTATAACCTATGATGATTTATTTTGGGTAATGATTTATGGTTTGATTTTTTAGGGGTTCACTATTTTTGGCTGATTTGGGAAAATTATTGTGGTTGTTGATCTCCTTGTTTTGTGTTCTTGATCGGCAGTGGGTGATGCTTGTGTTTTCTGGATTTGGGTTCTTGTTATGGCCGCATGGTTTAGGAGTCCCTGTTCTTGTTGGGCTATGGTAGTGGTTGCTGTGATGCTTAGATAATATTGTTGGGTGTTTCGGATCTGTGATGGAATTTGGATGTTTTGGTCGAGATATGTTTCAGGTCTGTTTACTGTGCTAACTGGATTTGTGTATAGCATGATGTTTCCTGTTTTGAGTGTATTGATGATTTTGAGTTTGGATTCCTATTACTTGTGTTTAGCAAGAATTTCCCCTGTTTTGTGGTTGGACTGATTCACCTATTGTTGGCTAGATTTTGAAAGTTAAGAATTATTGATGATTTTAGGTGTGTGTGTAAATGATGATTTGGTTTAGACATACTTGAATGGATATTAGTGTTCCTAGTTGTTGGATAGTGTTTTGGCCATGTGATATATTTGATAATAGATGGTGGGAGGATTCTTGGCTATTTGATGTTTGGTCGATTGAGTGGATAAGATGATTATAAGGTGGTTACTGTGGTGTTAAGTTTATGATTATGTTTGGGTGTGAAAAATGAAATTGACTTCTAAAATAAAGGCAAGTGTGTGCACAAAGTATTAACAATGCGGAAAATAAATAACACAAGAATTTTTGTTAACGAAATGGAAACTCAAGATGAGAAAAACCACTCCGGGGCAGCCAAACCCAAGATATCTACTATTCAGAAGACAATACTAGAAACAAGATAGTAACACTCACATAGCTCTGATGCAGTGGTCGTACCTTGCTCTTTAACGTGTAACCCAACATGAACGCCTCCCAACCAGGTCTCCTACCTGAAGGGGTCTTCAATGGAATCCTTTACCTTAGGGCCGACCCCTAAGATAGACTTCAGTTTAAGCGCAGCAACAACACACACAACAACGGCTCTAGAGAGAACAATTCAGCTCAATAACCTCACAAAATAACTCTCTAAGCTCTAATGGAATTCAGTACCGAATTCTTGCAGTTCTCAAGCACAGAGGTCTCTATTTATAGTCTGAGGACTCAAATGAGCGTCTGGCTTGATAAAGCTGGGCGCCGTCCAGACGGTGGTCATGAGCCGTCCGGACAAACAACTGTGCGACCAAAATTTTGATATTTTTGCTGAAAATCTTTCCTGTTTGAGAGCCGCGTCCAGACTGTGAGGCATTGTCGTCCGGACGGTCGCATGTCCGCTGCAAGTAATTTCCTTACTAAGGCTTCGTGCGTCCGGACCATGGGGATGACCGTCTAGACGGTTGATCTTCTACACGCAATTTCCATATCTGTTGTACGCGCGTCCGGACCATAGTAGACCGGCGTCCGGATGGTTGAGTTTGAATTGCGAACTTGCCTTAAGGAGTAGCGCGTCCGGACCGGAATCCACGTCGTTCAGACGGTTGCAGCAATCTTGCTATATTTGATTTTGGAAAGAAAATCTGAAGCTTGGTTGAACACTGAGAGTCGTCCGAATGGGCTGCTGAATTGTCCAGATGGATGCAAGCTGGAGCAGAAGCTTCTCGATACAGAGGAGTGTCCGGACGGAAATCCACATCGTCCGAACGGATGATGCTTTAGTTTGAAGGACGTCCGGATGGTATGACACGTCGTCCGAACGGCTGGGAACTATGGATAGCCACGACGTGCGTGCCGAAGAGAGCTTTCCGAATTGGGGTCATATGCGCGAATTGGATACTTGTAGCCAAAGTTATGACCAAAATACTGCAGCGCACTTAAAAATTGCCCCAATTAGGCTAGATCACGATTTCTTTCCAATCTTGCGCTGATCTGCCTGCTCCAGGTAATTCAGCGCCATCAATGTGCAATCTGACAACTCAGCATCATCTGATTCGGATCCCCCTGCATCATAAATTAAGAAAAAATATGATTAGGACACTTAGAAAATGTTCATTAGTGAGTTTTTGTGTAGTGTGTCCAGACAGACCCATTTTGGTGTCTTGACGGACTTGGCAGAAAGTCAGTAGTGACTTTTCTGTGAATCGTGTCCAGACAGGCAAAAACATGTGTCCGGACGGGACTTACAAAAAGTTCCCGTCTGCGACTCACAAAACGTGTGTCCGGATAGGCTAATGGTGTGTCTGGACGGGCTTGTGTTAAAAACGCTGAAGCAAGCCTTCAGCTTATTTTTTCGATTTTCTCTCTTTCTCTCACAAATACTCTCTCTCACTTAGGGTTTTTCCCACAAAACCTTAGATCCCGGTAGATTCAAGCCTTCAATCTCAAATCCGACTTCAGAAACATGATTCTCAAAGCAAGATCTACGTTTTCACCGTTCGATTTGAGGTAAATTCAAAAACCCATGTCTCTCTAGATTTTGGGTTGATCCTTGAGAGATTGAGTTTAACTTTCCATTTTCCTTTAGGTTTTGTGCACTTAGGAGCATCCTAAGCAATTTCCAAGCGTTGGGTCAAGTTTTAGTGGATTAAAGGTGTTAGTATTTTGGCCTCATTCTGTGTTTGGACAAAATCACTTATGTGTAAAGATGCTGTAAATAGGGTTTCCACATGTCAGAGCATGTTCAGAAGACTCTGCACTGAAGATAGAAGAATTCAGATTCCCTGTCAGCCGTCCGGACGAAGAGTCATCTCGTCCAGATGCCCATCTGTCTACTGTTCCGTCCGGACGACGTGCCCTTCCGTCTGGACCCTCCACTATATCGAGAAGCTTTTGTTCCAGCTTACATCCGTCCGGACATCTCAGCAGCCCGTCCGAACGTCCATCAGTGATCGATCAGCTTCAGATTCTTTCCAAGTTCAGATATAGGAAGATTGATACACTGTCCGAACGACTTGGTTTCCCGTCCGGACGCACTCATAAATAAGGCAAGAATCGCAATTCAAATAATACCGTCCGGACGTCAGTCAGCATTGGTCCGGACACGCGCTCATCAGTTAAGTAAATTGCCGATTCTACGTCAACCGTCCGGACGTCTAACTATCATGGTCCGGATGCACGCATAGCAGATATGGAAATTGCGTGTTGAAGAATTGCCGTCCGGACGTTCTTCCCCCTTGGTCCGGACGCGCGAAGCCTTATATGGAAATTACTTGCAGCAGACATGCGACCGTCTGGACGTCAGTGTCTCACCGTCCGGAAGGGGCTCTTAAATAGGAAAGATTTTCAGCAAAATTTTTGAAAAATCCTGTCGCACAGTTGTCCCTTCCGGACGGCTCAAGTTCACCGTCCGGACGGCGTCCGTACATATTGCAGCAGTCGCCCATTCTGCACCTCAGCCTATAAATAGAGGCCCTTGGCATTGAGAACTGCAAGAATTCGGTATTGAATTCCACAAGAGCTCAGAGAAGTTCAAGATCCCTCTGAAGCCGTTACAAGTGTGCTGTGCTACATCTGAAGTCTATCTTAGAGGTCGGCTCTAAGATAAAGAATTCCATTGAAGACCCCTTCAGGTAGGAGACCTGGTTGGGAAGCGTTCGTGTTGGGTTACACGTCAGAGAGCAAGGTACGACCACTGCATCGGGTGAATGTGAGTGTTACTACCTTGTATCTAGCTTTGTCCTCTGAATAGTGGAATTCCTGGGTTTGGCTGCCCCGGAGTGGTTTTTCTCTTGATTGAGTTTCCACTTCGTCAACAAAAAACTGTGTGTCTTTTATGTTCCGCTGTGTTTAATTTTTGTTGACACTTGTTGCACACACTTTATTTTTAGAAGTCAATTTCAATTTTCAATTTTAAATTCTTGAGTGTCATTTTTTTTTTACTTCTATTTGCTACTATGTCTCAAACTCTTAATTCTGTTCCTACCTTCGATGGTACGAACTATGGCTATTGGAAAGCTCAGATGCGGTTCTTTTTAAAATCTATTGACTGTTGGAGTATTGTTAAAACTGGTTGGACTAAACCAGAGGATACAACCCTCGAGACAGTCCCTCTGAAAAACGCCCGACTTTCCAATGGTAAAGCCCTCCATGCTCTATGCCAAGCACTTTCTCCTTCTGAATTCGCCAAAATTTCAAACTGCGAATCAGCCAAAGAAGCATGGAAAATCTTGGAAACAACATATGAAGGCACGAAACTTGTTAAATCTGCCAAACTTCAAATGTTGATTTCAAGATTTGAAGAAATTAAGATGTTGGAAGAAGAGACCTTTGGAGAGTTTTACTCCAAGATGAGTGACCTGAGGAACTCCATGGTGAGTCTTGGGAAACCTATCTCGGATGTAAAACTCATCCGAAAGATTCTAAGATCTTTGCCTGAGCGTTTCAGAATCAAGGTGACCACCATTGAAGAAAGCACGGATCTTGAGGAGATGAAGATTGAAGAGTTGGTGGGATCTCTTCAAACATATGAGCTGTCTCTGCCCCCGGTCAAGAAATTGAAGACCATTGCTCTAAAGGCTTCCAAGAAAAAGGTAGAAGCATCATCTGAAGATGACTCTGAGGATGAAGAAAACGCTGTGGCTATGTTAGCCAAAAATTTTAGAAGACTAATGAATAATGATCGGTTCAAGAAGAAGTTTTCTGAAAGAGTAAAGAAATCTCCCAGAGAAGCTGAACCTGAGGAAGAAGATAAGAAAGATCCTAGAGGACCCCGATGTTTTGAATGCTCAGGCTTTGGGCATATTTGGGCTGATTGCGGGAATCTTAAAAAGGGCAAAAGGAAAGCATACAATGTGACTCTCAGTGATGAGTCAGAAGAAGAAGCTCCAGAGTCTGAAAATTTTTTGGCCTTTGTAGCCCCACATGTTGAAGAAGAAGACTCGTATTACTCTGAGCATAGTGATAATGAGGAAGAGCTCAAAGAGGACTACAAGACACTCTACATAGAGTATGAGAAGCTGAGGGAAGGCCGAAAGCAGCACCTTAATGATCTGAATAGTTTGCAGACCAAGAAGAGTTCATTGCGGCTCAAAGTACAAGAGCTCGAGGAAAAGCTACTAGAGACGTAGCTCCAGCTAGAGAGAGTCACTGATGAGAAGTTGACTCGTATGCTGTCTATCCAGAAGAGCCCAAATGAGAAGACTAGCCTCGGGTATGTATCTCCCTCTTCTGATGTTCCTTCTTCCTCAAAGACTGTGTTTGTGAAACCTACAGTCCCAAAGCCTCCTCCCATTGTTGAAGATAAAAAGAAAGAAAAGGTCAACGATGATGTTCCAGGCACTCAGGAGCCTCATTCCATCAGAAGACCTCCCATTTTCCATCACTGCGGTCTCAGTGGGCATGTTTGCCCTCAGTGCTCCCTCCTGAAAGCACAAAAGGCTAAAGCCAAGAAAGAAGTGCCCAGACAAGCTCATTATGACACTAGACCTATAGTCCAGCATCAGACTCCATGGCATCAGGCGTCTTACCAAGCACCATGGGGACAAGCACCAAGGCATCAGTATCAAGCCCCTTGGTCTCATGCTTCTCAGCATCAGCGGCCTAAGCAGCAGTTTGTACCAGCCAATCACAGTGGCACCTACAAGAGCAAACCCAAGCAGTTTAGAAGGCCTCAGAAGATGAAAGAAGAGCAATACTCCAGTGAGCCTCCTATCTGGATGCAGAACATGATGGAGTGGATGATGCAGTCATGCCAGCAACCACCCACTGAAAGGCAGGCTTGGGTCGAGAAGGACAGCTACCCCATGAGGGGGTACAGACGCACCTAGCAGATTCGGGTGTTCATGCCTAGGATTTGGTTCCTAATCCTATGGCATCAGGTTTGATTGCTTATTTTACTTGACATATTATTATATGCAATCTAGGAACCAGCTGTGTTTGTCCCCTATGGTTCTTGAGAGAACTTTGCAGGTACCTTTTGGGGAAGACAGAAAAAAATAGGTCGAGCAACTGTTTTTTCTGTATTGGCATCATTGAGCGTACACAGGTTTGATCTTGCGTTTGCATATGATGTCATTTCCATATTGCTTGTTGTTTTTGTTTAAATAATAATAATAAATATATATATATATATATATATGGGGAGTGTTTGCAGGATATTTTTTCTCTTGGCTTATTAGATATTGCATGTATTTTTGCCTGATATCTCAATTCTGTAAGCATTAATCTACTCTGCTTAGATATAATTGAGAGTTTATGACTATATTGGCCAAGTGTTTTTCCTGTTTTTGCAAAAGTAGGATAGCTTCTTTCCTCATGCGATGAAAAAGTGCACTATCCCGGGCTCCCCTAAAGGTACATCTTTCCTTCTCTGACCTTTTGCTTTTAGAAATTTTGGATAAGAGAAGAAGTCCTTGATAAGATGACCAAATTGGCCTCATGCTAGTTAAACCTAGAGCCTAAAAACTCTGGCACTCCTTACAGTTTGCAGCACCATAAGAAACAAGCAGTTAATCGTATGAAATCTATGCTTTTAAAATATATATTCACTGCTTATGTGCTACATTTGCTTTATGCCTTGCCCTCTACGTGCAAGTAAAACATTTACGTTGTCCTTCATGGTACAAGTAAATCACTTAGGTGCTGCATCTCAGGGGAAGTATATCAGATGAGGGCGGCTAGGCCCTAGCAAGTTTTAAGGTTTGACTTTTGGCTATTCTGTCACTGATTTTCTCTCTTGTCTAGAAAATCTAGTTGCTCTATGTCATGTCATCGAAAGTCATACCTTGTGGGAAAAGAGTCTTCACACACACACACATGCATTGAGTGAGTTGAGTTGTCTATTTGAATTTTCTATGACCAGAAAAAATATTTGTGCTAATTGAAATCTCAACTCTCTTTTATATCTCTGTTTAGTTTTGAGATGCTATATGATTGTGTTATCAGTTGATTATACATGCATGTTCTGACATTGACTTGAAAAAATTTGATCTCTGTCAAATTTTCCTCAGTTGTTGTTGTTGTTGTTGTTGTTGTTTTTTTTTTTTTTTTTTTTTTTTTTTTTTTTTTTTCTCTTTTTGGTGTTTCAATGTGGAGCGTCCGGACGGGTGGAGTTCAGCAGTTCGGACGGTGCATTTTTTTTAGAGTCTGAACGGAATCTGTTCCACGTCCGAACATGTGCTGTCACCTTCGGGCGGACGGGTAATTTAATTCATCCGGACGCGCATAACCGTTTTGCTCCTTTCCCAGGCAGCGCTTGTCTAGATGTCATCAAAACACCGTCCGGACGGGGACCCCACAGAGGCTATAAATAGCCCAGATTGTTGCTCTCTCTCCCATACCCCACAAATCCTTTCTTTTAACATTTTGTGAGTGACTGATTTTGGTGCTTTTTGAGGCCACGTCCGGACGGTGTTGCCCTAGCGTCCGGACGGTTGCACTTCGGCTGCAAGAAATTACCATAATAAGGCTTGGAGCGTCCAAACCTTTAAGGCTAACGTCCGGACTGTTGAGCTGGTGAACGCAATTTCCATATATGAAGCTTGATCGTCCGGACCATGAAGGCTGACATCCGGAAGGTTGAACTTGGTATGCACGTTCTTTTCTTATAGAGGACATCGTCCGGACGGGATCACACATCGTCCGGACGGTAGCAGCCGTCTTCCCATAACTGTGTCTTGAGGCAGAAACCCTAATGCTTGTCAAACACTGAATGGCGTCTGGACGGTATAGCCACGTCGTCCGGACGGATGCACTGGAACACTGGATCTTCTCGAACTCTGAAGAGCGTCCGAACGATTTGCCATTACGTCCGGACGGATGAAACCTTGAACTGTTCAAAGCTTCTAGACATTGATGGGCGTCCGAACGGAAAGATCTCGTCGTCCGGACGGCTGACAGGGAACTAAAATAAATCCTTGAAAACTTCACAGAATCTTCTTGAAAAACATAGCTGAAGAGTAGACTCTGGATAAAGCAGCATCCCTGTGAAAGCAGCAACATTACATAGAAGTGATTTTGTCCAACAGAATGCAGCCAACACAAAAACTAACATAGTATAACTTAGTTCTGTAATTCACTTTAGATCCGTTTTTATTCAAGTAAAGTTTGAAATTAGTTTAATGCAATTTTCCTTTATATTTTCCAGCAACTTCTCTCTTCTTCCTTTCTTGTTTGTTTCATTTTATGTTTAATTACTACCCTGGAATCCAAAAATTCCAGAGAGATTAGCTAGATCCTTTAATGCTTTTCTTTATATTTTCCTTTCCTTAATTCTTGTTCTTCATTGTTCTTAGATGTTAGTTTAGTTTCTTTTATTAAAATAAGTTGTTCACATATTGTTGGCTTGATTTATAGTCTCTAAATCATCTTAAAGAAATGGGTTCTTCTTCTTCTATAAGAGAATCTCATATCTCCATGATTAGCTAAATTAGTTATAGGGTATTGATGGAACTCCTTCCAATTGTCATGGTTTGATTGTGCTATTCTTGGATTTCTATACATGTGTGATGATTACATAGCCTAGAGGTTTGCAAAACTCTTGTGAATATTCTTCAAAACAAAATCAATCTTGAAAAGAAAGATCTCTTGTCTATGAGAATCCTTTGATTCTTGATCGAACTCAACATTTCCTTTTTCTTTGAGTAAGGGAATGATGGTTATGTAATGGTGCTTGTGACATAATTTATGTGAATTTGATGAATCATGCTAGGGAACATGTATTACTCCACATCCTTTTAGTTTAGTTATTGTTTAGATGCTTTTCAATTATAGTGTAATTTTATGTGGAGGTTATGTGCTAAACTAAGATGGTTTATGCTTTTTCCATAGATGTGTATGCTTATTGAGAGGTCTTATAGTCCATACTAGGGAGCATTAATCATTCATGAATAAATATTAGTTGGATGACTATTGTATAAGTAGATGGATTATCATTACCTTTTAACTAAAGTAATTTCATGTTGAGGTCGTTGTGTGATTGACAATCATTACGCGCTCGTATTATACTTGTTGAGGAAATCCGAGATAGATGTAATATGCCATGTGTATGATGATTGAGTGAAATCAATTCCCTATACATTTCATTTTCTTAAATCTCTCAACTTTGAGTTGTTTTTTGTTCATGTTAGCTTAGTGATAAAAATAAAAAATAAAAAAAATATCTTTTTTCTCAAATTGAATTGGAGAACGTCTTAAGTATTTCATAATCAAACAACCCCTAATCCTTGTGGTACGATACCCTCCTTAGTCCTATGCTGCAAAGTCTCGTACTATTGCGAGTGGTTACAAATATTAAAATCTATGTAGTTGTGAAAACCGATTAAGTTTCAAAACCAAAATTCTTTATTTTTAATCATTGGTTGGATCGCTACCAATATGGAGACAATTAATAGCCTTCAACAGGAAGTCAATGAGTTGATGAAGGTGGACGAGCTAAAATGGAGTCAATGGGCTAAGGAAAACTAGCTCAAACATGGGGATGAAAATTTCAAATATTTCCATGCTTGTGTGAAGCAACGGAGGCGGATGAATTAGATTACTAAGATCAGAGATGTGGAGGGAGTAGTCTGCTCATCATCGGATGCAGTTGAGAAGGCTTTCATTTCATATTTCCAGACTTTGTTTACATCTGAATCACCAACGGGCATGGATGAATGCCTCTACAATATGCCACACACAATTACAAGGGAGATGAACATTCAGTTAATGTAGCCCTTTAGTGCAGAGGAAGAAAGCAACGCCCTTGGTAATATGGCTCCGCTAAAAGCTCCAAGCCTAGATGGCTTTTCTAAGTGTTTTTATCAAGAAAATTGGGCACTTATTGGCGATGAGGTATGCAAAGCAGCGACTAATTTTTTCAGAACGGGGCAGATGGACATAGAGGTAAATACTACCCACATTGTTTTTGATGTGGTCGTTTTGTGTATAAAAATATCAATAATAAAATTACCACTTGCAATAGTATGAATCTGTGTAGGATAGGACTATATTGAGGGTGTCGAACCTCAAGGACTGCGTAGGAATTGCTATCAAGTTTTTCAATATTAAATATAACTTAATAAAAAATATGTTTGATTTGATTTTTGTTTTCTAAAAATAAATACATAAAAGTAAAAGACATAAATGTAAAAAGAGTAGTGATCAGAGAAAGAATAGGGGATTGATTTCACCACTCACCGCATAATAATGGTCGTATCGCATCTTTGTCAAGAAATTACCTCTAAAGAATAAGTATAATCAATTTTCGGTTGGCATGGACCGTCCACCAAACTACTAAGATGCGATACGACCCGTCTTCCCTAGGTATGGATTAACTACGTCTTTAATAAGATACACACAATCAATGGAATAGTATAACCCATCTTCGATTGGTACAAACTATCTACCTAAATTATACTAAAGTAGGGTGTAGTACGATCTGTCTTTCCTAGGCATGACCTATCTAACCCTCTTGATCATATGTCAATTAAAATCGTTGTATAACAATCATTCACATAATCACAGAAAATATGAAGGATTGAGTTCAATCAATATAAAAGACTTTCTAAGACAAGATAAGAAATTTATAATGATTAAGTATAAACATTAAGATCAATTCTTACAGTTATACGACCATCATGCATATAGAAAATCCCAAATTAAAATACAATTAAACCATTGTTACTTGGAAAGGGCTACATTAATATCTTATTACGAATTTAGCTGCTCATCGTGGTGTTGGGATGGTCTCCTCCCATGTTCTTCTCCTTTTCAACTTGTCAAGCCTCCAAGAAGAATTTTCTGTCTAAAGCTAAGCACACATTCTCTTGAAGCTTAGAAGTCTATTTATAGAGACTAGGAGAGCCCTAAAAGCTCTAGGAATCCAAGAAAAATCGAAACTTAGTCTCTTAGTCCAATTATGAAGCAATCCTGGTGCAAATCGGAATAGGATTCGTCCAAATTTGCAATATTTTATTGAGGGGCGATTTTGGCATAGTAAACATCTGAATTAGGAAAAATCTATTTCTGACATATTTGTTGAATTTTGTATTAGATTTCCAACACCACTAATTTTATTACAATCCGATATCTAAGCAGAAAGTTATAATCAAAATACTGATACATATGCAAAATCCAATCTGAGTTTGACTCCAATTGGAGAAATTCCAATTTAATCCTTTCCTTGATTTGATTAAACTTAACCACATCTTCTAGGTCTTCTATTATGATTGGTTAAGCTTAACCATATCTTCTAGGTCTTCTAAAAGTGTGTTTTAAACCCAAAATCAATGGAATTAATTGCATGTTTATTTAAAACCTGAAAACAATAAAACAACATAAAATTAAACAAATAACAATGCTAAGGAATTAACATATGCAAGTTAAGGAGTTTGAATGTGCAACATTCGACTCTTATCAGTACTCCAACGCACAAGGTGGCATGGGTTTCGGGAGCTACAGTGTTTCAACAAATCTCTTTTAGCAAAACAGTGTTGGCGACTACTACAAAATCCCCACAATTTGGTGGCCCGAATCACGAAGGCAAAATACTACCCACATGGGTCCCTTAGGGAGGTAACACTATGTAAAAGGCCATTGTTTGTGTGGAGGAGCATTTCCCCAACTAGGGAGCTACTGAACGAAGGGATTCTGTGGAGAATCGGGAGTGTAGAAACAGTCAACATTTTGGGTGATAAATGGCTACCAACCCCTACGACGTTTGCTATACAATTGTCGAAGAGGTTTTTTCCGCACATGCCAAAGTGGTAGAACTCAAAGACCCAATTGCCAAGGGGTGGAATGCATCGATGTTAAAACATAATTTTTGGGCAGAAGAGGCTGAAAAATTATCCTCCAGATTCCATTGAGCAAGTATCGTCAACAAGATGTTTTGATTTGGAGGGGCACCACAATAGGCATTTCACTGTAATGAGTGTTAATCACATGGAAAAAGATCGAACTGAAAGGCACAGAGGGGTGGGATCTACATCTTCAGCAATGAGCAATTTCTGGAAGATATTATGGAACATGAAGGTACCAAATTCCGTTAAAATGTTTTTATGGAGGGCTTGTCATAATATTATTCCTACAAAAGTGAATTTGCAAAAGGGGGTATTGTTATGGACCCTAGCGGATCTTCACAATATCTTCCTAAACACCCTCTCTAAGCTATAAAGAATTCAATACCGAATTCTGTAAAGAATACATACCTAGAGACCTCTATTTATTACCTAAGAAGACATAAAGTGAGTCTGTCTCTGAATTCTCTAGGTGGCATCCGGACGGAAGTATTGAGTGTCCAGACGATCTTCTGTGCAACTGGCTTTCTATAACGCGCTCCACGCGTTTCTATATTAAGGCCGTGTTCGAACGGTGTTGCCCGATGAGTGCCAAATATTGTATATTTAGACCCCTTAATTCACATTTGTTAAACCTTTAGCTTTTTTATTTTTTAATATTTTTGGTTAGTTCTTGTATTTTGGTATTTTGCAGATCATTGAGAGAAAATGACAGTTTTAAAATGAAAAATGCAAAGTTTGGAAGAAAGCACACTTTGAGAAGACCTAGATGATATGGTTATGTTTAACCAAATCAATGAAAGGAATAAATTGAAATTTCTCTAATTAGAGTCAAAATCGGATTGGATTGAATTTCATGTTCTGCACAAGTCATACAATTTTGACCATAACTTTCAGCTCATGTATTGGATTAAGGTTAAATTAGAGGCAGTGAAAAGCTAATTCAAAATAATACAAATCATTGTGAAATAAGATTTTCCTAATTCGAACATCTTCTATGTTATAAGTGCCCCTACAATATAAAAACGTGAATTTCCTTACTCCTGGGGGCTGCAGAAACTCCAAACCTTAACATTTTTTTTCTCTTATTAGGGTTTTGAGGGGTAGAGATATCATTTTGAAAATATGGCTCCAAACCCTAACATTCTTTTCTCTTATTTGAGTTTTGAGGGGTAGAGGTACCATTTTGAAAATATGGGGTTTAACCTAATATTTTGCTACAAAAACCCCATGATAGGCAGCACTTATTCATCAATATTGTATATACACATTTTCTTTTTAGAGCATTGTTTTTAGCTCTTTTCTCTTTTTTAATTTAGATTAATTCTTTATTTCTGTCTTCTCTATTCTACCTTTCTTTTATTTTTATGTTTGCATTACAAGTTATTTTCTTTCTTTTGTACTTTAGTTTAATTTCTTTCTTTTATCTTTTCCATATCTTTAGTTTCTTTTATTTTATGTTTAATTTAGTTTAATTTTTGTTATTCTACCTTCTCCATTTCGTTTATTTTTTGTCTTCATTTTATTTCATGTTTCATTACAAGTTTGTTCGGTGTTTTTAGTCATGAGAGGCTAAAATCCTCAACTAAGGTTGATGATGAAACCTCATCAATGATAACACCAACATTCTTGTCATGAAATTTATAAATTCGATATTTTATAAAATTCAAGTTCTAATTCAGTTTATTAATTGTTGTCTTTGAATTGAATATTTTATTTTCTAGTGGATATTTGATGTGTTTCAACCGATGGATACATCGATTGATTTCGTTGAGAATGGATATCCATTGTGATTTGTCTGACAAACGGATACAATGGATGATTTGATCTCAAAGGGATAATCGTTGTGATTTATCTTAAAGTTGGATTCATCAAATGATTTACGATTCATTAAAGAACTTGAATAGCCAACTCATTTCAATCAGATTTATAATTAGCATGCAAGAATGTGGTGTTTAATTTGGTTTGGTGGATTCTAAAACCTTAGTGCTTTTCTTTTTGTTTAGTTAATCATCTTTTCTTTTGTGTTTTGATTCTAAAAAAAATCCAAAAATTCGGAACTAGGTTAAAATAGGATTAGTTTAAATAGAGATTAATTTTCACAACACAATTCCCAGTGGGATCGACCTCGCACTTGCACATACACCATATTGCAAACGATTCATGCGCTTGTGAGTACTTTTAAAACTCACAACATTGCCCTAGAGTCTGGACGGTTGTACTTTGTCTGCACATAATTACGATAACAGGACCACGTCCAGATGTTATTGCCCTAGCGTTCAGACGGGTGCAAGCTGTCTTCCCACTCCGTGTCTGTGAAGGAAAGCTGAAATCTTCTCGAACCCTGAAGTGCATCCAGACGTGTTGCCATGACGTCTGGACGAATGCAACCTTGAACTGGATGCCCAAAAAATTACAAATGGAAGAATAACAATCCAACAATATAAATAAAATTAAACTAACCCCAACAACAGAAAATATAAGCAAATCCATGCATTATTTATCTCAACAAAATATTCCAAAATAGTCCTAAAATTCTAACAGTTTAAAAAATAAACTAAGAAGAATATAAAAGATAGAGCATAATACCTGGAATTGAGAGAAAATTGCATAAAAGAATAAAAGAGGATGAGAACTTGTGAGAAAGCACGAGAAAATGCACTAAAAAGGCAAGAAAACTCAAGAGAATAATAGTAAAATGAGAGGCTTGTGCGACGCAGGGGAA
Organism: Alnus glutinosa; assembly: GCF_958979055.1. Classification (NCBI taxonomy): domain Eukaryota; kingdom Viridiplantae; phylum Streptophyta; class Magnoliopsida; order Fagales; family Betulaceae; genus Alnus; species Alnus glutinosa. Next base: position 20,130,213 of record NC_084890.1, on the reverse strand, counting down.
AAGAATACGGGTCTTAACCTGTAGAGTATCCGTCCGGATGGCCACTGCCATATCAACACTCGGTAGGACCACGCGCGTCCGGACGTGTCACTAACCACCCTCATCTGATACACTTCCCTAAGCTGCAGCACTTTTCTCTTACTTAGTCCTTTAGTGACTGTCTATTTCCTTAATGATTTGGTCACTGACTATTTCTTGAGGGACAAGTTTAAGAACAGATTTATAGCACAAAAGTAATAGATCTTTTCAAATATCCATGTACTGAAATTTAAATGATTTTTATCACTTGGTGCTACAACCTAGAAAGAATGCCAGAATTTATAGGTCCTAGGTTCAATTAGCGAGTTGGTCAATTTGACCATCTTAGCAAAAAAAAAACTCTCATAAGAAGTTCTAGAAGCTAAAAATCAGAGAGAGAAAAAAAATGTATCCTAGGGGAGCTTTAGATAGTGCACAATTTTTCATCACATGAGGAAAGTAATTATCTATCATTAAGATGCACATGAAAACTTAGTAGATATCAGACATAAACTCTCAATCATATATAAGCATATTCAAGCAATGCACAATGAACTAAAATATTAGGCAAAAACGCATGCAATATCTGAAAAGCTATCAAAAGAATAAAATTCTGCATTTTCTAATTTATCGTGTATGTGCACAACGTGTAACAAAATATCAAAAGGGTGGAATTAAAAGAGACAAATATTTTGTTAACAAAGTGGAAACTCAATTAAGAGAAAAATCACTCCGGGGCAGCCAAATCCAGGAAATCCACTATTGGAAGACAAAGCTAATACAAAGACAGTAACACTCACATACCCGATACAGCGATCGTAACTTGCACTATGACACGTAACCCAACGTGAATGCCTCCCAACCAAGCCACCTACTTGAAGGGGTCTTCTATGGATTCTTTTATCTTAGGGCTCCTCCCTAAGATTGACTTCAAACACGAGCACAACAACAGCACACCGACAACAGCTTGAGAGCTAGTGGATCTTCACAATGTCTCCCTAAACACCCTCTCTAAGCTATAAAAAATTCAATACCAAATTCTGTAAAGAATACATGCCTAGAGGCCTCTATTTATAGGCTAAGAAGACCTAAAATGAGTCTGTCTCTAAATTTTATAGGTGGCATTTGGACGAAAACATTGAGTATCCGGACGGTCTTCTGTGCAATCGGCTTTCCATAACGCACTCCATGCGTTTCCATATTAAGGTCGTGTTCGGACGGTGTTGGCCTAGAGTCCAGACGGTTGCACTTTTTCTACACGTAATTGCCATAACAGGACAGCGTCCGGACGGTGTTGCCTTAGCGTTCAAACGAGTGCAAGCTGTCTTCCCACTCCGTGTCTATGAAGGAAAGTTGGAATCTTTTCGAACCCTGAAGTGCATATGGACGTGTTGCCATAACGTCTGGACGGATGCAACCTTGAACTGTTCGGCTTCTTGACTCTGATGGGCGTCCGAATGCATGACTTGGCCGTCTGGAAGGAACTTTAGGATTTGACTTCTCTGCGTTGGAATCTGCATAGAATCTTCTTTGAACATCTTGAAACACTTTTTTGTAATGAATACTCTGAAAAATACGACATTCCTGATTAAGACAGCAACATTACAAGATAGTGATTTTGTCAAACAAAATGCAGCAAACATAAACTAAAATAATGTAAACATACCTGACATGCACTAGGATTTAGGAACAAAAATCCTAGGCATGGTGTGACTTCACCTTTACTTGGTGAGTCCACTCCCCCTCAAGGGGTGAATGGTCTCATCATTCCTGACCCATACCTGCTTGACCCGTGGAGGTGGTTTGCGGGTCTTGTCCATTCTCTTTAGCATACTTTGCATTAGGCTCAGCAACCCCTCACAGCCATGGTTACTATTGAGCTTTTGCAGCTTTCTCTTGAAGCACCTTGATTTGCTCTTCTTTGGTTTGCAACTCTGATTGGCAGGAACAAACTTCTGTTGTTACCGCTGATGCCGTGGAGCCTAATGTGCTGTCGGAGATAGAGGGCATGATATAGCTTTTGTTGGCAGCTTCCTCTGAACCTTCAACTCCTGAGCCTGGAGCTATGGACATTTGGGTTGGATGTGACTGGTGATGCCGCAATGATGACATGTGGGCAAGCTTCTTTTGTTTGAATGCTTTTTAACAATCTCTGCTGAATTAAGGTTAGCATTCTTACAGATAACAAAGTCCTTCCTTACCTGTTTGAGATATATGTCTCTTGTGGGGAGGGACATATTTATCTGAAAAGGGTTTCTCAACACTGCCTTTTTTGGAAGCATACTACTTATTCCAAGGTTTCTGAGATTTTAACAAATAGCAGTTTGGTCTAACGTGACCAGTAATCCCACAGTGATGACAAGTAGGAACAAACTTACCTTGTGTTCTTGATTCCTTGGACTTAGGCTTCACACAATTATTTAAGCAAGAATTTTCAGAGTTATCTAAACAAGCTGTATCTACCATCATAGGCTTAATAAAAAGATAATCTAATTCAGAATCAGAAGCATGTGAAGTAGAAGCACCCAAATCATCAACAATTATGATAGGCTTGTTAGAATAATCTGTATGAATACAAAGCGTGCTTTTTAAATTATCACTAGAGAATTTTTTCAAGAGATCTTCAGATTCTTTTAATTTATACTCAAGTGTATCAACAATGTTAAACAGTATGGTATTCTCAGATTTCAAAGAGTCAATCAAAGCATGTGATTCAGACAATTGAATGATCACAGACTCTTTTTCTTGCTTAACCTTTTTGAGCTCTTTATTGGAATTTTTAGAGTTTTTACACAATATAAGAAAATCCTCAAAGAGCTCATTATCAAAATTCTCTTCAGATAGCTGAGAAGAATTCATGATAAAATGAGTCAACAAAAATATGGATCACACTCAGAAAATTAATCCAAACACGAGTGTACCCACTTTGATACCAATTGAAAAATAATAGACTCCTAATTAACATGTGTGTGTGATCAATTGTGCAACAAAATATTAAATGCCGAATTTAAAAGGTTCAAATATTTTGTTGACGAAGTAGAAACTCAATTAAGAGAAAAACCACTCCAGGGTAGCCAAACCCAGGATATCCATTATTCAAAAAATAAAGCTAATAACAAAGCAGTAACATTCACATACATCAATGCAGCGATTGTACCTTGCACTCTAACACGTACTTATACGTGAACGCTTCCCAACCAAGTCTCCTACCTGAAGGGGTCTTCAATGGAATCCTTTAGCTTAGGGCTCCTCCCTAAGCTAAACTTCAAAGCTGATCAAATCACACACAAACCACCCTTAGAAAGCTAGCTAATCTCACAATATTTGCCTAAACACCCTCTCTTAGTACAAAGGAATTCAGTATCGAATTTTGTAAATGATACAAGCTTAGAGACCTCTATTTATAGGTTTAGAAGACCTAATACAAGTCCAATTCGGAGTTCTCTAAGCGGAGGTCGGACCTAGACATAGGGCGTCCGGACGACAAATTGCAACTGACTTCCATAATGCACTTCATGTGTTTCTTTATTAAGGATCAGTCTTCCGCATCCAGATGGAAATGCCCTAGTGTCTGGACGGTTGCAAGCAATTTTCACTAACATGCGTGTGCTGTGCTGTTCAGAATCTTCTTGAACACTGATGGGCGTTCGGATGTGTCTGCTTGTCCAGCCAGACGTTTCTCTAGGCTGTCCGGATGGTCAAGTTGTAGTATTTTTTATTAGATTTCCAATTACACTAATTTCATCTCAATCCAATACTTGAGCAAAAATTTTATGATAAAAATACTGAAACATGTGCAGAATCTTCCTGAACACTGAAGGGCATCTGAACGTGTCACTGGGCTATCCGGACGGAAACTAGGTAACCAACTTTTGCTGAGTTGTAAACTTCTCAGAATCTTCCTGGAATCTGAAAATTGCTTTCTTGATGTTTGTGACACTGATACTTGTCATAATAAGTGTGACGACCTCTTTTTTTTTTTTTGGGAAACATACAATTGAGTCATCACAGTGGCATGACTACGTGCCACTGAGCCAACCCATAGTACACATTCCTTAACATGTACCTGATATATCAGAGTAATAGAATTCAAGCAGCGGAATACCAAGTCTAACTGTGGAAGTCAACATCATAATCATAAACTTGTCAATTATACGAAAGAGCCAATTAATGTTTATCTGTTTAAGGCTTAAAACATAAGTCATACATACAAAAGAATGGCTATCATATTTGTGTTACAAGTCACACTAGCCATATACAAAATATACAAAAGGGACCATCCAAGTCCGACACCCCTACGACTCAAGCGATGTGCTTAGTCGTAGTACTCCAAATAGTTTGTAACAGAGTCATCCTCCACATCACCAGTACCTGCATCCAAATAAACTCTATCTATATGGTTGTGGTGTTAACCACATCCGTATAGGTGAAAGTGTGAGTTCACCGCCTCAATAGAAGTGCCGAGGCCTCAGTAGTATAAAACTTACTAAGGAAACAATGTACATAAACATATATGCATGCACGGTTCAATAGTGTTATTCACAAATCCTCAAGTCCACACAACAACACATCATCAAGTATAAGTTAAACCATTCGTTACACTCTTATATATTATCACAATTTCCATTAGCAATATACTACACAAACCATAAGCAATACCCCAAACTTACCAACATCTTAGTTAGGAGCAACAACCTTAGACTTACGCATAAAACTCAAGAACATCAACATGTACCGCCCATAAAGCCACATACCCGCAGGGCAAACAACACACAAGTGTTAAAGCCACATACCCTAGGCTTACCTTTAACACTACCCGTAAAGCCACATACCCACAGGGCAATCAAATACATAAGTGCTAAACCCACATACCCTAGACTTACCTTTAATACCGTCCGTAAAGCCACATACCCGCAGGGTAAACAAATACACAAGTGCTAGAGCCACATACCCTAGACTTACCTTTAACACTGCCCGTAAAGCCACATACCTGCAGGGAAAACAAATACATAAGTGCTAGAACCACATACCTTAGACTTACCTTTAACAGCTCCCGTAAAGCCACATACCCGCAAGGCATATAACACATAAGTGCTAGAAGCAACAACTCTAGACTTGCCTTGTATAGTAAGTGTTCATAACAATCATTATCACAAGACACATATTCAAATTTCAACAACTACAACTTAATCACATTATTCTCAATCATCCTCCATTCAACTCATACCGCAATTCCACCACATACATCTCGGCATTAACCTATCATCATAATTCTTGATTCAACATTGCACAATTCAATCATAAATGTATTTTCATATTCCTAATTCTCAATTCAACAATTCACAATTCAATCACAAATATATTTTCATGTTCCTAATTCTCAATTCAACATTTCACAATTCAATCATAAGTATATTTTCATGTTCTTAATTCTCATTTCAACAATTTACAATTCAATCATAAATATATTTTCATCAATATTCTTCATGAGCATAAGTGCAACCAAACAAAGCAATATTTAAACCTAAAGTTCCTAGGGTTCTTCAATGAGTAGAATACTCACTTCCTTGCAAGATCCGTGGCTTTGTGGGATTATCCTCACCCAAGGTTACGCAATGTAGAGTTGCATTAAATTGCACCTTACATTAGCACTCATACTCCTAAACTCATGCTTCCCTTAATACATGTTTAAAAGTTGAGCCCATAAAATTTTAAGGTTCCATTCAACATTGTACTATCTACAATTACTAACCCAAAACGAAATCTACCGATTAAATACTTAAAACCACACTATAAAGTATAAACCCAAAAGCTAGGGTTTATAAGAGACTTACCAAATCTCACCCGAATGCTATCCAATGCTTGGAAAGTAATTAGAGAGCTCTAAAAGGCACCAACCCTAAGGACTTTTTGGATATTAAACTTAAACCCTAAGGAATTTGCTTAAAACATAGAAAGAGTAGAGATTTCAAATTTACATCAAACTAATCAGTAGAAACGTAGATCGGGTCCCGTAGATTACGTTTCCGAGGTTAAATTTGAGATTAAGGGCTTAGATCTTCGTAGATTTGGAAAACCCTAAAAGACTTTCCTTCTCTCTTTTCTCTTTCTTTTCTTTTTTTTCTTATGGTTTTCTTCTTCTAAGAAGGGCTCTTGGCCCTTCTTCTTTTCTTAGAGTGAATGGTTGTACGACCCTTCACTCTTCTTTTCTTTAAGTGAGGCGCTAGCATGTGCCTCACTTTCTTCTTCTTCTTTTTTATTTTTATTATTTTTTTATTTTGAGAAGGGCCGCATGGCCCTTCTTTCTTTTTCTTTTTTTTTTCTTTGACGCTCTCCATTTTGGGGCGCATGTGGGACGTAGGTGTGCGCCCCACACCTGTTTCAAATGAAGGGTCGTGTGGCCCTTTATTCTTCCTTTTATTCATTTCTTTTTCTTTTTCTATTTCTATTTTCTTTTCTAACATTAAATTAACTTCCAATTATTTACCTAAATTTTGTATTTTAATTACTGCAAAATATCTTGGACGTTACAATAAGGCTCTTTCCATATTAGAGGAATAATCTCTGAATATTCTGAAGACTCTAAAATATTACGTCATCCCTGTTATAGCAGCACACTTACATGGCAGCGATTTTGTCAACGTAATGTAGCCAATAAAACTAACAAAGGGAAACTTTCAAGTCAGCTGCTGGCTAACCCGAAGGGACACTACATGGAAGAAGCAAGTACTTCATATCATCAGTAAGTGCTAGCCATCACCACATTGCGAAGTGGAAGAAGGGTCGACAATCATGTGCAAGAAAAGGAGGATAAGCAAACAGAGACCCCACAGAATCTGCAGAAGGAAAAGGGTAAGCAAGTAAGCACTGAGGCTTTTTCTTTATCTACTCCTACTCCTGAGATACCATATGAACCCCGGGTCCCATTTCCAGAGCGTCTCAAGGCACCTTCTCACTTTGGAAAACAAGGGGAGAAACTACAAGATATGATGGAGGTCTTCAAACAGGTAAAAATCAACCTCCCACACCTTGATGCCATCAAGCAAGTGCCTACTTATGCCAAATTCCTCAAAGATCTGTGTACTCACAAGCGACGAACAAGGGCCATCACTCTGAAGAAGGTATTTCTCACTGAGCAGGTCAATTCTATCCTTCAGCATAGTCTCCCTCCCAAGTTGAAGGACCTTGGTGCTGTAATACTCGAAAAATACCATGCTTAGGATAGTCAGGTATAGATATTAATATTTGCATGTGTGTACATAGGAATAAGACTTAATTATATTTAGTTATATATATATATATATATATAGTAATCGGATAAGTAAAGATATTACTAACCATAGTCGATCGAGCGACTTATTTATCCAGTCCGATACAATTTACATGTAAGCTACAAGTGTCAATTTTTCTACCTTTGATTCTTGAACCCATTTCGTGTCATCGGTCTTAGGAGATTAAAAACTCATCTAGTTATTTTAGTTAGCTGGTTTGGTTCAAAACCAATGAGATATGAAAATCCTATTTTAGAAGATACTGGTGATCTAGGTACTATTCTCTCCAACTGATGTGTTTTAAATCTGGCCGTTGGAGCACTTGGTTGCTAGCTTGATCTCAATCATTCAGGATTATTATATATAGCATGCATGAACGATCAAAATCACCACCAAAGATCAAAATTTTAGCAAACTTACCTTCTCACATCAAAACCTGCTGTCCTTCCTTCTTCCAAGAGCAGAAACTTAAGCATGGGAAACTTCTTTGTTTCTCTATGATTTTCAGCACCTAGTGAACAAAACTAAAGCCTTAATTACCCCCATTCCATCACAAAAACAGTAGGGAATTTAGAACAGAAACTGTCCCTGTTTTACATCCAAAAATAGAGCATAATTTAATGGTGTTTCTTTTCTGGACAACAACCTCTTTTGTTCATTTGATTTACCTTGGAGCAAGCTTTAGAGGGTAATCTCATCTTCTACTCTTCTAAAATCAGTTTCCCTTCTCCTTCTTAATTCTTATGTTGTTCACTTTTCTCTCTTAAAAAAGAGACACCAAATACACACAATATAAACTTCTTTTTTCTTTGTGAACAGAGGAGGACTTCTGGCCAACACTAAAAGCAAAACAGTAAGATGAAGCTTGTTCAAGTCATGAGTGTGTTGAGGAGATTGTGGGTTTATTAACTTGTGATATATATGTGTGTGTGTGTGTGTGTTTATTGCATGATGTAAGTGAGTTGTGTTTGAGTAAAAACAAGTAAGTGCATATGTATGATGCGGGTAATAAAGGTTGGGTGTGTACGTGAAGAGGTAGGGTGAAGGAGAAAGAGATATGTGTATGTGTGCTTCAAAAGGAGAGATAGTGAGTGTGTGTATGGTGAACGTATGTGGGTGATTTCAAAGAAAATGAAATGTAAATGTGTGAATTATTTTATATATATATATATATTGTATAAAGAGTAATTTTAGTTACAGGGTGTTAATACACTACCCAAATACTTTAAGTTAGTAAATAGCATTCACGATACTAATTAAAAGAACAGGATATCGATATTTTATACCATCATGCCATGTATTTACATAAAATAGAACTAAATCGGAATAAAATGAATATAAGGTCATATTTATTATATTTAAATCTGTAGTCGTTGTAATGGAAAATAATTTCTTGAAAATAAGTATAGTAATAATAGTAAATATTTTCGTAGTGCCTTTTCACTAATTTAGTATTATTACATGATTACAATTATACAGTTCCTGAGAGTAACCTTTGGAGCAGAAATAGTAAGTATCTCTATACTTACTGAGGACGAAACTCGTTGATTTTTCCTATAATATTGTGTCTATTGCTTTATTTACTTGTTTATGCATGTGACTTTGCATATTTTATTATTTTAATAATCTGTTTAACAACAAGCTGTGGATCTAGATTCACAGTGGTACATGACGATTCACTAGTTGCCTAGGTGCAATGAATGTAGAAGTACCGAAAAAGAGAATAATAAATACAAAAACTGGTGTACCTAGGTCATCATGGAAGACTTAGGTTTCCAAGAGCCTAGGCTTCCAAAGAATATAATTAAAATTTGAAGTGAGAAAGCACAGGCTTCAAATAAGACACTTACCGTGCCTAGGCCAACAGAGGAGTGGAAAAATGGAAATACCTAAAACTTTTCATTTAAAACTGTCATATTTCTGCCTTATGATTATGTTTATATTCAATCTATTATGATTCGCGACCATAGATCATATATTGCATATACATGTGATTATAAAGCTCTGTTACATTATGGTGCATTATTAAATAAAACAACACTCATATTATTATGGGAAATAGCAGACTCACTTAGGTATTTTGTATTGTTGTTTTTCTCTCTGTATTGTGTGATAATACAGGTTATGAAGAAGAAGAATATCAGGATTATCCAGACCCTTAGATGGATCCTTATACTAGTACTCGAGGCTAGACTGCCTCCTTTTTGCGAACTACTATGACGTAATTCATTAACTTAGTTTCAGAGACAATATTTATATTTCTGCTATTATGTAATCATTAAACTCTAGTTATTTTGACTTGTATAATTATATGCGCCTTGTGAGGCATAACTACTACCTTTTGTATAATTATGCTGACATACTTTAATTATCTATTTTGAGGTATTAGAAACTCTGAAGTGTTAATTAATCCCATGTATGTTATATATATATATTCTGTTACCAATATTTAACTCTGATAAGATCGAAATGTCACGTGAAAATTTAAAAAATTTCACTTACACTTTTTGCAAAAGCAGGGCGTTACAGGTGCTCCCACCATCTCCTGTATAATTGGAGACTACAAGATTGATAAAGCCCTCCTTGATTTAGGGGCTGGAGTGAATCTATTGACGTACTCAATCTATTTACAACTCGGTTTAGGGGAATTAAAGCCCACACCAATTATCTTGCAATTGGTTGATAAATCCCCAAGAAACCGCGAGGAATCATTGAAGATGTTATCATCCAAGTCGACAATTTTTACTTCTTCGTAGACTTCATCGTTCTTGATATTGAACCGGTGGCTAATCTCACAAAGATGATCCCTGTAATCCTCGATCGCACTTTCTTAGCTACGACTAATGCAAACGTAAACTGTAGGACCGAAATTATGAAGATCAATTTTGGGAATCTGAAGGTAAAATTGAACATCTTCCATACCTTCCAGCAACCACCGGATAAAGCTGAGTGCTTCTTTCTAGACTCCGTAAAGGACTTGGTTGCAGAGCCCCCTCCTTCCACTTCTACTAAATATTCCTTTAAGGCCGGTACGACATACATCCAGGAGGATAGTGGTGATACAGGGCAAACCATAGACCAAGCAAATTCCTAGCTTCCTACTACTGCCAAACTCGACGTTCATCCATTGGCCATACCAAGAACGTCTCAATTACTGCTTCTAGGTAACATTCCCTCCAGTGGTCCAAGAAAGTAAACAACAGAGTTACCAAGGGAAATGATTATAGCCCTACATAGAGGGCATTCCACAAAATGGAGATGCTGCTTCCATCTACTTGACGGGTCCCAAGAGTCTTTCTCATCCTTCCTCTATGTTGTTTTTTTATTTCTTTATGGATTTGGTTTGTTTGGCTGAACACGTTAAACTTAGCGCTTATAGGAGGTATCCCACTTTATTTCTGTCTTTTTCTTTTTGTTTATTTTTCTTTTTAGTTTTTCTTACTGACACTTCTCCTGTTGATTTTCATAATGCTTATTTTTATTACACATAGCTGGAGTAGTGCTTTGTTTTTCAGGACAGGCATTCTTGCGTTGAAGTTTGGGGGAGTACAACCAGCCCCATTTTTTCCTTCCACACGGTATTGTATCTCTATCTATACGATGGGGACAATGTATCATTTAAGTTTGGGGGTGGGAAAAACATTTTGCTGTCCTATTGGAGATATTATGACTGGATGATCATGTATTTCTAAGAATTGGGTTGAAATTTAATTCTGATTTGTATTTCATTGGTGAGCATAACATGATGAATACATGATCACTTGACTATGGAATTTAGAGTTTTGTTATCTTCTTTGGCAGCATGAGATATTACCTGTTTCAGTTTGATTCTCACAAGCACACTAGGACGTAGTATGTAGGGTATGAAATCTGAAATCAAGTATGTCTGTTATAAATATCTTGGATGCAATTGGGCAACTTATGGGAGAAATAACCTTGGCATATAAATAAAAAATAAAAAAAAAAATTAATAATAATAAAAAAATTAAATAATTGAATTTTTCACTGAGTAACTGGACCTGTTGCCTCATTAAGCATCGAGTGTTCACGTCAAAAGGTGTGGAATCTGGATTGCTTGATAAAATGACTAAGTTTAGCTTCGTACCCTTTTTGACTCGAGTTAGTAAGCCCTTTGAGATGTCTTTACATCTAATGCTCTTAAACCATGTGGTTTGGGAGTTATTAATCTAACACTTGATACATGAATCAATTAGAAACCTTAAGGGAGCTAAGCACTGCACAACCTACATATAATAATAATAATAAAAAGAAGAAAATATGACTTGGTTGTTTTATCTAATGGGGAGTCCAGCAAATTTTAAGTGTTGAACCATTCATAATTGAGATTAGTTTTTGAAATCTCGTGACTATGTGTTAAGTTTACTTTACACTAATTGAATCTTGTGATATCTCATAATGCCATGTTAGTAGCTTAATTTTTAATTCCCTGAAATTGTGAAGATGGAGTTTGTTTTGTTAAGCTTCCTAATGAATGAGAATCATTGTTTTTGTGACACTTCAATCTTATGAATAACATGATCTTGCATAATATTTGTGGGTATCATATATGACAAACCTCACGAGACTTCACTCGTTCACTAGGGAGTCCTAGGGGTTTAAAAGGCTTGTTGCATACATTAAATGCAATCGTACATCCCACAAAAGAATGATTTCTCTTATTGTTTTTCAGTTTATTTTCTATTTTGTATTGCTAAGGGACAAGCAATATGTAAGTTTGAGGGTGTGATAAGTGTTGAATGTTACACATTCAAGCCCCTTTATTCACATATGTTAATCTCTTAGTTTTGTTTTAGTTTAATGCTTTTTATTGTTTTTATGTTTTCTGGTGTTGTATAGGTTTTGGAAGAAAATCCATCAAATTTCTAGATTAGAATGAAGTCGGCAAACTCACTTTTGAAAATATTCAACTCCAAATCAATTTTGAATTTAAGAAAAGATAAGTTGGCAAAATCTGTTATTATTGGAAAGAATCCAGAATGAGCATGTCTCTGTATTTTAATTATAACGTTCTGCTCAAGTATCGGATTATAATGAAATTGGTAGCATTGGAAAGCTAATAAAAAATATGTTAGAAATAGGTTTTTCCTAATTCGGATGTTTACTATGCCACAATCGCTCCACAATAAAAGACGGCAAATCTGGACGAATTTGAAATCTTATTCCTACTTAGATTGAATTTTTAGTCTCTTACTTGGAATAAGAGACTAAGTTTTGATTTTCCTAGGATTTCTAGGGCTTTTAGGCCTCTCCTAATCTCTATACATAGGCCTCTAGACATTGAAGAAAGACACACTGCTACCTAGAGCAAATTCAGAGAAATACTTCTTGAAAGCTTGAAGAGTTGAAGAGAAGTAATCATGGCAGGAGGCCATCGCAACAGCGTCATGAGCGGCTAAAAACCTTTGTAGGATATTGATGTAGGCTAGGGCTGGCAATTTTGACACGACCCGACAACTCGACACGAACAAGACACGAAATTAGCCAGTTTGGTCTACTTTAAACGGGTTTGGATCATAAATGGGTCGACCCGTTTAACTTAGTCTGGCGGGTCGGGTGGCGAGTCACCCGTGGGTGACCCGCCAGACACAATTAACCCCCCCTCCTCTTTTTTTTTTTTTTTTTTTTTTTTTTTTTTTTTTTTCTGGTAAATTCGAGAATGGGCTTATAGCTTATTAGTAATTTAGTTATTTAACTTATTTCTGAATCCTGATTGGCTGATTTTAATATTTTATGTTTTAACTTTTAAGCTTTAACACGAAAACAAATGTTCAAAAATCACAAAACAGAGAAAAGACAATAGTTCAAAAATCAAATTTCAAAAGACGACTAAAGCTATCAAATTCAAAACCCTAACCTTTTCTTTCAGCTGAATGTTCCACAGTTCCACAGTCTTCCACTTCCACCGCCCTTTAGCCCTTTCTCTTCTTCTTCAGCTTCGCATTGTGCCGCCACTCCTTCTTTCTCCCGTAGTCCTGCCGTGTCGAGTTTCTCCTCTCACGCCATCTCTGTCTCTCCACTATATTGCCCCTCTCTGACTCTCTCCAAGACTCCAACAGATTTCCAAGTCCAAGCAAGTTAAGCAACGTCGCTCTCCACCTGCCGACAAAATCCATCATGGCAAGAGTCCAAAATTTGTTCAGATTTCAAACAATTTTCAGATTTTCATCAAATCCATCACCGTCAAGTCTAATATTTTCTTTGTGGTTTTAGAGCATGACTTTTGTGGGTTATGGGTTTCGGTCCTTCGGAGCATGATTTTTACTCTTTGAGTCTTTGCTATGGGGTTGTGGACCGTCGACGCTCTCTCTCTCAGTCTCTCTAGTCTCTGATCTCCGGCTCTCCGCTCACTACCGACTGCCGACGACCAACGCTCGAAGCTCACTGCTGACTGCCAAAGCTCTCCCCGTCTCTCTCTCTCTCTCTCTTCCGCCGATGTCGCATCCGGTACCGCCGGTATGTTAATATTTGATTTCCATTTTTAGAGCATTTTGATTTGTTTGGATTGTCATCTCAGATTCTCAGTGGTGTTGTTACTTGTTAGTGTAAATGCTTTGTAATTAATGGATGAACTGAAGGAATGAGGAAAAACTCTCAATGGCTGGAAGTTTGGACACAAGTTAAATTGTGATGACGTTTATTTTAGTTTCAATTGTGATTGATAGTTTGGACAAAAGTTAAATGCTTGTGAATCTGTGATGATTTTTATTTTAGTTTCAATTGTGATTGATAGTTTGGACAGAAGTTAAATAATTAACGCATGGTTAAATACTTGAGATATGTTCTTACCATTTGAACAGTCTTTAGCATTTTCATGTTTAAATATGAGTTTTAGATTAGATTTGTGGCTTTATCCGTTTTGATTATTTGTAGAATGTCGTGAGGAGGACATGTTCTAAGAGATACACTTCTAAGAATTCTAAGAACTTGGGATCATAGTTCTGCAATCAATGTGCTTGTCACATATAGGGATGTAATCGAGCCGAGCCGAGTCGAGTTTGAAGATTTCAAGACTGACTCGTTTATGAGTTGAGCCTAAATAGTCTAGCTCGAATTCGAGCCGAGCTATAAATTGCATGTTCAAGCTCGAATCATTTAAAATTCGGGCGAGCTCGAGCTCAAGCTCGAGTTCGTTGAAAATGACATTCGAGCCGAGTCGGGTTACTCGACAAGCTCGGCTCAACTAAAGCTCAAGGTAGATTATTAAATTTTTCCATGAGTGATCAAAACAGAATTCAAGCCCAAGTTTATGAACAACCTCTATGCATGTATTAATAACATAAATATATAATATGTAATTATATAAGGCATATTATAAAATATAGTACATAACTATAGTTTATAAGTAACAAATTAACAATATGTTATTATATATAACTAGAGAGTATAAACTATGGTATATGTATAATGTGAACAAATAGTAAGTCTAATATATTCTATAAAACTAAGTAACTATAATATAAGTATAATATATAACTATTGTTAACCATGTGTGATGTGATATATGTGTTTATATATATATATATATATGCTAACTATTTAATATTGTTATATATTAATTATTAATAACTTAATATGTTAATTTAAAATACTAAATATTGTTATCAAAGTATTATAATTAATATGTAATACTATATATATTATACTATATTTACTATTTTTACTAATATATATATAAGATATGAACGAGTCGGACTAACGAGCCGGGCGAGCGATCCGGTCGAGCTTTAAACAAGCTGAGCTCGCGAGCCCCTATCAAGTTTTGTCGAGCGAGTTGGGTATGTATCACTTATTAATCGAGCGGGTTTCTACAGTAACGATTGAGTTCCTACAGTATCGAGCTCGAGTTCGGATCGGGCTAAACTGAGCGGGTATCGAGCAGGTTGTCGAACGGACTGGTTTGTTTACATCCCTAGTCACATATAAGCAATTCTAAAAATCTGAATTTGGATTAGCACTCTAGTTTAAGCTGGTTTGTGACAAGTACAAATTTTAAAAAGTAGGCTCTTTATAAGTTATTTTTGTTTCAATTTGAAAGGAACCTTTTTTTTTTTTTTGGAAATGATTGTCACTGTTGAAGTGAGTGTCTACATTTGAATATCTTCTTTCTATTGCTATACTGAGTTTGGGATTCTTTTTTCCATTGTCTTGTAAATTGTAATTAAGTTCATCTTGTTTTCCACTTTTCCCCCCTTTTATTTTTAACTGCCTATATCTTAATCTCAGTTTGGTTAAAAGGTTTTTTTTTTTTTTTTTTTTTTTTTTTTTTTTTTTTTTTTCATTCTAATTTACTAACGATATGTGTGTAGGTGATTAACGAAGATTCGGTTATATTCGATGAAGATGTGGTTGAAATAGATACAAGGGAGGATCCTTCTATTCATACAAATCCAATAACGACAAAAAAGGTCCAGAAGAAGCATAGGAAGACCTCAACTGTTTGGACCCATTTTGATGAAGTTCCTTCTACAGATCCAAATGACACAAGGATATGGGCAAAATGCAAGTTCTGTGACCATAAGTATATAGCTAACAGTTCACATGGAACTGGAAATCTACAGAAGCATATGAAGGTTTGTGGAGGGAAAACTTATCATGATGTTCAGCAGATGCTCCTATCTAGAGATCAAGGAACTCTGTCTGTAAGTGCCTCAAAATTTTGTCCTAAAAGATATAGAGAATACTGCTAAGGCTGATTTGATTTAGATGCATATGTTGGAGAAACAAAAGGTTAAGTCTTTGTTAAATGTTTGTCATGGGAGGATTAGTTTGACATCAGATTTGTGGACTTCTTTGACAACCGATGGGTATATTTGCCTTACAACACATTTTATTGACAAGAATTGGGTATTATCTAAAATGGTGTTAAACTTTTCATTTATGCCCCCACCACATAATGGTGTATCTTTGGCTGAAAAGATATGTAGTTTGCTAGAAGAGTGGGGAATTGATTAAAAGGTTTTCTCTATAACATTAGATAATGCTTCTGCGAATGATTTGTGTGTTGTGAATCTCAAACCAAAATTAAACATGAAGAAAGCCCTTCCTTGTGATGGTGAGTTGTTTCATATGCGTTGTTGTGCCCATATTCTTAATTTGATTGTGCAAGATGGATTGAAAGAGATTACTGGTGCTATCCAAAAGATTCGAGATAGTGTTAAGTATTTTAGAGGATCACAAATGAGAAAACAAAGTTTTCTTTAAGCTGTCAATCAAATGTCATTGGATAGTAACAAGGGATTAAAACAAGATGTGCCAACTAGATGGAATTCGACATATCTTATGCTTGAGAGTGCAATTCATTATAGGCGTGCTTTTGCTTATTTGGAGATGATAAAAATTATACATTTTGTCCTAATGCACTTGAGTGGGAAAAGGTGATTGATATTAGTAGTTTCTTAGGATGCTTTTATCGTGCTACATGTGCTTTTTCTGATACCAAATATCCCACAGCCAATCTATATTTTCCCATGGTAGCATTGATTTATGTGAATTTGAAGCAAGAGCTTGTGAGTGAAGATGGATATAAGAGATTAATGGCAGGTCAAATGATCTCTAAATTTGAGAAATATTGGTCAGAATTCAGTTTAGTGTTGGCCATTGCAGTTGTCTTAGATCCTCGTTACAAGCTGCGCCTTGTAAAGTACTACTATACTAAGATTTATGGAGCTGAATCTCAAGAGTATGAGAATGTGACCAAAACGTTAACCAAACTTTTTATGGAGTATAGTGCGGCTAGTGCTCCTGCAACTTCAAGCTCCATAGTTGTTCAACCCCAAGAAGGCTCAGATTGGGAAAAGGTAAATAATATTACAAGTTTCTTAGCTTGTTAGTAAGTAGTAACTTAGTATATATACTCATAATCACTTATTAATTTTATGTTTATATTCTCTTTTTATGTAGGATTTTCTAGCATTTGATGGAGTTGATCCTGATACACAAAAGACTCAATTGGAACTTTATTTGGATGAACCCAAGTATTTGGAGAAGAATACAACATTTGACATCCTTTCATTTTGGAAAGGAAATGAATTTCGTTATTCTAAAGTAGCTGCCATGGCTCGTGATGTTTTGAGTATTCCTATTTCTATTGTTGCTTCAGAATCCACTTTTAGTATTGGTGGACGTGTGATTGATCAGTATAGGAGTTCATTCAAGCCTGATATTGTTGAGGCATTGGTTTGCACTAGAGATTGGTTATATGGAGAGCAAGGTAATATTAGTTATTTGCATATTTAATTTCTTCATTTACTTGTATTTTTTTTATCTTACTTTAATGACATTAATTTCTTTTATCTTTTGATATAGAACAAACTTCAATGAATGTGGATAACGAAGAAGAGGATGTGTTGACATTGGATAGTAGCAGTTCTTGTGAGATCCCATGTTCTTTCTTTTGTTCTTATGTTATTGTTTGTGTTTTAGCATTTGAGGTAGAATGGTCAAACTTTTTCACATCCCAATGTAATTATTTTGTTTTTTTCCTTTAGGTATTGGAGTTGAATGACAAAGATGGAAATGACAAACTAAACTGCGTTGGACCTAATCTGATGGACAATGAACATATTCATTCAAGGGATCAACACTCAAGAGTGGACAATTATGATGTAGTTTTTTGTATTTGTAAATTTGTAATAATTATGTAGTTTTTTTTTTTTTTTTAGACAATTAAGCATATTAAGTGATTTGGTGCTAGCTTACTAGGAGTTTAGAGATGAATTGCTAAAACTATTATTGTTTCATTTAAATACCCAAAACACCCCCCCTAAAATATATATATATATTTTTTTTAAAAAAAAAAAAGAAAAAGAAAAAAGCACGTTTTTAAGCTAAACGGGTCGTGTCGACCAGTTATGCTAAACGGGTCTTGTCGGGTGACCCGTGAAATAGCCGTGTCGTGTCTATGTCTAGTTTAAACGGGTCGCAGGTCGTAAACAGGTCGTGTCGAGTACCCGTTTTGCCAGCCCTAGATGTAGCCCTATCCAAGTACAATGGTTTGATTGTAATTTAATTTAGAGAATTTTAGTTTATGTATGTTGGTTGTATAATTATGAGAATTGCTACAATTTGATATTGCTCTTAATCTTTTAATGCAATTGTTCTTCAAGTTCATAATCAATATTGGTAGAATTCTTCTATTGTCTTAGAAAGCCTTTTACCTTTATTGAACTCAAATTATTCTTATTTTATGTGATTATAAGAATGATGATCATACAATAGGTTTAATTGACATGTGATCGAGAGGATTAAATAGGCCATGCCTAGGGAAGACGGATCGTACTACACTCTAGTTTAGTGTAATTTAGGTAGACGATCCATGTCAACAGAAGATGAGTTAAACTATCCCATTAATTATCTGTATCCTATTAGAGACAAAGCTAATCCATACCTAGGGAAGACGGGCCGTACTGCATCTTAGTGGTTAGGTGGACGGTCTGTGCCAACCGAAAATAGATTATACTTATTCTTTAGAGGTAATTTTTTGTTTATTTATAACATCCATAGAATGAATTTCTCTAATTAAATATGATTAACCATTGATGTGTGGATAGCGGTGAAGTCAATACTCTACTATTTCTCTCTCTCTCTCTCTCTCTCTCTCTCTCTCTCTCTCTCTCTCTCTCTCTCTCTCTCTCTCTCTTACATTTCAATTATCTTTTACATTTATTTTATGCACATTAGTTAAAATCAAAATCAAGAAATCTTTTTTTTAGTTATTTTTAATCTTCAAAAACTTAATAACAATACCCTGCAGTCTTTGAGGTTTGACACCCTTTCTATTGTCTTATTCTACAAGGATTCATTCTATTGGAAGTGGTAAATTATTATTGATATATTTTTGCTTAAAAACACCACATCAAATACCTTGTAGAAGGTTAGAAGCCATTCGAACAAATGGTTGAATGGAAATCAAAGGCTGAATTTCCAACAAGAGGGATGGGTAGTTGAGAAGGGAACAACATTAAATGCAAGCTTTAGTTTTCTAAACCACCATGCTAATCGATCATAAATTATTGCGTGAGAATTAAGGAAGAAATTACCAAAAAATGAGTTTTTTCTTTTGCATTTGTTTTCCCTACCTGTGGCATGCCTTTCAATGTTTCAACTTCAAGTTTCAAATTTCAGTTTCAAAAATTAAATTTGTGTAATTCTTTTCCTTAGGCTATGCTTGTATCAGTATGGTCGTATATAGTTGAAATCTATGCAATGTGTGATATTGAGCATTAATCATTATCATAAATTTCATGATTCAACTTACGTCGTTGGATCGTATCTATAAGAGTGAGCTTATGGTCATGTCAAACACCATATAACTTTCGAAGCATGGAGTGCATTATAGCTGTATCCTATTTTCCCTTCACGAACAGTTCGGATTCAACAACAAATAATCAAATGACCTAGACTAAAAATGAAAGGCGCAATTTTTGGCATCAGTAAGTGTAAGCGTCAAAAAATTAAGCTCGGAGAAAACTGTGACTATTTGAGTTTCTCCATGCGCAATTAGGCTCCACTTCGCCAAATGATTGATCCAGAATGTAGAATAAAAGATCTTATTTGATGATTAAATGAAAATCATTGGATCTTGGTGCGCTAATGGACGTGTAGAGCACAAGATTATTTCCATGTGAGTTTATGCCTTACAACTGTAACCCACCATCACGCATCGAACGATTCACATTTAATCAAACAAATCGGACAATCTAAAATATACAAGAAAATCTGCCACATCTAATAAAACAAATCGAACGGTTCAATGTTCTATATGTTCACATTTAATCAAACCATCACCCACCGTTAGTTCATTTAATTTTAACCCAATATACATTTAATCATAAAACACACTTTGAAAAAAAAAAAATTGAGGGCAACTTATTAAAATAATTAACTTATTGAACCGGAAAAAAATTATTAATTGGCTATAAATTATACTTAAGATATGAAATTAAATTATTAACTTAACAAGAAAAAATTAACTTATTGACCCAGAAAAAAAAAAAATGGGTTAAATGTTATTTAGCCCCCTGAATTAAAAACTGTTTGTGATACAACACCATGAACTAACAACTCACATGATATGGTCCTCTAATGTAATGCCCCAAATTCAAGCCTACAAATTTGTAAGCAGAAACCTCCGGTTTCCACGTGACATTACTACATCAGTAAAAGTATCCTTCTAAATATTTTACATGCCACAAAAGAAATAAACATAAATAGATACATCTAGTTATTAAAAGCTAGCACATAATAATCTGATAATGGTTCTAAAAACCATCAAAATTGGCATAGGGATCCATGCCTTCAACCTCCTGATCTGCATTATTAACTATGCAAATATGATGTCATCATATTTACATAGACACAAACAAGTGAGTCATCCATTTTCATAACATAAATTACCATCAGATTAGAAATAGTTTATAAAGATAACAAATGCAATGATTGTATGAATATGGATCGTAGTGACCGTTTAGTTTGTATTTTATAACCATCTTACTTCAGACCTCTCGTTCTTAGGTTGCAAATTTAACCTGGTTAACGCCCTTTGAACCTCCCACTTTGAAGTTTTCCTGTTTTTATCGGAATCCTACTGGTCCCAACATTAATTATAAATTAGGACTTTGGACACCCTTTTTGTCCACTGATTAGCCTTTCTTCCCCTTGCTACTAACCAGCTTTGTTGTTAGTGATCTTTTCTGCCATTTTATTATTTGGACTCAACGTGTATTTTATGAACATTCATCCAAACAATAAACAGATATGCCATTTAATATTTAACAATGAAACATAGATTCATCCCAGTAAGTACTTCCATACTTATTCTCTTTGGTGCAATTTCTTAGCTCATTTTCTGTAATAAATATATACAAAAAAGATAATATATTCATCAATCCTCTTCCTAATAATAAATCTGTTTATTTTTACATCCATTTAAGTCATCAATATTAAAAGATGATTACTTATAATTCTTTTGAGTTTAAGCTTTATGATTATCCACAAGAATTATAAGTATAAAACAAGAGAATAATATGAGAATATAAATGCTACTACGATTCATGTTTAAGCACTGAAACATGGTGACATGACACTTAAACATGAACCCTAATAGATATTTATATATAAATAACAAGAATATAAGTACTATAATGATTCATGTTTAAGCACCAAAACATGGTGACATAATACTTAAACATGAAGCCTATATATATACACACACACACAACTAAATCTAAGTTCTTAAAGTCACTAAATAGTCAATTCTTAAAGTCAAAAGTCAACCGGTGGACTTTTTACAAACTTTTTCTATATGATAGATCTTTCTTTTGTAGGCACAACGGTCTTTGAATCAACTAAATTTGAGATCGTTTGACTTATTTTCGATTCAGTCAAAGTTTAAAGCTTAAATGTTACTTTTAGGTTTTAAGGTTTTAAGGTTTGATCTTTAAGTTTTCAAAACAACTTTACGTTTGCCTATAAAAACTTATGGATATTGTTTCCTCAACAACATCAATGATTTCTTATGAGCTTGAATTTGCTGGGCGTTACATTTAAACTACCAATTTAATATAATGTAGATACTTCGTTAGGAGATTGCATCTTCTTGGACGGTAAACTAGTCACTTGTGTGGCATGTGACCAATTTGACCTAATTTGACCCATTTTACCCTTATGGCGATAAACAAAAATATATTATTATTTTTTAAAAAAAAATATATATAAAAAAGGCTACAGGGTGGCTACCACCAGCCAATTGGGGTCGAGGGTGGCGCACAAGCCACCCTCATGCAACTGGGTTGGCGGCGAGCTCTGGGGGTGGCTCGCAGGCCACCCCTCACGCATTTGCTTTTTCAATTTTTTTTTCGATTTCTTTTTTTAAAAAATAATTTTTAATTTTTTTAATTTGTAGATTTTATATATTATATTTTTAATTTGTTAATTTTTTTTTATTAAACGTGACACATGTTATAATTCTATTGGTAATAACGTGGAACACTAACAGAATCCGTCAAGTGTTTTGACGAAATTTGACTATAGGGACTGAATTGTTATTTTGGTCCACCCCGATGACATTTGAATTATTTTTTATTAATAAGTGATTTGCAATTTAGGCCAACCACAAATATTGATTTTTCATTTATCCCAAAAATTAAATTCTTAAGTTTTTAATTTTTTTATATATATTTAATTTATTCATATATTTTTAAAAAAGAGTGACATGTGTCTTCATTCTATTAGTGATGACACGTGGTACACTTATGGAATACGTCAAATGTTTTAACGGAATTTGACTGCAGAGACTAAATTGTTTTTTTAGCATATCCCAAGGATTTCTCATTTTTTATTTCACTACGAGCGATTTGTAATTTCAGCTAGCCACAAAGAAAGATTTTGCATTTATCCTTAGATTTTTTTATTTTTTTATTTTTAAAAAAAGTCCTTTTCTACAAAGGATAATTTTCATTTTTCAATTGTCAAAATAATGGTATTTTCAAAACATTTTGGTCAAATGTGATTTTCCATCTAAGATAATGGTCAAGACTGATGGAGTGGGCTAAATCATATCAAATTGGAAGTTTAGAGGATCATATCATGAGAGATGTCAGTTCATGGTGCTACATCACAAATGTTGTAAGTTCAGTGGGATAAATAATATTTAACATAAAAAATATACTTACATACTTAATATAGATATAATGATCGTATCATATAGTCTAAGTATTATCATATAATCTCGAATAAAAAATTATTATCATTTGATCTTGGATCTTAAAATGTGATTTAACGATTCATAAGTATCTATTGGTAGAAAATTGTAACAATAGTCAATATAAATATTAACTAACATATATTAAGTTAATAACATTAACAATGATTATTATAATCATATGGATCTATATATTTAATGATAATACTTAAATCATATGATCATATGAATTAATGATTATATGACACAATGTTAGACCACATGATCATGTAATCTAAATTTTAATGATAATACATATAGTTGTATAATCATTTGATCTAAATTCTAATTATAATACTTAATTTATAATTGTAATTAACAAATTGGTAATTCTAATCCTAATAACTTAATTACTACAAAAATTTGGTTGCTTAGCGTCATTTGAAAAAAAATAAAATAAAAATATGTGAACAGTGGAATAAGCAACGATAATTGATTAACGTCATTTGATAAACGACGTCATACATAAGGTTGTTTTTTGAACTTTGTTTATTGTTGTACAAACGAAGTTAATTTTCTTCGTTACTATGCAAACGACATACAAATATTACGTTGTTTGTAAAAGAAAATGAATGTAATGTAAAAATTAGTAATTAAAAAAAAAAAAAAAACACAGCCTTCATCATTTTGAAGGCTTTGTTAAACGCGTGTCGTTCACATGATGGATCGTGGGGACGTCAGGAAGCACTAAGGTAGTCTGAAGTGAGAATTAAATTTTTCAATGCACATGCATGCATCTTGTTGGAACAAATTTGGAGGAGAAAATATGAAGATTGCATGGATATGGTGTTCCTAAACGTTCTGGAGTGCCAGCCATGGAAGCAAAAGTGAAGAAGACTTGACAATCGCTTCATCGGTTGTAACATTGGAAACATCAATGGACGACAAGAAGGTATCATAGAGAGCAGTGATCTCATGCTTCAATGCGAAAAAAAATGGTGACATGAGTAGCAGAAAGGACAAGCAAACAATGCATCGAACAACAATGTTAGCTTATTGGCTACATTTTGTTGACAAAATCACTACCATATTAGGGGACTACTGAAACAGGAACACCGTAATTTAGAGAATTTTCTAGAGATATTCAAAATATTTTCTCCAATATGGAAAGGGCTTAATATGACAAGTTCGGTGTCACAAATATCAAGAAAGACAATTTATGGAAGTCAAGGAAGCTTTTGACGCACTTACAGCTTAGTAAAGGTAGTTTCTATTGTGACCATCCGGAAGGCCAGAGGAAGCGTCTGGACGCCCACCAGTGTTCGAAGAAGTGTCCAAACACCTCAGCAGACACCAACTACAGGGAACTCATGTTCACACAGATGTTCGAACAGCCCAGCAGACATCAACTCCCGAGAGCACCTATTCGCACAGGTGTCCGAACAACAAACTGAAGGCTGCAAATAGTTAAGACAGCATGCAACCGTCCGGACGCTAGGTTAAGGCCATCCGGACGCGATGACAAAAGATTAATGAAGCAACGCGTGAGACCACTTGAAAAGAAGTCAATTGCTGCTTGCCGTCCAGACGCCCACTAGTTTAATCAGAATGCCACCTAGAGAACTCTGAATCAAAATTGTATTAGGTCTTACAAAGCCTATATATAGAGGTCTCTAGGCATGTATTCTTTAAGAATTCAGTACTAAATTCCATTGTGCTAAGAGATGGTATTTAGGCAGAGATTGTTAGATTTGCTAGCTCTCTTAAAGTGTTTTTATGTTGTGTGATTTGATCAGTTGAAGTCTAGTTTAGGAAGAAGCCCTAAGTTAAAGGAGTCCATTGAAGCGTTCACGTATAGGTACGTGTCAGAGTCTGGTTGGGAAGCGTTCACATATAGGTATGTGAGTACTACTGCCTTGTACCTAGTTTTGTCTTCTGAATAGTAGATTTCCTGGGTTTGGCTGCCCTTAAGTAGTTTTTCTCTTGATAAGAGTTTCAACTTCGTCAACAAAATATTTGTCTTTTTTTAAATTCCACATTTAATATTTTATTGCACAATTGATCACACACTCACGTTGATTAGGAGTCTTTATATTTTTCAATTGGTATCAGAGCAGGTACACTTTTTTTGGATTAATTTCCTGATCCATATTTTTTTGACTCTTTTTTTTTTTTTTTTTTTTTTTTTTTTTTTTTTTTTTATAATGTCTCAAAATCTTAATTTTGTTCCTACCTTTGATGGCATGAATTATGGCTATTGGAAAGCCCATATGCACTTCTTTTTAAAATCTATTGATGTTTTGGCAGATAGTAGAATCTGGTTAGACTACCAGAGGCTACAACTATTGAACTCATAGTTGTTCAAACTAGCGCACGACTTTCCAACAATAAAGCCCTCCATGCTCTATGTCAAGCTCTTTCATCGTCTGAATTCACAAGAATTTCAAACTGTGAATCTGCTCAAGAAGCGTGGCAAATTTTGGAAACAACATATGATGGCACGAAAATTATTAAATCTGCTAGGCTTCAAATATTGATTTCAAAATTTAAAGAAATCAAGATGTTGGAAGATGAGACATTCAATGAGTTTTACACTAGGATTAACGACCTGAGAAACTCAATGGTGAGTCTTGGGAAGAAGGTCTCTGATGTAAAACTCATCAAAAAGATTCTAAAGTCTTTACCTGAGCGTTTTAGAATCAAGGTAACAACTATTGAAGAAATTAAGGACCTGGAGTCGATGAAGATTGAAGAGTTGGTGGGATTTCTTCAAACTCATGAGTATTCCCTGCCCCCAGTCAAAAAGGTGAAGGCAATTGCCCTTAAGGCATTTAAGAAGAAAAGCAGAGTCTCCTCTGATGAAGTCTCCAACAATGAAGAAGAGGATGCAGTTGCTATGCTCGCCAAGAACTTCAGTAGACTAATGAAGAATGGCAAATTCAAGAAGAAGTTTACCGAAAGACTAAGGAAAGTCCCCAAGGAAGCCGAGCCAGAGGAAGCTGAGAAGAAGGATCCTAGGGGTCCCCAATGCTTTGAGTGCTCTGGCTTTGGGCACTTGCGGGTAGATTACGGAATCTCAAGTAGGCCAAGGGGAAGGCCTACAACGCTACTCTCAGCGAATCTGAAGAAGAGGAGACCCTAGACAAGGATCAGAAGTTTCTGGCCTTTATAGCACCTTATGAAGAATTTGAGGGGACGCAGTAATACTACTCAGAGTGTTAGGTTGTGATTGGTCTCATTCTGTTTGGACAAAATCACTTGTATGTAAAGATGCTGTGTTATAAGGGATTCCGCTGTTCAGAAGTGTTTCAGAAGATTCTACAGTCAGAAAAGTCGGTTCCCTGTCAGCCGTCCGGATGACGCGTCATCCCGTCCGAACGCTCATCTGTCCACTGCTCCAGCCGTCTGAACGACGTGCCATACCGTCCGGACACCAGACAGACCAAGCATCATCTGTCCAGACGACATGCACTTCCGTCCGGACCCTCCACTGTATCGAGAAGCTTCTGTTCCAGCTTGCATCTGTCCGGACGTCTCAACAGCCCGTCTGGACACCTCTCAGTATTCGACCAAGCTTCAGATTCTTTCCAAGTTCATTTATGGGAAGATTGATGCAACCGTCCGGACGACATGGATTCCCGTCCGGACGCGCTTCTGTTTAAGGCAAGAATTGTAATTCAAATTCAACCGTCCGAATGCCAGTCAGCATGGTCCGGACGCGCGTTTAACAGATATGGAAATTGCGGATTCGACTTCAACCGTCCGGACGCCTGCCTTTCATGGTCCAGATGCGCGCACAGTAAATATGGAAATTGCATGTTGAAGATCAACCGTCCGGACGGCCATCCCCCTTGGTCCGGACGAGCGAAGCCTTATATGGAAATTACTTGCAACGGACATGCGACCGTCTGGACGACAGTGCCTCACCGTCCGGACGCAGCTCTCAAACAGGAAAGATTTTCAGCGAAAATCTCAAAAATTCTGGTCGTACAGTTGTCCGTCCAGACGGCTCAGGTTCACCGTCCGGACAGCGTCCGTACATATTACTGCAGTCACCCATTTGAACCCTCAGCTTATAAATAGAGGCCCCTGGGCATTAAGAACTGCAAGAATTCAGTATTGAATTCCTCTAGAGCTCAAAGAGTATTTTGTGAAGATTATTGGTGCTGATTCATCCTCTCTGAAGCCTTTGCAAGTGTGTTGTTCTATCTTAGGGGTCATCCCTAAGGTAAAGGATACCATTGAAGACCCATTCAGGTAGGAGACCTGGTTGGGAAGCGTTCGTGTTGGGTTACATGTTAGAGAGCAAGGTATGACCACTGCCTCGGGTGTATGTGAGTGTTACTATCTTGTATCTAGATTTGTCTTCTGAATAGTGGATATCCTGGATTTGGCTGCCCCAGAGTGGTTTTTCTCTTAATTGAGTTCCACTTCGTCAACAAAATATCTGTGTCATTTATTTTCCGCATTATTATTTTTGTTGACACTTTGTGCACACACTTGTTATTTGTTTAGAAGTCAATTTCATTTTTCACAGAGAGTAGTGATGAAGACGGGGAAGAACTAAAAGAGGCTTACAAAGTCCTCTATGTAAAGTTCTTGAAGCTGAGGGAGACGCCCCAATAGCATGTGCAGGAGCTGAACAGGCTGAAGACTGAGAGAAGCACAATGCTTATCAAGATCACAGATTTAGAAGAAAAGTTGTTAGAGGCACAATTGCAGATAGAGAGGCTAACTGATGAGAAGCTGACCCACATGCTATCAACCCAGAAGAGCCTAACAGACAAGACAGGACTCGGGTACGTAGCCTCTACTTCTGATATCCCTTCTACCTCCAAGACCGTGTTTGTCAAGCCCACAGTCCCCGAGCCTCCACCTGCCTGTGTGGATAAAGGAAGGCTATCATTGGTGGAGATGTTTCGATTGTTGCAGAGCCCACTCAAAAGCCTCCTACCAAGAAAGGGCCTCCCATATGCTACCACTATTGCTTGAGTGGTCACATCCAACCCAAGTGTCCACTTCTCAAAGCTCAGAGATCGAAGGTCAAGAAGGAGCTGCCAAGACAGAAAAAAAAAAAAAAAAAAAGACTCAAAAAAAAAAATGTGGTAATAAAAAAAAAAAAGTGAACCTACTCTGATACCAATTGAAAAATAAAGACTTCTAATTTAATGTGTGTGTGTGTGATCAATTGTGTAACAAAATATTTAAATGTGGAATTTAAAAGAGACAAATATTTCGTTGACGAAGTGGGAACTCTTATCAATAGAAAAACCACTCTGGGGTAGCCAAACCCAGGAAATCCATTATTCAGAAGACAAAGCTAATTACAAAGCACTCGTACTCATATACCTATGATGCAGTAATCATACCTTTAACTTTGACACGTACCTATACATGAACGCCTCCTAACCAGGTCTACTACCTGAAGGGGTCTTCAATGGACTCCTTTAACTTAGGGCTCCTCCCTAAACTAGAATTCAATGGGTTAATCAAATCACACAATAAACACCCTAAAAGAGCTAGCAAATATCTCTGTTTCTGCCTAAATACTCTCTCTTAGTACGCAGCAATTCAATACCGAATTCACTAAAGAATACATGCCTAGAGACTTCTATATTCTTTAGAAGACCTAATACAACTCTGATTCGGAGTTCTATGGGCGGCTTCTGGACCAAGACAGTGGGCGTCCGGACGGTAAGCAACAACTGACTTCTTTTCACGCGATCTCACGTGTTTCTTCATCAATCTTTAGTCATCACGTCTAGACGGCTTCGCCCTAGCATTCGGACGGTTGCATGCTGTCTTCACTGTTCCCAGCCTTCAGTTTGCTGTTCGGACACCTGTGCAAACAGGTGCTCTCGAGAGTTGCTGTCTGCTGGGCTGTCTGGACATCTATGCAAACATGGGTTCCCTGTGGTTGGTGTTTGCTAAGGTGTTTAGACACTTCTTCGAACACTGGTGGGCATTCGGACGCTTCCTCTGGGCCATCCGAACAGTAACAAGGGAACTGCCTTTGCTAAGCTGTACTACGTGCAGCATTTTCTTTGACTTCAAGAAATTGCCTTTCTCAAGCTGGTGATACTGAAACTTGTCATATTAAGGCTTTCCATGTTGGAGAAATAATCTCTGAATATCTTGAAGACTCAGAATTAATTCCGATATCCCTGTTATAGCAGCACACTTACAATATAGTGATTTTGTCAATAGAATGTAGCCAATAAACTAACAAATAAGACAACAATCCATCCATGAATCAAATTCATGGTTGATATGCCGAAAGTACCTTAATTATGTGTCCAACACAAAATTAACCTTTCTTTTGTATTAGTGATCAAAATAAAATGTTAAGGTCATTTATACTAACAAAAGAAAAAAAAATAATACTTGGCATAATTTCATGCTTTTATGCCTAAACTTGAAAACCGTATTCAATAATAGCAAAACTTCATGAAATTTATCTTGTAAAATCTTTCTTTTGTATTTATCAATATGTTGTACTTCTTTACAACATATTCCATAATCAAACCTTTTAAAATCTTTGATTATGACACAAAACAAAATTGTACAACTTTAAACATGCTGCAATGTAACGCCCCCAAACCGCTAAGGGTTAGGTTCGTCCATTTTCAAACACCAAACCGTAAAGATTCATAAGGTCTACTAGGTAACCTAGCTAATATGTTGAATTAAGTAAATTACTAGAAAATAATTTTAAAACAGAGAGCTTCAATAAGTGCGAAAACGATTGTTTCGAAAAGAGTAATAACGTTTAATACAATAATTGAAATGCAAAGGAATTGGATTTATTGTACAAGTGCACTTATTAAGGTAACAGAAAGATAATATCCTACTGCTAGCCTAGATCCCATCCCGGCCGCCTAGGTCTCTCTGTTCATATCCTGAAAACAAAACAAAATAAGGGGTGAGCGAGAAATGCTCAGTAAGGTAACCCTCAACCATAAAACGGTTGAGTTAACTTCATTTTCTTTAAAACAATTATTAAAATATACTTGAAATCTAAATTTTTAGAATACAAATAAAAAATTCGGCATTTTACTTAACACATAAAATTACTGGTTGATAAATAAATTTCTCATATGTAGGGCCCATGTACACTATTACGCCCTGTGTACTAGGGTTGCGCGGTCTACTGCGACCTCAGGCAGGTAAACTGTGGCCACAGGCCCTGCCCCGTCAGCTAATTAATTGAAGTGCACTTAGCATGACATAGGGATGGATCCGCTTTCTCAAAGTCCTTGAGCGGTTGCGCTTCCATCCAAGCAACGGTACCGAGCTTAAACTCTGCAAATCTCTGTGAATATATCTGGGGCCAAAATAATAGTCTCCTCCACAAACGTGCCTCATTTATAAAAATCTCATTCTCACAAATTATTCTTATTCCTTTGATAACTCTTGAGGCAACGTGTGTGAGGGTTTTTACTATCTTTTTCTCATTAATTTCAAAAAGCTGTAACTTCCCGTCTCGGGAACCAACTACACAATTTACGAATAATTAGAAAATCCTTTATAACCAAAGCTTCTTTTAAAACAGTGATTTCAAGATTAACATTTATACCGACAATTTTTATCTCAAAACTATTTTTAAAACAGTCCTTCATGCATCAATATAATTTGAAATATAGAACAAGAACAATTAATTGCAAATATGTTTAAAAAAGAAAGATAAAGTAATATGACATAAAACAATTTGAAAAAGGGTAGAGGATCCCTTACCTCGATACTGCTACTAAAAAGACTGCTCTGAAATAACAATTACCTGAATTGATAAAACTTAACTATGTCAGCCTTAGGCTAGAATACACCTCCTAAATAGAATTGGATCTAACACATCCCGGCTTCCTGGTCTCTACCTATATCATGATTATAGGCGTTTTATTATTATTAGAAATTTATTAAACGATATTTGAGTGTGTGTTTTAGGTTTCATGCAAATTCTTATATTGTATTCATAAAACATGATATTTGTTCACTTTAAAAAAATATGTTCTTAGAAATATTATTAGTTCAAATTAAAATCAAGAGAAGAGATGTTAAAATTAATATACTTTAAAGTAGCTCCATAAAATTACAATAGGAAATTATCAATTACATGTAAGAGGAAGGAAGGAGAGAGACAAAAAGGAAAAGAAATAACAAAATTATCCATCCATTGACTTGCTATGGTTAGGATATAGAAGCTGAAAAATAAATAAGGAATATTTATGTATGTCTCTCGGCTGTAGCAGTTACAAGGGAAGGGAAAAATGGACAAATATCATATGCCGGCTACAGATAAGAGAAAAGAACCCAAAAGAAAGGAAAACAAATTACATAGATCTGCTATGGAGCTTGGGGTTAGAAGAGTAATGAAAGGAAAACAAATAACTCTTATGAGTTACTACGGCTACTCAGAGACAGAAACAAAAGGGAAACAAATAGGTCCTGGTAAGCTTGATACGGCTAGCCACAGAGGCAGGGCATGGAAGCCAAAAGGTACAAGACTTGATGACATAAGGCAATTACAATACCTGCTACGGTACTATGGCTTAGAAAAGAAAGGAAAGGATCAAGAAAAAATTCAATCCATTGACTTGCTATCAAGAAAGTAGGAACAAAAGAAAAGAATAAAAAAAATAAAAATAAAAGCAAGTTGCTATGGTGATATGGCTGTTTCCAGGGGAGGAACAAGATAACCAAAAATATAAAATAATACAAACAATTGTGACGACTGTAGGGCTGGCAGGAGAAAAAAAACAAAACAAAACAAAACACCATCCCATAACTTCAAGATGGCATTCGGCTGTAGTACTAAAAATCTGCTACATTGTACTAAACTGAAGGAAAACAAACAAAAATAAAAGAGAAAGTAAGGCACAGACGTGGAAACCATGCTGTCCAAAGGAAATAACCAAAAGAAAAGAAGAAAATAATCAAGGCTAATCACGATGTGAAGGCTACGGTACACAGAGAAAAAAAAAAAAGAAACAAAAGGACATTAATACATGGTGAGATGCTGACATACCTGCAGTGTTTTTGAGGGAGACAAAGGTTACAAAAATTTCTTGCGAGAGAGAGAGACGGTTGAGAAATTTATGAGGGAATAAGAGAGGCCGACGGCTATGGGGAATATTTATAAGGTTAGGGTTTTGACAATTAGGGTTTAGATGCAAAAAGGGGGTATTTTAATATACTCAAACTAAAATAATAATAATGGGTAAAATTTCATAAATGTCCGGAATTTCTATTTAAAACAAATATTGTCTCTTTTATAGATTTTGAGAAAAATATTAAATTGTAATACCGTATTAAAATTCTTTAAATGCAACTTCTAAAATTTTCCTTTGTCATTTAATTAATCAGTGGTTAATATTTTGAGGAATTAATGAAATTTAAAATTTTGTTCTCTAAGAAATAAAATAATTGTCCATGGCTAATGAAATTACATAAATCTCCCTAAAAGAATGCCGGGATCGTTACATGCAAGATTTTTGAATTCCAGATCCGTCAACTAATGGTGAACGAATCATAATTATTTCGATAAAAATCAAACCGCAAATCCGTTCAGACCAAAATGTCAACCACGGTTTTTACATGTAAAAACAAGTGTCAAAACTTTTTTAGCATTTTTCTATAAGAATCTATCAAAAATCAAAATCCACAAAGGCTGGTTGTAAAATGCAACAACAAATGTTTCAAATACAAAAAACAATTAAAATAGCAAACTACCTCCAAACGACTTGAAATTTTCCAATATAGATCCTAACATGTTAAAGAACATCTTCCAGGTCTTGGAACAATTTTATAGTCTTTGGAGATCCACAGGAAAAAAAAAATCAGAATTTCACAAAAGAAAAACAACCAAACAGATTTCTATGAACTATTTTCTTCATCATGTTTTCTTTAAAGTTGGCTCTGATACAACTTGTTGAGAATTGATCTGCCAAAATGATATTGCACAGCGAAAAATAAAATTTCCAAATCCAAGAATGAACTTTATGAAGAACAGGCGAAGAACAATGCTATTTTAAAAATAAACTAAAAATCAGAAACACTTACTTGAACGTGTTAAAAAATAAATGGCCACTCCTTGGCTCTATGGCAAGATTAAGCTCATTGCTCATTGACGAAGAACGTGTGATGAACCTTAAGATCTTCTCACCAATGACTGATGATAACTAAGAGAGTGGGCTTTCAACTTGTTCTTCAAAATTTAAACTTATTCTTGAGAGTTCACTAAGAATATTAGGTCTAAGTAAAAACTTAAGAACTATAACAAAATAACATATGTTTTGAAGAGCTACATGCATGTCTATTTATAGGTTCATAATACTAGGAGACTGTGAGATTTAATTAAGCAATGTGGGACAAGCTGTAGAAGCAGTTCTAGATTAACTAGAACTGCCCTTCTGGTGAACGGCTAGGGCTAGGAAAAACCCTAGCCTTCCACCCTTGTAGTTGACGCATTGGGCTAGAAAAAATTCCCTGGCCCATGCGTCAACTGCATTGCTAGTGGGCTTGGATTTTATCCCAAAGCCCAATCTACCCCTTGCATCTGATGCACAGTTTCTCTCTAACCCATGTTTTTAAATAATAAAAACAACTAATCCAGTAAATAAAAAGCCTAACCTGATTAAATTAAATTTGTTTGGTAAGGGACCTAAAGGAAAAATAAAATCTATCCAAAATAGTTCCGACTCTTTCAGTCACTATTCAATTACAATTGATTCTACCAAACAATTGTAATTGCATTCTAGTTTATATTTTTTAATTAAAACATTTAATCCTTTAAATTTACTTAATTTTAACTTTTGAATCCTCAATGAAATCTTTCGTAACAGAATTAAAGCCAATATACTGCCATTTAATTCTCTAGCTCTTTTTCATTGAGTCCCTTGATTTTATATATTATTTTCGTATTCGTGAAAAACTTATCACATGTACTTTGTATTTCAGTATCTCATACCAAAATGCTCCAGCCAGAGACTTAGAATTATCCAGTCCATAAAACCAATCCTAAAGGGAAATTTCTTATCTTTTTAATAAATGATCGACGTGAATTCCTTCTTGAGAAAAACTATTTCACAATGTTAATTGCGATCACCCAACGCATCGAGTATGTTGACCATCAATTTGATCTCACCCATAAATGCATCAAAGTGATATATACTTCACATCTGAGTACAGAATTCTCTCTGGATTTAGAATCAATATCATAACTAATATTGGGAGTATGAGTTTTTCCTTTGACAATATTTTCATGAAAAACACTTCCAAGGTCCGTTCAGTGCATAACATCTACACATCAACCCAAAACCTTCAACTTCGCATGATCAAGATAAATCAGAAAGATTCGATGTGTAATAGTCTTCGCAAATGGAATGCCCAATTCTGTTACCGACTACGAACTATCCAAAGTTTAAGACTACAAGGATTATGGACTAAGATCTTGTGTGATAACTCTTAACTAACACCATAGACCATATTCAATGTAGTCCGATGGCATTTCACATGCAACATATACATAGAACAATATTAAGCATGTAAAATAACATATATCTTATGCTCAAAGATAGTTCAGTGAATAACAACTTTATTCATAATAAACTTATATGTCAATAGTGCATTGAGATTTAGGGCATAAACCTCAACAAAAACTCTCGGTGCATTGGGTGATCATATGTAGCATTATGGGAACTCTATTCTCAAGAATGAATCCAAATCCTTTGACTAGATTAGAAAGATAAGAAATTCCCTTTGAGATAGATTTAGGTCCTGTTTGGTATGTGGAATGATTATTCCATTAGAAAAATGAATATCTATTATAGGAAATGAAAGAAGGTAGAATGAAATAGCTATTTCTATTCTTTAGTTTTGTGACAACACATTTTCTCTTATTGAAATTGTAAAATAGAATTTCTAAAATATCCAATATTTAAAATATATATATTAAAAAAAAAAAAAAAAAAAAAAACTAGACAAAATTTTTGGTGGCGGCCACCATGGCAGAATCGGTGGTCTTGACCCACATTCAAAAGAACTAGTTCATGAAGAATAGGAAAGGATACACGAGAGGGTTCCCAAGACCCACATTCGAAAAGCAAGGATTAGAAGGGACGGGTCATCTGTTGGTACAGTGAGAGCAACTTGTTTGATGGGTGAGTTTTATTGTGGTTATTGCTTTTCGTTTACTCGGATTTGGATTGGGGTTCCATGGTTTTTTATGAAGATGCTAGTTCATCTTTCTTATCCGTAGATACTGAACCAAGTAAACAAAAAAAAAAAAAAAAAACCAAAAAGAAAGAACATTGAGAAGAAGACAAAAAAAAATTAATAAGAACAAATTCCACCATATTGCAGAACAAGAAAAATAACATGGGATAGAGGGTTACTGAGAGGGGTTCTGCTAGAGTGGTCGGCCACCCATTTTATGATTTTGTGATTTTCATTTTTTTTTTCATTTATTTTTTAGGTTACATAAAAAAAAATGGGTTTCTTGGAAAACTCTTTCCATTCTTCAAGGAATTGTTATTCCCCTTCATAAGGGAATAATTATTCTCATGGGAATGGCTAGTTATTCCCATGGGAATAGCTATTCCTGGGAATGATGTGTAACAAAATAAAAAAATAATTATTTTATTTCTGGGACCTATTCCGCAAACCAAACTAGCCCTTAATGGAATAATTATTCTTATCAGTTTATGGCCAGAACATTTTAGTAAGAGTTACTAAAATATTTATTTACTTAATGGAATAATATTTCACAAGTGAGGGCATAATTATGTGATTAAATTGGGTACTCAAAAACAAGAGGTAGTGAATTAAAATAACATTCTGATTGACATTAATTTGACTACAAAATGTTTCAATGTAGGAACTGTGATGATGGTGAAGGTTACAAATGGCTACATTTTCGGACATTGACAAAGACAGGGCACACTGTCACTGATTGAATGCTTTCTTGGAACTAATTGATAGTCACTTAGTGTTATAACTATATAAAAAAATATAACATGTGTGCGATATGCAACATCAACCAATGGAAAAATGTAATTATTGCGCAAACTCATTGGTCTTTCTTAATGAATGAATCTCCTCAATGAATCAAATGGAAAGTGTTGATGACTATATAGATGGATTTAGAATGCCTTTTTTTTTTTGGAGCGATTCATTCTTTCCGAATGCAGAATACAACTCTTTGTTGTACTACGCTCTCCAAGTATGCTTGTTCCCACCCCCCCGGCAAGTCTTTATGAGATAAGAGCCAAATTATTACAATAAGAATTGTCTAAAGGATTGATTGATTAATTTCAAAATATCACCTAGAGTTCAATTACAATTATTTAGTGGAACTAATTGTAATTAATAGTAACATTTGACAAGGCAGGAGATTTAATATGCATAATGGAGCTAATAATATTTTTCCCTTGGGGTCAGCCTTCAAGCTGATGTAATTTGACTATGGTAACATGCTTTTACTTTTAAAAAATATGGACCACTATAAGACAGTGTAAGTGCTTGTGTGAGACACAATCTAAGTGCAGAAAAAGGAGACTTGGCTAGGATAAAAACCCAAGCCCAAGGAGCATGTATGGGGCGCATGGGCTATGGTTAAAACCCTAGCTCCCATGCCACTACTGGAGTAAGGAGGCTAGGATTTTAAGCCTAGCCTCCAACCCCTTTGACCATGCACCATAGGAGTTGTAGTCGGAATAGTTTTCCCACATCTCCAAGTAGTCCAAACTCTATAAATAGAGGAGCCTATGAGAGTAATATTCACTTCTTGCAATTAATACAACTTGCAGTATTTACCATCATCACACTAGAGAATTTGTTTTCATTATCTTGAATAGCCCACACTTTTTGGTCATCTTTAGTTATTGAAAAGAACACTCGTTGTTTTAAGTTTAATCTATTCACCCATCTAGATAATATATTTCTTTGTTCACTAATAAATAGGATAAACTAAAAAGAGTTATGTATAATGAACTATGTACTACACATATTTGGTGCATGGTGATCCTTACATTAATTTATCTATGCATTACAACTGCGTTATAACCACGTTGTTCAAGCACATATAACTTTATACGGGCATTACAATGGTGCCCTAACAATTTACACCGAAAGCAAATCTAGAGTTTAGAATTTATATCTCAAAAACTCTGCTTTCCCAAGCATGTTGGCACTTTTACATTGGGAATCCACTTCTACAGGATTTCAATCCTTGAGAACACTTTCCCCACTGCTCACACAAGTATTTTGGAGATTCTAGGTAGAGAGAGATGAGTGAATTTTTCAACTAAAATTTGGCTCGATTTACAAAAGATTTCAAGCAGCTACAATGCTCGGTCGATCGGGATTCTAAGCTCGTTCAACCGAGCCTTCATGATGTAGCTTGATCTCTTTTGCCATGTGTCCTAGTCAAATCAAAGTTTGGATAAGTTCGATCTAACTTGATCTCGGTCGATGGACATGTGTCTTAATCGACCTAGGTCCAAAATATCTTACTTTGCCACGTGTCACTAGTCTCCAACCCCAAGTTTCAAAATTTTGTTGCCACGTGTCCAATATCTTGGTCAATTGAGCTTACCCCTTGGTCAATCGAGCTCTGTTCACAAAAACTCTAAGTCCTTCTTGTTGACCTGTTTCGTGATCCGTTCAATCCTATATTACACGGGTATTTCCGTACTTCATCTTAAAGTACTTAATTTAAAGGGGCGTTTTAGATATTTAATCGCCATTTTAATAATATTTCGCGTGATTTACTTTATTGAGCCCTACAGAAAAGGCTAAAAATGATTGAATTGCTCTTATAAATAGGTAGGTTATTTTACTTTGAAGTCATTTGACATGGAGATCAGGCGATAACAACAACACTTCATTTCTATTTTGAATTGCATGTGATTATCATAATATACTTGAAAAAAATAAACATAGTATACGAAGATAACAAAAAATATTATCTTCTCATTATATTTTTGTTCTGCTATATATGAACCAGATATTCTCAAATAGTAATGGCTATGAACCAGATTGATATATGATAAAATAAATAAATAAGTGTAATTTCTGTTCAAATAAAAGGTAGGTTCTTAACATCTAGCTTCCTACACCTTGAAGAGATTCATATAATTTACGGCCAAAAAACGTAACAAACTTACATAAACTCCAACAGAGATCGAATCTTGTCAATTGATACCCAGCTATATATATATATATATATATATATATATATATATATGCTGTATGATAAATCCTGGCAATTTTTAATTTTTTGTTCTTCAAATAATCAAAAGGGAAGAAGTTTAGGATTAATTAAGCAGAAAAGATTTACAAGCACAAAAGAGATACGTTATACGTACCGTACGTGTGTAAAGACAAATTAATTAAGGTGGTTTTGTTGAACTTGAAATACACATAAAGGGGCCGGCCAGCGTTGGGATCTCTAAGCGATCCCGCAAATAAGGCAAAAATGCTTCTTCAACAGCTTCTCATTTGAAGCAAAGTCATTTATGTGTCACATGGGAAAGGGCCACGTAACACACATTTCAAGGGCTTAATATATTAAGCCAATCCTTCAAGATCCTTTATTAATTTAATTTATTTGCTCAGTTTCCAATAATCAAATAATCAAATTAATAGAGTATATATATTATGACGATCGTGTTTTCAAGGTCATCATTTTCACATCTCCCTCCAAAATTTTCCCTTTTCTGAAACACACACACACACTATATATATATATATATATATATATATATACACACACACATGCATGCAAATTTATGTTGAAATTTCCTCTTAGTGGAGGAGCTATATATATATATATATATATGCACACTAAAGTCGCTTGCAAATGGATGTCTAAGCCAATGAAATTAGGCCATGGAGATCATTGACTGGTTCCTTAATTAGCATATATATATATGAAGTTCTGCAGCAATTCTTCAATGATCAGAGAGTTCTCCATCCACATCTAGCGCCAAACCTTAAAAATTGGGAAACTCGAGGGCAGAGATCGAGATATATAAATTACTCGTTTTCGTGTGGGACCCTAGCTAGCTCCAATTTGACTTTGTTTATGGGATAATTTAATTAGGACGTACAAGCTAGAGACAGGTGGCATGGTGATCATAGCCGTCCATGTAGTTGAGCGTAACCGGTGAAGTTGCCGGTGGACGGCTGACGTTGAGAGGCGTCAGATGGTTGGGCAAGTGTCACCGCGTGCAGATCAACCTGGCCTCAACAGGCATGAGCTAGGCATATATATATATTAAGACTAAGACAAATATAAAAACAAAACACGACTATGAACATCCTGTGTGTTGTTTAATTTGTTTAATGGGCGGACATGGACAAAGGGTCGGCATATGAATGAATATGATTAGGTTAATTAATATATTAAATAACTCCTGCTTCACATGGCAGGATGGATGGTATCCATATATGGATTCTTCTGTACTGGGAAGACAAAATATTGCTGGGAGAATCCCAGTTTAATTTTGTTCTCTTCTGGGGAGTGCCATAGGCTTGTCATGCACCAACGTGGGGCAACTGTCTGTCTCATCCAAACCCCATTCAATTATCACTAATTAAAACTAGGGTTTTTAGGGGATCGATCCAAGGA
This sequence comes from Alnus glutinosa, assembly GCF_958979055.1. Taxonomy (NCBI): domain Eukaryota; kingdom Viridiplantae; phylum Streptophyta; class Magnoliopsida; order Fagales; family Betulaceae; genus Alnus; species Alnus glutinosa. The sequence goes on along the minus strand of NC_084890.1, from coordinate 20,090,597 downwards.
CCACCAAAAATCCCACTGTCCTTTCTAAGTTTCTTATTTATGAGAAGCCCAGGGAGTCTTTCTTTATTAATGAGAGTGACTGATAAAAAAAAAAAAAACTCCATCGTGACCAACTAGGTGATTTTTGTTTTTTTTGTCCTCGGCTGCAATGTTAATCAACGTATATATATATATTAGGCTGATGATATATATTTAGGCCACTAGCCATTTGCACCATTCCCAACTTCCCAACTTCATGTGGAGAATTTATTAGGCCGATATAATAATATCCCACATGTATATTTATATATGTATATATATTCTCCTGCTGTCATCTATCATGCATGTAAATTTTTTTTATTTTTTTATTTTTTTGTTGTGTTAATGTGTTTTTTTTTTAAAGATAAAAAAAATTAAAAACTTTTAATATCATGTAAAGGTAACAACGGCTTTGAATGTTTGTTAAGATTTTTGTTTTAAAAACAGAAATAAATAAATAAATAACAAACGAGGATGAATGCTTTTTTGGTCCATGTTGTTTAGAATTTTGACAAATAACTCTTTGAATTTTAAAAAAAGTGATTATTCACTCCCTGGGGTAAGCGAAAAAGAATAAATTAATCTATGCCGTAAGAAAAGTTGACAGAATCCGTTAATATGCTATCTATATGATATTATGTACGCGGAGCCATTGCACTGATATCACGCTGAACCACCACATTAGGGTAGTTCGGCCACCCACAAATGGCAAAAATAAAATAAAATTGAGGGATGATTGAACCACCCACAATGACCATTTGGTGGTTTGGCCACCTCTCTTGACCGGCCTAATTTTTGTTGATGCTACATATTAACCGATTCTGTCAACTTTTCTATCAACATAAACTAATTTGTTCTTTTAAGCTTACCACATGATGTGATTAATTACTTTTTAAAACTCAGAAAGCTAGCTATTTGTCAAAACCTCAAATCACATTTCCCTTATATCAATTACAATTACTTGTACATAATTTTTTTTTGAGCATAATTACTTGTACATAATTAGGCCTGTAGCCCTAGCCCCTTTAATACTAGCTAGGCCCTTTTTTTCTTCTTTTCTTTTTTTTTTTTCTAATTAAATAAGGGAAAGGATTACAGGTGAGGATAGCTGGGCACTTAATTAACTGTTTTTTTCAATTAACGTAACATGTTTGAACTCTATCCTTAGGCCAGTGGCAGTTAAATTTCCGACTTAAATTTGGGAGAAGAATTCATTAGAAGTTTAGAACTCTGGATTGACTATATATTTTCTCGTCATCTTATAATAGACGGAAATTTATAATTAATTAACACATATTTTTGTAAAATAAAGAGACAAAAAAATCTTAAATGGGACAAGAAGAGATGCATGTGTTCAATTATGGAAAAAAAAAATGTTAGTAGAAATTTTGAGGAAAAAAAAAAAAAGCGGGTTCAAATTTGATAGGATATAGATATATAATAATTTCATATATTTTAAGAAGAGGGCAAAAAGAAAACACATTATCTTTTATGAGATACATCAAATGAGTATATATTATTCAATCCTGTAATATCGATTTACCACATGAATGATAGTGGAAGTAGGGTTGTAATTGAACTGGACCGAGCCGAGCTGAGTATTGAATGTTTAAGCTCGGTTAGTTTAATTTTTTTAAACACGAGCCGAGCTCGAACTTATCACCAAACCAGATAATCTGTTCAAACTCTGTTCATTTATTTTTTTTAACGAACTCGAACTTGTTCACGAGTTACTCAATTTATTTAGTCATTCTATATATAAAGTAAATATCGCGATTGTTTAATATTTTAAAAGAAAATTGATACTAATTATTAGTTTCTTAATTATGGTTAATATTTATTATTTGAGTAATTAAAGAAATTAACTCAAATCTTATATAAATAATCTAATATTAATTTTATATGTTTATCTTTTAGTATATTTATACATTCATATACACACGAATGCACTTATATCTATATCAATATATACTCACAATTACAATAATTCAACTTATATATATATATATATATATATATATATTACATTACGAAGAACAATTTTTTTTTTTTTTTAAATACTTAATATGTTCTCATTACAAAGTTAAAAAATAATATTATAAAAACAATACAATTAAATAAAGTTATACGAGCTTATACGAGTCGAGCCGAGCCTAAATTTATACGAGCTTGAATTTTTTGTTCAAGCTCTATTCGTTTAATAAACGAACCGATCTCAAGCAAAACTAATTTGAGCCGAGCCCGAGCATATTCACGAATAACTCTACTCGCTTACAACCGTAAGTGCAAGTGTAACGGTAACTCATTACATGATATATGTAATATCCTCCTTAAATATATTATTCATAATGTTCTTTTTTTTTTTTTCTACTCATAATTTCCCATAAAATCGCCAACATGAAACGAGAGGATAGGAAAAGAGGGAGACTTTCAAAGAAATTGAGAGAGTTTACAATTGCTAGATTTATAATCGTAAACAAATATGGAGAGAGGGGGACTTCTAAAGAAGGATTATATAGTTTTTTTAAAAAAAAATTAAAAAAAAGAAAAAAAAGAAAAAAAAAAGAAGAGTTAAAGGAAACTATTTTAAACAGGTTTATTAATAAAAATCACATAATTTAAAAAACCCAATTTACAGAAAAACTTTATCCCCAACAGAATTAACAAATTGTGTAATTGCAAGGGATGCACATATAGTTGTAAGAAAGTAGCAAGAACTAAAAATCGAAGGTATATCGGCAACAACGGTCTTCCTAAGAAGAGACTTATACAGAGTAAATACACTCTCACTCTCAAAGTGTATATACACTCCCTGACGTGATAACAAAAAGAAAAATGTTAGATTTACAACACCAATACAACAACTGCACAACAACCCCTTACATGAGGGTGGACCCCACACACTGAGGCCCACCCTCATGTGAGGAGTTGTTGTGCAGTTGTTGTGATGGTGTAGTGTAAGAATCAAATCCCTAACAAAAATTACCATTGAATTTCAAATTCAATATTTATCCATTAAAAATCACTATTTGTCTTGCACTTCAAGTGTACACGTACCCTTTGACGTGCATCACCATTAAATTCTGAATCGTTCACTCTTTAATTTTAAATTCAAAAGCAAATTTCAGTATCACGTTAAAAAGTAATGTAAATAACATGTTGTGTGTGCAGTAATTAAGAGAGATGTTAATTTGGTATGGTAGATTCCCAAAATGTCTCATCAACCACAAGGTCGGTGAGTCCTTCACTGATCATTGGCCCATTGAAACATTCAATCCTTTAAATACTAACAAAAGCCATTTTCCCACATAATTATTATTTCACACGCACATATATATATATATATATATAGAGAGAGAGAGAGAGAGAGAGAGAGAGAAACGTTTCGAAACTAGCTAATTTTCTGGAAAGAAGAAACCGCGCGCGTACAATATCATGAAAGCCCTCCACCTCAAAAAAGTATTGTTAAACGTGAAATTGATCAATTAAATCTTGCAGTACTCTTCAGCACCATGTTTGAACAGGTCACAAGGGTCCAACTGTTGGACCGAACCAACAAAGCATATATATATATATATATATATATATATATATATATAGATGTTTATCTGACCTTTTACACTAGTAGAAACAATTCAACTTTTTTATTTTTTTTTATAGATTTAGGTTTAGACTTCTAATCCATCTTCTTTGTCCGTCATCATCCCGACATTATACTTTCTTAGACCCGAGTTTATGCATCAATCTCATTATAATCAACTTTTAAACCTTAATCATCCTTAAAGCTAGCCCTAGCTATAACTAATTATTTTGTCCTCGAGGGCTGGCTTAATTTATATTTTTCTTTGTCCTATTCAGGCTCACTTTATGTGTTGGAAATATTGTAAAAAAGCCGGCCAATTCAACAACAGGGGAGCTTTTATATAAAAGCTACCCTCTATGCATCCTGAAAAGTGGTTACCATTAAATTAAGTGGCTTCTCTCATCATGGGTTAAATGCAGAAATAGACTCTGAAACACTTAATAGCAATTAAATCAGTCCCATTGCCAAGAAGTCAACCCCTGTTGACTTTGAATACATCGTGTGGCACTAGCAAACATCCCCTCTCTCTCTCAATATTGAACATTCAAAATAAGCGTCACCAAATCTTTTATTTGTAGGTAAATTTTGAAAGTCATTTGTTACAATATATAGTAAGTGCTCTACTTGGCTTAACTACACTTTTAATCATGTTTTTTTAAGGATGAATTATATATAAGGTTTATATCATTTGGTATCAAAGTCATCCATGCACCACGTCAAGTATAGAATCGAACACAATTCATTGAATAGCAAGATTGCGGCTTTGTAGTCAAGTCACTGAAGGGACAACTTATAGACCGGATTAAATTGTTTCGGTACTATATTGTATTGGTATAGTATTAAGTCATTGAATACTGATAGATGAGTATGGCCATAAAAAAAAAAATGCTTACCATCGAGTTAGTGTTTATATATAGAGTAGGTCACCCTAGACGTTGGATATAGATAGAGCATGCATGATGGTATCCTACGATATCTTAAATGTCTTATATGGCTTAAATACATTCTTTTATATATATATATATATATATATATATATATATATATAAAATCTCTCTTGAAAATTCTCTCTCTACAAACCGATTTTTAAATGAATTATACCCAAAACTTATATCATCGTGATGAATAAATGATACTAAAAATATAATTATAAGATTTTGATATGGTATATCTAAGTCTTATCTTATATTTTGTGCCTGCATATAAGTTAATTTCAGCAGCCTAAAATGCTGAGGTGATGGCGACCCGATCAGTGTCCTGTGCGCATACAGTACACGACGCAAGTTGAACCCAATATCTGATCTGTATGTAAACTAGGCTTTATTTTATTTTTATTTTATTTTTATTTTTTTTTCTTTAATAATTAATGTATACTGTATATAGAAACACCAACAATGACGAAATATTTATTGGACACAAATATCCCATGCTACTTATCTAATTACCAACATATCTAAATTGGTCCTATTTTTTTCGACCTAAAATATTTTTTGAAAAAAGTTTTTAATTTTTTAGTATTTGACTTGACGTATATAAAATATGAGTCAACCTGAAAATGTTTTTAATTGACTAAGGAAAATAATCTTCATTAGACATAAAATGATTTATACTTCTCATTTTTGTAAATCATTTTACGCCACTCTCCCACATTCTCAGGCAATCAATTGTGAGAAGGTCCTTTATAGGGCCTATTTGTTAAAGCAGGTCTCAGGATACCCGAACACTTGCCTGGATAAGTGGGTTCAATAAGCTAGGGCCTTCTCACAATTGCCTATCCAAATTGTGAGCAATATGAACAAATAATTGCACTGGATGTCAATCTCACATTGGAAGGCCTTGTATTCTCACAAATTTTATTCTATCGTAGATCCTCTTTGTTGTCTTTCTCTTTCTCGTATCTCCTCATATTATATGAAAATATATAAGAATTATTTAACGATTTCCTATACGAGCCAAACAACAAAAAATATTTTTCGAATCATTTTTAAGATTGTAAATGAACAACAAGAAATAACTACTTTTTTCCAAAAAAAAAAAAAACTGAAAACATTTTTCAATAATAAATATTTTACACCAAAACAAACTCTTGCCTTAATCTATCCCACCGTAATTATAATTACAGTTTGATTGGCGCCCAACTGCTGGCTAGCTAGCTAACATGTTCCTTTTGTATTTCTTCCTGTGAATTGGTTTGGCTCCACTTAAAATAGGGTACGTATGTTTAAGTAGCATTTTATTTTTTTATTGTTTTTTTCTATTTTTTTTTTTTTAAAAAAAAAAAAAAAAAAATTGTCTCATGTTTTTTAAATTAAACCATCTAAATATAATTTCAAAAAATAAATTTTTCAGTATTTGTAATTTTAAATATAGTAAAGAATAATAAAATATAATACTAATAACAAAATTACTTGCTTCCTTAATTAATATTTTACTACATAAAAAAGAGCAATACATTCTCGTTACATCTAAGTTTGACTAAAAAAATTACAAAAAAAAGTGAGACGGTTGTACTTAAACTGGTTGATTTTATCTTCTTATCATTGTTTAATGCTTTTTAAATGGGAAAAAAATAAATATTTCTGTGTTTTTAGGAGTTTAAAAATCTGTTCCTAGATTTTATTTTATTTTTTTAAAAAAACTCATCCAGTTAGTTTTTCTGTTCAAATTATTGACGAAATTTGTATGAGGTTAGCAAGTCTGCCAAATTAATCACCAGCAACCAAGCAGCATTCCCACATCCTTATCAGTCATCTCTTCCGCTACTACTCAGATTGTCAGTGTTATTTTAGATCCTGGGCATAATTTTCCTGTTTCCTAATAATTAGTTGTAAATTTTCCTTTTGTTGTATTTCAATCGTACCTATATATATATAAAAAAAAAAAAAAAAAAAAAAAAAAAAAAAAAAAATCACCAGCAACCACGTAATAAAATGGACATGTTATACGTACGTACCTTTCATTCCTCAATAAAATATAATTATACCCTATAAAATATATTTATTTCTTTTATTTTTTTATTTTTTAAAAAAGGAGCCTCCTATAGGAGTTGGAGGCGAGCCTCCACCGGCCACACCTGTCGTATACAATTTTGCTTTTGTAACTTTATTATTTTAAAGACATAATTATATATATGAGTGATGGTATGACGTGTCCAATTTATTAATGGCTACAGCTGACCAGGCGACTGACTAATATAGCTAGCAGAAATTCCATCAATAAAAAGAATTTGGCTAAGCAAGTATTTTTTAGAGTGATAAAAACCTAGAAATTAAGTGGAGTGATTCTTTTTGGGTTTTCTTTTTTTCTTATATATATATATATATAAGAAACCTAAAGACTAATTATTAAACGCGTTAAAATCCAATGACCAGTTTTTTATTTCTCTCTCTTTCTTTATATATATATGAATGTAATTTTTATTTTTTTTAATGAATAAGAATTTTGTGAAAAAAATAACTTAAATTAATATACCGTGGGAGAGGGGCCGTTCTCGAGGCCCCCAACAACAAACCAAGGATTACATATGGCAGCCAGCTACCTTATAAAAAAACGAATATAAACTTAGGCTACCTACTCATAATAACGCTTCCAAACAAACCCTTAGACTCAATCCACGTATTTAGGCATATTTTTCTTTCCTTTTTTTCCTTATATATATCCAAGTCATGTGTAAATTAAATTAATTATGCTTGACTGTGAAAATAGGTTGTTCAGTTATGAGTTCTCTTACTAGTTACTAGGGTTTTAAATAGGAATAATGATTCAATGCCACCCAAATATACAACTTTTCACCACCTTGCCTATGTGGCAAGGTGGTCCCCTACTACTTTTTGAGTTTTTTTTTTATTTTTTAAAAATAAATTAAGGTGGGGGACCACCTTGCCACATAGACAAGGTGGTGAAAAGTTGTATGTTTAGGTGGTAGTGAATCATTACTCTTTAAATAGCTATAGGGTCTTTTAGTGGATGGCTCCGCCTTATGGCGTATTTAAAGTGAATTGGAATACAGCGATCGACAAATCTAAAAAGATGATGGGTGTGAGAGTTATTGTTCAAGCCCAAAAAGGGAATATAATGAATGCATTGAGGGATATAGGGAAGTTGTTATGATAGTAAATAGAAGTTATGAAGTGTTATTCTTGTAAATGCATGATTATTAGAGAAAACTAAGGAACAATAGAGTTTTCATGCAAAAAGGAAGATTTTAACACCTGCTGAGTTGTGGAAGGCTGTATGATGTAAATAAAGGTATTGGAATGTTGAGAATCGGTCGTAGGTGTGATTTTCACATCGACTTGTGATTTCTGCACGTCAATGTTCAAACCGCCTAACAACCGGGATAGTATCCGAGAGCTACGATTGAAGTCTGGTCGAACTTCGATCGATGAAGCTAAGAATTAATTAGAGATGCATCCAAGATATTCAGTCAAAGTTTGGTCGAACAGAGATTAAAACCAAGGAACCATAGTCGCACTACAGTCGCATGCTGTTCATTAATTGGGACTATCCAAAGTTGAAAAGTTAAGGCTTTTCAAGGGGAGTGGACATTAATTAAGAGTTTGTAAGTCTGTTAGGATTATTAGATAAATTTAGACTCTAACATGCAGTTATAACATGGATTGTAAAAAAATCTGAACACCTGTCAAAAGGATATAGCTAGGATTTAAACAAAAATTGTAAGTACAACTATCCAACAATACTGAAATGTTTTAAATGTCATGATCTGCTATGAATATTTACTAACTATGAACCCTATGATTTAAATTAGGTTTATATATGCACTATATGTTAGATTGAGTTTTACACTATGGAAAGAAGAATTTCATAGAAAATAGTTGTAAAAAAATCGGTTTTTAAAGGAAGTCCGAATTTTTACATAAAAAAAATAGAAGGTTTAAGAATTTCAAAAAAATGTTTTAGTCTGACTTTGACACATGGATGGATGGAGGTTAAATGCTTATTAATTTTGATCCACTGAGGAGTGGGGTTTAAACACTTATCAATTTTAATCTAGTGATGAGTGGGGGCTAAATACTTATCGATGTTAATCTAGTAATAAGTATGAGTTAAATTCTTATTAATTCTGATCCAATTATGAACGGGGGTTAAATACTTATCGAATTTGACCCATAATTGAGTGGGGGGTTAAACTACTTTTATCATTATCATATGTATCAACTTAATTTAACTAATGTATAGATATACACTGGTGATTTGTTCTAGAAATAAAAAGCTAATTAGAATATCTATTATTTGGAACATAGTATGAAAAGTTTTCTGAGTGTTAAAATGCACTTACATTGATAAAAACACATTTTAGCAATCTTTTAAAAAAAATTGCATCAATTTAAAGAAAACATTTGTCTTGAAAAAGATAAATAGAGAGAAATTTTGGAAAGAATGACTCATGTCACACATTGTATCTAGTTGGTTAATATTTGTGATTCATTGTTTCTACTTATAAAATTGTGAGATTTTACAGATATATGCACAACAAGCGAGGAGAAGCTTTATTTGAGCTTAGACTACTTTCCGAGAGATTCGCAGGTGATCTCACCATTTGAAGTTGTATACTTTTTTGAAGAGTTTTAACGAGTGTGTTGGTTGCCATCAAATGGTACTTTTGTAATAGTGTGTACACTATTAGGGTAATGAGTTATGACTCTTGATTATATATATAAAGTTATCGGTTTAGTTAATTAAGTTCTAGTGCTCACTTCAATTTTTATAAGTACGTTTGTGATTTCAAAAAGAAGAAGAAGAAGAAATGATCATAAACAATTTTCATTGCATGAATCATAAGTTTGTTGTAGCACCACGTGGAATATGTGATTATTCCGCTTATCGATTTATTATTTAAGTCGGGCATTATAAGTATGTGCTATTATAGATTTTCTAATAAATACCCATAGTAGAACATAATAAGGCTCTATATCAAACTAGACGTTCTTTGTAAACTTGCTGATCGGGAACTATTTAGTGCTTGTTTTATTATTATTATTATAAACTGTGATAAAAAATCAATAAGTAGTTGTTTATTTTTAATTTTACGAATAATCTTTATTTGATTGAGAAATACTTGGGTTTTATAAGTTTACTACAAAAGAGTTATAGTCTCATGTTATTATTCTTGGGCTTTTTTGGTTTTTTGTTTTTGGAAACTTCACAAAACTTCCCTGAACTTCCATGCGTTTTGAAATTACACCCCCCCCCCCCAACCCCCAACCCCCACCTAAGTTAAAAAACTATCAATTTAGGCTATTGAACTTTCAATTTTTTGCAATGTCCCACCTCTATTAGGATTTGACGTTAAATAAGACTGTAAAATGGGTGAAATAACCTTTATACCCTTAAAAATTTTATAACATTCCAAATATCCTTAATTACAAATCAAAATTTTCAAAAAAAATTAAATTTTTATTTTAAGGAAAAAAAAAAAAAATTTGAGGGTATTTTGGTAATTTCTAAGGCCTCTATTAGGATTTAACGCCAAATACTAACAGATGAGAGACATTGCAAAAAATTAGAAATTCAATAGCTTAAATTGAGACTTTTTGAACTTTGGAGGATTAATTGAAATCGCGTGAAAGTTTAGGTGTTTTGTAAAGTTTCTTCATTTTTTTTTTTAAAAAAAAAAAAAAGAAAAAAGAAAAAGGCAAGTACAAGGGAAAAGTTAAAGGAGAAGAGTACATCAAATAAAAAATTAAAAATGGATGGGACAGCCCAACAAAGGCTCCAATACAACTAATACAAAGGCGAAAAACCTAAATTCTACTGGGAATGGGCTGACCTATTGAATTTTGGCTCACTAGCCAAGAAAGGAGTTGCTTGAAATGGCGATTTGTAAGGGTAGTCAAAAGGTGGATTTGACTGAAACAACACTTTTGCAGCAACAAGAAACCATAGCAAGGGGAGCATTAGAAGTAGCTAGACTAGAGCCGCCAAAGAGGAACTTCACCAAGATCTCTAATGAGGGAGGGACATGGCGAAGTAAGCTTAGTGGACACTGCATTTAGATCTTGCAATTGGATTTGAGGGTTTTTATAGTAAAAAAAAGAGTACCATCTATGGAGATCCAATGGGGATGGAGAGGGAAAGCTATGGATTTGTCTTATGAACCAAAAAAGGGCAACGCCGATGGTGGTGAAGGGAGACACATGGTGTGCTAGCGTGACGGATGACGGTTGTAGTGGTGGCCAATGAAGGTGAAAGGGTGGTTCTTGGGCAATAGAAGGAGGTGCGAAAAATCAATCTATCTTTCAAGTTCATGGACGATGGAAGAAGGAGCATGCTCTCCTCTCTCTCCTTTCCATTTGGCACTCAGCGGAGGAAGTCATGACATTCGGAGGTCGACGAAGAAAGTGACGAGCTCTCTAAATATTTCTCTCAGCTGCTGGATTGAAAGACCGAATGTATTGTTACAATTTACGACAATTTCATGTTATTATTCACTGAGAAATGTTACTTTGTATTCTTATTTTCTTCTTACATCCTTCTTCGCTGACACTAAACAGTTAGTGTCGCTTGAATAGTGTCGCTTCATTGTTCAAGTGACACTAACTGTTTAGTGTCACTTGAACAAAAGCGACTCTAATTAGTGTCGCTTGAATAGTAAAGTGACTATAATCTGGAGTCTCAACCCTATATTTAGAAACGCTTCAAAAGTGACATTATTCAAGCGACACTAAATAGTAATTTTTTTTTATTTTTTTATTTTAGTGATGTCATGTCAACAAAGAAGGATAAGAGAAGGACTAGAGAAGGATATATCTATATGTCCAATCACGTACGTATATATCTGTTTGTCTTTTGGGATTTGCCCCAATCCATTATATTAGATTTTTGTTCTATTATAATAAATCATCACTTAAAAAAATAAAATAAAGGTACGTGGGGCACAAAACTAACGGATACAAACCATTACTTGACATAATCATTGATAATCATATGCGTGTATAACCGAATGATTATATCGCTCTAATTTTCTTTGAAAAATGTTAGATTTATAACACAAACACAACAACTGGACAACAACCCCTCACATGAGGGTGGACCCCATACACTGGGGTCCATTCTCATGTGAGGGGTTGTTGTGCACTTGTTGTGATGATGTAGTGGAGGAATCAAATCTCATTTTCTTTATATATATACACCATATGACGACTAATATCCAAACATCAGTAAGGGCTTACCTTTTCTTTAACAATTTTTATGGGAATGCATAATCCATACAAAAATTAGTTTTTCAACAAAATTACCGAAATGAATCAATTTAAAGTGGCCTTCTTTTATAATATAGGTCTTACGTTTCTAACAAAAGTAATGTTATATATTTAACTCCTATTTCAGTATTGGACTGATGTGACAGTACCCATCAACCATTGGATCAGCCTCTATTAAAAACAGAACAAAATTTGAAGACAAATAAACACAGCCACAATAGTCTAAAAAGATAGGAGCAAAATAAAAATTGATCGAGTATTTAGACTTATGTTGTGTGTTTTAATGAGTACTCGCAAGTGCACGAATCGTTTGCAATATAGCGTTATGCAAGTGCGAGGTCGATCCCACGAGAAATTGTGTTGTGAAAATTAATCTCTATTCAAACTAATCATATTTTAACCTAGTTCCAAATTTAGGGGTTTTTGATAAAATAAAACATAAACAAAATTAATGAAAATAAAAGGTTCAAGGTTTTGGAATCCACACCCACCAAATCATAGCAACCTAATCTCATGCTCATCTACACCATTTGAAGTTCTCATCATACAAATCTTATGTTTGTTCTACTTTTGCTTCAAAAACTGTTTAAATCATTCAATGAATCTATTTTTTGCACAAATCACAAAAGATATCTAGTTTTTACTAAATCATCAAATGTATCCGTAGAATGAAACACACCGAATATCAAACATTTTGAGAAATAACCCAAGCCATCAATTTAATGAAACTATTTCAAATCATCACTTGTATCGGGAAATCACAAGAGATATCAAAAAATAATCTGAAAAACCGAAATAGAACAATGAGAAATCAAGCCCATAAACTCAAATAGCATAAACAAGCATGAAACTCAGTTTCTATTCACTGGTGAGGTTTCATCCTCAACCCTAGATGAAAGTATTAGCTAGACATGAACAAAGAAAGCATAAATAAACTACAAGAATGCATTAAAAATGAATAAACTTACAAAAGATTGAAGTTCTAGGTCAAAATCGACCCAAAAACTCTAAGATACAGTGAAATCGGCCCCTAGGGCACTCCTAAGCGGCCTCCTCCTCGAACAAAAGAGAAAAGAATGGTATTTATAGAGTTAGCTAGGATTTCTGAAATTCCAGCTCCGCATAAATTCGATCGATCGATTTTAAAATCGATCAATCTACTTAATATTCGATTGATCTATTTTTCAGCACTTCCGAAAATCCAGCTTTTCTATGTATTTTTTGCCTTGAAAATTGTCATTTTTCTATTATTGCCCTGCAAAATGCAAAAACACTAAAACTAACCAAAACATCAGAAAGTAACAAAGCTAAAGGTTTAACTAATGTAAATTAAGAGGTCCAAATATACACTTTTTGGCACTCATCAACTTGCTCTTCTAACAATTTACAATTCAATAAGTCAACCTCTACGTACCCTCAATGTCCAAGAATATATCATGCATATTGTAAACAACAACATTACAAGCCTGCTAAAAAGAAGAAGAAGAAGAAGATCATCGAAGAAGAAGGGTCCATTAATTTATATATATATCACAAACCATAAAGACCCCACTTCAAAGTGCATGTCCATTAAATTGAGACAATTATTAAGTGCACCCTAGTTAAACCTGCAAAGATATCTTTGGCATGAAAGGGAACAAGGATGCCCAGTACTCCAACGTACCCACCAAAAAATCTGTCCCAATTTGTACCCCCTCTCTTTCGAATTTAATTAGTTACCAGTTTTGAATATTCCTCACCAATAAAAAATAAAATTACGATGTTATAAATTCTCTTTTAATTATTAGTGCAAAATCTAATCTTCCTTAATCGAAATTCTAAAAGTCCTAAATCAGGCACTAATTCTCTCTCTAGATATTACGAGTTCTAGGGTTTTATATTGATCATCGTCTTCCTCATGAAGAACAATGTATTCATTTATATATTCATCTTTAATTAATTAGGTTTTTCAAACTTTCAAACAGCAGCGCGCGACAGTTACTTAATTTTGTTCCATGATCAGTTTTAATAATTTTATATTTTTGTTATTAAGTTTCTACCGACACGCTCTTTGTTTTTCGGAATTTATAAACATATAAAATATTAGCAAGTAATTGACTGATTCAAATTTGTCCTTCAATTTATCTAGAAAAAATTATATATTCTATTGAAGCAAAGGCTGGGTCATCTTTTAGTGATTGAATAACAATAACTACAATAATTTATTATTGTTAATTACATTCATGATTATTTATTTAACTATTGTTGTTGTTTTCTCAAATTATATATATATATATATATATATGATTAATTATCATTATACCTAATATAAATGGCTTCAAAAGGTTGAAAGTGAATAGCATTAATTTTCTTGCTAATAATATTTTGTGAACAATAATCGAAAATAAAACTTTAATTGAGATCAGTAGTACTATTGCTTAATTTTGTTATAGCAAAGAATTTTTAGAATGGTTTAAACTAGGCTTTTGGGATAAAATAATCCCCAAAATAGTTACACACTGTCCTTTTCTTTTGGTCCAAGACCAGTCAAGCATACTGAATTTCAATTTGAATGTGACATCCATCTTAATTAACTGATTTGCCTAGACTTGGAATTATTAGGAGGGGTAGGAAAAGATGGATATAAGTTGGTCCCATTAATTTGTAATTGGATTTGGTCAATCCCATTAAAATGACGAAAATATCTTAGTTATATATATATATATATATTTCTGAGACTGTAATATATATACACTAACAGACTAATTCTATTGGTTAATTGACAAGAAGGTGTGTGCCTCCCAGCAGTTACGTGCATGACTTAGGATGGTTATTGTGAAAGGAGGTTATTTCGATGAGTAATGTTATGCATTAAATTTTGTTTTACTGAATTGATATGACAGACTGACAGTGCTGATAAGCTTTTATCTCGACTCTTGTTAAAACAAACAACTTTAAGGATCGAAGAACAATTGTACATAAGATAGTACGGTGTCCATTAGCAATTTTCTAGGTTTGAGTTGGCAAATTGACGCAATATCGTACGTGCAGGGAAAGTGTGGGTATATATATTTGTGACAAAGAACCCCTTCAATGCAGGGTCTTTTTGGAATTCATCCCAATCGGATAAAACCCTGAATACACAATTTCACCCGTGGATGTATATAAAGTTACCATAGATCGAGTGAATTATTAATTGTTACTGTTTAATTTCTCTAAAGCATTTTTTGTTTTCTAAATTTCTGATAATTTTTTATTAATATCATATATATGGTGATGTTATATATATGGGATATAGATAGTGGCCTAAATAAATACATTTATTTCAGATAGAAAGCTGTTAGAAACCATCTATGACGTATAATTTTCCTATCCAACTTTGAAAGAAATGGAACAATTTGGCCTAACTTTTCGTTTACGTGTGGTTATAGACCACATATAATTCTAGCTTACATATGCCTGAATCTGACATTTGGTAATTGATAATTTTATTAACTTCGTGAATGCGATGTCTTTGATTCTTAATTAACAAGGAAAATTCCCTTAAAAAAAAAAAAAAAAAAAGCAAGGAAAATTCTTTTTTTTTTTTAGAAAAAGAAGAAGGAAGTTTGTGCACTCGATCTTCATGTTAGATTTTTTATTTTAATTTTTTTTTTAAAGCACTCATAACATTTTTCTTTTAATTTTCTCTAAATTTAGGAGAACAAACTACTTTTTATTCTCTATTCAAATACACTTCACAATAACTTCCACTATCTTTTGATATACCACTTAAATATCATTTCTTTGCAAAATATAAATTCCTTACTACCTTCACATTTTTACAAAATCTCAACATTGTCCCCGGCCAATAAAAGCAAAGAGATGAGTGATGCGAGTGAAGAGAAATATTTTGTGTCAAAATAGTAGATATGAAAGTTATAAAGAAGTGAGAGAATTTCGACATGTGATTGTGAAATATCATTTATAGGACCCGGCTAGCTAACCGAATAAGTGGTTGGACATGTAAATCTCATAAGTGATCTCTCACAAATTAATCACCTGTCCGAATTCTCTCAAATTAAAATAAATATTTGTGTCAAAACAATGGATATGAAGGCAATAATTAGAAAGCCTATTTATTGGGGAAGCTATGAGATAATTTATTTATTTTTTTTAAGTGAGAATGTTTGAGGGTTTTGGGAGTGGAGAGCGGGATGTATTTAATTTCCTGCTACTCAAATAAAAGACAATGCTCAGAACAAAAAAAGGAAAAAAAAGAAAAAAAAAAAGAAAAAAAAAGAGTTAAGTAAACGACAAAGGGCATCACGAAGGGTGGTGCTCATTGATGAGACAGAGACTGTTGTGCCTCCTTGTTCAAATCCTCCTCTTGCTTCAGAAAAACGAAACGGGGAATGAAACGAAACGGGGGAGCTTGAATTATATGTTCTCGAAACGTTTCCGAGAAATGCGGCTACTTGCCGCCTTCTTTACTTTCCCATTACTGGTTTTCGAAAAACGACTTTTTGTAAAGTTCCTGAGAGAGAGAAAGAGAACAAAAATAAATTGAAATTAACGAAAAAACCAGTTGCATAAATTTGACTCTTTGATACTTTATAATAAATCTCCCAGCTCAAGACCCATTTGTTTATTACTATCATTTTTAGTTTTAAACTAACTCTCTTCTCTCTCTCTCTCTCTCTCTCTCTCTCTGTTGCGTATGGAGAAGAGCTGTTTTGTGTGAAAAGTCAGCGACTCTCTCTGTCTCTCTCTCTCTTCAAAACCATTCTCTCTTTTGTTTTTGAGAAGAACAATCAGTTTCAATCTTCAAAAAACTTGTTCCTTTGCTTTTCTGCTTCCTAATAACCAAAACCCATCTTCCCAGAACGCCTAGTTTTTGTTTTTTCATTGCTTAATCAAACACCCAAATAAGAAAACCTAAAACTTGCATGTGTTTTACGTCTGTTGGGTGCAAAAAGATCAAGAAGAAGAAAAATCCCTGACAACCCTCCAAATGACACTCTTCCTCTTACACATGCTCTTGCTTTTGCATTAACAGTATGTGTAGCTTGTTTATGCCAAGGATGGACAATTACCAAGGTGATTTAACCGACATAGTCCGAGCCAGCGGAGGAGCATACGGCTGCGGCAGCGGCCCTGGCGCTTCCGAACCAATTCCCGATTGGCAGTTCCCTTCCGATCCCATGAATTTCTCGCCCGCCATCGAAGAGCCCAGAGACAATTTCGGCGATCCATTCGGCTACATCCGAGATCCGCTTCTTCACGAGCTTGATGTATCCAGTTCCGGCTTCTTTAGCAGCCCCAGTTCTGCCGAAATGATGGGTACTGGTACTGCCAGCGTGGACGACAAGGGTGGTTTTTGTGGTGGTGGTGCTGCTACTAGTACTACTACTACTGTTCTTGCTCAAAAGAATTATCTTGACCATGAAATGAAAAGGCCTTGCAATATATTTTCTCGCATGCTTCAGATCTCTCCTAATGCAAAGTTGCCTGTCTCCCCACGTCATTCGCCGCCGGTGATGGCTGCTTCTTCGCCGAGGGCAATTTCTCACATGATTAATGCTAACAACACTTCCAAAGATTGCTTTGTCGACCACACCGCCGGCGTGCAGATCTCGCCCCCAAGGAATCCGGGAATTAAGCGAAGGTCAGTATTTAATTTTGTCTTAAACATTTCAAATTTTTTTATCTAGCTCTAGCTACATGAATTCACATGCAAGGACCGATAGTTTTTTTTTTTTTTTTTTTTTTGATAAGAATTTGGCTCGTCATAAAGTCTAAGACAAAAATCTAAGAAATAGGGATTAGATGTTTTTACTGTCCATATGGTCATTTTTTGGGTTGATTAGATGGTTTTGCTTGAGGAGCTATGATTTGGGCAGATCGATCATAGCATCACTATGATTTTCAGATGAGATATCTGATCAGTGTCAACCTTACCACTAAATTACATGATATCTTTCACGGGTACTAATCAACCTGAAAAGTTGGACTAGCTAGCTAACTGGAGTCACAGACTTAACTTTCATCTACCTATCTCAAACGACTTTTCTTCCCTACAACACCTGAAACGATAGCAGTGTTTTTTTTGCATCAATCCCTTTTCAGCTCTCTATAAGGAATTAATGAAAAACATCAAATTTTTTGCACCCGGAAAAGAGAATTAATCATTTAAGTTTGTTGAAAATTGTATATGTATATGCAGGAAGAGCCAGGCAAAGAAGGTGGTGTGTATTCCAGCGCCGGCGGCTGCAAACAGCAGGCCTACCGGAGAAGTAGTTCCATCTGATCTGTGGGCATGGAGAAAGTACGGTCAGAAACCCATTAAAGGTTCGCCGTATCCAAGGTGAGCAAGTTTCAGATATTCATCCTCGATTAGAGGAAGTCATTTAAGATAAAAACTTGTGCCAAGGCTGCAATTTGTATCTCTCACTGACAGACAGGTTTGCTTTTGCTTCTTTCTTAATCATATCCTCAGCATTTATATAATTAAAGTGATGCCACAAATAGACTGGAAAGATCCTTCTGAGCCCACAAAAGTTTCCTTAGAAACTGACCTCGATCATCTAATATATTGACTATTACTAATGGTGTTCGACAGTTTAAGCAAACCAATTTAATTGGTGCAGCAATGTTCAACTATATCCAGTAGAGAAATGATAGACCAATTGTCACTTCCGCACTTCTAAACACATATTTTCTGATGTGACGACATTGAAAATCAGCATTAAATATAAGATGAATTATTATGGAAAGAATTTTACTAATCAAAGATAACCTGCACTTCCAAGTGTGAGAATGAAAATGTGTGCAGCATTTTTTTATTGAATATTTGTTTATATATATATACACAATCTGAAACGGTAATCTGCACTACAGTGAGTTATTATTATTTTTTGAAAAATTTTATTTAGTAGATTGTTATACGATTATTATAAAATTGGACTCATGTAAAGTGAATATCAACGATTAATTTTTCTTTTTCACAAGCTGTAGTTGATCTTAAGGCTAATTTTTCACTCATTCCAATTTTATAACAATTGTATAATAGTCTCCTAAATAGGATTATTCTTATTTTTATTATCAACTTTATATCTGTACCAATTCTACGACATATTGTAACATAACATGATTCACGAATTACACTGAATGTCATATATATAGGGGCTACTATAGATGCAGCAGCTCAAAGGGATGCTCGGCAAGGAAACAAGTGGAGCGGAGCCGGGCTGATCCGAACATGTTGGTAATTACCTACACATCTGAGCACAACCATCCATGGCCAACACAGAGAAATGCTCTTGCTGGCTCAACCCGTTCCCAGCCATCAAAGAACAACGCCACAGCTACAAAGAAGCCAACAAGCCCAAAGGAAGAACAGAAGGAGAGCAGCAATGAGGGCAATGTGTCTCCGACTGTAACAACAAGTGCATGTGTTAAGGAAGAGATTGAGGACATTGAGAAGCAGCTGGAGATGGATGATGCAGAATTCAGTACTACAGAAGGGTATCCTTACAGGCCAGCAATGCCAGGGTCGTCAAGCCAGTCTGATCAGGACTTCTTTGCTGATTTAGGAGAAATTGAGGCTGACCCTTTAGATCTCTTGTTCACCCAAGGGTTTTCAGGGGATCACGTGCAGAAAGAGAGCAAGGCAATGGATCCATTCAGTCTCTTTGATTGGTCAGGTGATCATCACAGCAGCAACACCACCAACTCTTTTGGAGAGGCTAAGAGGGGTTTATAACAAGACCTTGAAAGCAAAGCAAATTCAATTCCCCATAGTAATGCTAGCTATTTGACAAGGTCCTGCTATAAACCTACTCCTGCTGTTTGAATATTTCACGTCAGGGAGATTTCTACTTTCAACCTTTTGTTTTTGTTTTTCTTGTTATTTACCAGAACAGTCAGGAGATTAGGAAAAAAGAGTAAAAAGACAGTGCTGGTTCACTGGGAGCAAACTCATGAGTCCCACATTCCTTTTGGAATATTGGTGGATGGGACAGAAAGCTGAGGAACAGAAGGTTTCTACAGTTAAAATAAGTACGTCCATCAAAGACATGACTGGAAAGCTCAGTGAGGAGATTGACATAAAGATGGGACTTGCCTTTCATCTTTTTGAGTGGGAAAAATTATGCAAGCCCACCCTCTTCTCATGTGGGTGGGCTGTCTTAAAAACAACCATGCTTTTTAATTGCTTTCTGAGAGGAAATAAACGAAAGATGACAAAAGAATAGAAAAAAAAAAAAAAATTATTAGGAAAGCTTGACTTTTCTTATCAATCTTCTCTAGGGATGTATAAAAGAGAAAGTACATGCTTCGGGTTCCTCAGCTTTCTGTTTCTTATATTATCCAATCCAACTTGTGTTTGTTTTTTATTTTTACTTCGAGTGTATTTGTAGTTTTTAATTTTTACTATTAGACTTATTTTCTATATATTTTTTTAAAATAACATATTCCACTAATCGAGGTTGGCATTCAATAATCGTGCATGTGGATGGGTTACCTGTGCATGTATTCTATTGTACGTAGACAAATATCTTCTGGTTTCCTATCAGCTGCAAAGCTAAGAATTAATTAAATAAATTAAAACTACATTTATGGAAAAGATTTTTCATTACAACAACTGTAAGTACCGTTAAAAAATGTACTACAATTCCCTGCCTAAAATCAGTTAATAAGGGAAATTCACTTGACCTAGAACAGCAATATGCAAGCTGCAGGAGATTGACTACTTACCCTATTAACTGTTTAAACATATGTCAGAGTTTAAGATTATATTTATTAATGTCTTTGTGAAGTATTTTTTTTATAAAAAGATCGATCTATGTTTTAAAAAACTGGTCATACAATGAAAATTTTAAATAAGGAAAAAAAAAGGTGTAGAAATGAAGATAACATTTTTAAAATAAAAAAGAGGTAGAGTGTAAACTAGCCTTTGATTTTTACTTCTACTGGCATATATATATATATATATATATATACACTAATATACGTAACCCGTGGACTGAGTGAAATTATATTGGAATAAAATAGCCTTTGATTCTATAAATATATCCCTACTCGTAAACGATTTTTCATGTTCAGACTCTGTAAATTAAAGGAGAAAAGTGCCAGTAATATCATGATAAGATCATGAGTGAGTAAAATTCAACACCCACCTTTAATTAATTTGTATTAATAGTTTGAATTTTAATATTTTATACGCTATTTTTCAAAGGAGAGTGTACACTACTCTAGCTAATTGACAATGTAAATAATATTCGAAAGAGTTCTAATCCTTAGATATCACTGTTCAAACCTTTGGTAACATCATATATATATATATATATATATATATATATGAAAAATTAATCTTTAGATATCATTGGTCTAATCTTTTGGTAACATCATATTTTCAAAATCTTCTTTTTTAGAATTAAGCTCAAGAAATACCATAACACATTTGAGTTCGATTTGGACTTTGAAGTCATATTCTGCATGTGCGGAAAAATAAATCATTTTTTATGATCTTCTATATATATATATGATTTTTATTTTATTTTTTTATTTTTTTTGGATTAGTATCTTCAAAGAAGTTTTAACTGATTAAAATAGTAGTACTTAGAAAAGAAAAAATGATTAATAGTAGCTAGTGGAGTAGCAGTAGGTTTGCATATGAACACTTGTCAAAATTTTGCCCTTGTAACATTGGAATCCTGTAGCCCTCTTGGTAACGCAAGCAGCCCTAACTTAAAATAATGGGAAATAGTGACCCTAAGTTCTGTCAAATCCATCAACTTTAATAAAAAAATTTCATACCCTTTCAATTGAAGTCACTTCAGGGAAGGAAAATAACAGTCCAAATTAAAGTTCTTCTCAAATGGAGCTTTTCTCTTCTTTCCTCATTCTTGATTGATCATGGCGTATGAGTCATTATGTATTTGAAGGAATTTTGGGTGCAATTGGGTTTATGGGAGTGACTGTTGTAATGATTTTGAAAAGAAAGAATGGGAGTTATAATTGATGACATACATAAAGCTCCATCACCATTTTACTCTTTTTTGAAACGTTTGGTGATAATTCCCACTCCTCTATGTGCATTGATTGAGCTTTCTTATCTGAAATTAGTCCTAAAATCATATGCGCATGAGACATCATTTGATGTTTGGTCAATAATTAGTTAAAGTCTAATGTTTACATCATTAATAATACCACAAGTCCTCTCATTAATTAATTAGCAGAAGCACAAACAAAGTAAGCAACATTACATATTAATTCTAACTACTTTTATTTCAAAAGTAACTTAATTCACTTTCGATGTGTGTGACTTCATCTTATTTCTCCTTTTTCTTATTCAATCAAAAAAAGAAAAAGAGAAGTGTGTGTACGTGTTGTCCCACATCGGTGAGGAAAGTAGAGTGAGGCGGCCTTATAAGCTCATTCCTCTCTTCAAGAGATATACCATTTTGAAGAGATGTGTTGGATTCCGCTTGTAAGACTGTCTGCGTCTACCTTTTTCTCTTAATTCATTTCCGATGTGTGTGACTTCATCCCATTTCCCCTTCCCCCTATTCAATCAAAAAAGAATGGTAACTTACCACAATCATGGTCTCACTGTAGGCATAATATATATTCAACTGTAGCAAACTATCGTGGAGAATAGAGCTCTCCCATTCACATCAATTAAATTATTCCTTGTTTCATAATTATATATGGAGTAATATATGCTATTCTTTACTAATTTACCACGCACATTTTATATTGTTAGTCATCCTGGCCTTCTTATAAACATAAGATTCTGGGATATTTCATATGTCTCGTCATTCACTTTTATTTAAATTAAATATTTCATGTGTTAAACTTTATTTATTAATAAGAAGTTTGAGTTTATAGATAAAAAAAATGTTAGAATATAAATTAAATAATTATCTCGTCATTCACCTTTATTTCAATTAAATATTTCATATGTTAGACTTTATTTATTAAGAAAAAATTTGAGTCTACATATGAAAAAGAATGTTAGAATATAAATTAAATAATTAAATTCATTCCTACTGTGTTTTAAGTATATATATAAATATGACACTTGTAATTTTAATTCATATAAGCAGACTTCATATATGCCAGCTCAGTTCTAAATTTGCAGAAGAATAAGCTTGAAAGTTTTGGTGATAATCATAGATGTTGAACTTTAATCTTCCATATGCTCGATCTCTGTAATATATTATATACATGTAAACGTGGGAGCAATAAATGTACCATGATTGGTCACATCAAGTCATAATAATTAATCCCTATTGACACTTTGAATATTTAAAAAAATTCCGAACTTTACACATGTAGCCTTATTGAAGCGTCTGACAACACTCAATAATATAATTTTTCTTTTTATCATTAAATGATAGCTTGGCCTCTGAATTCTGATTGTAAAAGTTCCTGGTGCACAAGTAATGCCAAAACGATGACCCATTTTATGAGTTGTTTTTATTTTTATTTTTGTGATTTGGTTGAAAAAAGTATTTTGATATAGCAATAGAGTAAAAAGAGCTGATTTTTTATTTATTTATTTATTTTTTTTTTTTTTCTGAGTGTTTTGTTTATGTTTTGATTGTTTTAAGTACTAGCAATGTAAAATCGGTCTATGTAAATGGCCTAAATTACAAATCTCTCCTTATCATATCAAAGTAAATTTAAAGGTTTTTGAGTCGGGTATGCCAAAAAAAAAAAAAAAAAAGTTTCTTGGAATAAAATTCTGTTAAAACATTTGATAAATTTCGTTAGGTGCTATGGCAGTGTCAATAAAAGGACGACACGTGTCACTTTTAATAAAAAATATAAATATATAAAATTAAAAAAATTAATTTATTTTAAAAGAAAAAGGAAAGGGGTGGCAGCTATCCCTTTGGGGGTGGCCTGCATGCCACCCCTAGCCTAAAGGGGTAATTGGGCGCCACCCCCAAAAACCTAGCTCCTTTTGGGGGTGGCGTGCAGCTAGCCACCCTAGATGTGGAAGTTGCCTTTGGCCACCCCTAGATCAAGCTGGGGTGGCCTGCCCAACTGACGACCACTCATTTCATTTTTTTCATTTAAATCTTATATATTTATATTTTTTTATTAAGAGGGACATATGCCATATTTTTATTGGCGTTGACGTAGCATCTAATAGAATATGTCAAATGTTTTAACAGAAATTGACTATAAGGACTGAATTATTTTTTTGGCATATCTCAATGACTTTTGAATTCACTTTGATACGATATGGAACGATTTGTAATTTAGGTTAACCACATAGACTGATTTTGTATTTTTTCTAATTTAAATATTGAAAGAAAAAAAATGAAAGAGTGAAAGAATTGGCACCCATCTCTCTTTCTGGCTAACCGAAATTTTTCTTTGTATTTGGTGAATGGGAAAGAATAAAGAGAAGCAAGAGTAGTAGCATTTGGAAAAGATGTTGCTTGGTGTCCTTGCCCCACACAAGGCGTGGGACGTTGTCGGATTTATACTTGTAATGTGGGGTTAGGAATGCTTTAATCCAATTATATAGTGTTTTTTCATATACACAAACAAAATGAGAAAATAAATAAATAAATAAAATTCTGGCATCAATTAATAGACATTAGCCAAACATGCTCGTTTGTATTAATTTGTCAGAATATGTAAATGTATATCTGTCGTTTAATTGACAGAAGAAAAACAATCTAATTCAACAAATATATCTAAAGCTGACTGTCAAAACGAAAATTTCTGTGTAGTAACGTCAAGTCAATCTATATCTTAAGGGGTACTATCTTTGGGCATATATGCCTACTGTGGGGCAAAAACACCAAGCTGTACATGCACCGAAAGATGATCACTCATACCCTGGTGTTGAATTGTCAGCGTACAGGAATAATTTTATCACATAATATGCCTTCCTTCATAAAAGGAAACATGGATTTTTCCACATTAACTAATTAAGTTGATCACATTTACTCATGGAGTCTCATATATATATATATATATATATATATATATATATATATATATAGTCCCATCTTTTGTCCTTCTCATCGATCAAATGCATGCATATATATATATATGTATATACATATACATAGCCCATGTCATTGTCCGCCAACCGACCATTTATACACCGTTTGTAGCACTCTCACCTTCTAATCCTCTTCTTATTGTCATACACCACTCCTAGCTCATCTGGCCTTCAAGTGGATGTAGTTGTCAATGAAGTTCCAACTTCTTTCCTGGTTTTGGATTCAAAGTCATTAAATTCTCAACAAGTCATTGTCTTTGGAACAGCAATGGATCCTCACACTACAAAAAAAGAAAAAGAAAAAGGGAAAGAAAGGGCTTTTTAGTGACGTGTAACAAGTGCTGTTTAGTGCCCAAAAAACGACACTAACTGTTTAATTATGTTTGAATAGTGTCGTTTGCTAAACGACACTTAACATGTCGAGAATTTGTGGTAGCGTCGTTTACTGTTCAAATGATATTATACTGTTAGTGTCGTTTTACTATTCAAAAGATACTAAATATTTAGTGTCGTTTAGGGGGATAAACGACACTAAATAATTATAACAATAATAATAATAAAATTATTTTATTTTATTTTCTGCAAAACCTGATAGACATAAGTCCAAAACTCATAATCAAGTCCAAAACTCATAATCAAATGCAAACCAAATCCAAAACTCATAATCAAGTCCAACTAAAGTTCAAAATCAAGTCCAAACATGATACAAACTCAAGTCCAACAAATTCTACCGTGTATATGAACAGTCAAAGTTCATAATACAAACTTCAATCATGGTCACCGGCATAACCATGCATCCACACTAATAATAGAATAAAAGACGAGTAATGCTGCATATCATCTTTTTGTCCCTCCAAAATTGATGTGGTTCTTAAAATCACCATTGGATAAAATCCAATAATGATCTATCATAAATTCAATGGTGATTTCAAGAGTCACATCAATTTTGGGAGGATAAAAGGAGGACAAAGGGATGATATGCAGCATTACTCATAAAATACATCGTCACTATATCTATATTTACACAGTCACAATTATAATGTTAAATACAATTTTAAAGTCCATACATATACATAACTTAAACTAGAGAAGTAATAAAAGAAAATGTTGCTTTGTTTCATTAACAATAACATACATAGATCAAAGAACCATTTAGCCTTCCAAACCCCAACATGACTTCTCAATAATACCCAACCTAATGCTCTTCAATGAGGTGAACAACTGCAAATGAGAAGAGAAAAAATAGTATCCTAAATTAAATAAGGGTAAAACTATAGACAAAACCAAATAAATTTAATTTAATATATGTGAATAAGATCGAGCTTAGAGAACATGGGATTATGTTAAACTACAAGCTAGTACCATAAAGAGGAGGATCTATACATAAATTGCGATCCATAAGAATTACATCAAGCTTGTCGCCTGAGATCGCATATTTCATCAATCGGAACATCATCTTGGGACGTGATGAGATGATCACCTACATATATGTCGTTACAAATGTAATACATTATTTTAGAAAAAAGTACAAGTCTATGCAACATTTTCAATCATGATAATGTAACAATATATTTTGTGGTTATAGGAATGTAACTAGCATCAAACGTTACTTGGTCGACGGGCAACTGATGATCTTGGCCTCGTAAGACCGAGAGACTTCGTGTCTAGCGGAGCAAATGGCTTGCTTGTTCCTGTATTTGCCATAATAGCTTCGAGCATCTTCTGCATTTGTGACATCTCATTTGTTGGGGTTTATGCCCTAAATCCCAATGTACTATTGATATATAAGTTTATTATGAATAAATGTTGTTATTCATTGATATATTTTTGAGCATAAGACATATGATATTTTACATGCTTGATAATGATTATGTATATTTTGCATGTGAAAGGCCCTTGGATTACATTGAATATGGCCTATGGTGTGAGTAACAGGGTTATCACACAAGGTCTTAATCCATAGTCCTTGTAGTCTTAAACTTTCTATAGTTCACAGTTGGCAATAAAATTAGGCATTCCATTTGGGAAGACAATTACACATCGAATCTTTGTGATTTATCTTGATAAGACGAAGTTGGAGGCTTTGGTTTGATGTGTACGTAGGTGTTATGCACTCAACGGACCATGAGAGTTGTTTTTCCACTAAAATATTGTCGATGAGAAAAACTCATATTCCCAAGACTTATTATGATATTGATTCTAAATCATGAGATGATTGTGTACTCAGATGTGATGTGTAGATCACTTTGATGCATTTATGAGTGAGACCAAAATTATGGTCAACATTCTCGGTGCGTTGGGTGATCGTAATTTGTTGGTTTATTTTATTGGCTACATTCTGTCGACAAAAACACTATCTTATAAGGGACACCATAAATTCCAGAAGACCGTATTGTAGAATATTTAATCAAGAATGGAAAGTGATTAACAATGAAATTGATCAAGAAATGAAAGGGTTGAATAAGACAATGTATCTTTTAGAGAAAGATAGAATAAATTCTGAAGACTTTACAGTTCAGCAAAGTTGGTTTCCCTGCAGACCGTCCGAATGGCCAAAAGCAGCGTTGGGACACCAGTAACAGAAAGTCAGTGTTTGATACCTGTCCGGATGGCCCAGCGGACGTGAACCACAGAGAGCTCCTGTTCACAACCTGTCCGAACGGCCTAGTGGACACGAACCACAGAGAGCATCCGTTTGCAAGGATATTCGGACGCAAAAGTGAAGACTGCTGACGGAGAATATTTTCTCTGCAACCATCTAGATGCTAGGTCAAGCCGTCCAGACGCCTTTCAGCAAAACATGAAGTTGTTCTTGCCAGCTCGGACGCTTATTTCTGAAGCCTATTTAAAGGAGCTTCTAGGCATTGTTTCTTTAAGAATTCCATAGTAAAATTTCATTGTGCTAAGATAAGCTTTTTAGACATAAACGTTTTTTGTAACTCTCTTAGAGTCTCTGTTTATTGAGTTGTAACCGCTCAACCGTTTGAAGTCTAACTAAAGAGGAGCTCTAGTTAAGGGATCAATTGAAGAACTCTTCAGACAGGTTTAGGGGAGAGGCGTTCAAGTATAGGTACTTATTAGAGTTCAAGGTATGGCTATTGCAAAGGTATTGTGAGTATGAATGTCTTCTGATAGTTTATTTCCTTGGTTTGGCCACCCTCAAGTGGCATTGGATCAGTCCCAATCAAAGTGCCAATAAGAGCAGCATCTATTCTGAAAGTCACTCCTCTGACTATGGTCTACAACATGAGACCGCTTTGCTCATCCTGGACTACCTCCATGTATCCATAAAATCCTCGGACCAATCTGGGATAGACGATGCTGGAGCAGATGTAGAGAAACTGCCAGTGATTCTCTTGGATCATTTGATCAGTGAAGGAGAATGGAGGTACCATAACGTCGGCTCTAACGACGTTTCTCTCAATAATCATTTGTATGTGTTCCACCCTGGCTTTGGTAGCCTCAAGCCCTGCCTCAGTCCTCTAGTGGACTCTGCGTTGGGAGCTGTTGGAAGACATTGTCTTGAAAAAAATTTACACACAAATATTCCAAAAAAAATAATACCAAAAAAAATTATATTTTGTTAGTTCTAGAAATTTTTTGGCATTATAACAGTTGTAATTTGGATGCCCAAAAATGTACACAATGCAAAAATCAGTAGCCCAAATATCATAGATATATTAGACCAATACAAGCACACAGACAAAAAAATATTTCATGCATAATATCTCAATAATATTCCAAAATAAATGTCCTAACATTATTCTTAAAAAGCAAAAATACTTCAAAGAACAAAAGGAAACAATAAGAGTACTTGGTATGAGACAAAGTATGCAGAAACTAACAAAAATGGTCGAAAACTTGGGAGAAATCCAAGAGAAACCGCAAGAAATATGAGAAAAAAAGAAAAGAAAAGGTGAGGCTCGGCGAGGAGAAAGTGACGGATATATACATGTAAGGATCGCATCCGGACGTTTTATACCCGTCCGGACGGTCCACTGCCAGATCAGCAATCGGCAGAGCCGCACGTGTTCGGACTTTAGGCCAAGTACGTTTGGACGCTCCACACTGAAATGCTTAAATTAAAGAAAAATTTGCAGAAAAATAATTTTCCCTAAGATTAGCTTCAGAACACGCATGTATTGAAAACTGATAAAACAGTCAAATAGCAATTCAAAAATATGCAAACATATAATGGAGAGTCAAGTAATTAATGAGCATAAATTTCTTTGTAGATAGAAATTTTAAAGAATTTACCCAACTCATGCCATGCATGTGTGTGTAAAAGACTTCTCACTAAGGTATGATGTTTATTGATATGATTTAAAGCAACTGAATTTTCTAAACAAGAGAGAAAATTAATGTTAGATCAGTCAAAAGTCAAACCTTATCTTACTAAGGCCCAGCCACCCTCATCTAATGCACTCCCCCTAAGATGCATCACTTTTCTTTTACTTAGTCCATTAGTATCCGTCTATTTTCGCAATGAATTGGTAACTGACTATTTCTATAAGGACAAGTTCAAGAATAGATTCAACAACACAATAAACAGTGGATCTTTTTGTTAATCCATATATATTGAAAGATAAAAGCTTTTTATTACTTGGTGCTGCAACTTAGAGAGCATGCCAGAGTTTATAGGTTCTAAGTTCAACTAGCGAGTTGGTTAACTTGACCATGTTTGCAAAAGAAAAAAAAAAAATCTCCCTCATTAGAAGTTTCAGAAGCTAAAAATTAGAGAGAAAAAAATGTACCTCAGGGGAGCTATGGATAGTGCACAATTTTTCATCGCATGAGAAAAGTAACTATCTATCATTAAGATGTGTTAGTTTTATTGGTTACATTCTATTGACAAAATCACTGCCATGTGAGTGTGCTGCTGAAACAAGGATGCCATATTTATCCAGAGTTTTCCAGAACAATTAAAGTTTAATTCTCAACTATGGAAAGGCCTTAATATGACAAGTATCAGTGTCACAAGCATCAAGAAGGCAATTTCCAGAATCTTGAAAGATTCTGTGCAGTTTACAACTCAGCAAAAGTTGAATCCTCAGTTAACCGTTCGGACGGCCTAGTGGAAATGTCTGGACGCCCATCAGTCATCGAGAAGATTCTGAACAGCTCAGCATAGACAGCATGAACCGTCCGGACAATAGTGCAACACCGTCCGGACGCTACTCAGTGTTTGAGAAGATTCTAAACTATGTAGCAGACACGTTTGCTGAAGACAGCTAGCAATTGTCCAGACGCGGTTCTTAATAAGGCAACGCATGAAGTGCGTTATGGAAGTCGGTTGCAGCTTGCCGTCCAGACTCTCTATGCCTACGTCCAAACGCCGCCAAGAGAACTCCGAATCAGTGTTGAATTAGGTTTTCAAAAGCCTATAAATAGAGGTCTCTAGGCTTGTATTATTTACAGAATTCGGTAGTGAATTCCTTTGAGCTTAAAGAGGGTGTTTAGGTAGAAACTGTGAAGATCTGCTAGCTCTCTAAGAGTTGTTCGTTTTGTGATTTGATGGTCTGAAGTCTAGCATATGGAGGAGCCCTAAGCTAAAGGATTCCATTGAAGACCCCTTTATGTAGGAGACCTGGTTGGGAGGCGTTCACGTTGGGTTACGTGTTAGAGTTCAGTGTACGACCATTGCATCAGGGGCATATGAGTGCTACTGCTTTGTAAGTAGTTGTGTCTTTTGAATAGTAGATATCCTGGGTTTGGCTGCCCCAGAGTGGTTTTTCTCTTAATTGAGTTTTCACTTCGTTAACAAAATATCTGTCTTCTTTAAATTCCGCATTTAGATATTTTGTTACAAATTGACCACACACACACGGTTAATTAGGAGTATATTTAATTTTTAATTGGTATCAAAGCAGGTACACTCGTGTTTGGATTAATTTCCTGAGTGTGATCCATATTTTTATTGACTCCTTTTATCATGAATTATTCTCAGCTATCTCTTAAATTAAGTAAATAATCTAAACATTCCAATAAAGAGCTCAAAAAGGTTAAGCAAGAAAAAGAGTTTTTAATCATTAAATTGTATGAATCACATGCTTTGATTGACTCTTTGAAATTTGAGAATACCATGATGTTTAACACTATTGATACACTTGCGAATAAATCAAAAGAATTTGAAGATCTCGTGAAAAAATTCTCTAGTGATAATTTAAAAAGCATGCTTTGTATTCATACAGATAATTCTAACAAGCCTGGCATAATTGTTGCTGATTTAGATGCTTCTACTTCACATGCATATGATTTTGAATTAAATTCTCTTTTTACTAAGCCTATGATAGTAGATCCAACTTGTTTAGATAATTTTGAAAATTCTTGCTTAAATGACTGTGTGAAGCCTAAGTCCAAGGAATCAAGAACACAAGGTAAGTTTGTTCCTACTTGTCATCACTGTGGGATTATTGGTCACATTAAACAAAACTGTTATTTGTTAAAATCTCAGAAACCTTGGAATAAGCAGGATGCTCCCAAAAAGGCCAGTGGTGAGAAACCATCTTTAGATAAATATGTCCCTCTCCATAGGAGACATATATCTCAAAGAGGTAAGGACTTTGTTATTTGTAAGAATGCTAACCTTAACTCTGCAGTGACTGTCAAAAAGCATTCAAACAAAAGAAGCATGCCCATCTGTCATCACTGTGGCATCATCGGTCACATCTGATCCAAATGTCCACAACTCTAGGCTCATAAGTCGAAGGTTCAGAGGAACCTGCCAACAAAAGCTACATCAGGCACTCTACCTCCGACAACACATCAGGCTCCACGGCATTAGCGGCAACAGCATAAGTTTGTTCCTGCCAATCAGAGTGGCAAACGAAAGAAAGCCACAGAAGTCCAATAGCAACCATGGCGAGGGGTTGCTGAGCCTGATACAAGGTATGCTAAGAAGAATAGACAACATGGACAAGACCTGCAAACCACCTCCACGGGTCAAGCAGGTATGGGACAGGAATGATGACATCATTCACCCCTTAAGGGGTAGTGGACTCAGCTAGTAAAGGTGAAGTCACACCATGCCTAGGATTTTGGTTCCTAAATCCTAGTGCATGTCAGATATGTTTGCATTGCATTGTTTATCATGTCATATCTTATTCATGCTTTACATTCTGTTTAAAGAACCATATATTTTCTATCCTTGTTAGTTTTTGTGTTGGCTGCATTCTGTTGGACAAAATCATTTCTATGTAATGTTGCTGCCTTTACAGGGAAGCCGTTTATTTTAGAGTCTTCAGATATTCAGAGTTTATTTCTCTGATATGGAAAGAGCCTTTTATGACAAAGTTTGAGTGTCACAAGCTGCAAGAAGGCTACTTCAGTGTTCAAGGTTATTTTGAGTATCCAAGGAAGATTTTGAGCAGATTCCAATTCAGAGAAATCAGATCCCATGATTATGTCTCGATGACCCAGTCGTCTGGACGCTCATCAGTCAGCAACTTATGTCTGGACGAGGTGGCAATACCGTCCGGAAGCCCATCAGTGTCTAGAAACTTTGAACTGTTCAATTGCATCTGCCTGAATGATGTGGCAATACTATCCAGACGCCATTCAGTGTTCGACAAATAATAGGGTTTCTGTCTCAGACACAAATATGGGAAGACAGCTGCAACCGTTTGGACGATGTGGTGTTCCCGTTTGGACGCAATCCTTGATAAGGCAAGTCATGCAGAAGAAGTTCATTTGTCTGGACGTCAGACTCTATGGTCCGGATGCTCAGATCTTATTATGGAAATTGCGTGCAGCAGAAGTGCAACTATCCGGACGCTAGGGCAACATCGTCCGGATACCCTTCAGTATTTTGACCATAATTTCTACTCAAATATCGGATTGGGACGAAATTGGTGTCATTGGAAAGCTAACAAAAAATGATACAACTTGACTTCTAGACAGCCAATAGAAACGTCCGAACAGCCCACCGTCCAGACGGAAAGAGAGTAGCATTCGGACGGACCTATTCTTATATATGCGTATTTGATTGCTTTATTTTTGCAATGCAAGTTGACTGCTTTATCAGTTGATTATATATACGTATTCTGAAGCTAACTTTAGGGAAAAATATTTTCCTGCAAATTTTTCTCCAGTTTCAAATTTTCAGTGTGAAGCGTCCGGATGGACCTATTCTTACGTTCAGAAGAGTGCAGTCTTGCCGTACGTTGACCTTGCAGTAACCATCCAGACGGTTAAATAACACGTCCGGACAGGATCTCTACAAGTTTAAGACTTGCGTATCTTTCTTTGCCATACACACATATCTGTATTTTATTGATTTATCATGTCATGTTGTGTGTTTTTCTCGCGGATTTCTCCTGAGATTTTGGTATTCTCTGCACATTTCTTCTCATTCCATGGTATTTGCTGTATCTTCCTTTGTTCTTTTAAGTTTTTGTGTTTTTTAGAATATTGAAATATTT
Organism: Alnus glutinosa; assembly: GCF_958979055.1. Classification (NCBI taxonomy): domain Eukaryota; kingdom Viridiplantae; phylum Streptophyta; class Magnoliopsida; order Fagales; family Betulaceae; genus Alnus; species Alnus glutinosa. The sequence continues at coordinate 20,057,363 of NC_084890.1, read as the reverse complement.
GGTGATTGGAATATTTTTTTGAGATATTGTGCATGAAAATCCTATTATGTCTGTGCGTTGGGTTCATATTGATATATCTGGGTCATTTAGACTGCGATCTTTGCTTTTGTAATACTTGGGCATCCAATTGACACATGTCATAATACCACTTTCTTTTTGGGACTAACAAGATCTAATATTTCTTTGTGATATTATTTTTGGAAATATTTCTGTTTAAATCTTTTCAGGAATATGTCGTCTAGCAGCTCCCAGCACAATATCTGATAGATGGATCCTTTGAAAAACTGACTGTTGTTGAAGTCGGATGTTCAAATTCCAAAGGTCTCAGGATTAAGATGAGCTTTTTCCCCTAGCTCATGCAGAGCCTTTCGTAGCATCTCCCTCAGATCTGTATCAGTTAGAGGTTCAGTGGTGAATCTCCTATTTTATCTTGCAGACTAGTTGCTTAGAGGATGTCAATCTATGGATAACCAGGTTCAGGCTTTGCAAAATCAAGCGACTGAAGGTTTTTTAGTTCATGGTTCTCATCTTCCAGAGCTAGAAGCCAAAGTAGTGCAAATCTAGCTTTTTATACAGTTTTCTCTTCGTTACTTGATTTTAGTAGATCGGCAGGATTTGGTACTTGGAGGATTTTTGTTCCTCTCTTTTGAGCCACTTGTAGACTCTTCTCTATTTTCCTATTGTTTAGGATTTTAGAACGTTTTTTGTCTGTGGATTTTATATACTCTGTTTACCCTTGTCCTGTTGAGACATGAAGGGGGAGTATTTTATTACTGTGGTCTTTTTATACTCTGTTTACCCTTTATCCCTTTGAGACAAAAAGGGAGAGTATATGGTAGTTTTGGATCGGGAATGTATTTTTAACTCGGTTAAGTGATTTTTGTCCCAGAATGGCCAAAGGGGGAGTTTGTTAATTTTTGTGTTGGCTGCATTCTGTTGGACAAAATCACTTCTATGTAATGTTGCTGCTTTCACAGGGATGCCGTTCATTTCAGAGTCTTCAGATATTCAGAGTTTATTTCTCTGATATAGAAAGAGCCTTTTATGACAAAGTTTGAGTGTCACAAGCTACAAGAAGGCTACTTCCGTGTTCAAGGCTATTTTGAGTATCCAAGGAAGATTCTTTGTAGACTCCAATTTAGAGAAATCATATCCCATGATTTCATCCGGACGACCCAGTCTAAGCGTCCGTATGCTCATCAGTCAGCAACTTACGTCCAGACGAGGTGGCAATACCGTCTGGACACCCATTAGTGTCTAGAAATTTCGAACTGTTCAAGATTGCATCCGTCTGGACATAATGGTAAATTGTCCTGCTGCTATTCAGAGTTCAAGAATAGTCCAGCATTCAAGTGCATCCATTTGGATGACGTGACAATACCGTCTGGACGCCATTTAGTGTTCAACAAGTAATAAGGTTTTCGTCTCAGACACAGATATGGGAAGACAGCTGCAACTGCCCGAATGATGTGTTGTTCTCATTCGGACGCTATCCTTCATAAGGCAAGTCGTGCAGAAGAAGTTCAACCATCCGGACGTCAGACTCCATGGTTCGGATGCTCAGATCTTATTATGAAAATTGCGTGTAGCAGAAGTGCAACCGTCCGAACGCAAGGGTAACACTGTTCGTACACCCTCTAGTGTTTGGATCATAACTTTCTGCTCAAATATCGGATTGGGACGAAATTGGTGTCATTGGAAAGCTAACAAAAAATGGTACAACTTTACTGTCCGAAAAGTGAATAGAAACGTCTGGAAGGCCCACCTTCCGGATGGAAAAAGAGTAGCATCTGGACGGCCTGCCAGAATTCGAGAAGTTTCAGAATTGCTTTTCAGACACGGAAACAGTTGACCGTCTGGACGCGCATGCCAGAGACTCCAAATTTGAGTTGAAACAGGATTTGTAAAGCTTATATAAAGAGGGCTCTAGGCATGTATTATGTGCAGAATTGGATAGTGAATTCCTTGTAGCTTAGAGATGGTGTTTAGGGAGATATTGAAGATCTGCTAGCTCTCTAGCTATTTCCGGTGTGTGGTAATTTGTTCGTGTGAAGTCTATCTCAGGGGTTGGCCCTAAGGTAAAGGATTTCATTGAAGACCCTTTCAAGTAGGTGACTTGGTTGGGAAGCGTTCATGTTGGGTTACACGTCAGAGTTCAAGGTACGACCATTGCATAGGGGTTTGTGAGTGCTACTGCTTTGTAACTAGCTTTGTCTTCTGAATAGTGGATATCCTGGGTTTGGCTGCCCCAGAGTGGCTTTTCTCTTAATTGAGTTTCCACTTCGTTAACAAAATATCTGTCTCTTTTAATTCCGCACTTTTGATATTTTGTTACATGTTGCATACACCCACGGTAAATTAGAATTCTCTTTATTTTTCAATCCCCATATTTTCTCTTGTTAGCCTTGAGAAAAATTTATGCAGGTATTTAATAGGGATGACAGAAAAAGCACGTCGAACGGCTGCTTTTCTGTCTTGGTAATTCCAAACCTCTCTCCCTGAGGTCAGGTTTGCTCTTACCGAACAAATTGGGGGAGAAGATGCAGAATTTTATTTTTTTCTTTTGATATTTTTTTTAAATATTGTATGTATTTTTGCTTGATATCTCAGTTCATTGTGCATTGATTGAATATGCTTATATATAATTGAGAGTTTATACTTGATATCTGCTAAGTTTTCCTGTTGCATCTTAATGCTAGATAGTTGCTTTTCCCATGTAATGAAAAAATTGTGCACTATCCAAAGCTCCCCTAATGTACATTTTTTTACTCTCTGATTTTTAGCTTCTAAAAATTCTAGTGAGAGATTTTTTATTATTTTTTTTTGCTAAGATGTTCAAATTGACCAACTCACAAGTTGAACAAAGAACTCATAAATTCTGACATTCTCTCGGTTGCAGCACAAACAATAAATAAAGCATTAAAAAAAAATCATAAAATTTGGATTCAAAAGATCCATTGCTGAATGTGCTTAAAAATGTCCTTATAGAAACAGTTAGTGACCAATTTATTGCAGAAACAGACGGTCACTAATGGATTAAGTAAAAGAAAAGTGCTGCTTCTTAGGGGGAGTGTATCATATGAGGCTGACTAGGCCCTAGTAAGATAAGGTTTGACTTTTAACTGATCTAACATTGAATTTCTCTATTTTTATAAAATTCAGTTGTTGTAAATCATATTAGCGAATATCATACCTTATTGAGAAAGCTTTCACACACACACACACATGCATAGCATGAGTTAAGTATCTATTTAAAATTTCTATCTGTAGGAAAATTTGTGCTTATTGAATACTTAACTCTCAACTATATCTTTGCAGGTTTTTGAATTGCTATTTGATTGTTTTATCAGTTATTTATACATACGTGTTATGAAGCTAACTTTAGGGAAAATTATTTTTTTTGCAATTTTTCTCTGATTTTCAGCTTTTTAGTGTGAAGTGTCCGGACAGACTTGGCTTATAGTCCGGACGCAAGCGTTCCTACCAATTGTTAATCTGGCAGTGGACAGTCTGATCGAGTTTGTAACACGTCCGGATGCTATCCTTATAGGTATTTATCTGTCGCTTTCTTTCTCGGCCAGCTGCACACCACTGCATTTTTATTGATTTATCATGTCATGTTGTGTGTGTTTTTCTCGCGGTTTTCTCCTGAGATTTTGGCATTCTCTACATCTCTTCTCATTCTGTGGTATTCTCTTTGTCTTCCTTTATTCTTTTAAGTTTTTGTGCTTTTTAAAATATTGGAATATTTGTTGATTGGAATATTTTCTTGAGATATTGTGCATGAAAATCCTATTTTGTCTATGTGTTTGGTTGATATTGATATATCTGTGCCATTTGGATTGTTATATTTGCTTATGTAATCTTGGCATCCAATTGACAGCAATCATAATACCACATTTCTTTTTTTGGAACTAACAGGATCTAATCTTTCTTTGTGGTGGTATTTTTGAAAATATTTCTGTTTAAATCTTTTTAGGAATATGACAGCCAATGTCTCCCAGCACAACGTCCGACAGATGGATCCTTTGGAAAACACACTGTTGTTGAAGTTATATGGTCAAATTCCAAATGTCTCAGGATTTAGATGACCTTTTTTCCCTAGCTCATGCAGAGCCTTTCGTAACATCTTTCTTCAAATCTGTACCAGTTAGAGGTTCAGTGGTGAATCTTCTCATTTATCTTGCAAACCATTTGACTAGAGGATTTCAATCTTTAAAACTCAAGCGACTGAAGGTTTTCATTCTATGGTACCCGGCTTCAAGAGCTAGAAGCCAAAGTAGCACAAATCTAGCTTATTGTACGGATCTCTCTCCATCACTTGCTTTCAGTGGATCGGCAAGATTTGGTACATGGAGGATTTTTGTTCCTTCCTCTATCAATTGTTTTACAAACTTATGGTTTTTTGGGCTACTTGCAGACACTTCTCTATTATCCTTATTATTTTTGGATTTTAGAACTTTTTGTCTGTGGTTTAGATACTCTGTTTATCCTTTGTCCTTTTGAGACAAAAAGAGGGAGTATTTGTTATCTTAGACTGGGATTGTATTTTTAATTGGTGAAGTGATTTTTGTCCTAGAATGGCCAAAGGGGAAGTCTGTTAGTTTTATTGGCTACATTTTGTTGACAAAATCAATGCCATGTAAGTGTTCTGCTGAAACAGGGATGCTGTATTTATCCAGAGTTTTCCAGAATAATCAGAGTTTAATTCTCAACTATGGAAAGGCCTTAATATGACAGGTATCAGTGTCACAAGCATCAAGAAGGCAATTTCCAAACTCTTGGAAGATTCTGCACAGTTTATAACTCAGCAAAAGTCAGATCCTCAGTTGATTGTTCGGACAGCCTAGTGGAAGCATCCGGACGCCCATCAGTGTTCGAGAAGATTCTGAACAGCTCAATATAGACAGTACGAACCATCCAGACGATAGGGCTACATCGTCTAGATGCTACTCAGTGTTCGAGAAGATTCCAAACTACGCAGCAGACATGTTTGGTGAAGACAGCTAGCAACCGTCTGGATGCTAGGGCAACACTGTTTGGATGCGGTCCTTAATAAGGCAATGCATGAAGCGCGTTATGGAAGCCGGTTGCAACTTACCATCTGGACGCTCTATGCCAATGTTTGGACACCGCTCAGAGAACTCCAAATCAGTGTTGAATTAGGTTTTCAAAAGCCTATAAAGAAAGGTTTCTAGGCTTGCATTATTTAAAAAATTCGGTAGTGAATTCCTTTGAGCTTAGAGAGGGTGTTTAGGTAGAAACTATAAAGATATGCTAGCTTTCTAAGAGTTGTCCGTTTTGTGATTTGATCGTGTGAAGTTTAGCTTAGGGAGGAGCCCTAAGCTAAAGGATTCCATTGAAGATCCCTTCAAATAAGAGACTTGGTTGGGAGGCGTTCACGATGGGTTACGTGTCAAAATTCAAGGTACGACCACTGCATCAGGGGTATGTGAGTGCTACTGCTTTGTAACTAGCTTTGTCTTCTGAATAGTGGATATCCTGGGTTTAACTACCCCGAAGTGGTTTTTTTTTTTTGTTGAGTTTCCACTTTGTTAAGAAAATATATGTCTTCTTTAAATTCCGCATTTAGATATTTTGTTACAAATTGATCACACACATACGGTTAATTAGGAGTCTATTTTATTTTCAAGTTGCAACAAAGACACTTTGGCAGATATCAAGCATAAACTCTCAATCATATATAAGCATATGTCATCGAAACACAACGATTGAGATATCAGGTAAAAATACATGCAATATCTGAAAAGCTATAAAAATTCTGCATCTTCTCCCCCATTTTTTTTTTTTTTTTGATGTGTAAAATTGAAAAACAACAAAGACATGCTATGTCGAAAATAGATAAAAATCTAATCCTAGCATGTAGGGTAAGAGCAAACCTATTCCTTATAGAGTGGTTTGAAAATACCAAGACAGAAAAGCAGCCACCTGACGTGTTTTTTCCATCATCCCCATCAAAGACCTGCAAAAATCTTCCTCAAGGCATCAAAAGAAAATATGGGGATAAAACAAATATGGTTCCTAGAATGTAAAGCATATGTAAAGATATGATAGAGAGAAACTAATGCAATGTAAGCAAACCTGACACGCTCTAGGATTATGAACCAAAATCCTAGGCATGTGTGACCTTACCAACTAGGTGGGTCCACTTCCCCTTAAGGGTTGAGTGCCCTCATCCTTTATGACCCAAACCTGCCTTACCTTTGGTGGTTGTTGAGAGGCATTCAACTAGTTGTCCATCCATCTCAGCAAGTTTCACATCAAAATAGGTAGCCCCTCATAAGATTGGTCGCTTTCGGGCTTTTGCAGCTTCTCCTTGTAGTGCCTTGATTTATTCTTCTTTAGTTTGCCACTATGATTGGCAGGAACAAATCGCTACTGTTGCCACAGATGTTGTAGAGCCTGATATCCTGCCGAAGGTCTAGTGCTGGATGTAACTTGTCTTGACTGCTCCTTATGAGCCTGACGCTGAGGACACCTGGGTCGGATGTGACCGCTTTCGCCACAGTGGTGGCATATGGGAGGGCTTTTTTTGGTAAGAGGCTTTTGAATGAGTTATGCAACAACCGGATCTTCTCCTCCAATGACAGCCTTTCCTTTATCTATGCAAGCGTGAGGAGGCTAGGGGACTATGGGCTTGACGAACACAGTCTTTGAAGTAGAGGGAATCTCTGAGGTAGAGGCTACATACCCGATTCTTGTCTCGTTTGTTGGGCTTTTCTGGACTGATAGCATATAGGTCAACTTCTCATCAGTCAGCCTTTTTATCTGCAGCTGCACCTCTAACAGCTTCTCCTATAGATCTATGATCTTTATGAGCATCGTGCTTCTTTCAGTCTTCAAGTTGTTTAGTTCCTGCATGTACTGTTGGTGCGTCTCCTTCAACTTCAAGAACTTAACATAGAGGACTTTATAGGCTTCCTTAAGTTCTTCCCCGTCTTCATTGCTGCTCTCTGAGTAGTAGGATTTTGACCCTTCTGATTCTTCGTGTGGAGCAACAAAGGCATGAAACTTCTGATCTTTTTCTGGAGTCTCCTCTTCTTTAGATTCGCTGAGAGTAGCGTTGTAGGCATTCCCCTTGGCCTGCTTGAGATTCCCACAGTCTACCCACACATGCCCAAAGCCTGAGCACTCAAAACATCTAGGACCTCTTGAATCCTTCTTCTCAGCTTCTTCTGGCTTAGTTTCTCTAGGGCCCTTCTTCAATATTTCAGTGAACTTCTTTTTGAATTTCTTGTTCTTCATTAGTCTCCCAAAATTCTTGGCCAGCATTGCCACTGCATCTTCTTCTTCATTATCAAAGTTGAAAAATAAAGTGACTTCTAATTTAACGTGCGTGTGTGCAACTTGTAACAAAATATCAAAATGCAAAATTTAAAAGAGACATATATTTTGTTAACGAAGTGGAAACTCAATTAAGAGAAAAATTACTTCGGGGCAGCCAAACCCAGGATATCCACTATTTAGAAGACAAAGCTAGTTACAAAGCAGTAGCACTCACATACCCCTGATGCACTGGTCGTACCTTGGACTCTGATGCATAACCCAATGCGAACACCTCCCAATCAAGTCACTTACTTGAAGGGGTCTTCAATTGAATCCTTTACCTTAGGGCTCCTCCCTAAGATAGACTTCACACGAACACAACAACAGCACTTTGGCAACGGTTGGAGAGTAAGCGGATCAGCACAACAACTCCTAAAATATACTCTCTAAGCACTAAGGAATTCAATACGAAATTCTTACAAATTACATGCCTAGATGCCTCTATTTATAGGCTACAGAAGACCTAAATCGAGTTTGAATTGATTTTCTCTAGGCGGCGTCTAAACCATAGCTAAGAGTGTCCAGACGGCCAACTGCGCAACCATCTTTCCAAATTTGCTAAAATTCTTTCCTGAATAGAGCTGCGTCTGGACAATGTTGCCCTAGCGTTCGGACAGTTGCACTTCTGCTGCAGCAATTTCCATAATAAGGACTGAGCGTCAGGACAATGTAGACTGACGTCCGGATGGTTCCAACTCATCTGCACGTCTTGCCTTATCAAGGGTAACGTCTGGACGGAATAACCACGTCGTCCGGACGATTACAGCTATTTTCCCATATCTGTGTTTGGAAAGGAAATCCTTTTACTTGTTGAACACTGAAAGTCGTCCAAACGTGTTGTTGAGACGTCTGAACGGATGCAACCTGGAACAATTCGAAGCTTTTGGACATAGATAGGAGTCTGGACGGAAAGATCTCATCGTCCGGACGGATGCAAGGAGCTTGATCTTCACTATCTTGAAATTCGCACATAATCTTCTTGAAGCACATAACTGAAATGTAGACTTTGAATATAAACGGCATCCCTGAAAAAAGCAAAATTACATAGAAGTGATTTTGTCCAACAAAATACAACCAATCACAAACTAACAAAAGTCTTCCTCAGAGGAGACTCTGGCCTTTTTTTTGGATGCCTTGAGAGTAGGTTTGGTAATTCGGGTTGGTGGGTTAGAGTACGACCCAATTAGCAACCTGAATACAACCCGATTAATAATCAGGTTGGGACGGGTCAACCCGTCGGGTTGGCATGTAAACCCGATTATAATTTTTTTTTTTAAAAAAAAAAAATTTATTAAAAAACGGGTCTTAAATGTGTCGTTAACGGGTTGGTAGGTCGGGAATTTTTTTTAATCGGGTCACAATCTTGTTGGCGGTCAACCCACAGGTTGACCTACCATACACGATTCTAATCGAGTTTGACCCGATTATGACCCGAACCCGACTAGCCCATACCCAAACCCTGTATTTTAGTGTCTTGTTCGTGCCAAGTTCGCAGGTCGTGTCAAAAATTGCCAACCCTACTTAAGAGTGATCACCTTCGCCTTTTTGACTAGAGGTAGGGAATACTCATAAGTTTAAAGAGATCCCACCAACTCTTCAATTTTCATAGAATCCAGGTCCTTGCTTTCTTCAATGGTGGTAACTTTGATCCTGAAATGCTCTAGCAAAGACCTTAGAATCTTTTTGATGAGTTTTACATCAGAGACATTCTTCCTGAGACTCACCATCGAGTTTCTCAGGTCGCCGATTTCGGTGTAAAACTCATTGAATGTCTCATCTTCCAACATATTAATTTCTTCAAATTTTGAAATCAGCATTTGGCGCTTGGTAGATTTAACAATTTTTGTGCCGTCATATGTTGTTTCAAAAATTTGCCACTCTTCTTGAGCAAATTCCTAGTTTGAAATTCTTGCGAATTCAGACGGTGAAAGAGATTGACATAGAGCACGAAGGGCTTTATCATTGGAAAGTTGTGCGCTGGTTTGAGCAATTGTGAGTTCGTCAATTGTATCCTCTAGTTTAATCCAATCAGATTTTACAATCTTCCAAACATCAATAGATTATAAAAAGAAGTGCATACGGGCTTTCCAATAACCATAATTAGTGCCATCAAAGGTAGGAACAAAATTAAGAGAGTGTGTGTAACAAAATATCTAAATGCAGAATTTAAAAGAAAACAGATATTTTGTTAACAAAGTGGAAACACAATTAAGAGAAAAACCACTCCGAGGTAGCCAAACCCAAGAAATTCACTATTCATAAATCAAAGCTAGTTACAAGGAAGTAATACTCACATAACCCGATGTAGTAGTCGTACCTCTAACTCTGACACGTACCTATACGTGAACACCTCGCAACCAGGTCTCCTACCTCAAGGGGTCTTCAATGGACTCCTTTAGCTTAGGACTTCTCCCTAAGCTAGATTTCAAATGATCAAATCACATAAAGAAAAACTCTTAGAGAGCTAGCAAATCTCACAATTTCTACCTAAACACCCTCTCTAAGCACAATGAAATTCAATATTGAATTCTATAAATAATACAAGCCTAGAGACTTCTATTTATAGGCTTTAGAAGACCTATTACAAAACTGATTAAGAGTTCTCTAGGAGGCGTCCGAACCTAGACAGTGGGCGTCCGGACGGCAAGCAGCAACCGACTTCTATAACGCGCTTCACGCGTTTCTTCATTGAACTTCAGTCTCCGCGTTTGGACAATGTTGCCCTAGCGTCTGAATGGTTACATGCTGTCTTCATCAACCGTGTTTGCTGAGCTTTTCAAAATCCTCTCGAACACTGATGGGCGTCCGGACGTTTCTCTGGGCCATCCGAACGGCAACTAGGGAACCGACTTTTGCTGAGTTGAAAACTACACAAAATCTTTATGGAATCCAAAAATTACCTTCTTTATGCTTGTGACACTGATACTTGTCATATTAAGGCCTTTCCATAGTTGAGAAAATATACCCTGAATATTTTGTAAGACTATGAGTAATTACGGTGTCCCTATTTCAGTAGATGGTAGTGATTTTGTCAATAGAATGTAGCCAATAAATTTCTCTTTAAGATAAATTTTATGGATTGCATTATTCTCAGTCTTTGGCCAGAGCAATTTGGTATGAGATACCAAAATATAATGTACATGTGATAAGTCTTTTCACGATTATGAGAATAATGGATAAAATCAGTGACTCAAGGATAAAGAGGTAGAGAATTAAACGGTAGTATCTTGGCTCTAATTTTGCAATGGAAGATTTCATGAAGGAATCGAAATTCAATATTAAGTAAGTTTAAGGTATTAATTGATTTGATAAAAAATAAATACTAGAGTCAATTACATTTCTTTAGTTGAATTAAATGTAATTAAATATGAGCCGACTTTTGCTGAGTTGAAAACTGCACAAAATCTTTATGGAATCCAAAAATTACCTTCTTTATGCTTGTGACACTGATATTTGTCATATTAAGGCCTTTCCATAGTTGAGAAATTATGCCCTGAATATTTTGTAAGACTCTGAGTAATTACGGTGTCCCTATTTCAGTAGATGGTAGTGATTTTGTCAACAGAATGTAGCCAATAAATTTCTCTTTAAGATAAATTTTATGGATTGCATTATTCTCAGTCTTTGGCCAGAGCAATTTGGTATGAGATACCAAAATATAATGTACATGTGATAAGTCTTTCACGATTACGAGAATAATGGACAAAATCAGTGACTCAAGGATGAAGAGGTAGAGAATTAAACGGTAGTATCTTGGCTCTAATTTTGCAATGGAAGATTTCATGAAGGAATCGAAATTCAATATTAAGTAAGTTTAAGGTATTAATTGATTTGATAAAAAATAAATACTAGAGTCAATTACATTTCTTTAGATGAATTAAATGTAATTAAATATGAGCCTTGTGACAATTACGTAGTTAACTGGGTCACAGGCCTATTAAGCTAGTTTTTTAGTTTTTTCTTTCTAGTCCCTCACCATGCTGATGTAATTTAAACAAGTTAGGTGTTATGAGTTTTAAAGTACTCGCAAGTGCACAAATCGTATGCAATATAGTGTGTGTACAAGTGCGATGTCGAATCCACAGGGAATTGCATTGTAAAAATTAATTTATATTTAAACTAATCCTATTTTAACCTAATTCCGAGTTGTTGAGGGTTTTTGTCATGGAAAATAATAAACTAAATTAAAACTTATTAAAAACAATTAATAGAAAGCACTAAGGTTTTTAGAATTCACCTTGCCAAATCAAACACCATATCCGTGTATTTTATTCATAAAACCGATAAACAAATAAGCCTTATACATTGTTCAAGTTTCGTAAAAATGTATATTAAATCATTCAATGAATCCAACCATTCAACACATTACAACGAATATCCAATTGAAATTAAATCATCCAATATATCCGTTTGATAAACAAATCACAATGGATATCCGATTCAATCGAATAATTCGTTGTATCCTTTGGTCGAAATACATCGAATATCCAACTTTTCTTAAATAATCATCATCATATTCAATTAAATGAAATAAATCAATTAATTGAATTGAAATTGAACAAAAATTTGATGAAACATCAAAATTGTATAAATAAAACAACACGAATGCGAGTGTTAATCAATGGCAAGGTTTCATCTTCAATCTTAGTTGAAGATTTTAGCCTCCCATGACTAAATTCAACAAACTAAATTGAATTAAAAACATAAAAATCACTAACTTACAAAGGAAAATGTTCAAAGAGCTCAAGAACGGCTCTAGGTCGAAAAAAGTGCTCTTAACTGCGCCTCCCAACATGTGTTTACAAGAGAAAACACTTATATAAATAATAAAAATCTAGGATTTTCGCTTAGCCAGGTCAGACCTAGTGCGCTTGATCACACACTAGGTTCGTTCGAGCGTACTCAGGACTTCTAAAATGCATCTGCGGCGTAGCGCATGCACGCTGCTTGCTTAGTCATATGCGGGTGTGCACTCGAGCGTGCTTGCATAGGCTCAAGCGCACAATCCATATTTTCACTTTCTCCTGCTTCTTTGCAATTCCACTTAAAGGGCGCCATTTTCTCTTAAAGACCTTCAAAACACTAAAACACTAAAACTAACAAAAAAAATTCAGAAAATAACAAAGCTAAAGGTTTAGCAAATAAAAATAAAGGAATCTAAATATGTAATATTTGGCACTCATCATTAGGCTTTTTATTTATTGTCTAAATATCTAAATATGAATTCTTCTAGCTCTCAATGCCCAGGGGCCTCTATTTATAGGCTAGGGGCTCAAATGAGCATTAGGCAAAATATACCTGGGCGCTGTCCGGACGGACAACTGTGCGACAAGATTTTTCGAAAATTTCGCGAGGAAATCTTTCCTGTTTGAGAGCCTCGTCCGGACGGGATGGCACATCGTCCGGACGGTCGCACGTCTGCTGCAAGTAATTTCCTTAAAAGGCTTCACTCATCCGGACCATGGGGGAGAAGCGTCCGGACGGCAATTCTTCAACACGCAATTTCCATATCTGCAATGCGCGCGTCCGGACCATGATAGGCAGTCGTCCGGACGGTTGAAGTTGAATCGGCAATTTCCTTCTTTGATGAACGCACGTCCGGACCACAGCTGTCAGACGTCCGGACGGTGATATTTGAATTGCGATTCTTGCCTTAAGGAGACGCGCGTCTGGACGGGATACCACATCGTCCGGATGGTTGATCGATCTTTCCTTTCTTGGAACTTGGAAAGAAATCTGAAATTGATCAAAAACTGAGAGGCGTCTGGACGTGCTGCTGAAACGTCCAGACGGAAGCAAGCTGGATAGAACTTTCTCGACACAGTGGAAGGTCGGGACGGAAAGACACGTCGTCCGAAAGGATGATGCTTGGTCTGTCTGGAGTCCGGACGGTATGGCATGTCGTCCGGACGTATGGAATAGTGACAGATGGTCGTCCGGACGGGATGGCTCGATCGTCCGAACAGCTGACAGGGAACTTTAAATTCTTCTGACTTGCAGGCAGAATCGTCTGACATCACTCTGAATAGTGGAATCCCTGTTTACAGCATCTTTACACATAAGTGATTTTGTCCAAACACAGAATGAGGCCAAAATACTAACATCCTGCAATTTCTCCCCCAATTTTTTTTTTTTTTTTTATTAAACAAAATGCTATATGGAAATGACATCATATAACATGCAAGGCATGATCAAACCTGTGTAAGCTCGATGTTGCCAATACAGAAAAACAGTCACTCGACCTACTTTTTCTGTCTTCCCCAGATAGTACCTGCAATATTCTCTCAAGAGAAATAAGGGGCAAAAAGATGGTTCCCAGATTGCACAGAAAACACAGAATATATCAAGTAAAAATCAAGCAATCAAACCTGATGCCTTAGGATTAGGAACCAAATCCTAGGCATGAGTACCTTCATCACCTAGGTGAGTCTATTCCCTCTCATGGGGTGAATGTCTTCCTTCTTTCTGACCCAAGCTTGCCTTCATGTGGGTGGTTGCTGGCAGGACTTCATCTGTTGACCCATCCACTCCATCATGTTTTGCATCCAAATAGGTGGCTCCCTGCAATATTGATCATCTTCCACCTTCTGTGGCCTTTTAAAGTGCTTGGATTTGGTCTTAGATTTGCCACTATGATTGGTAGGTACAAATCACTGCTAAGGCCGGTGATGTTGAGATGCCTGGTGCCGTGGTGTATGAGACCAAGGGGCTTGATATTGAGAAGCCTGATGCCTTGGTGCTTGATTCCATGGAGCATGATAAGGAGCCTGATACCATGGAGTCTGATGATGGGCCAGAGGTCTTGTGCCATAATTTGCTTGTCTGGGCACTTCTTTCTTGACCTTTGCTTTTTGTGCTTTAAGAGGGGAGCACTGGAGTCAGACATTCCCACTTAGACCGCAATGATGGCATATAGGAGATTTTCTGATGGAATGAGGCTTCTGAGTGCCCAGAACATCTCCATTAATTTTGTCCTTCCCTTTATCTTCAATAGTAAGGGGAGGCTCTGGGACTGCAGGCTTAACAAAGACAGTCCTGGAAGTAGAGGGAGTATTAGAAGGAGGAGCTACATACCGGAGACCAGTCTTGTCGGTTGGGCTCTTCTGGATAGATTGCATGTGAGTCAGCTTTTCATCAGTGACTCTCTAATTGAAGCTGTGTGTCTAGTAGCTTCTCCTCTAGCTCCTGTATTTTGCCCAGTAATGAACTCTTTTCAGTTTGTAAACTATTCAGATCATGAATGTACTACTTGCGCCCTTCCTTCAGCTTTTCGAACTCCACATAGAGAGTTTTATAAGCCTCCTTGAGTTCTTCCCCATCATCACTATGCTCTGAGTAAGAATCTTCTTCTTCGACATGTGGAGCCACAAAGGCTAGAAATTTCTCTTGCTCAGGAGCTTTTTCTTCTTCGGACTCATCACTGAGAGTCGCGTTATAAGCCTTCCCCTTACCTCGCTTGAGATTCCCACAATCGGCCCGGATATGCCGAAACCCTGAGCATTCATAACATCTTGGGCCCTTGGGATCTTTCATCTTGGCTTCCTCAGGTTCAGCTTCTCTGTGGACCTTCTTCATTTTTTCGAAAAAATTCTTTTTGAACAGCTCATTTCTCATTAATCTTCTGAAGTTCTTGGCCTGCATAGCCACAGCTTTTTCTTCATCCTCAGAGTCATCCCCAGATGAGACTTCGACCTTCTTCTTGGAAGCTTTCAGAGCAATGGTTTTTAGCTTCTTAACTAGGGGCAAGAACAGCTCATAAGTTTGAAGAGATCCCACCAACTCTCCAATCTTCATTTCTTCCAAATCTTTGCTCTCTTCAATTGTGGTTACCTTGATCCTAAAACGCTTTGGCAGAGATCTTAGAATTTTGCGGACGAGTTTTACATCCGAGACGGTTTTCCAAAGACTCACCATTTGGTTTCTTAGGTCGCTTATCTTGGAGTAAAACTCTCCAAACGTCCCATCCCCCAACATCTTAATTTCTTCAAATTTGGAAATCAACATTCGAAGTTTGGCAAATTTAACAAGTTTAGTGCCTTCATATGTTGTTTCCAGAATTTGCGACGCTTCTTTAGCGGACTCACTATTTGAAATTCTTGCGAATTTAGATGGTGAGAGTGCTTGACAAAGATCATGGAGGGCTTTATCATTGGAAAGTCGCGCATTTTTCTCAGTGACTAGTTCGAGCGTTGCATCGGCTGGCTTAGTCCAACTAGTTTCAACAATACTCCAACAGTCAATGGATTTTAAAAAGAATCGCATACGAGCTTTCCAACAGCCATAGTTCATACCATCAAAGGCAGGAACAATATTTAGACTTTGAGACATTTCGAATAGAAGTAAAAAAAAAATAACACTCAAGAATTAAATCTAAACAGAGTGTACCAAGCTCTGATACCAAATGAAAAATTAAAATGACTTCTAATATAAAGCAAGTGTGTGTGTGCACAAAGTGTTAACAAAATAATATCAATGCGGAGAGGACAGCGTCTAGGAGGCATGATTCTGTATTTAAAGGAAAAGTTATCCCACATTTCGTAGACTAAAAATTAATCTCTTTTAAAAAGACTTTGTAACACTTAAAAATCAACAGAAACTAATCATTTTGTAATCAATCATTAACAAGAATCCATCAATACTAATGACAAATACAATTATTATAACAGTTAAAATTACCCAAGTAAATAATCATTATACACAATACATTGAAAGTGCATAAATGCATACATCCAATGAAATATGTTAGAAGTTTTATTCTCACTTTAATAGAATTCTATATTTTACTTAGTATATACATATATACTAATGACAAATACAATTATTATAACAGTTAAAATTACCCAAGTAAATAATCATTATACACAATACATTGAAAGTGCATAAATGCATACATCCAATGAAATATGTTAGAAGTTTTATTCTCACTTTAATAGAATTCTATATTTTACTTAGTATATACATATATACCAACTAAAAAATATCTTTGTATTCCTATAGCTCTTTCGTGTTTTATTTCTATACTAAGGTCAAGTCCAGGGTCCTCAGAGCAAACTGCTCTGATACCAAACTGTAACGCCCCGCCTTTTACAAAAAGGCGTAAGTCAATTTTTTTTTTTTTTATTCACGTGAAATTGGTAGCGGAAAATATAATTATCCAACAAACTTGAATTTAAATAACACAGCAGAGCTTCTAACTGAAATACCTCAAAATATATATATAAAGTAGGTCATCATAATTATACATAAGATAGTAGTTGCGCCGCACAGGGTACGTATAATTATACAGGTCAAAATATCTAGAGTTTAGTTATCTCATAGTAGCAGAAATATAAATACTGTCTCTGAAACTAAGTTAATGAACTATGTTGTAATAGTTCACAAAAGGAGGCAGTCTAGCCTCAGCTACTAATATCAGGATCCATCTAAGGGTCTGGATAATCCTGATATTCTTCCTCTTCATAACCTGTATTAATAAATAACACAGAGAGAAAACAACAATACAAAATACCTAAGTGAGTCCACTGTTTCCCATAATATAATATGAATGCTAATTTATTTATGAAATGCAACATAATGAAATATAATTTCATAATCACATGTATACGCAATATATAGTCTACGGTCGCGAATCATAGACATAGATTGAATATAAACATAATTATGAAGCAGTAATATGATAAATTTAAATGCAAAGTTTTATTATCATTGTTTTTACACTCCTATCGTGATGGAACCAACGGTCCGGAATTAGCGTGTTGTGGGAGCCAACGGTCCCAGCTGGCAATACCATCACCTCCCCGCTGTATTAGCCAACTCTCACTTAAAACTTATTTGTTTGTTACTGGAATCCAAAGGTCCCAGCAGACTATGAGCCAAAGGTCATAACCCGTTTATTTATTAAGTGTCACGGAAGCCAAAGGTTCCACTGGCAGCCATCAACCCCCCCCCCCCCCCCCCCCCCGGGTGCATACCAGCTTTGTTATTAAGCAATTTAATTAAAAATAAAGAATATGTAAAATCACATGCGCAAACAAATAAATAAGGCAGTAAACACAATATTATGGAAAAGTCCACCAGCTTCGTCCTTAGTAAGTATAGAGATACTTACTACTTTTGCTTCCAAAAAGAGACTCCACAAGAAGGTAACTGCATAGTCAAATTTACATAATGATCAACATATAAACTACAGATATCTCCATTTTAATCCTTTAATTTACTATACTATTTTACTTTTATTTCAAACATTAAGTTATATAAATAAATGAGCAGGGTAACGGCATTATTATATCAAATTCCTAATAAAAATAGTTGGGCAGCATAACGGCGTTTTGAAAATATTTTCACTTTATTACAAATTAACCCGACCACACACACACACACACACATATATATATATATGTATAACACTCACAGATCCACTATCCAACACACACTCTCTCACGTCACAGCACACACACACATGTTCTCATTTCATTCACACATGCATATAGCATTTAACCCATGTCTTTAACACACACCTACACCCGTTTGCATCACACACATACACGTATCAGTTTATAAGTACAGATTACTTATCAAACAACATATATATATATATATATATATATATATATATATATATATATATATATATATTCCTAATTATACCTTTTGTGCACATATTTTAACTTTAATGATTTAAGAATACAGAATATAAATCAATTTTTTTCTTCTTCTACTTTTGTTTTACCGTAAAGGTTAGAAGCTCCTAGAGGATTTTTGTCCTCCACCAGTTGAAGTAGTCTAGAAGAGGTCAAAACCAAAAGAAACAACCTGTTGACCAAAAGAAATCAATAAAGAGATAAGTGAGACTTTTTGTCTTTTCTTCTATAAAAGGCAACAAATATTCCTAGAGACAAAAGAGGTGGATTTTTTTCTTCTAGAATTCTCTTTTGTCTCTTTGGAAAACCGGTGCTACCATCCCTCTTCCCAAAAACTCCCTCTCTTCTATACATTAGCCGATTACTCCCAAAGAAAAGGAAAGAGATACTACTACAGAGACTTACCAAAAGAAGTGAGGGACACAAGTTCACTGCTACTGGGAAGGATAAGCTGCTACCGTGAATGATGTGTGAGTCAAGATGAGGTATTTTCTAAAACTAATTATTATGTAGTCCGATTTACTCCTGCTCTGTTTTTTTTTTTTTTTTTTTTTTTTTTTTTTTTTTTTTTTTTTAAACACAGCAGAATTCGGTGATGCAGAAAAAAAAAAAAAAAAAAAAAAAAAAAAAAAAAGAGAAGAAAGGAATTTCTTCTCCTATTTCCGGTTCTATGTGAGTGAGAATTTGTATAGTCTATTGCTGGAAACAGAAATGGGAAAACAAGGATTTCACAAAACTTAATAGGGGAAGAAAACTGCAGTTTTTTTTTTTTTTAGCAAACGTTGGTGTGAGCTCCATATTTAAAGGATTATCAAGGGTTGGATTTAACCCAAAAGTCTTCTGATCGATTGCTGAGGCGTTCACAGGTGTTCAAAGACCTGGTTCAAAGTATCATAAAATGGAATAAAATCTTGCTGAATCGGCAAATCCTTATCACTATCTAACTAGTTTTTTACTATCTAACGCAGCTCTAATTCTTTTACTAACTAAGTTTTGTTTTGTCTTACTTCGGTTGCTAATGGATTGGGCTTTCGCACGTACGGAACCATGGGAGAAAATCAAGCTATTGATAGCTTGATCTGCATTTGGAGTGGACTGGGCCAGGAATAAAAGTGTGAAAAAAAGTCATAATGTTAACTAGCCCAGGTCCGTGTGTCTCAAATAATTGAACAAAAATAACTCATTTATTTTGGAGTTACGTATGATGAGTCCCCACATAACTAAAAAAAAATCATTAATAGAAAAATGATGATTTTTTTTTTTGCTAAAAATCAAAGACAATTTAACTAATATATATATATATATATATATATATATATATATATATTATTTCCGGGCATTACAAGGGTTCAAATGAGCGTCTGGCTTGATAAAACCTAGGCGTCGTCCAGACGGTGGTCAAAGGACATCCGGACGGATAACTGTACGATTGACTTTCCAAAAATTTCGCTGAAATTCTTTCCTGTTTTGAGCCTCATCCGGACGGTGATTCCTAGTCATTCGAACGGTCGCACTTCCGCTGCAAGTAATTTCCATACTAAGGCTTCACGCGTCCAGACCAAGGGGATGGTCGCCCGGACGGTTGATCTAATGCACACAATTTCCATATCTAATGCACGCGTGTTCGGACTATAAGGACCGTCGTCCAGACATCTGGATTTGAAATGCGATACTTGTCTTATGGATAAGCGCGTCCGAACGGGAATCCACGTCGTCCGAACGGTTGCAGCGATCTTCCCATAACTGTGTTTTGGAAAGAAATTCTAAAGCTTGTCGAACACTAAGAATCGTCCGAACATGCTGCTGAAACGTCCGGACGGATGCAAGCTGGAGCAGTTTGAATCTTCTCGACACAGAGGAAGGTCCGAACGGAAAGTTCTCCTCGTCCGAACGGATGATGCTTTGGATAGATGGGTGTTCGGACGGTATGACACGTTGTTCGGACGGCTGGCAAGGAACGAAATTTTCTAAATTGTAAACTATGCAGAATTCTCTGGAAGCACTTCTGAATAGCGGAATTCCTGTTAAAAAGCATCTTTACAAAGAAGTGATTTTGTTCAACAGAATGTGGCCAATTACAAACTAACATAAGTAGCTCGCGCGTCCGGACCATGAAGACTGGCGTCCAGACGTCTGGATTTTGAATGCGCGACTTGCCTTATGGATGAGCACGTCCGAACGGGAATCCACATTGTTCGGATGGTTGCAGCGATCTTCCCATATCTATGTTTTGGAAAGAAATCCCATAGCTGGTCGAACACTGAGTGTCGTCCAGACGTACCGCTGAAACGTCCAGACGGATGCAAGCTGGAGCAGTTAGAAGCTTCTTGACACAAAGGAAGGTCCGGATGGAAAGTTCTCGTTGTCCGGACGGATGATGTTTTGAACAGTTGGGCGTCTGGAAGGTATATCACCTTATCCGGACGGCTACAAGGGATCCGATTTTTCTAACTTGTAGACAGTATAGAATCTTCTAGAAGTACTTTGAATAGCAGAATCCCTATTAAAAAGCATCATTACAAAAGAAGTGATTTTGTCCAACAGAATTAGAGCCGTTTTGGACTAAAACGGCTCAAACCTAGACTAAAATATTTGATATGTGGAGCCGTTTTCAAAACGGCTAAAAAAAAGTATCAAACCGTTTTGAGCAGTTTTAAAGCGTTAAAACAGCTCCAAAAAAATGGCTCAAAATACTTATTTTTTTTGTAGTGAGTAATTTAATTAACATAAGTTACAAAAGTTATAAGAAGTTAGAAAGTTGGTTAATATATATATATATATATATATATATATATATATATATATATATATATATATATATATATATATATATATATATATATATATATATATTAATGTATATTAATTATAATTATACAATGTATTAACTAAGTGTATAACATTATTCTAACTTGAACAATAAAATTGACTCCTAAAAGTAAAAGGCAAGTGTGTGCACAAAGTGTCAACAAAAATAACAATGCGGAAAATAAATGACACAAGGATTTTTGTTAACGAAGTGGAAACTCAAGATGAGAAAAACCACTCCGGGGCAGCCAAACCCAGGATATCCACTATTCAGAAGACAAAGCTAGATACACAGCAGTAACACTCACATACCCCTGATATGGTCGTACCTTCCTTTCTAACGTGTAACCCAACACGAACGCTTTCCAACCAAGTCTCCTACCTGAAGGGGTCTTCAATGGAATCCTTTATCTTAAGGTCGTCCCCTAAGATAGACTTCAGTTGTAGCACAGCAACAGCACACTTGCAATGGCTTGAGAGTGAACGAATCAGCTCCGATAACTTCACAAAATAACTCTCAAAGGTCTGAAGGAATTAAATACCGAATTCTTGTCGTTCTCAATGCCCAGGGACCTCTATTTATAGGCTGAGGGTTCAAATGGGTGACTGCAGTAATATGTACGGACGCCGTCTAGACGGTGAACCTGAGTCGTCCTGACGGACAACTGTGTGACAGAAAACTTTGAGATTTTCGCTGAAAATCTTTCATGTTTGAGAGCCGCGTCCGAATGGTGAGGCACTGTCGTCCGGACAGTCGCACGTCCGCTGCAAGTAATTTCCATATAAGGCTTCGCGCGTCCGGACCAAGGGGGATGGCCGTCCGGACGATTGATCTTCAACACGCAATTTCCATATCTGTTTAGCACGTGTCCGACCATGATAGGCAGGCGTCCGGATGGTTGAAGTTGAATACCCAATTTCCATATCTGTTGAACGCGCGTCCGGACCAAGCTGACTGACGTTCGGACG
The DNA here is from genome assembly GCF_958979055.1 of Alnus glutinosa. Lineage (NCBI taxonomy): Eukaryota > Viridiplantae > Streptophyta > Magnoliopsida > Fagales > Betulaceae > Alnus > Alnus glutinosa. The sequence continues at coordinate 20,035,599 of NC_084890.1, read as the reverse complement.
GTTGTATTTGAATTGCGATTCTTGCCTTATGTATGAGCGCGTCTGGACGGTTGCATCAATCTTCCCTTATTTGAACTTGAAAAGAAAATCTGAAGCTAATCGATCACTGGACGTTGTCCGGACGGGCTACTGAGACATCTGGATGGATGCAAGCTGGAACCGAAGCTTCACGTTACAGTGGAGGGTCCGGACGGAAATCCACATCGTCTGGACGAATGATGCTTGGTCTGTCGGGCGTCCGGACAGTATGGTACGTCGTCCGGACGGCTGGAACTGTAGCCGATTTTTCTTGACTTGCAAACACTGCAGAAACTCTGGAACACTTCTGAATAGCGGAATCCCTGTTAAAAAGCATCTTTACATACAAGTGATTTTGTCCAATCAGAGTGAGGCCAATTACAAACTAGCAAACTCGCCATTTGGCAATTCTGGGACAAAAATCACTTGACCGGTTTGGAAATACATTCCCGGTCCAATAAAAATTACTCCCCTTTTTTGTCACAAAGGGGCAAAGGGTAAAACAGAGTAATAAAAAAAATAAATTGCAATAAAAATTACTCCCCCTAACGGTCTCAGAAGGACCAGGGTAAACAGAGTAATATTAGTCCACAAGTTTAACAAAACATAGCAAAATATAAACCAAATGTATCAAACAACAAAAAGACAACAAAACAAAGGAAAACTCAAGCATCCTCTGCCATGGGTGCAGTCCTAGGCGCATCATCCTCATCATCACTACTGTCAGGATGACGATACTTGAGGCACTCCTTGAGGTCCAACTGATTCTGCTCCACATACTTGTTGATGGAGTGCACCTCCTGCTGCATAGAAGTGATGGATTGCTGCATGGAGGTCAAAGAGAGCTGCATGGTGCTCATGCCTCCCTGAATGGCAGCTAAGGCCTCCATTATCTGAGAATAATTGACTTCCGGCTCAGAGGTTGGGACTGTCTAAGAGGATGAAGCCATGTTTGGAAAGCCAACTGGCATAGCAGCAGGTATGGGCACCTCATCATCGGAGTCATCTCTCCGTAGCTGCGCATTAGACTTCATTAAAGTCTGCTTGCTGATGGGCTGTTGAATCTTCATCTTAGGTTCTCCAGTAATGTTGATTCCCGACTGAAGAATGATCTGAGTGAGTAGGCAGCCAAAGGGGAGACCATTATTACCCTCATCACGGGCTTCCAACATAACGCCCAAAATATGCTTGCATAGGTAGAAAGGCAAGCGGAGATGGATGGCATAAACGAACTGGGCCTTCTTCAGAATCAGGTCACTGCGCTTGACAACTGGCCATAGGTTGTGCTGAACTATTTTGGCCAGCAAGCGATGAGAAGGAGACAATGCGCCAATCCAGATGGTGGTAGCATGCTCTTCTCCCTATGGAACTGCATGGAAGAACTCTCGGAGATCGTCCATAGAGGGAGGAAGCACTACCTCATTATAAGGACTGTTGAGCAACTCAAGGACTGGTACTCCGATGAAGTGACTAATGATCTAGGGATCAATAGTGATGATATGCCCGTCAACAGTGGACTGAAGTACCAACCCACGGTCATCATCCTGCGCCATCTCTAGGTTGGCATAGAAGAGTCTGACAAGGTTGGTGAGGACAACATAGGCACAGGTGTAAAGATATCCCCAATGATAAGTCTGGATAGTGTCATAAATACTATCCAGAGGAGGCCCATGATGTTAGAGCGAATCACATTACACTCGGCAATGACTGTGCGGTCCATGATTTTGTCTTGTAGTGCACTCCTATCTTCCTCTGTCCTCTGGCGGACCCTGCGCTGGGAACTGAAAGATGCCAAAAGGAAACTTTGTGGTGGGGTAGAGAGAATATGTGACGACCAGCTATTTATAGGGTCTATGGGGTCCCCTTCCGGACGGTGTATTAATGCCGTCCGGGCGCGCACTACCTCGGAACCATGCGGACAGGTCACCAGCGTCCGGATGAGTATCCTTACCGTTCGGCCGTTGGTTGCCGTGCCTGTCCGGAAGTAACCTGATCCCGTCCGGACGACTAAGCTCCACCTGTCCGGACGCCAAGAGTGACCGTCCGGACGCTCCACACTGAAACATCATAAAACTGAGGAAAATTTACATAAATCAATTTTTCTCAAGTTAGTTTCAGAACACGCATGTATAATCTACTGATAACACAATTAGAGAGCATCTCAAAACTAGGCAGAGATATAAAAGAGAGTTGAGAGTACAATTAGCACAAATATTTTCTTGGACATAGAAAATTTAAATAGATAACTCAACTTATGCAATGCGTGTGTGTGTGAAGACTTAACCCACAAGGTATGACTTTCAATGACATGACAAATGGAAACTAAATTTTCTAGACAAGAGAGAAAATTAGTGAAAGATTAGTCAAAAGTCATACCTTATAACTTACTAAGGCCTAGCCACCCTCATCTGATACACTCACCCTGAGATGCAGCACCTAATTGTTTTACTTGTACCATGAAGGATAAAGTAAATAATTTTACTTGCACGTAGAGGGCAAGACATATAACAAATTCAGCACATAAGCAGTGAATATACAATTTAAAGCGCATAATGCAAATGATTTACTGCTTGATTCTTATGGTGCTGCAACCTAGAGAGAATGCCAGAGCTTTTAGGTTCTAGGTTCAACTAGCATGTGGTCAATTTGGCCATCTTATCAAGGACCTCTTCTCCTATCCAAATTTCTAGAAACAAAAAGTCAGAGAAGGAAATATGTACCTTTAGGGGAGTCGTGGAAAGTGCACATTTTTTATCGCATGAGAAAAAAAGCTATCCTACTTTTGCATATACAGGAAAACACTTGGTAGATTATAGTCATAAAATCTCAATTATATCTAAGCAAAGTAGATTAATACATAAATAATTGAGATATCATGTGAAAACACATGCAATATCTGATATGCCAAGAGAAAAAAATATCTTACAAATTCTCCCAATTTTTTTTTTATAATAAAAATAATGCAATATGGAAATGATGTCACATGCAAGGCAAGATCAAACTTGATGATGCTCGACCTGCTTTTTCTGTCTTCCCCCAAAAGTACCTGCAAGATTCTCCCAAGAGAAATAAGGGGCAAAAGCACAACTGGTTCCTAGATTGCATATAAAATATAGCAAGTGAGATACGCAATAAAACATGATGCCATAGGATTAGGAACCAATCCTAGGCATGAACACCTGAACCTGCTAGGTGCGTCTGTTCCCCCTCATGGGGTGACCATCCTTCTTGACCCAAGCCTGCCTTCCTGAGGGTGGTTGCTGGCAGGACATGATCCACTCCATCATGCTTTGCATCCAGATAGGTGGCTCACTGTGATATTGATCTTCTTTCACCTTCTGAGGCCTTCTAAACTGCTTGGATTTGTTCTTGGAGTTGCCACTGTGATTGGCTGGTACAAATCTCTGCTGAGGCCGCTGATGCTGAGATGCCTGGTATCGTGGTGCATGAGACCAATGAGCTTGATATCTTGGTGCTTGATAATAGGGAGCCTGATACCATGGAGTCTGAAACTGGGCCGCAGGTCTAGTGCCATGATTAGCCAGTCGGGGCACTTCTTTGTTGGCCTTGGCTTTCTGAGCCTTCAGGAGGTAGCACTGAGGAGGAACATGCCCACTTAGACCGCAATGATGGCATATGGGAGATCTTCTGATGGAATGAGGCTTCTGAATGCTTGGAACATCATCATTGATCTTGTCCTTCCCTTTATCTTCAGCAGTGTGAGGAGGCTCTAGGACTGTACGTTTCACAAATACAGTCTTTGAAGTAGAGGGAGCATCAGAAGAGGGAGCTACATACTCGAGACCGGTCTTGTCAGTTGAGCTCTTCTGGATAGACAGCATACGAGTCAACTTCTCATCAGTGACTCTTTCTAACTGGAGCTGCGTCTCTAGTAGCTTTTCCTCGAGCTCTTGAATTCTATGCAGCAATGTACTCTTCTCAGTTTGCAAGCTGTTCAGATCATGAAGATACTGCTTACGACCTTCCCTCAGCTTCTCATACTCTATGTAGAGTGTCTTGTAAGCCTCCTTGAGCTCTTCCCCATCATCACTATGCTCCAAATAATAAGAGTCTTCCTCCTCAACATGTGGGGCTACAAAGGCTAGAAATTTCTCAGACTCTGGAGCTTCTTCTTCTGACTCATCACTGAGAGTCACATTATACGCCTTCCCCTTGCCCTTCTTCAGATTCCCACAATCGGCTCGGATATGCCCAAAACCTGAGCATTCAAAACATCTGGGCCCTCTGGGATCCTTCTTTTCTTCTTCCTCAGGTTCAGCTTCTCTGGGAGCTTTCTTCACCTTTTCAGAAAAAGTTCTTTTTAAATCGGTCATCTCTCATAAGTCTTCTGAATTTCTTGGCTAACATAGTAACAACTTTTTCTTCCTCCTCAGAGTCATCTTCAGATGATGCTTCTACCTTCTTCTTGGAAGCCTTTAGGGCAATGGTCTTCAATTTCTTGACCGGGGGGAAAGACAGCTCATATGTTTGAAGAGATCCCACCAACTCTTCAATCTTCATCTCTTCTAGATCTTTGCTTTCTTCAATAGTGGTTACCTGAAACGCTCAGGCAAAGATCTTAGAATTTTTTGGATGAGTTTACATCTGAGATAGGCTTCCCAAGACTCACCATGGAGTTTCTCAAGTCACTCATCTTGGAGTAAAACTCTCCAAATGTCTCATCTTCCTACATCTTAATCTCTTCAAATTTTGAAATCAACGTTTGAAGTTTGGCAGATTTTACAAGTTTGGTGCCTTCATATGTTGTTTCCAAAATTTGCCATGCTTCTTTGGCTGATTTGCAATTTGAAATTTTTGCAAATTCATATGGTGAAAGTTCTTGGCACAAAGCATGGAGGGTTTTATCATTGGAAAGACGTGCATTTTTTTGAGGGACTAGTTCGAGTGTTGCATCCTTTGGTTTAGTCCAACCAGTTTCAACAATACTCCAACAGTCAATAAATTTTAGAAAGAAACGCATACGTGCCTTCTAATAGCCATAGTTCGTACCATCAAAGGCAGGAACAGAATTAAGAGTTTGAGACATTATAATAAATAGAAGTAAAAAATAATAACACTCAAGAAATGAATCTAAGCAGAGTGTACAAAGCTCTGATACCAATTGAAAAATGGAATTGACTTCTAAAATAAGACAAGTGTGTGTTTATCGTGTTAACAAAATTAAACAATTCGAAAAATAAATAACACAAGTATTTTTGTTAACGAAGTGGAAACTCAAGATGAGAAAAAACCACTCTGGGGCAACCAAACCCAGGATATCCACTATTCAGAAGACAAGACTAGATACAAGATAAAAACACTCACATACCCCTGATGTAGTGGTCGTACCTTGCTCTCTAACGTGTAACCCAACACGAACGCCTCCCAACCAGGTCTTCTACCTGAAGAGCTCTTCAATGGAATCCTTTACCTTAGGGCCGACCCTTAAGATAGACTTCAGTTATAGCACAACAATAGCACACTTGCAATGGCTTGAGAGAGAACAAATCAACTCCAATAACCTCACAAAATAACTCTCTAAGCTCTGATGGAATTCAATATCGAATTCTTACAGTTCTAAATGCCCGGGGGCCTCTAGTTATAGCCTGAGGGTTCAAATGGGCAACTGATGTGATAAGTACAGACGCAGTTCGGATGGTGAACCTGAGCCATTCGGACGGACAACTGTGCGACAGAAAATTATGAGATTTTTGCTAAAAATCTTTCCTATTTGAGAGCGGCGTCCGGACGGTGAGGCACTGTCGTCCGGACGATCGCACATCCGTTGCAAGTAATTTCCATATAAGGCTTCGCGCGTCCGGACCAAGGGAGATGGCCATCCGGACGATTGATCTTCAACACGCAATTTCTATATCTGTTTAGCGAGCATCCGGACCATGATAGGCGGGCGTCCGGACGGTTGAAGTTGAATACGCAATTTCCATATCTGTTGAATGCGCATCTGGACCAAGCTGACTGACGTCCGGACGGTTGTATTTGAATTGAGATTCTTGCCTTATGTATGAGCGCATCCGGACGGGCATCCACGTCGTCCAGACGGTTGCATCAATCTTCCCTTATTTGAACTTGGAAAGAAAATCTAAAGTTGATCGATCACTGGACGTCGTCCGGACGGGCTGCTGAGACGTCCGGACGGATGCAAGCTGGAACCAAAGCTTCACGATGCAGTGGAGGGTCCGGACGGAAATCCACATTGTCCGGACGAATGATGCTTGGTCTGTCGGGCGTCCGAACGGTATGGCACGTCATCCGGACGATTGGAACTGTGGACAGATGAGCGTTTGGACGGGATGGCATGTCGCCCGGACGGTTGTCAGGGAATCGATTTTTCTTGACTTGCAAACAATGCAGAAACTCTAGAATACTTCTGAATAGCGGAATCCCTGTTAAAAAGTATCTTTGCATACAAGTGATTTTGTCCAATCAGAATGAGGCCAATTACAAACTAACAGCTCTCATCACGGGCCTCCAAAATAGCGATCAAAATATGCTTGCACAAGCAAAAAGGCAAGCGAAGATGAATGGCATAGATGAACTGAGCCCTCATCAAAATCAGGTCACTGCACTTGACAACTGGTCATAGGTTGTGCTGAACAATCTTGGCCAACATGCGGTGAGGGGCGGATAAGGCATCGATCCTGATGGTGGTGGCGCGCTCCTCTCCTTGTGGAACGGTGTGGAAAAACTCTCGGAGATCATCCATAGATGGAGGAAGTACCACCTCATTATAAGGGCTTGCAGATATCTGGAGAACAGGAACTCCAATGACCTGGCTGATGATCTGGGGATCAACAGTGATAAATATGCCCTCCAACAGTGGACTGAAGCACCAATCCGCGGTCATCGTCCTGCACCACCTCTAGGTTGCCATAGAAAAGTCTCACTAGCCTGGTGTACACAACACATGCTGGATACTATCCAGAGGAGCCACCATGATGACGGAACGGATCACATTCCTCTCAGCAATGACAGGTCGGTCCATGATCTTAGCTCTGAGGGCTGCTTTATCTCCCTCAGTCCTCTAGCGAACTCTGCACTGTGGACTGCCTCCAGACATGATTCTGCAAAAGAGACCAACCAGATTTGCCAAAAATAATCCAAAAGAAATGATCTTGTCAGTGTACAGAGAAAATCCGGCATTATAACGGCAGAAAGTACAGCCCAAAAAAAATACCAAACCAAGAATCCCAACACAATAGACGTCACAACTATGCATGTTATAATCTCAACACCTTCCTAAAATAATCAAAATTCTAACAGTTTTAAAAAATAAACTAAAAAGGAAACGGCTAGAGAAATACCTGGAGTGAGATTTTAATGCACAAAAAGACAAGAAAGGGCGAGATAATGCCAAAAACTCGTGAGAAAACACTCACTAGAAGCCAAAAGAGAGATTTTTGGTGGGGTAGGGTGAAAATGCGGTGGCCAGGGGCTTTTATAGAACCTGTGGGGTCCCCGTCCGGACGGCTCATTAACACTGTCCGGACGCGCGCTGCCTCGGAAACATGCGGACAGGTCGCGTGCGTCCGGACGTCTAACCTTACCGTCCGGCTGTCTGAGCCACGCACGTCCGGACGTACAAGAGTAACGTCCGGCCGTCTGATCTACACCCGTCTGGACGCTAAGAGAGGCCGTCCGGACGCTTCACACTGAAAATGCAGAAAACTGAGGAAAATTTGCAGAAATTAAATTTCCTAAGGTCAGCTGCAGAACACACATGCATAATCAACTAATAACACAATCAAATAGCATCTCAAAACTAAGTAAAGATATAAGAGAGAGTTCAGATTTCAATCAGCACAAAGATTTTCCCATAGATAGAAAATTTAAGCGTTTATGTATAGGTACACTTCAGAGTGCAAGGTACGATCGTTGCATCGGGGTATGTGAATGTTACTGCTTTGTTACTAGCTTTGTCTTCTGAATAATGGAATTCTTGGGTTTGGCTGCTCCGAAGTGGTTTTTCTTTTAATTGAGTTTCTACTTCGTTTACAAAATATCTGTCTTATTTAAATTCCGTATATAGATGTTTTGTTATACATTGTTCACACACATGGTAAATTAGGAGTCTATTATTTTTTAGGCTCCATAAAAATTCTCTCATATTTTTTAAACCTACTTGGACAGGTGGCTGCATAAAAGCTCTCACATTTTTTCCCCAAAATATTAACAATTCGAACAAAAAATTGTATGGATTTCGAATCCACCATTCATCTGCTCGTCTTCAATTCGGTATATATGACAATCAAAAAAATTTGTTTAATCATATTGTGAAAAAAAAAAAAAAAAAAAAAAAGGGAAAACGTGCTAACCTTGACATAAAATAAAAAAATAAAAAAATAAAAAAATAAAAAAATAAAAAATTGAATTATTTGTCTTGAGGTCGATAAAGAAAAAAAGGGGAAAAAAAAGAAGAAAAACTTGGATCAATGAAACATCGGTGGCGGGGTAACAGCCATACGGTTTTGCACCGTAGTAGGGCACTATACTTATGTCAAGCGAGCAACTCCCATTGATCTCTCTCTCTCTCTCAACCAAATTGCGAAATGAAGATGCTTTTCGTAATGAACCAGCGTGCGCTCGCGGCGACTCCGCTGAGCCTGAGATCAATAGCCCGACGGGCTTTTTCGTCTTCTTCTTCTTCTTCTTCTGCTTTGAATTGGGAAGGTGGGGTTTCGATGGTGCAGGGAGCTTCCAGAGGAATTGGCCTTGAATTTGTGAGCTCTTCCTTTCTTTGCCTTTAGAATTGTTTTACCATCTTCCATTCCATTATGATTTCAAAATATGGGTGGGTCTGTTTCATTTGTAGGCCTTACTTGGAATATTGCATTTTCGTGGCACTTTTTAAATTTCCCATTTTCCCAAAATTCAGCCCCTTCCTAGTTGTTTTGGATGATGAACCAAAACTGGGGTTTTCCGTGATCCTACATTACACTTGACTAGATTCGGTTAAAGAATCACTTGTAAGTTTGTTAAAATTGGTAGCTTTCCCCTTAAGGAGTTCAAAGAATAAGTGAACAACTACTACCAGGTGTTTGCATGTCTTGTAATTGTGATGTCCAGAGACTACCAATAAAATGACTGGTTAAGATGTAAAGAATTGGAATCAACAAATAGGGGTTTCATTTTCTTAGGACCTTTTGCCAATGGATTATCCAAACCCTCTTACACAAAAACAAAAATGTGTAACTCAGCAAGCCTCCTATTTGCATTTGCAAGAGCATTCTTAACACTTTTATATAGTGTTGAGAATGAGCTTGTAAATAGTTTCTTCGTTTCTTAACCCAACCTTATGCTTGCTAAAATTTCTTTCCATCCACACGTGGTACAAATCAGCCATCCCTGCCAGCTTGACCAAGGCAACACAAACTTTTCCCTGTATAGAGTATTAACAGCCCAAGTCAGTTATCCCAATCTGCAGGCTTCCTAGAGAGAAAGCGGAGTCTAAGCAATATTTCCCAGATTCGAATAGAAAAAGTACAATCCAAACAAAAATGGTCCCTTGACTCCATACATAAATAAAAAATTGTCATGGCACATCCCCCTTATAGTTTCCTGTCTTCCGTGTACAACTTGTTTTGGCTAGCATGCCAGGCAATAAAGCCATGTCTAGGGTTATCTTTAGGGAACCAAATTAATCTCCACCAATCCACTCTAGCAAGAGCACCCAAGTTGCAGCAAACTCAACATTGCGAGCTTGAACTTTCCTGATTTTGGTATGTTCTAAAAGACTGAATCCTCTGCATGAGGATTAAAAAGCACCTCAGTACACCGACTTCGAATTCTAACTAAATCTTCTGATCTTAGAAGGATCCAAACCCATTGACTTTGATTCTATTAGTAATTTGAATCAAAGCTAGTGACTTTAGTACCATTCTTCATCAACAAAGGCGTTGCTGGGTGCCTTTCTCTCATCAAAGAGAAGTGTTTTCTCCATTTCCAATCTGGTGTCTTAAGAAATGGCCTAGCTGTATCTATAAACCCAAAACTTTGTTCTAGCTCCAAGAGTGATGCAAAGGTTGAGAGACAATCCAAAAGCTTATACCTCTCAAAACATTAGGGTTTAACCCAAGCAACAGAGATCAGGATTGAGCAAATAAGGACCATATATTTCGCATTATGGAGGCTTTATCTCGATCACCAGTTCTAAAACCCAAACCATCCTCTGTTTTTGGATTAGAATCAACCTTCCATATATATATATATATAAAGGCACAAATCCTTTGGGCAATAGCCTTTTTGAATTTTTGGGGAAGAATGAACTTTGTGTTATCTTCCAATTTTTTTGTTAAAATTTTATGCCTTGTTGTATTGGTTGAAATATTTCTAAAAGCAACAATTTTAAGTTGGTTTAACTTATTGTCGAGTAGTGGAAGTTATCCAATTGGACCTGTCAAGACCTGGAAAAATGTGGCTCGTTCACCAACTGCCTGCTTTTACTAATTTTGGTTCTTGTCTTTTGTGGGTGGTCAATCAACAGTCATTATCTTCATTACACTGTAATAAAGCACACTTTTGTTGGTGCTAAGAACTTTAGGTGGTTTGGGAGGACACTATTAAGGGTGTATATGCTTAATGGTTACTAAATGATTGCTTTGTTTTTTGGATGAATAAAATTTTCCATCTTTTTTTGATAAGTAATAATTTCATTAAAAAGCGCAAAGGGGCGCAACCCTAGTATACAAGAAGTATACAAAAGAGCCCCTAATTAGAGAAGATAAACGAACATGAAAGTAAAAAAAATCAGCAAATGACATACGACCCAGGCTATGCGCCGATACCCACAGATATAACGTATTGAACACATTTCTACAAAGAACCCCAACCGTAATCTTCACATCCTCAAAAAGTCTAGAATTTCTCTCTCGCCATAAGCCCCACAAAACACATAAAGGAACCTGTTTCCAAATACGGATAGTAGAACCACGACCTAGCAAAGTGCCCTATCCACTTAATAAATTCAAAACACTACTAGGCATAACCCACTCCACCCCAAATAAGCTATAGAAATAACTCCAAACAACCCGTGCCACATCACAATGTAGAAGAAGGTGATCAACGGATTCCCCATGCTTCTTGCACATGACACACCACTTTACCACCACAATACCACGCCTACGTAAATTATCATGAGTTAAAATCTTTCCTAAAGCAGCTATCCAAACAAAGGATGCCACCCGCTTTGGAACTTTAACATGCCATATACCCTTCCACGGAAAATAGGCCGCTTCGTGACAAACTAATGCTTTATAAAAAGCCTTCACTTCAAAATTCTCCTTCTTAGAAATATTCCACACCACCCTATCGACCTCTTCTAGCCGAATCCGACTAGAGTATAACTGTTCATAGAAGGATATCACCATCTAAGTCCCAATCTTGAGCATATCGCGTAAAGAGTACATTCCAATGAGCCGCACCTCCTACCACAGACAAATTATCCACCACCCAAGCATCCGGAAAACGAGCAATAGAGTACAATACCGGATAACATAACTTGAGAGGCCTATTCCCACACCATAAATCATGCCAAAAGCGAATATGAGACCCCTCACCCACCTCAAAACACAAGTACTTGGCTACAATATCCCATCCCCTTCGGATAAACTTCCAAACACTCACCATAAGGCCTCGTCACTGGTAAAGAACTCCAACCTTCCCTCACACTCCCATACTCCACCTCAATCACTAATCTCCACAACGCATCACGGTCCTGCGAAAACCTCCATATCCACTTCCCCAATAAGGCTTGGTTAAATTTAATAATATTACGAACTCCCAAACCACCAACCTTGATTGGAGAACAAACCCTATGCCAATTGACTAAATGAAATTTAGTCTCATCCCCCAAACCATTCCATAGGAACTCCCTTTGAAGCCGCTCCAATTTCTTGGCTACACTCACAAGAACGGGAAATAGAGATAAATAGTAGGTAGGAATGCTGAACAGTGTACTATGAATCAACGTCACCCTACCACCCTTAGATAAATAAAGCCTTTTCCAACTAGCCAGCCTTCGCTCAACCTTCTCAATAACCCCATTCCAAATAGGAAGAGATTTAAACGATGCCCCTAACGGCAGACCTAAATATGTCATTGGCAGAGACCCAATTCTACAACCCAAAATGTGCCAAAGACTCCACATCATCCACCTCACCAATAGGGACCAATTCGGATTTTCCAAGATTAATCCTCAACCCTGACACCGCTTCAAAGCATAAAAATGTACACCTCAAATTTCGAACATGTTCAGCCTGTGCCCCACAGAAAATTAGGGTATCATCTGCAAACAGCAAATGATTCACCACTAAAGCTTCATTATCCCTTATACCCACCGAGAAACCAGACAACAAGCCTTGGAGCATAGATTCATTCAACATCCTACAAAGCGCTTCCATAACCACCACAAGTAGCAAAGGAGAAAGAGGATCGCCTTGTCTAATCCCCTCGAACTCTGAAAAAAACCTGTTGGCGCACCATTAACCAAAATGGAGAATTTTACAGTAGAAACACAAAATTTAATCCACTTTCTCCACCTCTCCCCGAACCCACACCTCTGAAGCATGTAAAGTATAAACTCCCAATTCATGTGATCATATGCTTTCTCCAAATCCAGCTTGCATAATAATCCCGCCTCCCCCGACCGCAACTGACTATCCAGGCATTCATTGGCAATAAGAACCGAGTCCAAAATTTGTCGACCTCCAATGAAGGCATTCTGAGAGCACAAAATTATTTTTCCCAACACCAATTTTCCATCTATGTAATTTTAATGGTCACCTCATGATTTTCTCTGGTAGTAGTTGCGAAATTTTAATTTTACAGTTACTTTCATGAATGGAGATTATTTGCAACATATGAGTTGTTTGAGGGTGCCAATGTTGAACATATTCAGTTACTGGTTATTCTCCTCCTGGTTCTTCCATGATCTGCTGAGATTGCTTCTACTTTTAGAATTTCTACTGTGTTGCATCCTCCTTGTCTGGGACTTGTCATTTGCAGTGTGCAGAGTCTTAAATTCATATGAAGTACCGAAATCGTTGTCAGAGTCACTTTTAATTATATCTCGAGGAATTTGAGTTGCATTGTCTATACATTATCTGTAGATGCTTGTGATAATCATTTCCGTGCCTGTGCTCCTGTCTAGTACTTCTATTCCTGAGTTAAAGTAAATTCTTCTGGCACAATGAAGTCTCAGAAATCTAGTTTTCAGGATTTGTTAACATTAAATTGAGACTGAATATAATGCACCATTTAGAGAAAGAAAGCGAGACTAAAATCAAAGAAGCATTAGCTGAAGTAATTCTCCTAGTACAAATGTGACTTGTTTTCTACCTCATATAGGTTAAGCAGCTGCTGGAGAAGAATGAGAAAGGGCATGTTGTTGCTACTTGCCGCAATCCTGATGCAGCAACAGGGCTTCTACATCTGAAAAATAGATTTGCTGAGCGACTTAGCATCCAACAATTGGATCTGACCCTTGAAAGCACCATAGAGGTTACATCACTCTCTTAATATCTATTGTTCACTCAAAAGGGAACTAGCCTTTCCATTTTGACATTCCCAAGATGGGTTTTATATACTTTTTCAAACGTTTGGTACCTTTCCACTATCTATATATACTTTAATTCAGTAGACTGATGCAATCATCATTAGAGCTCCGTGGTCTTGGTTTTGCACTTCTGAGATTACTTGGTCAGCTATGCAAGCAAGTGTTCCCCTTTGGTTCTTGCCACTGATATGCTCCATTAATATTTAAGTTTATAGAATTCTCACTTATCAGCAACATATTTTGTTTTGCTATTTTCTTTCTCTCCTGATTTTGTGTCTCATTTCAGGCATCTGCAAAGTCCATTAGAGAAAGATTTGGCTTTTTAAACCTTCTCATTAATGCATCTGGCGTTCTTTCAATACCTGATGTGTTGCAACCAGGTACAGCTTGTGTCATTTCTTGAATCAGGACTTCGAGATTATTAATGAATTTTCACATCCGAAATACAAGTTCTAATTGTGAACCGAAAATAAGATACTTTGTTACATGTGTTTGCTTTCTCTAATAAAGCCTGGCAGTCAATCATTTGTTTTTTCAATTTGCAGTACAGAAACAACATTGAGCAAAGTTGAGAAGTCCTCTTTGCTTCTTGCATATGAGATTAATGCCATTGGTCCTGTTCTGGTGATGAAGGTATGCTCATCAAAATCATTTTATGACTTGTCTTTGACATTGAACAAAACGGTTTAGTAGAACTGACACCTGCATCCTATTACGCATGAGTGTTTGATGAAGTTGGAATGAAATCCCTGAAGAATTTGTTCTGAGTGCTAGGTTCAGGAAGAGAAGTACATTCTATCATTACCTCCAACCACTATTTGGTCCAAAGACCATTGGAAAGATGATTGCTATGAGTATGGCTGTACAAAATTCCACCCACCACTTCTGTTAGTTATATTTTCTTAAACAAAGGATGGAAGAAGCCTTCTAGACATTGTCAGATTGGAAAGATGTCTAGATCTAGCATGAAGATATGCACATAAATCAACTTATCTCATGTTCCTTGTCGCTTTCGTTTTCCAATAAATAATTTCTAGATGCAGAAGTTGCTTCTTAACAAAACTGCCACCCAATAACAGTGGGATTAATTTTGCCATAAGCATGTTATTGAAATTATTCGATTTGAAGTTGTGATTGCAATAGAGCTTTCTTTAGCTACTTTCTCTCTTTTTTGAGCTTTCTTGAGGCTCTATAACTCATAATATGACTTAAATTTTAGTTTGTGATTTGTACAAGCAGCACATGTGGCCTCTTCTAAAGGTTGGCAGTGGCTCTGGGACTGAAAGGGATTTTGCAGTTGTGGCCAATTTGAGCGCCAGGGTGGGATCCATTGGGGACAATCGCCTTGGGGCTTGGCACTCGTACCGATCTTCAAAGGCTGGACTTAATCAGCGTATGAATTCTTTACTTAAGTTTCTTAGCACGGATTTTCTAGTGCTAGTACAGCAATCATATACACATAAATATGAAAAAGCAAAAAGAGGGTTTGACCCTTAACCGTTTCAGTTTAATGATGCATACAAATAGTAGAAGATATCGTTTCTTGAACACTTCTCTGAGAACATTTGATGTGGGACAACAAGATGTTGAGAAGAAAAGTTGAAGGGAGAGAGAAGAAGAAGAAGCGGAGAGAGAGAAGAGAAATTAGGAGGAAGATGGCAAAACAGTCGGTCAACTGTTTATTCATCAAAAGCTGCGAACAACCGTTCAAAATTATGCTTAAATAGACTTGGAAATAAACCCTAACCTTAACCCAAGTGACACACTTGGGCTGATAGCCCACTAAAATAACATAACCCAAAATCTGAAAATAAATAACATAACAATAAAATGAGAAATAATAAAATGCCAATGGCAATCTAGCTCTCAACCACCCAACCACAAAGTCCTGGGTGGGCCGTCCTCCAATATTGGGTTCCAAACACATGTAATAAATGGCATGTATTCGGTGTCTGCAACTCTCCTGGGATGGGAAGAGCTCGACCCTGTTGAATGTAGCTCTTGGCAGCTTTGGTAGTACTCCCACAAATTAGGATCAAGCTGTTGTAATGGGTACCTGGCGATCCATGCACAGTATAAGTCTAGTTGCCCCTCCAACAAACTAGGAAACGTTGAACTCCTCCATCCCTGGCAAGAAGAATTTGCTCATCTAAAATAGTATCAATACTTTCTTTATGCGCTGATGAAAAGAATGGTTGTATGGGATCAAGTATAGGACTGGTATTGGGGACAGGGGAAGGCTGCTTAAAAGGATCATCTGCGATGACAGTGTGGCCCGCATAAGCAACTAGATTCTCTACATTAAACGTGGAGCTAATACAAGGTCGGGTGGAACATCAATGTCATACACATTTGGTCTGACCCACTGTAACACTTTGAAAAGCCCTGCACTATGAGCTTCCAATTTTTAAATGGATCCAGGTGGAGACCGTTTGGGTCTAATCCGGACCATGACATAATCCCCTATATTAAATTCAGTGAGGTGGCCACATAAATTAGCTTCAATTTTATATTGTGCATTAGTTGCTTGAATTTGTTTACTGATCTCATTATGCAAGTTGAAAATGTTGTGCAAATGCATCGGCTGACTTAGAAACTCTTACGTGCAAGGGCATCGGGAGAAGGTCTAAAGGTCTCCTAGGCTTATAATAGTGCACAATTTCAAATAGACCCACACCTATAGACCTATTGACGGAGTTGGTGTATGCGAATTGGGTTGTAGGGAGAGTCAAATCCCAATTCCTATTGTTTTCACCCACCAAACATCACAGAAGGCTTCCTAAACTTTGAGTCACCACTTCCATCTGACCATCTGTTTGGGAATGATAGGTGGTGGTGAATTTTAGCTTCGTACTAACCATGTCCCATAGGAGAAGCTAATAAACCTAACGTCCCTATCAAGTTCTATGGGCTTGGGAAGACCACATAACTTGACCACCTCATTGAAATAGGATTTCACAACCTTAGAGGGATCTGAGAGTCCAAAACCTCTCTTTTGGTGGCTCCTCTTGAGAGTTCATAGAAACATCTTTAGTGATCATGACAAACATAAAAAATTACTCGTTAGCTTTCCTTTCAAACTCTCTAGAGCTTATGATGTTCACAAGCAGTTCTCTTTTGTCGCCTCCTTTTTCTTGCTCTTGTCGGTAGGCCTCAGAGGTAAAAAATTAAGGACAGAAATTTCCTACAAACCGGTTTGTAGGAAATTTCTTATAACTCACATATAAGATTGAAATGTGTCCCTTGGCATGTGAGAAGCACATATTATTTAAATAGCATGTACTTCTTACATGTTTTTTTAATAGCATTAATAAAAAAACATGTGCTTCTCACATGTTTAAAGGACACGTGTCCTTTTTAAATGTGGGTTGTAGGAAATTTTCTACAAACCAGTTTGTAAGAAATTTCTGTCCAAAAATTAATATCAGGATCTTCCTACCTTTGAACTTAAAGGAGCATGAGTTTGAGCAACGATAAATCTTGACATAGCATTACCACTTGTAGATGGTATTTTCATATATGAAGCATCCTTTTCAATGGCCCTAGATGAAGCTTGGGATAAGAGCCTTATTTTCTAATTTTGTTTGGTATTTGCTATTAAAAAATGTCTGCACTAGCAGTGACAATTTATGTCATCTCCAGAAAAGTGGTAGTCACATTTACTCTATACCTCGAAAGGCTAAATGAAGTTACAATTTGAGTTTTTCGAAATCACTTATAAAGTCTAGTTTCACCTAATACACAACTAATAAATATAGGATTTAGCACGAGTGCAACACTTTAATAATCCATCCACCAGTTGTAGGGCTTAATACATTCATGATTATCTGGACCATCACAATCTTTCCTACGTTAATCCCTAACCTCCTTGTTAGGGTCCTTGTTATGGTGTCCAAGCGTCATATGGCATTGCTAGGTTGGTTCCGAAACCATTTGTTACGATAAAGGTTAAGTACTAGCCACATCTATGCTATACTTCAAAAAGATTGGTCATCACAATTAGAGCTCCTTGCAATCACTTATAAAGCTCTGATCTATCTTGTACATAGTCAATATGAGACTTACCCTCCATGCAACACTTTCACAATTCACACAATTGTTGATGGGACAAGGATCCAAGTCATTTCATGGTCAAAATTTAATAATATTGGATCTAACTGTGTAGATAATGCCATGTGATAAATATGTTGGATCATTACACCGTTAGATGCAACAATATTAAATCCTGGCAATGAAATAACTTCTCTCGAGGATCCTATTCCTTGTTGATTGGGTGTAATATTTTAATTATTATTGAAGGACATTTATGTAGTATTTTTTTTACTAGAATATAATGATAAATTAGAATAGTGGGACTATAATTTTGGATCCTCTCTCTCTCTCTCTCTCTCTCTCTCTCTCTCTCTCTCCATTGTTCAACTTAATATTAAAGAAGGGGTTTTGAATTTGAACCCTCACTATACATCACGCCTCCTATTTAAATTAAATACTCCTAATATTGGGTCTCAGTTATTGATGTAGAATTTGAGCTCATGCTTTTACGACAAGTGGTTATTTAACATCAATCAATATAATGCTTAATGTAAATCCGTGATAATCTGGAGTATCAAAACATTCAATTTCGGCTACCCAAATTAGCTTTTTTAGCTAATTTGGCTAGCTCTGTAGCAAAAAAATAAATTACCAAAACGACAATGCAGTTCTCCAAATTAGCTAGACTTCTTTTTGAGTGCTACAGCACTAAACCCAAAAAAAGGTTTTTTTGTTATTTTTTTATATTCCCAATTCTCTCTTCTTTCAGATGGATTTGAAGTGGTTTGTAAAGAAAGAATAAAATAAAAATAAATTAGAATATTTAAATGGAATAGATAAAGATTTAAAAAGTGGGATGTGTGGTATTTTTGAAGAGTGGGTAGGTAAAATAGAAAATGTGGGTTTTTAGTTAAAGTTGAGAGAGTGGGATGTGAATGCACTCACAGTCTACTGTCATCTCTCTAATCCATATATCCACATTGTGATAATTTTTGGAATAGCAGTACAATGCAGAGAATGGTGTTTTTTTCCCTATTAAGGTCAAGCTCGAAATTGTGTTATGTTCAGATAATTGTATGAGTAGACATATTTAGGAGATGTTATTGAACATGTTAGGTACTCTCTAGTCCATATATCCACATTGTGATAATTTTTGAAATAGCAGTTCAATGCAGAGAATGGTGTTTTTTTTCCCTATTAAGGACAAGCTCGAAATTGTGTTATGTTCAGATAATTGTATGAGTAGACATATTTAAGAGATGTTATTGAACATGTTAGGTACTCTCTAGTCCATATATCCACATTGTGATAATTTTTGAAATAGCAGTACAATGCAGAGAATGGCATTTTTTTTCCCTATTAATGTCAAGCTCAAAATTGTGTTATGTTCAGATAATTGTATGAGTAGACCTATTTAAGAGATGTTATTGAACATGTTAGGTACTGTTTTATTGGTAAGTTCAATTACATAAATGCATGCATCCCCACATGATCAAAACAAACAAATAGTGGTCCTGTTGTATTCTTATAATCTTTTTGTCAAGTGATGCTTACAGTGACAAAATCTGTTGCGGTGGAGTTTGCACGAAAAAAGGATCCAATTATATGCGTTTTGTTGCACCCGGGCACAGTGGACACTGATCTCTCTAGGCCGTTTCAGAGAAATGTTCCAGAAGGCAAGCTATTCACCAAAGAGTTCTCAGTGCAGAAGCTCTTAGGCATCATCAACAGTGCAAAGATCCATGACAATGGCAAGTTTTTTGCTTGGGATGGTCAGGAAATTCCTTGGTGATCTGTCAGATTCATCATGATTGGACAGCATTGAATAATTATATCTGAGTTTAAGATTTCCGTCGTGTCTGTCTTTTTGAGTAAATTGTTGATTTTTTATTTTTTTAATGTTAATAAATGAAAGCCCATAGTTGACTTTTCAATTTCTTCTTTGTTAACTTCATTGATTTCTGAAGAGATGGATGTTTTCTGTTTCTAATGTTGTTGATTTTTTTTTATTTTTTTAATGTTAATAAATGAAAGCCCATAGTTGACTTTTCAATTTCTTCTTTGTTAACTTCATTGATTTTCTGTAGAGATGGACGTTTTCTGTTTGTAATGTTGTTGATTTTTTATTTTTTTAATGTTAATAAATGAAAGCCCATAGTTGACTTTTCAATTTCTTCTTTGTTAACTTCATTGATTTTCTGAAGAGATGGATGTTTTCTGTTTCTAATGTTGATTTTTTATTTTTTTAATGTTAATAAATGAAAGCCCATAGTTGACTTTTCAATTTCTTCTTTGTTAACTTCATTGATTTTCTGAAGAGACGGATGTTTTCTGTTTCTAATGTAATTGCTGTCAGAAAATAAATGGCATGACTTTTCTGTTCCAAATGCATTGAACAAGCTATCATCTTTTAGTTGTAGTCATTAGTTTTGATTATCCTTACTAAATGATGATAGCTTCAGTTTTGGCACAAATCATTCACCTTATAGGTTGGCTGAACCGCCCTCATTCTGTAAAAGTTGACATAGCTTTTAGCCAAGGACTTGAGCTTAGATATGGGATTCGATATCATTGGACCTAGTGAGATTAATAAAGATTGGATTAATGCTCTCTACATGAGATCATGAAAAATAATTGATTTCATAATTTAATGTTTGATTCCTAACATATGACATATAGAACAATAGGAAATAAAATCTTTTGATTTTAATGTAGCATTACTCTCTATTAATTAAGTGCAAAAGAAAACATTACATACATTGGACTAGTTAATAGGAGAGAGTTTTTCATGATTTGAGGGGCATGATTGCTCTCTTGACTTCTCAAAGAAAACAGGCTTGTCTCTTACACTTCAACTCACCGTTTCACACGACCAACCCTTCATTCTAACTCTTCCCATCTCTCTCATCTTCTCTTCATTTTCCTCACTCTCATTCACTTCCAAGAGCTCAAAAACCATTTCCTACTCCTCATTCACTTATAAAGCCTCACACCCCTTGCTTAGGAGAAGCTCTTTGTGTTTTCTAGTGTGCCTAACCTCACCTTTGTAACTCTTTATCTCATCCTTCAAAGTTATTTTATATGTTATGCATAATATGTGTGATAGTTTATTTTCCTTAAGTATTGAAAATGGTATTCAAACCATGAAAATGATACTATGTTACCTACCTTGTCTTGTATATACATGAGTTCCTTTTATTAGCTAAGGTCGGGTATGAACATATGGGCATCACCATACTTTAAGACAAACTTGTCAAGTCATTTAGTAGCCAAAATGCATGACTTTGTAAGATGGTAGTCAATAACAATATATATATTATCTAAGTTTATGTTTACAATTTTTGTTACTCTTTCAAAGAAAATATTTGTCCTTTAAAAATGTGTATACGGTTACAAAGAATGTTTGTAATGTCCGAGGCATTATTTAATGTCTAGATGTAAAATTGGATAAATAAAATAAGTAGGATTAATAGGATGTCAGAAAAATGGCTTAAAACACTTAGAATAGTGTTTCTGCTTCTGGCGTCCGAATGGTATAGACTAGTGTCTGGGCGGTCAACAGACAAGTAGCGAACAGGCGAGCAAACACCAACCACAGAGAGCAAATTTTGCTCTCGGGAAACCGAATAACCATTGAACAGCTACAGTAGCTTATTAGCATCCGGACAGTAGCAAATTCCGTTCGAACGGATTGTCTCAGCTAATGATGTGACGCCACGTATGTGCGTGTCTGGACGTTCACTTATCTCGTCCGGTCGATTCGAGAGTATAAAAGCTAAATGGACGAATTTTAGCCTATTTCTTTCGGATATTTCTTCCCCCAAACGTTTTCTCTCTCACTTTTTCACCTTAAAACACTGATCTACGGAGATCCAACCGTTCAATCTCAAATCCGACTTCAGAAACGTGATCTACGAAGCCCGATCTATGTTTCTACCGTTTGGTTGGAAATTTAAGTTATGCAATTTGTTTGAGAAAATAACATGTTGAACCGTCTATGTTTTATGAATAAAGCATGTGTTAAAGCTTGATCATGAGATAAATTGTATAGTGTTTGAACATAAGCATGAGCATTGAGCATAAACGAACTATTGGGGGACCTAAGCCCCAGGGTACCTGGCAGATATTATTGGGGGACCTAAGCACCATGGTATTTGTCAGGGAAGCAAAACTAGTATTTGGGGACCTAAGCCCTATAGGAACACCAACAGAGAACAACAAGCATGCATAGCATTGTTTTTTATATGTGTGATGTTTTCATGATATGATATATAGTAGTTTTATGCTAGATGTATTGATATGCATATAAGTCTTAATGGGAAAGAACATATGTATATTTCTATCGACTGGTTGCATGATTTAAGGGCATCGAGCTTCAATATATTTAGATGTTTACGCTACCAGATTGGGTAGTGCAAGTGTCTTCGAGTAGGTAGGCGGACTGTCGTTCATTTGGCACAAAGCTGTAATGCACTTAGACACAGAGTTACTTACATTTGGCAACGCTGGATCTCTGTATAGCGGAGCCACCAAATATAAAAGTAATATATTGTAGATGAGTTTATATGTAGATGCTTCCAAGGTGGGATAACTGGAACTTCTATATATGTTCATAGCTACATAGTATGCTTTCATATTTTTCTGAGATATCGATCTTTACTTTACCAACTGCGATATTGTTTTCAAGGGACGGATTTTATAACCTCAAAATGTAGTGGTATAGTAAACGTATGATAAATGAAAAACTCGGTTCTTTGTGAAAACCCAATGATTTTTATACCACTGAGGTCTTGGTATGTTTTATACTGATATGGTGAACTCATAATTTCACTTATACGGATGTGGTTAACCCCACAACCGTGTAGACATTGAGGCTTTGGTTGCAAATTCTGCAGATATAGATAATTACTCGTCCACCTAGCATATTGGATGCTATAATTGGAGTACATCGCGATAGTCATAAGTTACGGAGTAGTCCACATTTTGGGTATTTTGATATGGCTCGTGTCCTATATGACACATGTATTTTGCAGAGCCAATAGTTTGGTATGTAATTATAGTATCATGTTTTAGAAGCCTTAAACAGATAGACATATGTATGGCTTTTTTGGTATAAACAACAGGTTATGTCATAGATGTGCTTGTCCGTTGTAATATGATGGTATCTTTATGTTTTCTTCTGTTAGATATAACTCTGATTATCAAGTACATGTTATAGGGCATGTGTCATATGTTGGTTGGTTGAGCGACATATAATGGTGCCACTGTGATGATCCGTTTGTATGCTTTAAAAAATAAAAAAAAAAAAAGAAAAGAAAAAAAAAGAAAAAAAGAAAAAAAAAAGGTCGTCATAATGAGAAAAGATTTGTCTTTTT
Organism: Alnus glutinosa; assembly: GCF_958979055.1. Classification (NCBI taxonomy): domain Eukaryota; kingdom Viridiplantae; phylum Streptophyta; class Magnoliopsida; order Fagales; family Betulaceae; genus Alnus; species Alnus glutinosa. The sequence continues at coordinate 20,012,604 of NC_084890.1, read as the reverse complement.
GAAAATGAGCCTCATTCTAGCCCTTATAATAATGTTTTTTTTTTTTCATGAAAAAGACCTAGGATTTCATCCCTAAAGCCCATAGTGATTATTAAGGTGAAAAGTACATTTTTAAAATGTATCATGAGCATGGATTTTAGACTAGGTCAGAAACTTGTATAGCAAAAAAATCTTATAATATGATTCTTTTGAGTAATCAAATTTTTCTAAACATTAACCCTTACAGTGGTGTTAAAATTATTTTAAGAAAATAAGTATTTCTCATATACGGCATCAAGAAACGATTTTACTTAAATTTGAAAAATGTATATCCATGGCATGTTTGGGTGGGTGTTTAATCCAAATTTTTTTGGGTGTGTTTAGTAAGTAGTTGTGTTGTGGAATATTTATTTGAATAGTAGAAATGATTGATGTGATATAAAATTTGAGAATGTTTTATAGAAAAGTAAAAAAGTTTTGTTTTGTAGTGGATTTTTTTATTTGAATAATAATAAAAATTAATTAATGTGATATAAAAAGTATAAAAAAGTTAGAATATTTTTTATTTGATGGGCAAAAAGACAATTATGGGTAATTGGCAATGGCTTGCCAAACAGACCCATTAAGTTGACAATAGCTTTAGTTGAGTTTTGGGCCAGTGGGCTAAGTGACTAAGGCATCGTTTGGTTCGCAGAATGAACCCCTAAAATGGAATAACTATTCCTATGGAATAGTTATTAGTTTGTTTAGTAGGGGTCTATTTCTTGGAATAGTTATTCTCTCATTAAAATAACTATTTATCTAAAAAATGAGAGGAATAGCTATTCCTAAAAGAATAAACTACATTTTCCAGAAAAAATCACTCATTATTTTCTATTTTCTTTCAATTTTATTTTTAAAAAGAAAAGAAAAAAAAAAACATTTACAGTGGCTGGTTGGGGTGGTCGGCCAACCACATATGGGGCCCAAGGTGGTTGCACCACCCCTGATTCTCATCGAGGGTGGCCTGGCTACCCACTAGTTTTCAATTTTTTTTTTTTTAAAAAAAAAAAAATTAATAATTTGAGTTTTTTTGTTTAACTTTTTTTTTCAGAAAATAATATGGGGTTTTTTTTAATAATTTTGATTGGATTCTAATTAAAGTATGTGAGTTGTTACCAAACTAAAAAGTATGAATAGTCATTCCATTCCACTCTCTTTTATTTCTGGTAATAACTATTTTATTTTTCAATAGAATACTCATTCCGCAAACCAAACGAGGCCTAAGTGTAGTGCACTAGTTTAGGCTCATTTAATGAGTTGTGGACCTTAGCTGGTTAACCTAATTAGAAGGCGGTCCAAGTGGGCCATTTCTGACCCAAGCCTCCATAAAAAAAAATTTTGAGATTTTTGGAAGAAAAAGTAAACCATTTTTTAGGGAAACTCCAAGATTAACTATACTTTGATCTCTTTATTCAAAGGTTATGAAAATATTAATAAGATAAGTAAGACTAAAATAAAATATGTTTTTAGGAAAAGTGAAATCCTATTTTCCAACCAAGGTCCAAAATAATAATAACAATAATAATATTAAAATATTTTTTTTAAGAAAAATGAAAGAAACTCTAGGGTTAAGCTCGTAACTTATTTCTAAGAAGAAAACTTCTCTAATAATAGGGAAAAATGTCAGAAATATCAAGTAAGTTAGGACCGGCTTCTATAAGTAGAAGTAAGTATATCGATATAAAGTATCTCAGTGTGAGAGAGAACATTAAGATACATGAAGTGTCTATTGAGCACATAAGTACTGAATTAATGATTACAGATTCTTTGACTAAAAATTTACCAGTAAAGAAGTTTAAAAGTCATGTGGTGCATGTGAGACTCATTAATTCATTTTGTACTTAGTTTCTTTCTAATTCGTTTAGATGTCAAATTGTTATTATAAAGTTTTTGTGCACATTTATTGTTTTTTTTTTTTATCCGTGTGGATAAATAAAGTTAGACCCAAATGACTTATAGGAAGTCTATTTATAAAGTTTGATTGCTCATGAAGTACTCATTTAGGGAGTATTACACATTGTGATACATGGAAGGGACAACCTATTATATAATGGTTTTACCGCCATGATTCAAATGTTGTGTTCTTTATGTGAGCGGAAGAATTCCATGAATAGTTAGAATAAATAAAGTTATGGTCATATTAACAAACCATAAGGAATTCATGTGTCATAAGGGCTAAATAAGAGAATGTAAGAAATTCTATTTAACATATGACCCATATGCCACATTTATTTTATTGCGATCTAACTTAAACACAATTATGGGTATTTGGTAATTTATTCAAAATAAAGAATTACTTGTGGAATCAAATAAATTATAATTAATTTTATTATGATTCTTATTCCTTTTTTTTTTTTTTGAAAAAATGATTCTAATTCCTTGGTGGAGGGATAAAGACGACAAATTCTAATTGAGATCCCTGGCCTAGCCTATAAATACAGAGCTTGTGTATTTTATCAATAAGGCATCAGTAGGTATAGGTCAGAAGATACATCTCTATTAAACTATTATTTCAAAGTTTTTGTTGCAAAGGGTCTTTGATTCGCTTGAGCAAAGATGACAGAAGGTAATTTTTAACCATTTCCGTTGTGTTATTTTACATAAATAGGCCATAGTTTTATAGTTTACCATAAAGGGAAAAGCCTCTTGCACAATAGTTGTGCACAACTGCAGAAACATGCGGTGGGTCCCACACACATGGAACTCACCCCATATGTTTGTAGTTGTGCACCAACCAGTTCCCTACCATAAATAAGCCAAAGTTTTATCCTATTGACTGGCTGGCCCTATTCTACTGATTGTCTGGCCTCTATTATCGTTCTTTCATGTGTTTAAAAAGAACTTTTAACTAATTGGAAAAAAAAAAAAAAAACTTTTAACTGATTGATGTCTTTGGATTATCCACACCTCTTGAAGGCCAATTGTTGGAAATTTTAATTTTGATGAATCCTTTCGTAACTAGTTCATTGCGCCTCATTTTTTTTTTTTTTTGTAAGTACAATAGGGGAAAACAAACAACTTAAGGAACTAGAAAAGGAAAAGAGGAATCCGTTCCAAAACAGGGAGGAAAGGTTCCAGAAACTAATAGACTATAAGAGTTGGGAATGCAGCTAGAAGCAAATCTAGTTGTGGCCCAGTAAGCCACATGGTGGGCACAGAAGTTTGCACTTCGGTTAACAGAGCTAGCGAACCAGCAAGTGGAAGATGGAATGGTGGAAAGAAAATCGGAGATGATAGAAGAGATACGCCAATCTTGTGTAATTAATGGATTGTTGATGGCAAGATTAACTGTGAGAGAATCCCCTTCAAATATAACATGAGACAAACCCAAAGAAGAGCATAGCCGAGCAGCAAGAAGAGCTGCAGTCGCTTCTCCATACAAAGCAGCACAGGGTGGCCTAATCTGAGTAATACTTTTGACAATGAACCCATTAGAGTCACGACAAACTGCAGATTGTGCTGAGAAAGTAGAACGAATGGCCGTGTCATAGTTGATCTTGAAGCAGCCAGGATCAAGCTTCTTCCATACTTCTTTCAAACGAGTGGTACTTGTAGACCATGCAGAGAAATGAATCCTAGAGATTTGATTAACGGAATGGGAAAATGATAAAGCATTGGGAATCAAACCTTCATGCAAAGCCTTATTACGCGAGTACCAGATCTGATCACAAGCAATCACTGTAAAAATCTGAAAGAAATGTGTATCCACTAGAGGAATACCTATCTTCTCCGGATGCAATATAATAAGTAACCAGTCAACCATAGAAGCAATAGGCAAAGCAGAAATATCCAAAGGCCAAAAAGAGTTTCTCCATATTACTCTTGCAATGGGACAGTAGAAAAATAAATGAAGCAAAGAGTCACTAGTATTAGAGCAAAGGGAACAAGCTGTATCCAACCCAGACTGAATGACTAGAGAAATACGAGATTTTGTTGGAAAAATGTTCCAAACTACTTTCCAGAGGAAAAGTTTAAGTCGATAATTAAGCTTAAGTTTCCAAAGACCTTTCCAGCTAGAAGCCAAAACTGGAGAAGGATGGAGAGGCCGCTGAGCAGTATAAAGATGATGCGCTGATTTGGTAGAAAAAAACCCCAAGGAGGAAACAGTCCATAGGAGAGCATCAGAACCAGATCAAATTTTGATACGCAAAATCTCTATCACCGATAATGAGTCAAACAAAAACTGTAGAAGAGATACATTCCAGGTTAGAGAAACAGGACATATGAGATCAAAAATTGCTAACGGATATTGAGCAACCAAACAAGGCCTTCGGGGAGTAAGGGTAAAATTTAGCATAGTGGGAATCCAAGGAGAAAACCAAATTGTCAGAGAACTCGAGATATGCGAAACATAACAAGAGCCTAATTTTAACAGGGGAACAATAGACTTAATACCATTCCACACATAGGATCCCAAACCCAAAGGACAAGAGATGAGAGAACCATATTTAATATATTTCTCTTTAAAAAGAGACACCCAGAGGCAATCATGATTTGAGAGAATTTTCCACCCAAGCTTGGTGATAAGAGAGATATTGATGTCCTTCATCAGACGAAAACCCATACCACCCTGATCCTTTGGTAGACATAAAGAATTCCATGATTTAAGAGATAGATTATGGTTTTTACCTTTAGGAAAACCCCACCAGAAGTTCTTGAAAGCTATGTCCAAACAAAGACAAAGAATGTCAGGGAAAAGAAAAGAACTCATTGCATACGAAGGGATGGTCAAAGCTACCACTTTAAGAAGAACTGACATGCCAGGTTGGGAAAGTGTTTTTGCTCGCCAACCTTCAATCTTATTGTGCACTTTATCCAGAATGTCCATAAAAGAATTATGTTTAGATCTACCAAAAAACATAGGAAGACCCAAATGCTTTGCCAAAGGTGGAGTTTCCGAATAGGGAATAATATCCAAAATACTTGCCTTTGTTGAAGGGGAAGTATTCGGACTAAACAATATGTTTGACTTTCCCATATTCACTGACTGGCCAGACCACAGACTATATTTTGCGAGACACTCTTTGATGATACCTGCCTGGAGAGAGCTAGCCTGTGTAAAAATAATCAGGTCATCCGCAAACAGTAGATGGGTAAGGGGAATGCATCCCCTAGCAACTTTATATCCTTGCAAATTTTGGTGAAGAAGTCTGGAAATAACCTCAGTACCCAAAATAAAAAGAAAAGGCGATAAAGGATTATCTTGACGTAAACCCCTTGAAGGCCGAAAAAGACCCAAAGGGGATCCATTTAACAGAACTGAGAATGAAGAAGTAGTAATACAAAGTTTGATCCAGTTGATCCGCTGAGGCTTGAAGCCCAGTTTCTCCATGATAATCAACAAAAATTCCCATTCCATTTTGTCAAATGCTTTCTCCATATCAATATTAACTGCCATAAGGCCACCACGTCCACGTTTGGATTTAAGAGAGTGAAGCATCTCATGAGAAAGAATAGAATTGTCTTGGATATGACGACCTGGAACAAAAGCAGTCTGGAAAGGAGATATGAATTTAGACAGTAAAGGCTTTAGTCTATTAGCAAGGATTTTAGATATAATCTTATAGATAATGTTGCACAGACTAATAGGACGAAAATGGTGAACCATAGAAGGGCCTAGTTTCTTGGGGACTAAAGTGATAAAAGTGTGATTCTGTTCCCTGAGCAGAGCATTAGAAGTGAAAAAATTTCCAATAGCCAGGAGAACGGTAGATTTTATACAATCCCAATATTTAACATAAAATAAAGCTGTGAACCCATCAGGGCCAGGAGCTTTTTCACGACCTAGACTAAGCAAAGCTTCAAAAATTTCTGCTTCCCCAGGGATAGAACATAGAGAGATGTTATCTAAATCCGAGACAACAGGATGAAAAAGATCCAAGAATTCCGGAGGGGAAGGTGGAGCTGTAGATGTGAACAATTGTTTGAAGCTATTCACAAAACAATTACCAATATCAGTTCGATCAGAAAGCCACCCACCATTTGGAGTCTGGAGGAGAGAAATAGAGTTACGGCGTCGACGAATAAAAGTACTAGTATGAAAAAATCTGGTGTTTAAATCAGAAGCAGTAAGCCAAAGCTCTCTTGACTTTGTTTTCCAGAGAGATTCCTCCTGTTTTAAATATTCATCCAATAATTTATGAAGATGGAGTTCCATTGCCAAATTAGGATCCGAAGGTGAAGCTTGTTGAACCTTGTCAAGCAAAGAGAGAGTAGTATCCAACTTATGTTTAATATGACCAAAATAATGCTTATTCCAGTATTTGATTGCATCTTTGGTAATCTTTAACTTCTTAGACGAACAAAATGTGGGGGAACCTGCAATAAGTGCTGACCATGCTTCATCAATAACAATACCACAAGTAGGATCCCGAGTCCAAAAAGCCTCAAACCTAAAAGGCCGAGGAAGGGATTGAACAGGAGAATTAGAATTCAGAAGTAGAGGACTATGATCAGAAGTATGAGCTGGGAGATGGACAACCGAATAAGAAGGAAACGAAGTTATCCAAGAACTATTGGCAATCCCCCTGTCAAGACACTCCTTAATCAAACTAGATCCTTGTCGATGATTTGACCAAGTATAAGGATTTCTACAGAAACCTAAATCAACCATTCCATAACCATCCATAAAATCAGTAAACGGATTGGAAGAATAAGAGTCAAAGGGCCGACCCCCCAATTTGTCATTTGGCGAGATAATAGCATTGAAATCCCCAATACAAATCCACAGATCATTATAAGAAGCTCCAAAAGCATCCATAGCATTCCAAAAATCAACACATAAATTCTTATAGGGAGGACCATAAACAAAAGTAAGCAAGCATTTAATGCATGGATCATCAGCATAGTGCCAAACACAGATTATATTACATGAAACATGAAAACATACAATATTTACATCTGTTCGCCAAGCTAACAAAAGACCTCTCTTAGAACCAGAGGGAGGGGCATGAGTCATTAAAGAGAACCCCAATTGATGCAAAATAGGGGTTGAAACCAAAGGTGAAACTTTAGTTTCAGACAAAAACAAAATATCAGGATTATGTTTCCTGATCATAGCCCTAAGACTGCAAATTGTAGAGGCTTGGGCTAAACCCCTACAATTCTAAGACAAGGTAATCATATGTCTGGAGGGGGCATGGCCAAGCCAGCCGCCTCAACTTGTGCAGAAGTAGTGGCCCCTACATGAGAAGTAAAAGTCCTTGGAGGAGAACCTGCATCCATCAAAATTAACTGAGTAACACTTCTAGATTTTTTTGCAGCCTTATAAACTTTTTTCTCAAGGTAGGTGACATTGGAACTGTAGATAAATCCCTTGAATCATTCCTGGCAGTAGGGGAAGATTCTGCAAAAGAGGAGTGGGTCACCAAAGGAGATGTGTGGAATATTGGAGTGGTTGGCGCCGGTGGAGATTCCCTCAAAGCCGAAAGAGACTGAGCCGCCAGCATCATCTGATCCTCATAACTACCAACAGAAGCAAACTTTTTTGATAGAAGGGGAAAAAGATCAGATATTTCCAAAACAGCCATCCATTTCTGTCCACAAGTTTTACTTATCTCAGAGAGTGGAGATGGATAGATATTATCAAGAGAGGGTTGGTCAGGGTAGTCTGTAGAGGTTGCTGCAAGGCCTTTTTTATGATACGGATGATGTCGAGTTACTGAACGAGTGGAATAAGTAGGCATTTTATGAGGTAAGGGAGCTGTGGGATAGACAAGATTAGGAACATTAGAAGTGTAAGGGTGAACTGGGGAAGGTGGCAGAGAGAGGATGGGTTTAGTGTATATTTGTGGAGGAAAGTTTGAAGGATGAGAGGAAGGTACCGGGTATGAAGGTGGAAGAGGTGGTTCACCAGAGACCATAGAAGGCATTGAAGAATCAGTAGCTAGCGGACTAGCATGGAAGCTTCGAGAAACCAGAGGGTCAGGGGAAAAAGTCGCAGGGGGCAGCATCGGCAGGCCAATAGAAGATGTTCCCTGATAGAAATGGAGGGCAGATGGGCCAAATAATGTCAATCCAGAAGAGGAGTGCCCCATAACCCCAGTTAATTGCTGGGCCAATTGCAGATGGCCTGAGTGACAATGTTGAGTAGTAGCTCCATGGAGAATGGGCCCAGAAATGGACGGCCCATAGCAAGAGGTGGAAGCCCATAAGTCGTTGGCCCAAACCCAGGTGGAAATAACTTGTCAGATACACCCCTAGATCGAGATTCCAGAACCTGTTCAGCATGACCTGAAGAAGAGGATATTTTTGCCTTGCCTTTAGGACACTTGTCATGATTCAGCTGGTGAGACGTGGCTTGATAGGGATCATGGAAACCACCAGCAACTGGAGAAGGAGCAATATCCGGAAAAACCAAAGAAGCAACACCTTGCATTGGCTGAGCAGATTCAAGAAGAAACTGACTAGATCCCAAATCACCATGAGAAGAAGCCGGGTGAGTATGGTAACCAGTACCCAAAGTCGCGGAACCGAGCTGAGAAGAGGAAGAATTCAGCGCCTGGGAAGAAGCTGGACGAGGTGGAGCGATTTTGGATACCAGATAAACATAACCCCGAAGTGTATGAGCAAATAATTCCTGCTGATTAGAGGGGATAGGACCAGGGCAAAAAAACTTCCTATGACCAATCAAACCACAATAAACACAGTAATCAGCCAACTGTTCATACTGAAATCGAATCCAAATAGATGGAAGATCCAGACGAGGCAGGAAAAAACCCGGAATGAGGGGCTGTAAGACATTAATCAGAACACGAATACGAAGATGATGATGAGCAATAATCCCCTCAAAATCACCATTTTCAACATTAAGAACTTCAATACCAATAAACTTCCCTATCTTGATTGCATTCACCGCAGTAAGATTTTGCAAGGGAAGACCATGAACTTGCACCCAAAAAGCACAAGAGGATAGATCAACTTCATCAATTGAAAATTCTGGGGGCCAAGATTTAACAACTAACAAAGCACCTTTAACATTCCAAGGTCCATTATCTATGATCTTAACAACCAAAACTTCAGAAGATATAGTAAACAAAAAACGATCACCTGGGATCAGATCAACCGTGAAGGGAGCAGCGAATTTCCAGGCTTGAAGAAGAAAGTCACGTACCGTAACGAGTGATGGTGGATTGGGCGAAATGAGACGACCTAGAAGCCGAAAACCAGCCTCCTGAGGGAGAGAAATAGGCACCGACTCAAGGGGAAAAGGGTCATCACAATTGAGAGCAGCAGTAGCTTTGATAAGTGCCTGTAAGTTGGTGGAAACCAAAGCCATATTGAGACAAAGAGTCAAGATGGGGCCGGAGAAAGTGGTTGTTAGATGGTGATTGGGAAAACAGGGAAAAAGATGTAATACCCGGGAAAGACAACCCACTTAAGTTATCTAAATATGTGCATAAATATAAGACTTAAGAATTGCTCTTAGTCTAATTGAGTTATATAGTTATGCATGTAGAGAGTTGGATCAGTAAAGTGAAGTCGATCGAGCGACTTTCTGGTCGATCAAGCGATTATAGGTCGAAGTCGATCGAGCGACTTTATTTTCGATCGAGCGACTTCGCCCAGTGTAGTGCAGTTTCCGCCAACTACGAAAATTGATTTTTCCACCTAATGATTTGGGACCCACACGTGGTACTTGATGCCAAACGATCATGCCCATATTTAGTTAGCCTAGTTAGCCCATTTTGGTTGAAGCCCAACTAGATTTCCTTAGATATCATGTAATCATGGACTAAGATATGGAATAGTCACCTATGAGATTTGAGCTATAGATTTGAGGTGTTGGCTGGCTCAAATCCGGCCATTGAGATGATGATTTGTTGGATAAATCTCAGCCCTTCAAGAGTGTTATATATAGGTTGCATGGGGAGTTGATTTTCATGAAGAAGAAACAAAACTCTAGCCAAAACTCTTTCTCACTCTAGTGCTGCAGAAGTAGCACGAAAATCCTCCATTTTCACCTCACTTTCCAGCACCTAGCAAGCCCAATTAAGCTCCAAAACCACCCTCATTCTCCCACAAAATCAGTGGTAGAGTGTGAGTGGAAACCTCCTTTGTTTTGAGACCAAGAAACCAAGCTTTGCAAGTGGAACTTTCTTGGACAGCAACTCTCTTTCACTCTGTAAGCATATGGATGAGTATTTACTACATGAGATTATGTAACGCCCCGCCTTTTTATAAAAAGCGTAAGTGAAATTTTTCCGATTTTCACGTGACATTACTAACTCATCAGAGTTATAAATTAGCAGCGGAATATAATTTTTCTTTAACAATGACACATCAGAGCTGACTAATAACCTCAATATATAAAAATAATAACCTTTTGTTTTGATATAATAATTACATCCAAAATAATAATATATGTGCCACAAGCGGCACTTAATAAAGTAGCAGTAATACCAAAATATTATAGCATCAGGAACATAAAAAGGAGTTTGACATATGTACATGAAAGGATAAACTAAGCAGGGTAGTCCATCACATCCAAGAGACCACAACACGAGGTAACCTAGCCTAAAAAAAGACTGCTACTCATATCCATCTAAGCATCTGGATAGTCCTGATATTCTTCATCCTCATATCCTGTATTAATATATAATATAGAGAGAAATAATAATACAAAAATACCTAGTGAGTCCACTGTTTTCAATAATATGATGATTATTGATTTAATTAACAATATACGATGCAATGATATGATGTAATGATAGTTTTATATGCACAGTCTTATTTATTTTCTTCTTGCACTCCTCTCATACCAGGGCCATTAAATCCCTGTTTGTTTAAGCGGCTAATTATTGGAGCACAGACTCCCTTACCATGTTTTCTTAGCTTTTCCGCACTAGTAGTCAAAGTAGCATACTTAGTACATTGGTCATCCCGACAACCAAGTACATTGACCATCCCGACAGTCAATTAAGTAGCCATAACTTGCCTAGCACATTGACCATCCCAACAGCCAACTTGTACTTATTATTGTTTTTCGCACAGGCGGTATGCTTGTCCATTGGTCATCCCAACAACCAACTTGTTATTAATCCTGCATCAGAATTATTAACAGTATGCAATATACTATTCCTATACATATAATTAAATAAAGCAGAAATCACAACATTATAGAAAACAACCACGTATGATCCTCAGTGAGTAAGAATACTCACAGTTCTTTCCTGCTTTAGAAAGTATTCACAGGAATGATAACTGCATAATTATATACATGCAATAATAAATTAGTATAAAATACTAAGAACTTATTTTGACGCTTTTATCATTTTCGACTTTTAAACCACTTAACCCGATTTCTAATATCGCTTCGATATTATAACGGCATAAAATAGGTTATTTATTACTACATATTTTATTCGGACATTATTACGGCATTTATTAATTAATATCCACAATATCCTTTTAAGTAAAACGGTATTATAAAATCTTATCTATTTTTGTACCAAATCAACATAGTGACTCCATTAATATAGTTAATGGGTTTTATATTTTAAAAGTACACAAGCGGTACAATATTAATAATCCTTATTTTAATCTTATAAATTTTGGGTGGAATAACGGCATTAGTGTTACTAATGCCTAAAAATACTTTTAGAATTTTGGGCGGCATAACGCTTTTGTAAAATATTACTTTTTACTCGGGCATCACAATGACGTGATTTATTGATTAAATACGCCATTTGGAATACTCTGTTAAAACATAATTTAAAACATTAGATACTTAAAATAATAAGTATAGTAAAATCACAAAGTATTTAAAATAAAATTAATAACTTAAAAATTACATAAAATAAATCAAAGCATTTAATTAAAAACTTACCAAATATTCATTCTTATATATATATATATATATATATATATACACAAAAGAATTAAACTAAAAAGGGCAGATGATGAAAAAGAGAAGTGGTCCATTTCCTTTTGTCTTATTTATCTATTAAGTTGACTAACCAAAATAAAAGGAGGACTTACGTGGGAAAAAAAAGGAGATGGGTCCATTTAGAATTGTTCTTTACTTCCTTTTTGTTCTCTTTTCTTTGCTTTTTCCAAAAGGCTAAACAGACAAAAGGAGAGAATGAGCAAGAGAGAGAGAGCTGCTGGAACTAGAGAGAAAAGAGGTCTCCAATTCTGTCTTGATGCAACCAGAATACAAAGAAGAAGAAGAAGGACAGTTTCTGCAGAAAACAAGAACAGAAAAGTGAAGAGAAGGACTTCACTTCTTTGCTGAATTTTCTTCTTTCTTGTTAATGCAAATGGCCAGGAGACGTGAGGGAGAGTTTCGGGTTTGTCACTTCAAGAGAGAGAAGAATGACTTGAAGGAAGGGGAGAGCTGCTGCATTAAAATCCACAGAGAACAAGAGAGGAACAGAGTTCCTGCTAGAAAAATGGAGAGAAACCGAGAATGAAGAAGAGAGAAAGCTGTGCGTGAAATGAAGGGAGGTGCTGCACTCTTCTTATACACGCATGGAACGGTGGAGATTGCTTGAAGCTGGAATTGATCTAATGGCTAGGAGTCATGCTTGGGCAGCAAGTTGATGTGCTAGAGGAGATGAATCACGTGGTGGAAGAAGGTTCTCAGCTTGGTAATAAATATATCTTATCTACAACAAACTAACATTGAGTTTCAACTAAGTTTCTAACTTAGTTTGCTGGCCGGTTCACTTGTGATTACTAGAAGCTGGGTATTAACGTGAAGGCTGGGTATCTTCAACGTGGGCTGGGCTGGGTTGCAACGTGGGCTGGATTAGGGGCTGGGTTCTTGGAGAATTAAAATGGCCCATTAATAACATAATTGAATTTTCGTTCTATTCAGAGGTACAATTTTTTGTGGATGTTTTCGGGTACTAAATGGAGTCCAAAAATTATGAAATTCGGAGGGTAGTTAGAGGACTTCGAGATGAGCGTTCTGGCTTTTGAATCGACCAAAATGGAGTTCGTTTGATCATGTTTCCGTTATTCCAAAGTTTAAGGTCCGTTTGAGTTTTTATCAAATTAAAACTATAAATGCTTCTAAATGAATATTTTATTTCATAAATATTCATATATATATATTCTTTTACCTTATTGTTAGGTTTTAAACATATTTTAAGATATTTTATTTAATATCTTAAAATACATGGCATTACAGATTAGTAATTTAGAATGGATAAATGGTGTTTTAAAAATGGATCAAGAAATGTAAGTGTGAGAGTAGATATGTTGAGGTTTTAATATATATATATATATAAAGAGAAAAGAGGTGAGCAATATTTAGGTGTATTATAAGGATGTGTGAATTAAAGAAGAGTAAAATCATATGTGTGCTTGATTATATGACAATGTATTCTTATTTTTAAGGTATGTTATGTGATGGATAATTCTAGTAGTACAAGAGTTGTTGTGTAAGCATTAAAATAGATAAATAAAAGATCATGTTTAATTCGGTAGCCGTTGCGATTTCTAGGAAGAGATATGGTAGTAATAATGATTTCATAAGAATACTTTATTAATTCGCTATCATCATATAATGATTGTTATGCAGTTGTAAAGGAAAATATTTGGAGCAGAAACTGGTAAGTATCTCTATACTTACTGAGGACGAAGCTGGTTGATTTTCTTATAATACTATGTTTACTGCTTTATTTACTTGTTTGCGCATGTGGTTTTGTATATTTTATTATTTCTAATAACCTGTCTAATAACAAGCTGTTGGATCAAGATCCACGGTGGGTATGCGAGGCTTCACATGAGTTCCAAAGTTCTCAGTGAATGAGGAGATACCTGAAAAGAATAATAAATACAAAAACTGGTGTACCAAGGTCACCAGGGAAACCAAGGTTTCCAGGAGCCAAGGCTCCCAAAGATTATAATTAAAAGTTAAGTGAGGAAACCAAGGTTTCAAATAACACGCTAACCGTGCCAAGGCCAACAGAGTAGTGGAAAAAGGGAAATACCTAAAACTATACCCTTAAAACTGTCATTGCCTTATGATTACGTTTATGTTCATTTTATGTCTGTGACTCGTGATCATGGATTATATTTTGTATATACATGTGATTATATGGCCATTGCATTGTCTTGTATTAATTAAATAAATCAGCACTCATATTATTATTGGAAACAGCGGACTCACTTTAGTGTTTATGTTGTTTTCTTCTCTTTGTATGGTATTTGTAATGGTTCAGGCTATGAAGAAGAAGAGGATTATCAGGACTATCCCGACACATAGATGGTTCCTGGTTCGGTTTTGTAAGGCTGGATAGCCTATATTTTGGGACTACCCTGTTATAGTCCATTAGCCTAACTTAAGACAATACTTATAATTCTCCGGTTATATATAGATATTTGGCTTGTATAATTATCTAGCCATGTGTGGCATGACTGGTATTACTGTCTGTATAATTATGCTGACTGGCTCATTATATATATTTTGAGGTATTTCAGTAGTAGCTCTGAGGTGTCAACCTATTCCCAATTTATATTACATTTATTCCGTTGCCAATAATTACCCCTGATAAGTTAGTAATGTCTCGTGAAAATTCGAAAATTTTCACTTACGTTTTTTGTAAAAGCGGGACGTTACAAAAGAGCAAGGTGGGGACAAAGTGGAAAAGTAAGGGTGAGTAGTTTTTTTCATTGCGCCTCATTAGTGTTGTTGTCTACCAACTTGTTTTTTGAGTTGTTATACTTATACTTACTCTTTTTCGGTTTTACTGTAACTATAAAACAAGCAATTTTAGCCATAAATATTGTCAAAATTAGTATTTGCAACAAAATTGAATATGAGTTTATCGCTGATTATTCGATGTTGTACATCGAAAGAGAAATTGTTGCAAAATTTTGTACTGATTCAATCATTAATGATTTTCGAGATCTAAAAGAATGTTGATTTCCATTTTAATAGGTGATTGAGTTGAAAATTGAAATATATTAAGAAACAATTAGTTTGTATCTTTTCTTTTGTTTATATTTTGTTAACACTAAATGGATACTAATTTTATTTTCTATATATTAATTTAAATATTTAATCTTCAATTGTTATATATTTCTCATTTATGCTTTGACCCCATATTTTAATATATTTTTCAACGATGCTTTGGTCCCTCCCATAATAATTCTTAGTTTCGTCCCTAATCACATCAACGTATTGACGGTGATTATGATTTGGATTTTGGATTAATCATATATATTACCATTTGGGGCCTTATTTTACTATGGGCTTTGGGGGACCGGCTAACTTGCCTAGTAGAAGAGTCGGCCCTCATTCATGGACATTTAATAATAATTTATTTAAATTAAGGGAAGCAAAAAAGGAGATGATGAAATATTAGAAGCAATATGTTTTTCCAATGGTTGGCTCGAAAAATTTCTTTAATTGATATAATTAGTTATTTACTACCTAACGACCTTTAGATATATAGATATGATATCAACTTTCGTATAACTCTTGTACATATGAATTCTTTTGGGACTACTAGGATCGTCAATCTATGAACTAACTCTAAGAATGATCTATACGCCAGTTTCATAATTATTACTGGAATCTATCATTATACATGTCTGTTCTACGTTTCTCTTATGGAAAAAGAATTGTTTCTTTCCAATTGGACATTTATCTCACGTAAATTTCTGTTGAGTTGGCATATTTTACCTATCCTTAATTAAAAACGAAAAAAAAAAAAAAAAAACACACACACACACATACACAAATGATAAATGAAACATGCCAACTCAACGGAAGAATACACGAGATGGACGCCATGATGAAAGAAAACATTTCTATTTTTCTCTGATACTCACTCTATGAATGAACATCAATGAGCCACACTTAAGGTTCTCTTGTATTGCTAAAAATAATAATAATATAGTTCACAGTTCACACTTTATTGTCTAGGCCTCTAAATAGACCCAATACGCAAATTATTAGTTCTTACATCAAAGGATCCACTTATAAGCTTGGACTTGATGGCCAAACCAAGGTCCAAACCCTCGTCGAAAAGCAATAAACGTGGTCTTAGGAGTGGCAGAGCTAGAATTTTAACTTAGAGTTAAATACCTCACGGGTACTTGTGGTTAGGCTCAAAATCAAATTGTCGCCTCAGTTTCCAAAAATGTCACAGGTCGTACTTGTCATTAATGAAAAAATTCAGTTAGTACTTCCATCAATCATCTGTCCATTCTTTTAACGTCCCTCCACATCACTCACCATAGAATGCTGACATTTGTCCCTCCTTCCATGTATTTCGTCAAACTTGGTTATTGCTCCCACGTGGCCCACGTATCACAGGTGATACTTAGAGTTTCAGTGCCACGTGGGATGAGAAAAATAATTTTAAAAAATACCTCAATTTAAATAAATATATATAAAAAAATGGAAAAAAAATTGAAGAAAAAAATGTTGGGGGTGGCTCGGCTACCTCCGTTTCGCCTGTGGGTGGTTCGGCCATTCCCAAGAGCCAACACTCCAATTTTTTTTTCTCCTTTTTGGCCTTTTGGGAATGTGTTTCACCCACCCCTATTTTGGCCTTGAGGGTGGTTCAACTACCCCCTGACTGGCCATAGGGGGTGGCTCAAGCCACCCCTTGGCACCCCCAATATTTTTTTCTTTAATTTTTTTTTTTATTTGGTTTTTTTTTTCTTAAAAAAAAAAAAAATTGAGGTATTTTTTAGTATTTTTCTCATCCCACATGGCACTAAAACCCTAAGTATCACCTGTGATACGTGGGCCATGTGGGAGCAATAATCCGAGTTGGAAGAAATATGTGAAAGGAGGAACATGTGTCAGCATTCTAATGTGGGTGATGTGGAAGGCCGTTAAAAAAAATGGATGGAGGACTGATGGAACGACCAACTCGGTTTTTTTTTCTTTTTTTTCTTTTCTTTTTTTCTTTTTTTTAATGACAGATAAGAATATACATAGCGTAATAAATTCAAAAAAAATTTTAAAAAAAAAATCTCGTTTGCTCGACACCCTCTCTGCCTCTCCATATATAATAGTATAAGCTAAAAAAGCATTGAGGATATTTATAATGATATGATTAAAAAATATAATCATGAGATTTTGTACGTGAACGTGGATGAGTCCTCCGGACGAGTCGAATTGGAAAATCATAATCATGAGATTTTGGTTCTACGATTCACTTTGAAAACCTCCCAGCTTCGAAGAGGGCTAAGTTGACATAAGGCATCTCTGATTATAGGCCATGTTTTCCAGTCGGCAATGCAATTTGGATTTTTCAAGGCCTGAACAATGATAAGAAAATCTCCCTGGCCTCCAACAGCAAAGGGATAGATAGAACCAATTGAATTTGCAAGTCTAGAAGCAAGAAGAGCAGCATAAGCTTCCCCTTCATTGATATCAACAGGATTGGGCTTTAAGGTACAAACAGCAAGCACTGTTCCTTTTTCATCACTCACCACAGCAGCAACCACAGAGAAATTATATTGGATAGCCACATCAAAGTTGGCATTAAGGACTCCATGTTTAAGAAAGAAAGGAGTTATTCTCCCAAGCCCTTAGATGATCATTAACTATGAATTTAATCTGCTTCAATATATTATAAATGCCAATTTTGCAACAATGATGAACCACTTGGTTTCTAAAGAACCAAATCACATCCATAACTATGATGGCAAACAATTGGAATCTCAAAACCTCCTTGTAAGGAATGCCCAGATATTTATGGGGACCCAGAATCGATCACTTTCACCCAATTAGAAATGGGAAGATTCTCAAATGCAACAAAATTGACAGGATAGTTAGAATTTCTCCATATAATTCTGGCAATATCACAACCCAGAAAAATATGCTATGAAGATGGTTTTGAGAAATATAAAGGACAAATGCATACCTCTTCATTATTTAAGTGAAGCAATCTGGCCAACCAAGTTCTTGTAGGAAGAATGTCCCAAGCTACCTTCCAAAGAAGGTGCATGCTTAAGAGAAAGCTTAATTAATATTAATGAAGGCGTTGACATTTAAATCTTCTTTGCTTCACCTTCTCCCCCAACCTGTTTTTGCCCCTCTTTATATTCCTGTCACCTTTGTTCATTGTTTTACATAATTGATCATATTGCCGCCTCATCTCTGAACCAAACTTTTGGTGATTGATATAGCAATGGGGTTTACTAATGGGGTTCCCTTTCCATACTTGTTCATTTTTGCTTGCTTCTTGTTACCTCTCCATGCTAAATCTACATAATTAAGTAGAGACTAGAGAGGACCATCTATATTATACATATTGATTTGTCCTTTATGCCCAAGGCTTTTTTACCAGTCATCAATACTAGTACTCCTCCATCATTGGTTCCCTAAAGTCTACAAACCCTATCTCATTGGACTGCAGGCATCAATTTTCACCATCACTTCTATATGCTTACATTCAAGCTTTCCATGGTTTTAGTGCTCTTCTTTCAAAGTATGAGCTGGAGGCTCTGAAGAAGTCTCAAGGATACATCTCAGCTCATGATGACACAACTTTCACCCTTCAGACCACCTACACCCCTAAGTTCCTCTCCCTCGATCCTACTACTGGCCTGCGACCAGCTTCGAATTACGAAGAAGACGTCATTGTTGGAATTATGGACTCTGGAGTCTGGCCAGAAATGGAGAGCTTCAAATACGCTGGTATGACTGCAAAACGCGCGTCCCAAGAAATGGAAGGGAACGTGTCAGGTAGGACAAGAGTTCAATTCCTCCATGTGTAATGCCAAACTCATTGGAGCTAGGTACTTCAATCAGGCTCCAATAGCTCGTAATCCCAGCATTGAGATTAGCATGAACTCGATCTGCTAGGGACATTAGAGGACACGGGACCTTTATTTCCTCTATTAATTGTTGCCGGAAATTATGTAAATGGTGCATCCTTTTTTGGTTATGCTTTGGGAATAGCAAGTGGAGTTTCACCACATTCTAGGTTGGCCATTTACAAGGCTCTTCGCAACTAGAGTTCATGCGAAGGTCAAATGTGCGTGCATGGTCCTATATTTGTCCTCAATAATTCTATATTAACCGAAATAGAGCGTGTCGAACATATTCTATATCATTGCCTTTTGATTGGCCCAAATGATGGAGAGACTTAATTTGTTCAAATATATAGAAGCAGCTGATCTTGTACCCACGGCGAACATGACATTCCAACAGACCTTAATAGGAATGAAGCCTGCTCCGATTGTTGCTGGCTATGCCACAAGAGGTCCCCCCACTCAGCAATCCACGCATTTTGAAGCCAGATGTAATGGCACCTGGATCACAATATCTTGTCTGGTACATCCATGGCTTGTCCTCACAGTACTACTGGCGTGGCTGCACTTTTAAAAGGTGCACATCCAGAATGGAGTCCTGCCGCTATTGGGTCTGCTATTGTAACCACTGCAACCCCATTTGATAATCAACATAACCCAATCCGGGATAATGGGAATAATGTGGAGTCTGCTTAATCTCTGGCCGTGGAAATAATTTAGCATTTACGAATTGACGTGACAGTCTATAATTGGTGAAATGATTAAGCAAACCATCTGACTTATCAACTTAATTAATTAGCGGTTGAGTTGCCAACCATATTCTTTTAATCATTTCACTCATTATGGAGTATAACATTAGTTTGTATAAAAATTGTATTACCCCAAGCATTTTCCAAGTTACTATTATCTGAGTTGGATGACTATATATCACAATAATTAGTTGGTTTAAAGTCTTCATTTTTATTTTTTTTTTGGGTGACATTTCTCTCAAAAGAACCACCTTAAGATGTGAGTTATGTACTATGTCACTTTAAGCATGGCGAGAATGCTAACTTAAAATTAAGGGGTAATTACGTTTAAGGGGTAATTCATTTTTTTGGAAGAGATTTATATTTTCCAAACTACGTTTAAGCTTCAACATAATGAATTGGGAGTGATCCTGTCCAATTTAAATATTTCTTTTCTTGCATTATTCCTAGAAATTTTCTTTACCTTTATATTGCGAACACATGAATGCGTCGTAATAGTGATAAGTTGAAATCACAATATTACATGTGATCACCCTACACATCAAGAATTTTGATAGTAGTAAATGTTTCACTCCTCTACTTGAGTTCACAATCCTCTCGATTTAGAGTAACAGTAAATGTACATCAGTTTGTTGACAACATTTATAAAATAATGATGACTCACATAGCTTATTCAGTGCATTGTATCTGCACCAACACGATGATCATAATTGATGTCACAGTCTTCTAATGGAATGCTAAGTTCCATTTATAACTACGAACAATAATTTATAAATTACAAGAATTTATGACTGAAATTTTCTGTATGACAATCTCATTATTCACACCAAAGTCATGTTTAATGTAACTTAAAAGACCTTACATGTACATAATAGAACAATAAGCAATCCATAGCATACATGTAAACAGTTATATATGCCCGGTGCTCATTAAATAAATAAATTAGTAAATAAATAACTTTATTCTCTTGCAACTAAAATATCATGCAAAACAATTGAAATTTAGGGCACACTTCCTAACACTAAAAACCATATTCTACACTTAAAACCCTAAATAACAAATTCTGCCCCAAAATTGTCTGGACCTCTCTTCGACACCGTTCGGACCTACTTCCCACATAACACATTTTTCTAAGTTTTCACCCACCAAGCTCTTATCTTTCCATTCTCCCTCGACCTCAAGGTGGTCTAAAACCCCAAAGGTGCCTACTTAACACAACCCAACGTTTCAAAACAACAAAAGGGTCCTAAACTTTAACACAAGGTCTCCAATATTCAAACTTTCTTAATTCTCTCGCACTTTCTTCTTGTTAAACAACCAAGGGGTGTTCTGTTATGACAAATGTCAATGAAAATTGCAATTCATTGTTCCTGATAATATATGCATATGTTACTGTGTTGTTGAGGTGAATCGGCAGTAAGTTCCATTACAATAATACTTCCCAGCATATAATGCGATGAATACCAAGCAGGAGTAGATCAACAGTTCATTTCAACAAAGGTGTTTGTGAATGCCGTCTACGTAAGGAAAGGCAAGCTCTTAACTATTT
Organism: Alnus glutinosa; assembly: GCF_958979055.1. Lineage (NCBI taxonomy): Eukaryota > Viridiplantae > Streptophyta > Magnoliopsida > Fagales > Betulaceae > Alnus > Alnus glutinosa. The sequence goes on along the minus strand of NC_084890.1, from coordinate 19,991,556 downwards.
TTAACAAAGGAGAAGAGCTTCAGAAGTCATTTTGAACAACAACAAACAATTCCTGAATCAGTTTGGAGAATAAAGTACTTTGGCCTGTTTCGGAAATTATACAATCACAAAAGCAAGAAATTTAACAATTTGCCCATCTATAGCATTACAAATGTGGAAATGGGATTTGTGGCAGGACACTTTCGAGCACAAAATTGGATGACACTGTTACCATCACCATAGGTAAGTAGTATCGTACTTGACAGCAAAGAATTGATTGGATTTAGGAAGAGTTTCTTCACACTTACAAGCATTTTAACAAAGTATGATTCAAAAGCACCATGCACTAATTCAATCTTTGTAAAAAGTTGCAATCAGGAACAAGTTTGAACCCTAAAAGGGTAAGCTTGGCTCCTTCAAGCTCCAAGTTGCTGGCTGATGGTGATAATGTGCAGAGATTCAGTTATTGAGTTATGCTGTAGGAACTAGCATAAAGATGACCCCTGAGGGAGGCATTACCAAGTAGTAGCTGGGCGATTGGATCTTGCATACTAGTCCCACAAAAGTGGAGATAGTAGCTGTTCAAGAAATACAAAAAAAATTCTTGAGTAGCTTCTCATGGTTTTCTTCCTACTTGGATAGAAAATGTAGAATTTTATTTTCATGAGATTTTGATTTTACTTGAATTAATCATTAAAGCCAAAAGAAGAACACTAAAAATGAAGAAAAAAAGAAAAGAAAAGAAAAGAAAAAGAAAAAGAAAAAAGAAAAAGAAAGAAAGAAGAAGAAGAAGAAGATATTTCTCCCTACCCTCCCAGCAGGCAATTTTGGTAATTATCCATTCCAGCATAGAGGTGAATATCAATACAGGAGGTGCAGTGTTCATTCTGAAAAGTGCAGCCCATTTTTGGCTACAGTTTCAGGAAAGTAATGAGGAGGAAAGATCATGGATTTGTTTAATGGAGGTGAATAAAAAATGTGATAGAACAGGTCATATTGAACATCTTCACAAAATCTGAACACGGATATATATTTCATTTGGTCTATTCCCAAGATTATCTTACCAATTCTATTGATCAGAGTATCTGCGCTTGTGATAGATTCAATTATTTAGACAACATAGAAGCAACACACACATGTATATTTATATAAGAGGGAGAAAAAGACAGACAGAGATAGAGACCTTGCTTCACCTGCTGAAACCTATAGCATCAAGTCTTGTCTAAGATTCTGTTTTTGTCTATGAGGAATGTCCAGAACCCATTTAAATTGTTGGCAGCAAAAGGTGATTGCTTCATTAAAAACCTTGGTGAGAACCAGAAGGATATTCCTGCCCTACTTTTCAAAAGCAATCACCAAGTGTTGGTCCTGCCATGGGAGGTTATCTTGGGAGGGGAGATACAAATATGGTCCAAATCCTTAGCATTTTTCACATAAAGTTATAACTCCTTGCCTTTGATTTGTCTGCAGCGGTGGAAGCAGTGAAGAAAACCATGACCTCCATGTCATAATACTCCAACTGTTGGTGAGATTCCTCAAGGATGGGGCACTACAATGAATCTTATTAGAAAAAATAACCCACATCAAATTTCAGGTGATTGAATCTCCAAGTAACTATCCTTAGCTTCATACCTATCTTCTTTCAATGTTCATTTATATCTTTTTGCTTTTGCTAGGACAGACTTTTATTTTCTTAGTTTGAGGAGGGAGGATCCTTGGGGTTCCTGAAATTGTTCAATTACTGCCAAAGCTTTAACTTCATAATTCCACAGTGAACCAAATATCAGTCAACATATAAATGTAACGAATCATGTAGTCAGCTATGTTTATCACTTTAAATGCGGATAAATCCTTTTTGACAAATATTAGGCCTGACTTTGTGTTATCCATTATAACAAGAGGTTCCATCACTTACTTCTTGAACTTCAACACTAACCATTCTAAGATCGTCATCCACCATAGGGGTTTGCATATCATTTTTATAATCGATCCAACTATAACCTGGTTCCTTAATGATCTGTTTATCACTCATCAACTCTCTAACTGCCCTCACATCATCCCATCTTCCCAAAGACGAATAGATGTTTGCCAGAAGCACATAAGGAGCAGAATTCTGTGGGTCCAGTCGTAGAAGTTCCTCTGCTGCTCTTTTCGCTAAGCTCACATTGGCATGAACACGACAAGAACTAAGCAATACCTCCCACAAAACTGGGTCATCCTTATACGGAACCTTATCTATGAGCACTTCTGCTTCATGGAACCGACCGGCTCGGCCCAAAGAATCGATAATGCAAGTGTAATGGTCCGAGACTGGCTCCACTCCATGCTCTAGCTGCATTGAATTGAATATTTCTATACCCAAATCTACCAATCCTGAATGGCTACAAGCAGTTAAGACAGCAGTAAACGTTATACCATCAGGTTTCTCACCTGAACTGACCATGCCCTTGTAGAGACAAACGGCCTCATATCCAGATCCATTTTGTGCATACCCATGTATCATTTCATTCCAAGTAACAGTATTTTTACAGGACATCATATCAAAGAACCGCCTGGCCCCATCTACATCACCACATTTACAATACATATCAATAAGAGCACTCCCCACAAAGATATCACTAACATATCCACCTTTTGTTATCTGGGCGTGAACCTGTCTCCCTTGAAATGAAGAAGATAGTTTGGCACAACAACTCAGTACAGTTGCATAAGAAAATTGCGTGGGAAATATTCCATTTTGTCTCATCTGCTTGAAGAAAGTGAAAGCTTCCATGTCTAGAGAATTAAGTGAAAAACCAGCTATCATTGAATTCCAGCAAACAATATCCAATTCAGGTGTATTAAGAAATATGTGCTTTGCCATCTCTGTCTTCCCACACTTGGAATACATGGAAATTAATCCACTGGTAACATATACGTCAGTATGAAAGGAAGACCTTTGTGAGGCAGCATGGACCTGCTTTCCAGATTCCAGAAGCCCCATTGCTGCACATGAGCTGAGGATAATGGCCAAGGTAGTCCGATCAGATTGCACACTTCGAAATTGCATTTCCCTAAACAGTTCTATTGCCTCATTATGGTTCCCACTCTGGGCATAGCCAGAGAGTATGGCAGTCCATGAACTCACACTCGGGCATGACATGCTATTAAACATTAGACGCCCAGTTTCAATATCCCCAGACTTGATGCACGCCGCAAGCATATTAATATAAGTGACCTCGTCCGGTTGAAAACCGCAACATTGCATTTTTTGCAGATACTCCACAGCTTTCTCACTTTGGAATTTCTGGCCATACCCAGCTATCATAACATTCCAAGAGACAACACTGACTTCAGGCAAATTAGTAAAAATCTTCTCAGCACTATCCATGTCTCCATTCTTTGCGTACATATCAAGCAATGAATTATTTGAATGAAGATCTCTCTCAAATCCATGTTTAATCAGGAGGCCATGAACTTGTCGCCCATGAATGTTAGAAGAAAGCACGTCGGTCGGATCATCCTGACCAAATTCTCCACATACCCCTCTGGCACAAGCACCTAAAGTGCTCGACAACGAGACAGAATCGATACGAATTCCTTTTCTGCACATCAGTCTAAACATTTCCAAAGCCTCCACGACACGATCCGTCTGCACTAACCCACCCATCATCGCTGTAAATGTGACCTCGTTAGGCTCTTGCATGTCCCCAAAAACTTGACTTGCATCCCAAATAAGGCCACACTTCGCATACATACACAACAAAGCATTACCCACAAACATATTGTTCTCAAGCCCAATCTTAATGACAAGACCATGACATCTCCTACCACGCTCTGAATCCAACAACGCGCTGCATGCACTAAATACACTTGCCAACGTGAAATGGGTAGGCACGAATCCTTCCAAAATCATCGAATCATACGCATCCAACGCTTTGTGTTCAAGCCCACTTCGAACTAATGCGCTAATCAAAGTGTTCCAAGACACAGTGTTTCTGTCAGGTATTTTAACGAACAATGCATAGGCATCCTGTATGTTGCCCACTTTACACTGGGCACCCAACAGAGCATTCCAAGAATATACGTCTTTCTGAGCGATTTTATCGAATACCCCGTAAGCAGAATCGATTTTGCCGCATTTCGAGTACAGCTCGATGAGGCGGTTGGCGAGGAATGTGTCGGAGGCGAGTCCGTTGCGGAGGATAAAAGCGTGGAGGAGCTTGCCAGCAAGGTGAGCTTTCTTGTGAATGCAAGACTGCAAGAGGTTTGCCAAGTAGGTGGTGGTCTTGCTTTCCATGGTTAGCGCGGGTCAAGTTTTGAAAATGAGGGCGTTAATCCATTTAAATTTTGGAGTACTGCTCTTAAAACAACTCAGCTTTTATATATATATATATATATATGATTTATATAATTTATTTTAATCCATATAAATTAAAACATGTTAAAATATTTTTTCCTATATGAGTAATTTAAAATGAAAAGAAGTATAAAGAAAAAAATAGAAAAAAGAAAACCTATAGATAATGTTTATTAAAGCATTAATAAAAAATTAGCACGAGTTTCTAATATTATTGGTCTGATACCTATTACATTCCGATACAAATAAAACTCATATAATTCTGAACATTTTAAAAAAGTATATAGAAAACTAAACAAAATATTTTTTTATGAATACAAAATAAAACAAAATCTTTCATTAAATATTTAACACAATCAAATAAATCATCATATCATGTTCAATGCTTAATATCTCTTTGGTGTTTCAAAAGTATTTATGTTCTTTTTATACACAACAATCAAATAAATTTTTATGTTTTGCTTTCAAAAGCAGAAAAACACTTTAAAAAAAAAAAAAAAAAAAAAAGTAAATCACATAAACGAATAAAAAAAAGAACCGTAAAACATAAGAGCCTTTATTTTAGTTTAATCCATATACATTAAAAAGAAAAAATAAAGAAGTAGCAAACTCCAACGCCAAATTCAACCTCCACAAAACAAAAAACAAATAATAACAATAATAATAAAAAATAAAAAATAAAAAAATAAAAAATAAATGAAAGGAAGAAAAAAGAAAAAAAGAAATCAAAGTCCTTAAAAATACAAAACAAAACAAAATTATATACTTCAACACGCTGTTCTTCTCTTTAATGTCGCTGCTGGATGCTCTTAAGTTCACAATTCAAGATCTTTCAAACCCTAAGAAAAAAGAGAGAGAGACAAAAATAACAAATCTAAGAAAGTAATATGATTTTTCAACTTACTTGTACGATTTCTTTTTTCACTATTTTGTCATAGGTTGAGCCATTACTAATATGCCTAATTTTTTATTTTTTATTTTTTAAAAAAATAATAATAATTAATGCATGCATGCAATACCTTATACCTATATGGTTAATTATGGGTAATTAATATAATATGCTCTTAATTTTAAATTTTGCCTCTCTATAGTTTTGGAGAGTAGTAAATTTTGAAACCATAATATCTTACATTAAAATTCTAAGCTTAATGAAATCCCTTATAAGGAAAAGTTTTGAAATAAAATGCTAGAGAAAAAAAAAAAATCTCTCCACTTAGAATTAATGCATGCAATGCCTATTTGGTTGAATATGGGTAGTTAATGTACTATGTTTTTAATTTTAATTTTTTTTAAAAAAAATCTCACCACTTGATGCTATAATGACACTTAATGCTATAATGCGAAAAAAAAAAAAATCTTTATTTTGATCTCACGAAGATTCACACCAATAATCTTTTTATTAAAACACAATAAATTTATCAAAATCATGACAAAACCGGTTCAGTCATTAAAATTCATCATCTTTTATCGATTCAGTGTTTAAAAATTATGGGTTCACGCCACGTGTCACAATTTTAGGCCAACTTTAAATTGAAACTCAGTTTATATATATATGAAGCCCGAGCCCTTACCAATAATGTCATGGTATAAATGCATACACTTTAATGCTTAGTTATTAATTCTCTTATCTCATATCTTATAGAATAAAAGGAGAAATTGATGAGTCATCGCATATCTGGTCACTGATACAGAGTTAAAGACCCCGGTATGTAATTATTGCCTATAACCATATTCCCAAAACTGCCCACGAACAGAGCTCATAGCAATTTAATTTCCACAACCATAATGACATTATCAGCTTAAATGATTTATAATTAACCATATTAAGTTCAGCCATTTAATTACAGCACGCATTGCAAACATAGAGGCAATGAACTTGATCCACAGCTTACCAAAAAGCTGTAGCGTAAAATTTCTTCCATTGCTGTCTACTAAGGCGATTCTACGCTAAGTAAGATGAATTACAGAACTTACAATATAGTTAGGAACACTTGCTCTATATTGCTTTGCTTTTCTTAGACAAGAAAGAATTCCTTTCATTGTCTTTCCTTTGGCTATGGACAATTACTTTTGTTGTTATCTTCGGTTAGGCTTGAGTTGATGTTGTGGAGGTCTAGCAGACCGAGTCAATGGCTCGGGGCTTTCAACGACCACTGATTGTGTAGGTGGAAGGTTCAGAAAGCTTCCCAAAGAAGGCGGCGGATCAGGTGTCTCTGACAAGAAGGGATACACAAGAGGTCTGAGAACCATGTACATACTGAAAACCAAGACAATTTGAGTTAAAGAAGAGCGTACCAAATAATGACCGAACAGAGGGTCTCTTGGGCTTGTTAGTCTTTTTCTTTAACACAGCTGCATTGAAGTAGTCATTTAACAGTCAGTGAATCTCTAATAAACAAAACTTAAAACGATAAAGAAAAGAGGATATGGCACCTGTAAATGAAGTATTACCAACTTCATGAAGTTGGTAAAATTAGGTTTTTTTTTTTTATTTTTTTTTATTGTTATTATTATTAGAAGAAAAAACCATCATTGCTATTTAACAATGTCGGTTTTCATTACACTATTAATTGTATGGTCCATATTCCTCACTCCCGCCCTTTTTTTCTGGCCATATACAGTAGGGCTACTGAAAACAATATACTTGAGCATCATAACTAGAGAATTTGAAGGTTGATTCGTACCAACGCCAGGTATATGATCCTCATTCATGATCTCAAGATTCTTGTATGTATAGCCGACAAAATTCGTATCCTTCGATGGAAGCATCTGTCATAAAATGAGGTGATATAATCAATCAGTTAACCCATAAAGCTTAGTAGTTGAGACGCACCAAGGAGGGAAGATTTAGCTGCATAAGATGTGTCAAACAAATACACATCTTGGAAACATTTGGCATGTTGGAATCTTTTACAGAAAACAATTAACTAACAAAGGTAAAAAGAAAAACCAAACAGAAAAGAAGATAGATATAAACTGTATTTGCAGTATGAACAAAACCCATATCAAGGTTTTCATACATCTATAGATGGCAGAAAATGAAAGGGGTAACAAGTGAAACGGGAAACATTCTTCTTTCAAGTTTGTTTATTTATAAGAAAACCCTGTACCCCCACTAACAATACACAAGCTTAGACCACAAACCCCCCCACCCCCCACCCCCCCCCCCCCCCCCCCCCCCCAAAAAAAAAAAAAGAAAAAAAAAAACAGAAGTCATTAACAATCTGAAGGAGTTTTTGAACTCCCAACCTTCCTAAAGAGGGATCCCTCATTGCCCACAGTACATCACTGGACAAATTGGGTACAGAAGAGATCAAAAGAAACCAAAATAAAAAAAATAAATCCTTTTCTGTTGCAACAACAGGTGAATTTATGACACAGAAAAGAAAAAAGGAGGAACATAGAAAAAAGAAGGCGAATTTATGATGATTCTAGCAATTGCTGCTTTGAATTTAGAATTCCTCGGCCCCAACATTTTGTGGCAACTGCATACCATTTCTATTCCAACATTGTATCTTGTAAAATAAAGATGGCAGTTTAACTTTAAGACATAGCAAATATGGAATACTACCTTGAACCTGACCAACTTAATTGGAAGCACCAGGAGCGAGAGAGGGAAGGAGGGAGGGAGAGGGAAGGAGGGAGGGAGAGGGAGGGAGAGAGAGAGTACTAACAAGCTTCTAAGAAAATATTCTGAATTTAAAAAATAAGTGAATTTCACATCAAAATTGGCCATTCTTCGCCAGCCAAATCCACCACCCTTTTTTCCCCTTCCCCTTATTTCGACCTCAATAATCTCATGCAGGTTATCTTTACTGAATCTGTTTACCAACACCAAACATTCTGTGCTGGATTTTTGTCACGCCATCATCTCTCCCAAACCTACTTCACGAACTTTAACTTTCCAAAACCTTGTCATGATGCATAGGATAGCAAACACGAATATATAAATCAGTTTAACTTGTTTGTATCACTTCATTTATCATGTTTCCTTGTTTGAACTCTGAACTAAAGTTTGGAGATTTCACAAAGTTCAAATTGGAGTAATGCTTCTTACAAAGTATGCTTATGACATTGTGTTAGGTGAATTTAGTCCATCTTGGATTCTTGACACCCATTCACACACTAATGATGAAAGCCCTTTTACATGCCAGAGACAAAACCTTCATTCTTGTTGAACTAAGCTAATAGAAACAAGATACTTGGATTCTTGACCCCCATATACCTGTTAAAGCGTCCCACATTATTAAAATTTCTTTCACCTGAACACTTTATAAGCCATGATGTCTCATTCTCTCTAAAGGCGTTTTTTTAGAGTAAGGCCCATTAGACTTTTACATAGTATCAGAGCCACATGTTTCTTGCGATGATAGGTCTTTCCCTCCCGTTGTTATCAACGTGTTTGGCTATTAGTTGCCATATGTAAGGAGGCGTGTTAAAGTATTCCACATCGTTAAGATTTCTTTCACCTGATCACTATATAAGCCATAATATCCCCTCCTCTCTAAAGGCGTCTTTTAAGAGTAAGGCCTATTGGACTTTCACAATACCGGCTGATGGTGAAAGTTTTTTTTCATCTGAAAGACAAAGACTCTATTCTCGTATAAGTAAAGCAATACAGTAAGTATGTGTCTGAGGATTGGAACTAGAGTTACGTTATAAGTATACAACAATGTACGTAACAGATGGGAAAAGAGACTCTAAGCAGGGTAATTTTGTTCAAAAGTTTTTGATATTTTTTTGAAACAGATGTACGTAAAAGACTTGCAATTGTAACCCCACCCCCCTGGTTTAGTTTTTGAATAGACGAACACAATATTTGGGCTTCTAGTATCTGAGAATGTTCTTACAGGTTTTCTGCATGAAAAAATTTCTTTTAAGGGTGTTAACAGTACTTTCTTTCTTGCCCAAAGGTGCCATGGAGGAAAAACTCCATCAATAAGTCTTCTCTAATTCTGTCCTCCACAGAATACAACAGCAATCACCAATCTGAAGAATGGCAGAAGGAAGAAGCCATCCTAAACGCCCTTTATTGTAAAAGACAAGCTCCTATCAGCCTAAAATTTCTGAGACAAAAATTCCATAAGCTAAATTAAGGTGGTTGGAAGTTATGCAGGTTAACCCACGCCATGTACTTAGTGACTCTTGGTCTCTCCAGTTCAGTGTGGATTCAGCCCCGCAGCATGCCCTTTGCCCTGGACTAAAGGCCCCCCACACCATGGGACTAAAGGGCCCAGTGGAAAGAAAGAAAAGACAAAAAAAAAAAAATGCAAGTAATTTGCATTCTTTCCCTTCTCCGTCTTCCAAATTTCATTTCCATTTTACCCAATATCTTTATTTACCTTTCCTCAAATATTAAAACACAGAATCCTCTTTATAGCTTCCTTCTGATAAGGATAATTTCACAAGCATTATACTTCTTGCATTTTTATAAGCTTTAACCGAGAATAATACAACTTAAAATACCAAAAGAATATAAAGATCTTCTAAGAGTTCCCAAGGCAACAAAATATACAACTAAAGCAAATTATGAGACTTGCCTTTCTCCATGGACCCGATTTTGATGGAGTTTGTACTGGAGCTGCTAACTGCATACATATTAAAATGGACAAATCCATTAATAAATAGTACCATTAAATTGCAAAGTGAATGCATCAGGTAGCTAGGGAAAAAAGTAATTTTAATGTATGTCTTCTCAACATCCATTAGCTCAAGCAGATTATAGATGAAACTCAACAAATGCCATCAAGCACTTCACGTGAAATTCGCATTCTTATAGGCATTGTATGTAGGTTTGTAATACTCAAGCACTATAAAAATTTATAGGAAAACCACACCACTGTAAAACTACATGAAACACACACACAAACAAAGAAATAGCAAGGAATTTATCACTCAACAAGGGAAAAGAGCAACTCTAAACAACCAGATGATGCAGATGATGCACAACAACCAGTACCATCAGTGACTTCACATGACATCCAGTACAGGCTTTGGAGGTAGGTTTGCAATATTGAAGCACTATAAATTTTTTGTAGGGAACCCACATGATGGTAGAAATAAATAAAATGCAACCAAAAACAGACATGTATAAGGGTAGGAGCTTTTACAACAATTCAAATTTTCTAATCACATACATATACAAAATAAAACCTTTTTTAAGAAGCCATCAGATAACAGATTATATCATATTATCATAGTGAAACAACACGAAATAAGTTCCTTTTGATGTTCTGTGAGCAAATCAACTAGCCATCCTGTCACAAGTTGAAAATAGTTGCAGAGACAAGACCTAGCAAAGATTTTTTTGCAAATGAAGAGGGAGAACTTCCAAAAGCACAAGCAGACTAAGATCCACACATAAATTAATGCAGAAAAAATATAACACACACAACGACGAAACAAACAATTACAACATTTTACATCCCTCATTTCACAGAAAACATAACCAAGGAATGACAGAAAAAGAATTTGGCAAGCTCCACCATAGGCTATGAACAGGACACGATCAAGTATGTGGAGAGGACTATAAAAGCACTGTTGCTAAAACAACACAGAATATGGGAACTCTCAATGTAGATTATGGAACTTTTGGATGACAAAATATGTTTTAATTAAATACAAAAGCCTAAGCTATTAGGTAGAGAGGTCCAACTGGATATAAAAGTCCACACCAGACCAACGTTAGACTCTCTAACATTTACACTCCCTCTCATGTCCAGGCCTAACAGAGAGGAGAAGCAAAGACAAACGGATCTCACATGTTAGTCCAAGAATAATGAAAACAATCAATCAAAATCTTAAACTACTAGGTTGAGAGGCCCAACTAGTATATAAATCCATAACAATAGCAAAACAAAATAAAATTATCAAGCCGATGCATAAAAAATGCATGATTTGGATGGATGACCACAACAATATTCTTCAGGAAAATGTTTGCTTGAAATGTCAACTAGTCAGACAAAATGGCTTCTGATAGCTAAATAAACACAACAATTATTGCCACATCAATGAGTGCTTCAAGGCTTCAACAATGCAATTATGCAAATTACTTAGAAGTTCTCTTACAAATTCGGAAGGAAAAAGACCAGTTGTAGCAATAATGCAAATTACTTAGAACTTCTCTTATTTCCATGCAGAGCAGCACATTTTTTTTCTTAAGCAGGAAATAAATAATTTTGCCAAAAAGACCAGTTGTAGCAAACATGCCATCAAAGAACATTGCCAAACTATAGCAGTGCTTTAATAACATCTCCTTCCCTTCCCAACTGCAGACAGTATTCAAACATTTTTAGCTGCAATGCTGATATTCAATTTTGAAATTTAATTCTGTAGCTTTTGGACATATAGGCCCAGTTTGAAAACCATTTTCCCCTCCCCTCCCCTTCCCTTCACTTCTCCCAAAAAACATCAACTTCAAAACATTCTTAACTTTTTTCACTTTTTATATCACATCAACACTTTCTTATTACTTTTTAAATAAAAAAGTCACTACAATACAAATTTTTTCTATTTTTCCATATAAATTATATCAACTTTATATCACATCAATTTTAATTTTCAATCATTCAAAAAAAAAACCCAAGGGGAGGAGAGGGCAAGGGGGTTTTCAAACGGGGCAATAAAAACCAAATCAGGTACTGTAGGCAGCAAGTTTCAAGATGTTCATGTGAGATAAAGAAAAATCGGCAAAGATTTTCAATTGTAAAGAGAGAATTTAAAAAGAAACCATTATCCGCACCTCTTCAAACTTTTCAAAGTTCTGAGTATCTAACTCATCCATGACCTCTGGTATGAAAGCAGCTTCCATCTGATATAATCTATCCCATTGTAATCCTTTAAACCAAGGATGTGCCTAACATTAGCAGACAGGTCTCAGTTATACTTATAGAAAATAAATGACCCATGTAGACAACAAATCAAAAGAAAGAACAGTCTAAAACACCCTACTTTTATTTCATAAGCTCCTTTTGTCCCAAGCCTCCGCTCAACATTGCAGAGGAGCCTACAAATGAGATCTTTAGCCTCACCGGATAGCTTAGCTTCTTCAGGGAATTTCAAATGGGTTCTCCAGTTTACGATCTGCATTACATGAACTGACCATTTGTTTGATAAGAATATACAAATCATATGTTAGCAGTCATCTCTTTATTTACCAAACCAATAGGCAACATTCATGTCCACACTACAGGAAAAGCAATGACAATATCCTTGAAAATAGCTTAGATGGGGACATGAATGTAAGATTGGCTAATCAAACATATTATTGTTGTTAAAAGGTCTGACTATCGGAGACATGAAAACAATATTTTTAACACGGCAGTTTCCCACTTTCTCAAACTGTACGTTCCAGAACTGAATTACTAAAGTTATGAAAGGGAGAAAACATCATTTCCAGTTTAAAGAAAACATTCTTTAAATTCTAAATATGATGAAGTAGTCAAAATTATATTAGATATATGTCCCATTGCCAGAAATATAACTGGAATTTTAGGTTGAACGTTAGGTTTAGGTTTAGGTTTAGGTTTTGGTTTTGTTTTTGGCTTTGGCTTTGGCTTTGGTTTGAAAAAACAAATTTTAACAGAGAAACAGAGGGATATTTTTGTAAAAGGAATAGAGCAAGCCAATAACATACCTTGTGTCAATCTATATTTGTCAAGATTCTTCGATATCCATATCATATCATAGTTTTGTCCCTTATCCATGTTCGTGATTCATAAGGGATGTCATGTTCTATTGGACCAGAAGAAAGCAATTTGAAAGGGGAAAACATTCAAGTTGAAATTCTCTTCTGAAGCAATAAAATCAATTTAAAGCAGTATTCCACGTAAGGGAAAATTTGTTATTCTAATTTACTAAGTTTTTCTTCCAAGATATCATCAGTGCAAAACTAATAATATTCTTTAGTCACGGCAAAGCTGGCATATCTTATATAAACAAATTTAGTATGTATCTAGGTGGCACAATGATATTCATCATGCTGAAACTTGGAACTTAATATTATTTTTTAAAAAAAAAAAAAAAGTGGTCTAGCTGCTTTTGGTTTTGTTGAGTAAAAGAGCGTGATTGCGAATAGGAAAATCATTCATCAGAATATAATTAATTAATTGAAAATATCAGCAGGATTAGGTTATTCTAAACTGATTGATTGTTTAACTTCTCATGAGTTTTAGTTCACATTCTTAAGAATTTCAGACCAGTGTTTTAGAAGGTTCTTATATGAGTCACTATATGTATTACATATATTATAACTCTTTACATTTAGTTCACAAGCTTTTCTTCTTCATTTAGCAAAAGAAATTTTCGTTAAGTACCATAAGTAGTCCATCTGTAGAAATTCATTTTATTAAATTTTTTATGCTTTTTAGGTCCTTCCAGAGCGTGTGTAAAGTTGAGATATCCTTAAAACAACTTTCCAGGAGAAATTACTCTAATACTAATTCCAAGAATGCATGACAAACATAGGTGCCTCCCAGTGCACATTCCTGCCCAAATCACCTGACAGGGACACGTCTAGCCAAGTTGACTCTATGTATTTTAATAACCCAAGTATCCTTGATACCATTGATCTCCCTAATTACACACAAGACCAGGAAGCACCTCCGCTGGTGGACATATGGATCTATATCGTGAATTACAAAAAGAATAAAAAAAATGATAATATGCCCACGCTTCCATCTTATGGGGCTGCCACATGATGCTTTTAAAAATGCCAGTACTGAATTTAGCGATGGTGCAAAGCCAAAAACAAAATGCAAGTCGCATTTCGCATTTTGCATACATACAAAAATAACGTGTTCTTTTCAAAATGCCAACAGGCGATCAAAACAGAAAAGGTCATCTAATCATCAAAATTAAAGAAGCTCACTGCAGCTTTAGCATGAGATTACAACACAAATGATAAATATCCATTAAGAAACCATGTTTTGCTATTTTATTTATTTTTTTTAAAATAAAATAAAAAAAATAAAAAATAAAAAAATAAAAAAAAAATAAAAAAAATAAAAAAACCCTCTTCACTAATCTGTATGTCACATGATGTTCAGAAAACGGTATATCAGGATCAAGTTAACATCACAATTACCTTTCTGCATGTTGACATTGGTTCTTCAGAATAGAAAGGTGGATACCCCACAAGCATTTCATACATGATTGCTCCAAGAGACCACCTGGTACAAATATCTGGTTACCAAATAAAAACAAATTACTTGTCTAGATTATGTGACGTGTACTAAAGAATCAACTAACCAGTCACACTCCATTCCATATCCTTTCTTCAGTAGTACTTCTGGGGCAATGTAGTCTGGTGTTCCCACGGTAGAATAAGCCTGGATGGCATATGGCAGATCAATTTATATGAAAACATTCACAGTGAACACTTAGAAAACAAAAAAGCATCCAGTGTGGTGAAATATGTACTATGGCCTTCAAAAGTTTAAATCTAGAATTTGAAGTTGAGCACTAGGACAGCAAAGCATGCCCATTTTTCTATAACAGTTACGAAATAAATTTGGAGCATTTGCTATGTCAGATTTTTTAGGGGACGTTTGTGTGAGTGTTTATACATCCCTGGACTCCTCGATATCAACCAGTACATGGCCACAAATTAGTAGTTAAAAGAAAAGCAAAAATATAGATGAATACAAAGCTCAAAGCCGATTCTTTGGTGAGTATCTGGTGGTCATACTGGGATTCATGGGTTCGTCTGACAAAGCCAATTCCATGAGTTCACTACTCAACATTCATATGTAATGCACTCCTCATTCAAACATAAACCAAACAAACCCATGCTACTTTGTGTGCATATTAATTCTTTTTACAGCTTGAACTGAAGTTTCGGAGCATCCTCCCTTCTTTCAGCTATCTGAGCTTTCATCTTTTCTTTTCCCCCTTTCTTTATGATAAGTGTTAGGGGTGTGATATGTTCATATTCTAGAATCATGATGAGGTGTTCTTAGAGAGTTGTCCTAGTGACTATCAGACAAGCCGAAAACAGGAGACTCCTCTAGTCTTTGGGATTAGGAGGATAATCAGATCATGTCTCTCATGCCCAGCAGTATTGAACCCAATATTAGTACTCCTTTATTGCATCTTCAACCCACAAAAGCCATTGGATAGCACTTGGAGCATATTCAAAAGCCATTTAGGAGCATTTTGGTCCACAATATTTCTGTCTCACCCAAGGCAACCATATACTGGTAGAATATTATGCTTCAAGTCATGGGTGTCATTGAATACAGAAAATGTATCAGCCACTTACATCTGACCTTGCCTGAATGGAAAAATGTCAAGATACGGATGTTGTTCGTTTCTACTCAGTCTGAAGTCCAAATTTGAGCCAGCTCATGAGCAGATTTTACGTAGTTCTAAGCTTTCTTCTCTTTATGAATTCTATTCTCGACTTAAGCGTACCACTCCTTTGGTAATGACACCAGTATTCACACTGAGCGCTTCACTCTTGTTGCATCCCGTGAAGCATCTAGTGGTAACCATGGAGGGCACAATCGTAGAGGTGGCCGTAATTCCCGTGGTGGTAGGGATTCTTGCAGAGGTGGTTGTACTAAGGTCGTAATTCATGAAAGTGTTCTCATTGTGGCAGCAATAATCATTCAGTGGACTATTGTTGGGACATCCATGGCCGCTCATCTGGGTCTGCCAATCAGGTTTCTTCTCAGGAGGATCTCACTCTAATATGTGGGCCATCTCTTACCCCTTCTTTCTTTAGCTGTTGACTCTGAAATGGTATCCATTTTGAGAGATAAGTATGCTTAGGCCCATAAAAGGGTCTCTACTACTTCCACTCCTACTCTTGCTCAGTCAGGTATTGCATTTCACTGTCTCTTATCCTCAACTTGCAACCCATGGGTTATCGATTCTAGTGCAACAAAACATATGACTAGTGCATTTACTCACTTGTCACTTGACTAATGGTTCTTTAGCTCCAGTTAAAGGCTCTGGAACCATCCATCATGATACTAAGTTTGAATTATCATTGTCTTACATGTCCTTTGTTTTCCTTTTAATTTATTGCAATCAATAAGATCACTAAAGACCTTCAATGTTCTATAAGTTTTTACCCTTATGAATCTTTCAAGATTTCAAGATGAAGCGGATGATATAAGGCATGAAGTTGGTGGCCTCTATTATCTGGACATCACACCCACCTCTCCACGTGTACTTCAGTTCACCTTATCTCCCTTTCAATGGCATTGTCGTCTTGGACATCCTTCTTTTTCTATTTTAAAGTGTCAACTTGTTGGTCTTAATAATGTGTCTTCTTTTCAATGTGAAACGTGTCAATTTAGTAAGCATAGACGGGCGTCCTTTCCATATCATCCTGTTAGTAGTGTCTCTGACGCAGCAAGAATAACAAAAGAATATAAAATAAAAATAAATCTACGTTAATTTAGAGTTTCACCAAATTAACGAAGATGATAGAACAAATCAGCGTCTCACTGGCCTTGGCAGCATTGAGCACTTTTGACGCAGCAGGAATTCAAAACAAACAGAAAATTAAAATTAATCTACGTTAATTCAGAGTCTCACCAAATTAACGAAGATGAAAGAACAAACCAGCGTCTCACTGGCCTTGGCAGCGTCTCACCACCAAGAAAGAAGAGAGGAGTCATACCTCATAGGAACAAACTGTTTTCTTAATTCATCATAATCTGTCTATTACAACAGAACAATATGCTTAAATAGGCTCGTAGACTAAACCCTAACCCTAATATGACTAACTTTGGGCCAAGGGCCAAGCCCATTATTAAATAACAAATAACCTAAGCTAATGTGACTCCCTTTTTGGGTTAAACTCATTATTGAATTACAAATAACTTAAAACTTTGGGCCAACCCATAATTAAATTCAAATAAAACTAATAATTTAAATAAACTAAAATGACAAATTTATTCTTGTTTCAATCTGCGTCAGTCTCTAGTCGTTTGAGTTAGTACACTCTGATGTCTGGGGTCCTCTCAGTACTGAATCAAATAAAAACCGAACTATTTTGCAACATGTGTGGATGATTAATCCTATATGACTTGGCTATTTCTGATGAAAAATCGCTCCAAGTTGTTCTCCTACTTCATCTTTTTCGAAAGAAATTAAAACTCAATATGGTTTTAAAAATTCATATTTTAAGGTCTAACAATGGCAAAGAATAACTCATGTTTTCACTACTTATCTCACTGCTAAAGGCAATATACATCAAACCTCCTGTGTTCACACTACACAATAGAATGGCATTGCCTAACAAAAGATTCTTCATTTGTTGGATGTTGTTCGAGCCCTTTTGATTCATAGGCATGTCCCAAACGTTTTTGGCCACTACATGCTACCTCATCAATTGGATGCCCTCCTTTAGTTTGGATTGAGCATCTCCTTACTCCATCTTGTTCCCTTCCTCTACACCTTTTCCTTTACCCCCTAGATTTTTTGGTTGTATGTATTATATTCATAATTTTAAACCAGCTTTTGACAACTCAATCCTTGGGCCACCAAATGTGTTATTCTTGGTAACTCACGAACTCAAAAAGGTTATTGGTTACAGTCCAGTTTGGCAATGGTACTTTGCCAGTGCTGATGTCACCTTGTTTAGTCTCACCGATACGTTTCCACTCCCAATTATCCTAAGTATTAGTTTGAGTCACCTACGTCATTCCTCTCCCCTTAGGAGTCCATGTTCCTCACCAGCTCCTATACAGTCTACCAAGATTGTTTCTTCACCATCTGCCGTTCCTCTACAAGTATATTCCCATT
This sequence comes from Alnus glutinosa, assembly GCF_958979055.1. Classification (NCBI taxonomy): domain Eukaryota; kingdom Viridiplantae; phylum Streptophyta; class Magnoliopsida; order Fagales; family Betulaceae; genus Alnus; species Alnus glutinosa. Next base: position 19,973,480 of record NC_084890.1, on the reverse strand, counting down.
GCTTGCAGCCACCAGGTCCTATGCCTCTATTGTCCTCTGCAATGCCTTCAAATCCAGTCCCACCAATTGAGTCAGATTCATTGTCTAATGCTCTCGCGAAAGGTATTCCATCCTGCGTCACTCATCGTCCCATTAGTAATTTTGTTTCATATGACTCTCTCCCTCCCTCTCTCTCTCTTTCTTGACAGTTACATATGCTCTATCTGACTCGGGTTGGAGGAAAGCAATGGAATTAGAGATGCAGGCTCTACATCAAAATGAAACTTGGGAATTGTGCCTCTACCGCCTGATAAACAAAAGGTTGGCTGCAAATGGGTCTGTACTATGAAATTTAACCCTGATGGGTCTATGGACCGATTAAAAGCCCCGTTGCTAAAGGCTATACTCAAACTTACGGGATTGATTATGATGAGACATTCTCTCTTCTTGCTAAAATCACTTATATTTGTGTATTACTGTCTCTTGTTGTTAATCTTGATTGACCCTTGTTTCAACTTGGCGTAAAGAATGTATTCCTCCATGTTGATTTGCTTGAAGAAGTTTATATGGAACAACCACCTGGGTTTGTTGCTTAAAGGAAGTATGAGAATAGTGTATGCAAGTTGAAGAAAGCATTGTATGATCTAAAACAATCATTGAGAGCATGTTTTAGCAAATTCTTGGAGGTTTTAATTCAATTCAGTCTTCATCGATGTCAGATAAATAATTCAATATTTCATTTACATGTTGATAAGGGATATATTCTACTTGTGGTTTATGTGGATAATATTGTGATTACTAAGAATGATAATGGAGGAATCGATAGGTTTAAACAGTTTTTGCATTAATAATTTCATACTAAAGATCAAGTCAAACTTCGGTATTTTCTAGGGAATTAAGGTAGCTATGTAACACTCTGATTCCATATTGGAAATGTGACATCCCACATCGCCTGGGAATGAGGATGTGCTTATATGTATAAATGCACCCTATATGACACAACGCGTTTTAAAGCCGTAATGGCAATGAACCTATCAGAACTCCGCAGTTAAGCGAGTCGCTGCGAGAGCAATCCCAAGATGGGTGATCTCCTGGGAAGTCTGGTATGGGGAGCCAAAAGCGGACAATATTGTGTCATTGGGGGTGGATCGTTACAAATGGTATCAGAGCCATTGCCCAGCCTGAGATGGTGGGAGCGTGCACAAGCCCAAGGGGGTTGCCGGCGGGCACTCGCTGGGATGCCAAGAATGGGGTGATCCCATGAGGGTCGCCAGCGAGGACGCTGGGTCCCAAGGGGGGGTGATTGTGACATCCCACATCGCCTGGGAATGAGGATGTGCTTATATGTATAAATGCACCCTATATGACACAACGCGTTTTAAAGCCGTGATGGCAATGAACCTATCAGAAATCCGCAGTTAAGCGAGTCGCTGCGAGAGCAATCCCAAGATGGGTGACCTCCTGGGAAGTCTGGTATGGCAATCCCAAGATGGGTGACCTCCTGGGAAGTCTGGTATGGGGAGCCAAAAGCGGACAATATTGTGTCATTGGGGGTGGGTCGTTACAAATGGTATCAGAGCCATTGCCCAGCCTGAGATGGTGGGAGCGTGCACAAGCCCAAGGGGGTTGCCGGCGGGCACTCGCTGGGATGCCAAGAATGGGGTGATCCCATGAGGGTCGCCAGCGAGGACGCTGGGTCCCAAGGGGGGGTGATTGTGACATCCCACATCGCCTGGGAATGAGGATGTGCTTACATGTATAAATGCACCCTATATGACACAACGCGTTTTAAAGCCGTGATGGCAATGAACCTATCAGAACTCCGCAGTTAAGCGAGTCGCTGCGAGAGCAATCCCAAGATGGGTGACCTCCTGGGAAGTCTGGTATGGGGAGCCAAAAGCGGACAATATTGTGTCATTGGGGGTGGGTCGTTACAGGAAAGATGAGTAGTCCACATAAAGTGTGGGTGGTTTATAAGAGAGGCTGATGGATGCTAAGCCTCACATTGCTTACTTACTAAATGAAACTATGCTTTATAAGTGAATCTAAGAAAACTCCAAATTGACTAGTCTTTTTGGGGTGATAGCATAAAAGTGGCTACGCTTTTTCCTAGATCGTTATAAATGGTATCACGATAGCCACCTAGTGACATCAAGTACTACTGGAGCACTACATGACATGGCCCTAACCACGTCAAAGGTTTAATGGGGCGAGTTTGTAACACCTCAATTCCACATTGGGAAGATTAGGACAGCTCACATAGAGTGGGTAGTTCATAAAGATAGTCATGAGTGATAAGTCCCACATTGCTTAATTACTACGTGAAACTAGGCTTTATAAGTGATTCTAAGAAAGTTCCAAATTACTTAGTTTGAGGTACTAGCATAGATGTGGCTAGCACTTTTTCTTAGGTCATTACAAACTAGATCTCAGATCGGGATCAACCTATCTCAAATGACGTATCTACTGATTTACTCAATGAAACAGGACTTTTGGGTGCTAGTCCTGTTGATGTTCCTATGAACCCAAATCAGACACACTTGAAGGATGAAGAGAGTTATTTGAAGAACTTGGTAGATACCACCGACTAGTTGGAAAGAAATGTAATCTTTTCTTATTAGTTAAGCTAGAGACTAATAAGGAGTAAATCTCCATTTATTTTGTAGTCTAGTCTAATAAGGAATAGATATTCCAAATAAAGTTATAGGCTATTCATGAGTATTCTTTCTCATTAGGTTCTAAGTTAATGACAGCTACACCTAGCCTTGTAATATGTAGCTATTATTCCTGTAGGGTTTTTGCATGATGTAAATGACGGCTAGACCTAATGGTTATGTTTTATGACATAGCCGTCTCTTATTAAAGCATAATCCTTATGAATAAAATATTATGCTGAATTATTATCAAACCTAGAAGTTTTTTGGTGTCTTGAAGGTCACGGCTCCCTCGAAGTAGCTCATATCCCTTTTCCATTGTTCTTCTACTATTTGATTACATCAAGTGGTATCAGAGCTATGGTTCCTCTTGTTAACAAGCAATTATTAATCATAGAGGTTGGTTGATTGTTTTCTACTGCAATCACTGATCCGCACCATCACCATGTCTTTTCAAATCTTTTTGGGTGCAAAGCAACAAGCAACGCTAGGAAAGATGTGATTAGATTTCCTAGTGTGGAAAGATAAATCTAGCAAACAGATGGAGGAGCACATGAGAAGAACTAAAAGTTTTTCTCCACCATGCACCTCTTCAGCAAGCCAATCCCCGCCTATAACACCTACCCCACCAACGCCACCCTCAGTCGTAGATCCGTGCTGTTCAATCCACCAACAGCCACCGTCATCCCAGATGCACCGGCCACCACATATCCGCCATTCGTTTCATACTCACCGTAAAACACCGCATCAAGCAGCCGCTATGTTTTTCTTGTCAACCCTGAGTAGCCCACCCCAACTGCACATCCAGAAATCACCAAACCTGGGCTTCTAGATGCCCCGTCAACCACCACGCCGCTGAAAGCTTCTCACTGTCAAGTCTTCCGCCGTCGCTAGCCACCCCACATGAAATAGTTACTACATCACAACCCAGCCGTCACACTCTCAGAAATAAAAGAAAGAAGAGACGTGTTTTTGCTTGGTTCAGGAAAAAAAAAGCGGGGGGAAGAAGAAGTTGGTCAAAGACTTAAAAGAGAAATTGCATATCATGCTGTTGATTGAAGCCGACAAAGCCTTGGTTTGCTTTTTACTTTTTGTTATTTTCATAATTGTTAAGTGATAATTTTAGAAGGGTTTTAAGGGGATTTCAAGAGTAGTTTTTAGAATTTTTCCTTGGGGACAAGAAAATTGTTAGGGGAAGGGAATGATGTAATCTTTTCTTATTAGTTAAGTTAGAAACTAACAAGGAGTAAATCTCCATTTATTTTGTAGTCTAGTCTAGTCTAATAAGGTATAGATATTCCAAATAAGGTTATAGGCAATTCGTGAGTATTCTTTCTCATTAGAGTCTAAGTCAATGACAGCTAAACCTAGCCTTATAACATGTAGCTATTATTCCTCTAGGATTTCTGCATGATGTAAATGACGGCTAGACCTAATGGTTATGCCTTATGACCTAGCCGTCTCTTATTTAGGCATAATCCTAATGATTAAAATATCATGCTGAATTATTATCAAACCTATAACTTTTTTAGAGTCTTGAAGGTCACGGCTCCCTCGAAGTAACCCATATTCCTTTTCTTTTTTCTTTGCATCAGAAAGTTGAACTATCTTACCATCACCAAACCAGATATTTGATATGCAATTAGCGTTATGAGCCAGTTTTTGGAAGCACCTAGAATCATTCATTTGGATGCTATCATTCGTATTGTTTGATATTTGAAGAAAAGCCCCTGGTCTCAGTATATTGTATATGAAAAATGGACATCTCCAAGTGGAACGTTTTACTGATGCAGATTGAGTATGATCTCCCTCAGATAAAAGATCCACTACAAGGTATTGTACATTCTTGAGAGGAAATCTGGTCGCATGGAAAAGTAAGAAACAAATTGTGGTTGTCCAATCGAGTGCAGGGTTATAACAAAGGCTCATATTGTTAGTGAACTAACACGGTTACAACATTTCCTTCAAGAGATCAGTTTTGCAACTCCTATTCATATCCTTTATTTTGTGATAATGAAGTTGCCTTGCACATTGCTTCTAATCCTATGTTCTATGAAAGAACCACACATATTGAGGTTGACAGTCATTTCATCCCGAACAAGATACTAAGTGGAGACATATCTACACCGTTTGTGAAGTCTGGCGATCAACTTGCTAATATGTTTACAAAGTCCTCATGACGTAGCCACTTAGAATTTGTATGTTCCAAGTTGAGCTTATACAACATATACGCTCCAACTTGAGAGGGAGTGTTAGAATAGTACGATGTGTACATATTCTAGAAGGGGTGTGATGTGTCCATATTCTAGAATCATGATGAGGTATCCATAGTGAGTTGTTCTATCCAAAATATTGAACAAATCCTTCTATAAATAGATATGAATGTGTAATAGAGGGCAATGATAATGAAGCCCATTTTCAAATAAACTATGTAAAAATAAGCAAACTATTGGAGCACATTTTCACAACCCTCTTTGATGAAGTTACGTCACAGAAAAGAAGAAATTACAAATGAAAAATTCCATAGTCCGCAATCAAGGGTTTGTATATTTATTAATTAAAAAAGGAGCTTGGAACAGATTTTTTTTTTAAAATAAATAAATAATAAAAAATAAAAACTCGTAGAAGAAAAGGCAAGCGTGAAATCACATAAGGAAATATTTCAAGGATGCACATATACACTACACCAACATTTAAGCACAAAGACTAGACTATAGGTACCCAAACAAACCTAGATAAAAGATTAGGATGGCAATTGACTTGTATCTAGAAATTGATGGGTTAAATTTGAAGTTAAAGGTTTTGAAAGTCATCAAATAAGTATAATGACAATAAGAATGTGTTATAAATAAATTTGGTTAACATAAGAAGTTATGGAGTGCTCTCTTTACCCACTTTGATTTGTCTTGGGTTATGCCTAGAAGTGTTATCGACATGTTTGCTTGTTGGTGGACGTTTGGAAGGCCGAGGAATGCTGGGATTTGGAAGATGGTGCCGATTTGTCTTTTTTGGTATTTATGGAAGGAAAGAAATAATAGGTATTTTGAGGATTTGGAGAGGTCCTTGTAAGATATTTTAACTTCGTTTTTTCATACTTTGTATCTTTGGACAGTGGCTTTTGTGTCCCTACTGTCGCTTATTTTTGTCCATTTCTTGTTCTTTTTTCTCTTTCTAGTTAGGGGTGCCTTACGCTTTTAATAAGACTGATTATTACTTACAAAAGAAAAATGGTTAATAATTATTCAGCATATAAATCATCGGCAAAAAACAATTGTGCTATAAGGCTATACACTTAAAAAAATAAAATCTAAATTACAAAGTGTCTAATAAAAATAATATTTATGCGTACAATATTTCTATGCTTTTTTTCTAAAAGTTTTTCTCAAATTTAAAATATGACATCGAAAAAAAATACATATATGTTCTGCATAAAATATTGCCATGAAGAATTAGCAATAATAATGTTGACAAGGAATTTGTCACTCAAAAATGTAAATATTAATTTTTCCAATCTTAAAAATTTATATGTTGGTAGATTTCTTATCAAGTTTCAACCAATATAAAACTAAATCATCATTTAATCCTGTTACTTGAAATTCCACCAAAATTTTCATTACATAAATGTGGACGAAAGAGACAAGCTACGGACAAATTTTCAAAATTAATTGTAGAACAAAACTATAATATTGAATTTATTTCAAAATTAATAAATGCTCTACGGCCAAACTCATTATCAATAAACAAATTTTTCAAACAGTTGAGGTCCAGTGGTTTTGACTGGAAATCATAATTAAGATGTATACCACTAACATCGAATCCTCAAAAAAATTTCTATATATTTTTTCTTAACCAAATTTGGTTTCTTTAATTAAGTTTACATTGAAGTTCTTTTGGAAGAATAGAAACATTTACATTTAAAATATGTTACATGTTATGTTATAACATATAACATAAAACACACACACAAACATCGAATCCTCAAAAAAATTTCTATATATTTTTTCTTAATCAAATTTGGTTTCTTGAATTAAGTTTACATTGAAGTTCTTTTGGAAGAATAGAAACATTTACATTTAAAATATGTTACATGTTATGTTATAACATATAACATAAAACACACACACACACACATATGTTTGTGTGTTTGAGTTTAAATAACATATACACACACATATATGTTTGTGTGTGTGAGTTTAATGGTGCGTTTGGTTCGTAGTGATATTCAATATTCGAACCGGGTTTTTATTCAAAAACCCATACCCGGATCCAAGTTGAATAAAACCCATGGGTCACTTGAATAAAGTTTGAATAGTTTGAATAAACCCATCATATATTTTTTTTAATTATTTTTTACTATACCAATCATTATACACAACTTTTCATACAATCCAATCATTTCCAATCATTTTATACTATTATAAAACACTTTTTTAAAACCCATCATATATTTTTTATTATTATTTTTTACCATACCAATCATTATACACAACTTTTCATACAATCCAATCATTTCCAATCACTTTATACTATTATAAAACACTTTTTTCCAATCTTCCAAATTCAACACCCAAACACATATTCAAAAGAATCTAAATTATATTCAACATCCAAACACATTTTCATTGCCTTGAAATCCGTGATCAGATTCTGAATATTATTCATATTCGAAATATTCGATACCCAAACGCACCATAAATAACATATATATCACACACACAAACATATATGTGTGTATGTATATATCACACACACACACACACATGTTTGTGTGTATGAGTTTAAATAACATATATGTCACACACACAAACATATATGTGTGTATGTATATATCACACACACACATGTTTGTGTGTGTGAGTTTAAATAACACACACACACGTTTGTGTGTGAGTTTAAATAACGTGTGTATGTATATATCACACACACACACATGTTTGTGTGTGTGTATGTGTGAGTTTAAATAACATATATGTGTATGTGTGTAATATATGCGTATGTATGTATCTCTCTCTCTCTCTCTCTCTCTCACACACACACACACATGTTTGTGTATGTGAGTTAAATAATATATATGTGTGTGTGTATATATATATGCGCTAACGAATCAAATTTATACGAGTTTGACTCATTTAATATTTGAGTAGATTAATTGTTCAAGATCAACATATTTATTAAACAAACCGAACTTGAATCAAGCTTTACAAGCCGAGCTCAAGCTATTCATGAACAGTTCAGTTCATTTAATGCTCTAGCTGCAAGAGACAAAGGTCATCTGGCAACCAGGCCAAAGTTGGCTGGCTACCATTGAGGTCAGCGGAAACCAACAAAACCACCACCGACCAAATGGAGGTAACAAGAAGTGGAAAGGGCACTGATGGCAATTGGAGTACTGTAAGGGGCACAAATGGTTGGATGAAGGCGGTTGTGGGAGTGAAAGGCATTAGCCTCTTCCAGGAAATTACTTACGCTTCTCAAAAGTGCAAGTCATTTTGCAGAATTTAAATTCTAATCAAATTCCCACTCCAGGAAAGGCTTGACATTTGGGATTTCAGAAATGCCATCTTAAACTGGAATTCTAATCATATTCCCTCATCCAAATATAGCCTCAGTGATTCCAATAATGTAATCTTTTTAATTTTTTTTTTCTTTCCAGAGTTTGATTGAAAATTTTAAGTGGCATAATTTAATATGCCATCAGAAAATGCAATGAGCAGAATTTAAATTATTTTCCATAAAGAAGTTTTTCACCATTATGGACAATCACTCTATGTCGTCACTTAATTTAAAGAGCCTGCAAAAACAGTTAAACTATGCTGTGTAACAGCATTGAAAAGCAAGTATTGGCACTACAGGCACTTTCAACAACTTGACAACCAATTATCTACAGTTTCTCTTTTTTGCCTTAACATATGTTTGACAAGCAACAGAATATAAAAATTCCCAACCAGGGACGACACTGGTGACTTTGCCCTACAAATGATGTATAATTTTCAAGAATGGTAGAGAGCATACCAACATTCGCCTGTTCTTTTGCCAGTGCAATAACTGTTCCTGTTGTGTCCGTCTTGGTGCAGAATGCAGACTAGAGTGCTTGCCACTCTCCCCTGAAGATTTGAAATCCTTTTCCACTCCATGGTCATTCTCACTAAGATTTGGAAAACTACTACACTCCAAGGGCTTACACAAGCCAAAATCTGAAAGCTTTAAATGCCCATTACGATCAAGCAGTAGATTGTCAGGCTTTATGTCCCTATCATGGAAATGAAAATCCGCACTTTCATGGTAGTTTAAGTAAACTTATCATATATATGATGTATACAGTTGACCCAAAAGAAAAAGTAGCAAATAAAATAATAAACTGGGTACAACATACTCAACATGCAGGCCTCAAGGATCCTTGAGGTTTCTTTCAATCAAGCATTTTCTAAATTGAAATCTCATCAAATGGTTATAAACAGATAGGATTGCTCTTCTTTACCATTCTTTCTAGAAAGAAGACGCTAGATAAGACTATTGTCAAGTTATCAGAAGTAACTTGTTGGGGAATGCTGTGATAGTCAAAGCTCTACTACCAATATCTGTTTAGGATTTGAACTAGTGAAAGCACACCACATAAACAAGACAGTAAAAACATTCACATAAGACAGTAAAATTTAACGTGGTTTGGCCAACTCCATACCTATATCTATGGGCAATGCTAATTGAAATGCACTATCAATAAACAAAATTAAAAACACTCGCAAACATTCAGAAACCTCACAAACACAGATTACTCTCATAATCCCTTACAAACACAAACCAGCTCAAACCCATTATACCCAACTCACACACACGAGTATCTTCCAATAATCCACCAAACTAGCTCAAAGAAGAAACTCATTCCATGTTCTTCTAAAAGCCTTCTTAAAATCACATAATTCCCTCACATGGAAAGACTACTTTGAGCTTAAACCATCAATTCTTAGAAACAATACTTATTACTAGGTTCCAATTCCTATTCCTTGACAAAGAATACAAAATTACTTTCGACAAAGAAAACACTTTACTTTCCCACCAAAAAAAATCAAATTAGTAGCCAAGTCAATACAGGAATTTAAAGTAATATGCAACAGAGAATGTACACAACAATATATCTATTTAGAAAATAATGTCGACGGCCTCTTCTCTTGTTTATTTCTTGTGTACCTAGGGGCGCCTTACGCTTTTAATGAAATTTTGAGTACTTATAAAAAACAAATAAATAAATAATGTCGACGGGCAAAAGCAAACTCGGAGCTATGGCAAATTGGGGCATGTCAATAGGTGAATACCACCACAAGATGTGCATTGCATGACGAAGATACTGTGATGATATCACTATCATAGTCTAGGCCTAACAAATGGGTAATATTATAGATCCAGTACAATGGCATAGATCAATGATATGACACCTGTGGATGTAGTTGTGCTTGTGAATAGACTCAATGGCCAGGACTGTCTCCCCAACATAAAACCTGGCCTCATCCTCAGTCAAGGTATCTTTGCGCATTAGTAATGTCATCATGTCGCCACCAGGAAGATATTCCATTATAAGATACAGAAACTTCTCATCTTGAAAAGAGCAGTAAAGGTTGACTATATAAGCACTATCAACTTCAGCAAGAAGATTTCTTTCAGCTTTAACATGTTCCACCTTCCAAAAGTAAAAGAAAATATAAGTATGAATAAATGAAGCTATTGATAATGTCTTTTTTTTTTTACAGAATAGTCAAATTAGGTCAAAATTGTTAAGCAATGTTCCTCTGAAATTCGCACTCAGCAAGGAGATACGAATTAAAATTTCCTTTTTTTAAGATATCTTTGATTCCGGCTAAGCGAGTATCTAGTAAGGAAAATGAAATCAGTCAGTTTGAAGCCCAGAAGGAAATTTGCATAATGGCATCAAGTGTATAGATCGTTAATCTTGTTTGGAAGTCCACAATTTCCAACCCAATTCTGCATTGTTTCTTGAATTCATGCTTGGGTTGGGCAATGTAAAATTCTATCCAAATTTTTTCAACCCAACTCAATTCACTTTACCTAGATCTGTTTGCAAGACCCAATTCACACAAAGAACCAAGGAGAGAATACTCGCTTTTTACAAAAGCCAATGGCCGCCGCTGAGTTGTGGTGTCGGACAGTCTACAAGAACAAGATCCCTCTTTATCCTCAAAATTAGATTAGATTACCGTAAGTCAGGGAGACCAGCCAGGCTTAGAAAAGTCAAGAAAAACAGTGTATATATTAGGTGTCAAAAATATGTTGCATACAGGTGTTCCAACAGAATACATTTATCTAGAAGAGTACGGCGAAAGAGAAGTTGAGACAAATAAAAAAGTCAATGCATGGAGCAATGACCTAGAATGGCTTTTAGTCCTGGTCGTCCTTGTGGCCCAAAAAAAAAAGGAAAAATTGAGAGAGAAATAACAAAAAAAAAAAAAAATACTATGATTTCTTTTGAGCAATAACCTAAAATGGCTCTTTAGTACTACTCAACCATCAAAACCACTCTCATCCAAACATGAATTCAAAAATGAATTTAGTTTTTGGATTATGAAATCAACTTTTAGAAAACTTTCCAAACATGTTTTTCGAATTCTGTTTATCTTTTCAAATTTAAACATAATTTCTATAGTTTTTGTTTTTTGTTTCGAAATTTTGAAAACAAGAAACAAACAAATGTAAAACGAATACAACTGAATAGGCTTTCAAACGAGCTCTCAAGATTTCATTCAGTAGGGTACTACTGGTTCAAACGCACCTGACCTCTGCGAAGCATCTCAGATTTCTTCAGCTTCTTCATTGCATACACATGGCCAGTAGCTTTCTCTCTGCAAAGTCTCACCTGTACATTCACAGAAAATAGGATGACATTATGTACACCATAATTAGATATTTAAAAAATGTTATAAACCCTATTTCTTAATACAGTTTTTGGCTTATCAAAAAAAAAAATAGAGTCAAAGATTAATAAAAGGTCGATTGGGATGAAAGAAACAAGTAAATAAACACATCAATATTAGAAGACAGAATAAGAAGAGGACCTCCCCAAATGCACCCCTTCCTATAAGGGTCAAAAGTTCAAAATCTTCAACACCCATCTTATGTCTTTGAAGACGCATATATTCTGTCTCCTTTTTCTCTAAATATTTCAGAATATTCATTTGCTCTTCCTTAGAAACATCAGCATCAGCAAGCTTCCTCTCCAACACCCAGCGTCTGTATTAGAAGAATTACTAAACTAAGTATCAAACGTGGAAAACTTGATGAGCCAATACGATAACAAGCATATAGCAAGTTTTATTGCATTCAGTAGAAGCAAAAAATTACAGGCAGGAAATGAAGTGATTGCGTCAATAGTAATCAACAAATACAAAATGGAATACAAAATAAAAGGGGAATTCACAATTTTATAGAAACCATGATTTTCAAAGCAATCATTTTGGGAGATATAATAATCCTGAAGAATGTCTGCAACCAAGTTAAATCACTACATGGAAAACCAAATGTCTGATATTTTAGATTTAATCGCATACCTCAGGCAGTTTGCAAAAGCTACAAAAGCTCTCTTCTTGATATGGAGCTTCACTAATTGTATGCACAAAGAATAATGTAGACATTTTATCAGGACATTCATGAGAACCGAAGTCCTATTAAAAAAAAAATTACCTACCTTTGAACACACATAACTTGGCCAGTCAATGGTAAATGGTAATTCACTTCAAAGCTCTATACAAATGATTTTTGTCTCATATATAGAAAGGATAGAATAGTTTCTAGCAAGAGATCTATGGAAAAAATTTAGTCAATTTGAAATAATTGAGAACTTTTGGCAAAAGGAAAAAAATTTAAATAAAATATATATATTAAGGCGAGATTACTAGACATTCAGACTGTAGTAGTACTTAATCAAACTGAAAATGTTAGAGATAAGTCATTAAGAGGACATAAACTTCTTGTCTTTGATAAGATGTGTTTACTAGGCATTATATAAGATGAAAATTTACTGTGATAATGTAGGCATGGAATTTCATTTGCTTTTTTCATTTCAAAGAAGAACATAAGAAAACAAGGTAATTTTCGTTGCTAATGAAACTCATTATGTGTCATTAAGAATAAAGGATATATCAAATTACATCTATATAGAAGATCTTTAGGGCCTATACATATGTGCATATTTCCAATAATTTTCACACCAATTCACTGGGTTGACTTTTAGTCTTTAAATTTAATTGGAATTAACCTCACTGTTAAAATGAAGACAATGTTCCAATTGATTCCAACTTTTCAAACGTCTCTAACCGGATGTAATAATTGTTCCTTATTGAGTACTACACTAGATTATACACTTCAACCGTAGATTGAGAGTTCAACTACAAGAAATATGGAATTGCTTCCTAAAGATTTATAATAGAATGCAAAACTTAAGAACCATAGCTGCGTCCAGTCATGCAAGAGTTTAGAATTTTATCACAAAGAAAACAAAATTGTTTTATTTATTCATAAGTGTCACCAAAGAAAACCAAATGAAAAAAAAAAAAAATGACCTAAGTCAGAGGACTAAGGCGCCAATAGAAAAAGCATTCCATGTCTACAAGGCCTTTTTTAAGCTACAAGGCCTGATTAGAAAGTAATGGAATAAGCTGTTGACGCCGAAGACATATACACATCTAAAGAATCAATTAAGGAAAAGAAAGACGCATGTTTAAGTCGATCAAAGAAGTCAAGCAACGCATGTCAGAGTTTACTACACAAGTTTCCAAAATTCCGTTTGTGTTGTTCTTCCCTTTATATCCAGGCCAAATCGCAAGATGCTCAACAGCTCAAGCCCCCCAATTAATAAGCCTTGGGCTCGAGGCTTTGGGCCCAATTGACACCTTAAGGCCTATTTACTAGAAATGCCAAAAAGCTTTTCTCTTTACAAATGCTCTACTAACCCGAGTATCGGAGGCTTTTGTTAATTAGCTCTTAGCAAGCACCATTCTGATAGCTGTTTTCTTGTCTTGCAATTGGCCCGTCGTCAAGTCATGCCGTGCGAAAACCCGCCTTCTGCTACACTTATATAAATATCGAAAAATGATTTCTACCGTCTCCCAGCACCCCCTTGAGATTAAATTTTTTTTTTTTTAATTAAAAAGTTATCCCTGATATCACATCATAGACAACTTTTTTGATTAAAATCAAATTTTTTACTTAAAAAAGGCCTGTTGGGAGACGGTAGACCGTTCCCTCCATATCAGGCCTTGTAGAATCAAGAAGCAAATGCAAGCCAAAAATGGTCAAAACTCCAATACGATGCCTCCACATCACAGAAAACACCACATCCCGACAATGTTTCAATAGCTAAAGGGATTGAACTGAGATTGAAAAATACTAAGGTAAAAACTATCACTTCTCATAGTTCATAGAAAAACTGCGTGCTCACAGTATCGGGACGTATAAGTGTTGGTAACCTTACCTCTCCTTCCTATCTTGCAAACACTTCATTTGGGATTTGTAGTGGTTCTCGATATACTGCTTCGCTGCCTCAGCCTTCTGTTTCGTTGCATTTGAAGGCGCCTCATCAATCACAGACTTACGCACATCCTTCACATTTTCCCTTCCATTCAATTGGGTAGGTCCAGTTTTCACTCTAGGTTGGAATTTCTGAAACCAACTCCTAGCAGAATCCATCTCTCTCTCTCACTCATTCACAACCTGGCATTCTTCTTCCGATTCCTCTAAATTATAAACTAAAAGAAAAGTCAAAACAAAAAACAAAATCATCAGAACAAGTCTCAAAGTCAAATTCCCCAGAACCAAGATGAATCAAGAGTAATAGAAAAACAGCAATAGCATTATCATTTAGACAAAAAAACATAAAGCCTCAATTTTTTAAAAAAATCAGCACCAATTTTAACCCTACAACACTCCAAATAGTAAAACAATTATAGTTAAGTCTGAAACTTGTATGATATTCACCAAGTCAGTTTCAAAGAAAACCTAAACAATATATTATTAGATGCATCAGACTTCACTCTCAACAAGCTTTCTAAATATTCTACCGTCAGCTTTGTTTGGTTAACGGGAAACTGTAGAATAACAAATAACACGAAAAATCAAAACCTCATCACTCATGCATAGAGTTAATACAAATACAAACACAAATACAAAAGCAATTAATTCAATTTCGAAAATGAAACTTCTGAATGATCAGGAAAAATAGAAATACCAGAAATTGCAGGGATCGCATGAAAAGGAATCGTAATTCATCGAATCCTCACATGCAAACTATAACTATAATCGTAATTAAAAGAGATCCCAAATTACGGAATACTCCATCGGATAATATAGATTATGAGGAAGTAGGCGAGGGTACTGTCGGTAAACGGAAATGCTAAATGGTGTTTGAGCATCGTGCAAGTCGCGATGACTTTGACATGGGAGTTGCCCTCGCATTAACGCTGAGGGCGGGCCTCCTAGCCGGTAATTGTCACCGGAATTGAATGCAAATGCCTATTGCCTGCAGGAGATAACCGGGAGCGGGAAGGTTTTGAACCGGCACGTGGCGGTTTAGCGACGGCGTCAAGTTTAGAAAACGTGTAATAAGCACGACTGAATGCTATTGGAAAACGTGTAAGCACGACTGAATGCTATTGGCACGCAGGACGGGCATAAAAGGCGCGGAACTGGGCCTTACGCGTTTTTTAGAATAACGTAATCTCCGCCGTACACGTGTAATGGACGTTGGTAAAAAAGCTCTTGGTTTGGGTTTGGGTTTGGGTTTGGGCCACTCTTCTACTGATCCGGCCATTCACGGCCCAATAGAGCATCTACCCTACACCACTCTCTGAGTCGGGAAAAATCACAGGACATAAAAGAGTTGCAGTTTCGGAAGTCTCAGCTGAGTTATTCTCACCTCCACTGAAGCGATCGACTTGCTTCTCCAAGAAGCCTCCAAGACAGAATGGTAATTGCTGGCCACTCTCTTACACCTTTGAAGAACTCTCCACCAGCCCCTGAAAATCTGTTCACAGTGGCAGTAGCTCCACATTCATCCCCACCGGACCTGCCAAAGTTCACTTCAGCAAACTTTTCATTGGCCGCAGCTAAACCAGATCATTCACGGCTGGAATCTTTACCTGTTTCCACTGATATTATGTCTCCTTTAGTTGCAAAGAGGGGTTATAAGGCAGCCAGAAATTCCAGGAGTATGATCAGCTGGTTCTGGTTGATGAGAGTTCCCAGGTAGAAGTTCAGGCAGGGTTCTGACCACTGCACCTTTTGAGGCGGCTGGCTCTGTCATGCCCCCTCTGGTCCCATGATTATCTTATCCTGGAACGGTAGAGGTTTGGCTAAGTACTCTACAGTTCGTAGTCTTAGGGCCATTATCAAGAAACACAATCCTAATATCCTTTTTTTTTACAGAAACAAAAACTGCTCATCATATAGCTAGCTCTATTTTGCGTCAACTGGGTTTCACTTTGTTAGTCCACCTCCCTTCAGCTCCAAAGGAGGTCTTCTACTTGCCTAGAAAAACAATGTTAAACTTGCTAGCTTTTATGTTTCTAATAATATCATCTATGTTTGGTACTCTTCTGATGCTCCAGTTGTGAAAGTTATGATTTCATTTGTTTATAGACCTCCTTACAAGAAATATTGCTTGAGTTTCTGGACAACCATGACAAGTTTTGGTTTTTCACATACCGATCCTTGGCTTTGCATTGGAGACTTTAATGTCATTACTTCTTCTGATGATAAACTAGGAGGAAGACCTTTTAACAATTCCTCTACCAATCTTTTATTAATGATTTTGGTATGATTGATTTGGGGTTCTTTGGTAATCCCTACACGTGGTCCAACCACCGGCAAGGGTTCGATTTGATTAAAGAAAGAATGGATAGGAGTATTGCTACCAGTTAGTGGATTGATCATTTCTTCCCATCCTACTCAGTTACCCACCTTCCGGCTCATAGTTCTGATCATAATCCACTTCTTTTAAACACATCCTTTCCCTCCCCCTCCCTCCCTCGACCTTTTAGGTTTGAGGAATTTTGGACTCGTGACCCCACTTATGGAATTGTTATTAATGAAGCTTGGTCCACTCCTATTAGAGGATCCCCCTCTTTCTGCTTAGCACAAAAGTTAAAGCTCACCAAGAAAGCTATTAGACACTGGAATAAGTACTATTTTGGAGATATTAAGACCAAGTTGAACTCCAATCTCCATTTCCTTGATGCTACTCAACAAGCCCCTCCCTCAAATTCAAATTTAGCTTTGGAACTTCATATTCAGTCTCTATTGGATGAGTATCTTCAACAGGAAGGATTTCTTTGGAAAAACAAATCCCGAGAGTTATGGCTTACTGCTTCTGATCTTAATACTAGGTTTTTTCATACAAGTACTCTAATTCATCGCCGAAGAAACTCTATTACTCTTATGCAATCTCCTCAATCGGGCTGGTTAAAGGATAGAGTAGAAATTGGTGCTTGTTTTGTCAACAACTTCAAAGAGCTCTTTACTACCACGAACCCATCACCTCATGCAAAATTACTGGACCTTTTTGAGTGTTCAGTTTCTAAGGATGATAACACTTTGTTCTGTTCTCCTCCCACTGAATCTGAGATTTATGATTCCCTAATCAGTCTAGGACAATCTAAAGCACCAGGCCCTGATGGTTTTACTGCTATGTTTTATGTGAAATACTGGGATTATATTAAGAGCACTGTTCTTCAAGCTATTAGGAATTTTTTTCAATACAACCAACTCCTCAGAGAACATAATCACACTTTTATTGCTCTAATTCCAAAAAGACTAGGCACTTCTTCGATTCATCATTACCGGTCTATTAGCTTATGCAATATTATTTATAAGATTATCTCTAAATTGCTTGCTAATAGGCTTAAGCCTCTCCTGTTTACTATTATATCTCCTTTTCAAACTGCTTTCGTTCAAGGTCGCCATATCTAGGATAATTCTATCTTGGCTCATGAAATGCTTCATTCTCTCAAATCAAAACGTGGTCGAGGGGGACTTATGGAAGTTAACATTGATATGGAAAAGGCTTTTGAAAAGATGGAATAGAGTTTCCTTTTATCTATCCTGCAAAAATTGGGGTTTCATGACAAATGGATAAATTGCATTCGTATCTGTATATCTACTTCATCTTTTTTGGTTTTATTGAATGGTAGTCATTTTGGCCATTTCAATCCTTCTCAAGGTTTGAGGCAAGGTGGTCATCTTTCTCCACTTCTCTTTATCATTGGAACTGAGGTCATCTCTCATTGGCTTCATCAGAGTCTTTGAGATTTCAAGATCTCTCACTTCTGTGCTCCTTTAAATCACCTTTTATTTGCAGATGATTGGTTATTTTCACAACTACAACTTCCAGTGAGGCTACTATTATTAAAAGCTGTTTGGATAAATATAGCTCTTGGTCTGGTCAGTCTATTAATATATTTAAATCAAATATCTTATTCAACAACAATACTACTGCCTCTACTATTTCAGGAATCAAGGATATCCTTCCCTATGTCAACACTCCAGTTTCAACAAAACATTTGGGTCTCCCCATGTTATTTGGTAGATCTAAACAAGCTGCTTTTCAGATATATTGGAAAAAGTTCAAGGGAAAATTGAAGGATGGCAATCTAAAACTCTATCTCAGGCTGGTAAAACAGTTCTGGTAAAGGTTGTGGCATCTTCTATTCCCTCTTATGCGATGAGTTCCTTTTTGCACCCTGATGTATTTTGTCACCGATTGGACACTATTTTCAAAAACTTTTGGTGGGGTTTTCCTAAGGATAAATCACATAATTTGTCTCTTAAATCTTGGAGCTCTTTATGTTTACCAAAAGACCAGGGAGGTTTGGGTTTTCGCCTTATGAAGGATGTCAATATTTCACTCATCACAAAGCTGGGATGGAAACTTCTTTCGGATCATGAAAGTCTCTGGGTTTCTCTTTTCAAGACAAAATATGTTAAGTAATGTGATCTCTTAACTTGTCCTCTGAGTTCTGGTTCTTTTATTTGGAATGACATTAAAGCTATTGTGTCTATCTTAGAATCTGGAGCATGTTATGTTCCTAACCGATCTAGTCAACTAGCAGCTTGGTCCTCTCCCTGGATTCCCACTATGCAAAATTTTAAGCCTTTGCCACGGGTCCCTACCTTCCTAAGTGTATATCCTTTGGCAGTTTCTGATCTTATTAGTTCTCCTTCCTAGACCTGAAATCTGCATTTATTGAATTTTTTTGTTTCTTCAAGAAACAGTCTCCGAGATTCTGAAGAATAAAATCAGAACCAATACTGATGCACTCCTTTAGACCACTTCTTCCTCCGGAGAATTTTCAACCAAATCTGCTCATCATCTTTACACCTCTAACCGCTTTCGATCTACATCTCCTTTACCGAATTCAAGTTGGAAAGGTCTTTGGAAACTTAAACTGAATCATCGATTACGTCTATTCCTTTGGAAGATGGTTTGGAATATCATTCCTACAAAGACTCGCATTTCCTATTCCATCCCCTCTTCCTATATGGATACCTCTTGTTCCCTTTGTTCTTTTCCAACTGACTCTCTGGTACATTTATTCTTTTCTTGCCATATAGCGAGAGTTGTCTGGCGAAATTCATTTTGGCCTATGGATACTCTTGCTTTACATATTTCTTCCATGACAAATTGGTTGGATATTATTCTTCATCCAGAGAAAATTGGTATCCCATTTACAAGGTCACACTTATTTCAAATATTTGCAGCAGTTGCATGTGATCATATTTGGTTTGCTAGGAACAAAGCTTTTCATGATGATCTGATTCCAAATGCTCTGGTCATTTCTACAACCATTAATAGAATTGAAAAGGAACATCATTCAACTTGGACAAATAAGGTTGTTATCCTTATGGCGGTTTGGAGCAAGTCGTTCTCTCCCTTCTACAAGATCAATTATGACACAGCCATCTGGAACTCTTTCTCGGTACAAGCTAATGTCTGTCAAGACTCCACAAGTGCTATTATCCAGTGCTCAACTATAAATAGTCCTTCATGCACAGCTGTTTATGGTGAAGCAACAACAGCATTATTGGCGGCTAAGTTATCCCTCTCTCTAAAGCTTTCTTCAGTTATCTTTAAGGGTGATTCTCTTATTGTTACTCTTGCTATCAATAACCCGGCAATTACAAAACATTGTAGAATTTCATCACTCATCCTCGACTTTCTTTCCATCATTCCTCTAACAACTAGCTGGTCAACTAGTCATATCAATCGAAGTGCAAACTTTTGTGCCCATCATGTGGCAAACTGGGCCACGACTAGATTCTCCTCTAGCTACATTCCCAATCTATCCATTTTACCTGATTTCTCTCCTCCCTATGTTGGAAAGGAATCCTCTTTGTCCTTTTTAGTTCCTTAATGTTTTTGGTTCTTTCCGCTTAACTACATTTTTCCATGGTTAAACAATTGCGCAGTAAAAGAAAAAGAAATAAATTAAGTGGTTACTGGAATAATTTCAACGGGATAACTTCACAAAAAGGTATTGAATTATCGACCATTTTGAAAAAAATGTATTGAACTATCAAACGCTCAAATTAGAGTATCCAAGTTTCCAAACGTCTCATTTAAGGGTAGACCATTAGGACTTGCTGTTAAATCCTGCCAAAACTCCCAAAATTACCCCCCTCCCCAGTGTTTATTTTAAAAAAAAAAAAAAAATCAAAATTTTCAAAAATTCAGTCATGGGTATTTTTACAAATTTTGTTACATTCTGACCAACACCTAAATCCTAAATTTTTTTTTTTTTTTTCCAAAAAAAATCAGTATTTTGGGAATTGTGGGAGGACTTAACAGCAAATCCTAACAAAGTACCCTTAAGTAGGCCGTTTGGAAACTTAGATACCCTATTTTGAGACGTTTGATAGTTTAATACTCATTTTTCAAAACAGCTAATAGTTTGATGCCCTTTTGCGAAGTTATCCCAATTAAAAATGTGTTGGAAAATCTAACAAAACTTTCTAATTTTGATGGTCTTAGATGGTAGAAGAGAAGATAAGAAGCACATGCACGATATTAAGGTATTTTTTTAAAAAAAAAAAAACAAAAATTAAAGAGTTAATGTACTCATAAGTTTGTCTAAGAGTTTAGATTATGCTACTTTATGATTCTATGAATAAATATATTAAATAGATGAATTTGAATGGAAAAACAGATTGAACTGAGATAAAATATACTGAACAAGAACAAAGGCTTTCGAGGGCCCAACATCCTAATTCCAAAAGGAATAGTCATATGATTTCAAATCCCCCTTTCTCACTTGTTGGGCTTTTATATAATCCTCACATTTATTTACAATTAAGCCGATAAGATTTCATAGTACAATCGCTTGCAAAAGCCCAAACCAAATGGTTTATTAAAAAGCACACCCAAAGCATATAAAACGCATCTTCAATTTGTATCTTTAAACTTGCTTCTTCTAGAAGCTTGTAAGTGGTTGTCAGCTAATATATAGTTGTTCTCACTTCTCTCATTAATCACCAAAACTCATCAATTCTCCCTATAAACTTTATTGACTATTGTCCCAAGTCAGACGCATCAATCTCGTGCCTCTTCTTCTTCTTTTTCTTTTTCTTCTACAACTTTCTTCATCTTCTGATCATTACACTATTGCTCCCTTCATAACATTTTGCCCCACAAGGTGTGGGTAAGAGTGTTCCAGAGAATGAAATTCTTCCCAAGTTGCATCATCAGCAGGTTGACCGGCCCATTTGATGAGAAGCTCGCTGACTAAGCGGTTGTTCTTCTTGCGAAACCGCCTTGCTAACACCTCCATCGACTCAAGTTGTAGTGCCCCGACTTTCCAAGCAAGCCGTAAATGTAATTATCTAAAATTACACATAACACTACTACAGAATATAGCAGCAGACTTTTTTTTTTTTAAAAGATCAGAGTATTCCTCAAAAGTATAATTGTACCAGAGCATCTAATTAAAATTTCACATATTATATATATATACCAACAACTAAGAACTTAGTTATCCAAAACTGTCACAATCAGCAGGCTACATCTTTTACAATGTTATAAACAACATACTGATGATCATAAGTTGCTATAAGTGACATACTAAAATACACACCTCTAATACAACAAGTATTTTCACTATTGACTTCAAGTACGTTAGCCATTCCAAAAATTGAGGCTCCAGTCAGCCTCATTCATCATAAATCGTACACTCAAGCAGGTCCATGTCTTCTTCTTCCTCCTCCTTAACTGCATCTAAAAATTTTAGGTGGAAGAGTGAGTCCACGGCTTAGCAAGTTCAAGCAAACTAACCATTTATAATCTAAGCCCTCAGTTGTTTATAAAATATCTCGTCACTAGTGTTTACTAGACAGCCACGTATGCAGGGTTTTCACAAAGTTGTTTTCAATAAAAGTATGGCTAAATAGTAAACCATGTGATAGGCAGTTTGATACATAGTAATAAAACATAAATATTTTTCTTTGCATTTTCTTACTACATAATTAACTCCATATTTTATAATATGAAGCAGTAAAACATTTCATAACATGATAAGTAAAACATCAATTAAAATCATCATACTTTAATCATGCAACATTGCAAAACATAACATAACTCCCACTTATCCTCAGGAGTTTGCTAAGTGTTGCCCCACTTAACCGCAAGGTTACTAATAATTTATCCCTCTTATAGTTTCGAGGTATTAAGTGCTACCCCATTAACTGCAAGGTTGCTAATAATTTATCCCTCTTATAGCTTCGAGGTGTTAAGTGCTACCCCACTTAACCGCAAGGTGGCTGATAAGCGTCGAATATTGCACATTCAAGACCCTTAACTTATATATGTTAATTCTTTAGTATTGTTATTTGTTTAATTTTGTGTTGTTTTAATGTTTTCAGGTTTTAAATAAAGATGCAATTAATTCCATTACTTTTGGGCTTAAAGCACACTTTGAGAAGACCTAGAAGATATCTTTAAGCTTAACCAATCATAATAGAAGACTTCTATGATGTGGTTAAGTTTAATCAAATCAAGTGAAGGATTAAATCCGAATTTCTCCATTAAGAGTCAAAATCGGATTGGGTTCAAATTTGGATTCTGCACATGCCTCAATGTTTTAATCATAATTTTTTTCTCAGATATCGGATTGCAATGAAATTGATGGCGTTGGAAAGATAATAAAAAATAAAATAAATATTTCAGAAATAGTTTTTTTCCCAATTTGGATTTTACTATTTCAAAATCACCCCGCAATAAAAGACTGCAATTCTGGACGAATTTGAAATCATTTTCCTACTTGGATTGAAGTTTCAATCTCTTACTTGGACAAGAAGACTCAAGAGATGATTTTTTGGGAATTCTAAGAACTTCTAGGCTTCTCCTAGTCTCTATAAATAGACCCCTAAGCTTCAAGAGAATGGTGCTTGTGCTTAGTTTTAGACAGTAAATTCTTGTTGGAGGCTTAACAAGTTGAAGAGGAGAAGAATATGGTAGGAGGCCATCCCAGCACCACGATGAGCGACTAAATTCTCACAAGGGTGTTAATGTAGCCCTTTCCAAGCAACAATGGTTTGGTTGTATTTTAATTTGGAATTTTCTATATGCATGATGGTTGTATAACTGTGAGAATTGATCTTAATGTTTATATTCAATCATTATTAATTTCTTATCTTGTCTTAGAAAGTCTTTTATATTGATTGAACTCAATCCTTCATATTTTCTGTGATTATGTGAATGACTGTTATACAACGATTTTAAATGATATATGATCAACAGGGTTAGATAGGCCATGCCTAGGGAAGACGGATTGTACTACAACCTAATTTAGTGTAATTTAGCTAGACAGTTCGTATCAACCGAAGATGGATTATACTATTCCATTGATTGTGTGTATCCTATTAAAGACGTAGCTAATCCATACCTAGGGAAGATGGGTCGTACCGCATCTTAGTGGTTAGGTGGACGGTCCGTGCCAACCGAAGATGGATTATACTTATTCTTTAGAGGTAATTTCTTGACTACTCGAGTGAGAAAGTCTTCGCACACACACGCATTGCATGAGTTAAGTGAAAAATAAAAAGACTTCTAATTTTAACAAATGTGTGTGAACAATGTGCAACAAAATATTAGATGCGAAATTAAAGGAGACAAATATTTTGTTGACGAAGTGGAAACTCAACTAAGAGAAAAACCACTCCGGGGCAGCCAAACCCAAGATATCCACTATTCAGAAGACAAGACTAGATTCAAAGTAGTAACACTCACATACCCCTGATGCAGTGATCGTACCTTGCTCTCTAATGTGTAACCCAACACGAATGTCTCCCAACCAGGTCTCCTACCTGAAGGGGTCTTCAATGGAATCATTTACCTTAGGGCCAACCCCTAAGATAGACTTCAAGTTAAGCCCAAAAACAGCACACACAACAACGGCTTCAGAGAGATCAACTCAGCTCAATAACCTCACAAAATAACCCTCTAAGCACTAGTGGAATTCAATACCGAATTCTTGCTGTTCTCAAGCCTAGGGACTTCTATTTATAGGCTAACAATTCAAATGAGCGTTTGGCTTGATAAAACTGGGCACCGTCCGGACGGTGGTCATAGGCCGTCCGGACGGACAACTGTACGATCGAAATTTTGAAAATTTCACTGAAAATCTTTCCTGTTTGAGAGCCACATCCTGACGGTGAAGCACTGTCGCCCGGACGGTTGCACGTCCGCTGCAAGTAATTTCCATATAGAGGCTTCGCGCGTCCGGACTAGGAGGATGGGCGTCCGGACGGTCAATCTGATGCAGGCAATTTCCATATCTGATGCACGCACGTCCGGACCATGCTGACTGTCGTCCGGACGTCTGGATTTGAATTGCGATACTTGCCTTATGAATGAGCGCGTTCGGATGGGAATCCACGTCGTCCGGACGGTTGCAGCAATCTTCCCGTATCTGTGTTTGGAAAGAAATCCTGAAGCTTGATCGAACACTGAGGGTCGTCCGGACAGGCTGCTGAATCGTCCGAACGTATGCAAGTTGGAGCAGTTCGAAGCTTCTCGACACAGAGGAAGGTCCGAATGGGAATCCACGTCGTCTGGACGGATGATGATTTAGTCTGATGTGCATCCGGATGGTATGTCACGTCGTCCGGACGGTTGATGCATTGGACAGCTGGGCGTCCGAACGGTATGACACGTCGTCCGGACGGCTGGCAGGAAACCGAATTTTCTGACTTGCAAACTGTGGAGAATCTTCTTGAACACTTTTGAATAGCGGAATCCCTGATAAAAATCATCTTTCCAAAGAATTTATTTTGTCCAACAGAATGTGGCCAATTACAAACTAACAGAATATGATTCCTAAGTGGCTCATTACTTAAAGATGATTGGGCTTAGGAATTAATTTCCTATGGGCTTAAGTCTTTAAGAGCTATGAGTTCTTAGAATTAATTCCAAAAGGCTTAAGAAGAGATTAAAGAGCATTGGGTTTAAGGGTTAAAACCTAAGCCCATGTTGGAAAATTAGTATCAATTGGGTTATGATTAAAATCCTAGTCCTAGATGCATGGAATCGACACGTGGTGCATGACCAAGGGGAGTGTTTCACTCCCACTTGGCCATGCATCCTACTAGGAATGAGGAGGAATTTCATTCCTCCTATGACTCCTGTCCTACCTATGCTACCTATGAAAATAATTTATTGACTTCTAATTTTAAACCAAATTTGTGTTAATGTGCAAACAAATATCTTAAATGCGGAATTTAAATGAGACAAGATATTTGTTACGAAGTGGAAACTCTATGAAGAGAAAAAACTACTCCGGGGCAGCAAAACCCAGGAAATTCACTATCAAAAAACAAAGCTAGTTACAAGACACTCGTACTCACATAATCTTATGCAATAGTCATACCTTTAACTCTGACGTGTAACTCAACACGAAGGCTTCCCAACCAGATATTCCACCTGAAGAGGTTTTTTATGGATTCCTTTACCCTAGGGCCGACCCCTAAGATAGACTTCACACGAACATTTGAGCACACACCGGCAACGGCTTGAGAGCTAGCAGATCTTCAATCCTCCCTAAACACCCTCTCAAAGCACTATGGAATTCACCACCGAATTCTGTATAAAACACTAGCCTAGAGCCCCCTATTTATAGGCTTCAAGAGACCTCAAAAACTGCTGAGTTTCGGACTCTGGCTGGCGAGCGTCGGGACGATTTTCTACGATATCCTTTCAGAAACAGCGTAATTCTATCTTTATCAGGTTCATGTCAGAACGGCTTGACCAAGCATCCGGAAGGTCTTTCCTAAATCCTTTTCGCGTTCGAATGGAATTCTGGAATATTCTGAACTACTGGACATCGTCCGGACGTGTTGCCACGTCGTCCAGACGGCTTGCAGAGACTTCCCATACAGTGTCGATTTCTGAAAACAGACTCCTTGTTGAATACTGATTGACCTAGCGTCCGGACGATGTTGCTCTGTCATCCGGACGTCTTCAACGTTTATCCGTAAGATACTGCGGGGCGTCTGGACCCCTTCAAAGGCTCGTCCGAACGGTTGCACAAGAACCGGCTGTTCTGACTTGGAAATTGCATGGAATCTTCATGGACATCTTCTTATAAACTTGTGACCATACACATGGCATGAAATGAGACACTGTCCATATTTCTTAAAAACTCTTAATAGAACCAATAATCCTGTTAAAAAGCAACCGTTACATAAAGTCTTTTTGTCAACCAGAATGTTGCCAATATAAAATACTAACAACCTAGATAGTAAGGATTGAAATTGTAGTTCTCCTATGACTCCAATCATATCTATGCTACAACTCTTTCTTATATCCTAACCCTATATCATAAGTGTAAATCAAAATCTATAAATAGAAGGCCATAGTAAAGTATTATTGACCAATTCACTGCGTCAAGTTGTGAGTTCATATTCAGTCATCAAAGAAAAGATATGGAAGTTGAGTCAAGAGCACGAAGAATACATTCTTCACCATTCAACCTGCAAGGAGAAAATCAACCAAAGTTAAATGGCCCTAGTAGCTTAGGAGAGGTCGATTTCGATTGTAAATACCATGAACATGTTAGTTTAATTAATCTAGCCTTGTTTATCTTGAAGGAAAATTTCCTGGGATCGATATTCCGCTGCGCATACTTTGATTAGTGCATGATCCCCAACACCTTCACCATCTTCATATGAAATAATATGTCCAAAATAGCCTACCTTAGAACAACCAAAACGACACTTAGACATTTTAGCATAAATTTGATTCTCTTTTAAAGTCTCTAGAGTCTACCTTAAATAATCTTTGTGAGTCTCCAAATCCAATGATATCATCAAAAAAAGACCAAAATAAACTTCCCTCAAGTTAGGCTTAAAAACCTGATTCATAAGGCTTTGAAAAGTAAATGGACCATTAGTAAAAAAAGGCATTACCAAAAATTCATAATGGCCTTTGTGAATATGAAAGGCTGTTTTTGGAATATCCCCCTCTTCCACTTGGATCTGGTGGTATCTAGACCTTAAATCTAGCTTAGAAAATTTTCTAGCCCCCCACAACTCACTAAGCAATTCATCAAAAACAGGTATAGAAAATTTATCCTTAATAGTTACCTGATTTAGGGCCCTATAATCAATAGACAAACGACAGCTACCATCAGCCTTTCTTACCATCAAAACTGGAAAAGAAAATGACTTTGACTGGTCCGCACCATCCCTAAATACAACAACTCTCATATTATCTTCTCTATTTCCTCATTTTGATAAAAAGGGTATAGGCCTCACTAAAACTGCTTGTGCTCCTTCCTTAAGGACAATTGAGTGATCATGATATCGAGCTAGCGGTAAACCTTTTGGCTCTACAAACATCTACTTATATTCTTGCAAAATTGCTAACCATGGACTATCTCCCATTTTTATTTTTTTTTAGTAGCTTAGGATCCCTGTAATCACTCTTGTGAATTTGACTAGCTTCAGTAGAGAGCAATTGTATGAGTACACCTTTTCTCTCATTACAAGAAAATTTGAATGAGTCCCCATCTTATAAACTTATATTAGTCACAGTGACCAACCCTTGAACCAAGTGTTGATTCTTGTTAAAAGTAAATTCCATTGTTAGCTTAATGAAGTCCCATAAGATAGGTCCTAAAGTACTTAACCAGTGAATACCTAGGACCATATCACACCCTGCCAATGAGAGAATATAAAGATCAACTGAAAAAACAAAACCTTGCATTGTAAACTTTATGCCTTGACTTCTACCTGGACTTAAAATCTCTTCACCATTAGCTACCTTAACCTTGATGGAATCATGTAGCAATGGCTGAATTCCTAGAATAGTAGCCATTTTCTCATCATGTGATAGCATTCAAGGAAATCTCAAAAAATTCCACTACAAATACACTCATCAGGGTCCGAGTCTACCTTATGTTCTTTCTCCAACACCTTAGCAGCATCTCCAATTTCCTAAATCAAAAATAGCCTTGGAGAAGAACACACATGGCCTTAATTCCATTTGGAGTCACAATTGTAACGTAGGCCTTTCTTCCTCTCTCCAACATCTTTGCAAGTGAGAGCTTCTGCACAGGCACAAGTGCCTTATTAGTGGTTGAATTAGCAACTTTAGGTTGGTTAGCTACAAAATGTTTGTTGTCAAAGCTTCTTTGCTATCCAAAGGAAGCATTTTTTCCCCCC
Organism: Alnus glutinosa; assembly: GCF_958979055.1. Lineage (NCBI taxonomy): Eukaryota > Viridiplantae > Streptophyta > Magnoliopsida > Fagales > Betulaceae > Alnus > Alnus glutinosa. Next base: position 19,945,140 of record NC_084890.1, on the reverse strand, counting down.
AAATGAATCGGCACCTTTGTTCACCGGAATTTAAACTCCTAAATTACTGTTACTATTCGTGTGATATGAATTGGAATTCCAAACCAGTCTTCCAAATCTGTGACTGTTGGAGACATATCCTTCTTGAATTTTTCCTAAAGCATAAGTATCAATCAAGGTTTTAGGATGAAACATCCTCACTAGCAACCTAATGTCATCCCTTAATCCTCCTGTAAAACAACTCATCTTACGAGTTTCAGGGTAGCCATAGACTCTATTTGCTAAAGTTTCAAACTGAATTTTATAATCTTCTAGCAATCCAGTCTATTTTAATTTGGTTAATTCTTCAATGGGAACATCATAAGATCCTTGACCGAATTAGGCTTTAAGAGCACTAACAAACTCACTCTAAATAGGAAAACACTTATTAGCATGTACTTCCTGAAACCACACAAAAGCTTTACATTCCATATGGAAAGAAGAGATGGTAAGCCATTGGACATCAAGAGTTGAGTAGTACTCAAAAAATTGAGCAGCTCTAAAACACTAAGTTACTGGATCTTCACTTGATGGACCTAGTATGAAAACCATCACCTCCACTAGTACCTTCGTGATTTGAGTTCCCCATTGTACTGAAACTATGGTCATTGTTGCTGTGTTGAGTATTTTGTTTTGGTTGAGCCAGTCTTTGGATTGGCAGTGAACATAGTGTGAATTTGTTGCAATAAATCCTCTTGATTTCTCCATTGCGTCTTACAGGTCTTCTCATGTCATAATGTTGAGCTGCATCTTTGTCATTGCATCCGCGAGTTGAGTAATATTGACCTCGTCTGACACTATGGATCTTGTTCTCATGGAAGTTTCGATAAAATGATGGAATCGAACAGCTTTGATACCACTTGTAACAGTTTAGATTTTGCTACTTTACGATTCTATGAAGGAATATATGAAATAGATGGATTTGAATGGAAGAATAGATTGAGTTGAGATAAAATCTTCTGAACAAGAACAAACGCTTTCGAGGGCCCAACCTCCTAATTCCAAAATGAATATTGAAATGATTTCAGATCCCCATTTCTCTCTCTTGTTGGGCTTTTATATAATCCTCACATTTTTTTATAGTTAAGCCCATACGGTTAGATAGTCCAATTTCTTGCAACAGCCCAAATCGAATGGTTTATTAAAATGCATACCCAAAGCATATAAAACGCATCATCAATTTGTATCTTTAGACATGCTTCTTCTAGAAGCTTGTGAGTGGTTGCTAACTAATATACAGTTGTTCTCACATCCCTCATTAATCACCCAAACTCATCAATTCTCCTTATCAACTTTATTGACTACTGTGCCAAGTCAGACGCCTCAATCTCGTGCCCCTTATTGTTATTTTTCATTTTCTTCTACAACTCTCTTCGTCTTCTAACCGTTACAGATTGTTAGATTTATAGGACAAAAGATGAAGATACTCTAAAGTTTTTAAAAATTTCTTAAATCATAAAAGCCTCTCTTTTTATGATAAAATATCAAGATTGTTCCAAATCTTCATTTTATTTTTTATTTTTTATTTCTTTTTACATTAAAGTAATGGTAACATAATCCTAATTGTTGAAAAACAAAAATTTGAAACAACATTAGGCTAACAAAGTTGTTTGAGAAAATTACTAAATCTCTTTGCGGCAAACCAATTGGTGGTTGTGACCATAGTTTTCTCATTATTCAACAAAACTCGTCCTCGAATTTTAAACATCATTATCTATGGTCATGAGAAAGAGAATGTGATGCATGACAAAAAGTATGATCATCCTCCACAATCTATTACAATCCTAAATAATAATTTTCAACACTTCTTTCTCTAATGCCTTGTACAAAAGAATATATAATTATAAGAAATTTCCTTTAAAGTATTAATCATATTCTACAAGTATTTTATTCTAATTTAGATTAAACATAATTACAAATGTTTTGTAATTTATTCCAAATAAAGTATTATTTATGGAATCAAATAAATTAGAATTGATATTATTCTGATTCTTGTTCTTTGATGGGAGGAATAAATAAGTTAAATTCTAATTGAGTGTCCATTAGTAAGGCATCAAGTAGGTATAGGGTGTTGACCACACTAAGTGCTACTGTAAATAAGGTTGTCCATTTCTTTACACAAAACTTACAAAGATTCATAAGGTCTGCCAGATAACTTAGCTAATATGCTGAATATATAAATTACTAGAAAAATAATTTTAAACTCAGAGCTTCAATAAATGCGGAAACGAGTATTTCGAAAAGAGTAATTATGTTCGATACAATAAATGAAAATCTAAAGTAAAACTAAATTTATTGTGTTGGGCACTTATTAAAGTAATTGAAATGCAATGTCCTAATGCTAGCCTAGATCTCATTCCGGACGCCTAGGTCTCTCTACTCATAACCTGAAAACAAAAATAAAATAAGGGGTGAGCGAGAAATACTCAGTAAGATAACCCCAAACTATAAAACGGTTGAGTTAAACTCGTTTTCTTCAAAACGATTAATTACGTACACTAGAAATCAAATTTTCCAGTATACAAAGCATAAGTTCGACATTTCACTTAAAGCATAAAATTACTGGTTGATAAATAAAATTCATCATATTTAGGGCCCATGTACACTATTTACGCCATGTGTACTAGGGTTGCGCAGTCAATGCGACCCAGGCAGGTAAATTGTGGCTACAGGCCTGCCCCGTCAGCTAATTAATCAAAGTGTACTTAGCATGACCTAGGGATGAATTACTGCCTTCCCAAAGTCCTTCAGCGGTTGTGCTTCCATCCAAGCAACGGTATCGAGCTTAAGCCTCTATGAATATCTCTGGGGCCAAATAATAGTCTTCTCTATACATGTTCCTTATTTATAAAAATCTTTCACCTTTTGATAACTATTCTTATTCTTTTCACTATACTTGGTAACTCTTAAGGCAACGTGTGGGAGGATTTTTACACTTCTCTTTTCATTACTATCAGAAAGTAGTGATTTCCCATCTCGGGAATAATATAAGTGATTTTCTATAATTGGAAAGTTTTTTAGAACTAAAGTTTTTCTCAAAAGCCCTGATTTCAAGAATATCATTTCCACCAATAACGTTCACATCAACACTATTTTAAAACAATCTTTTATGCAACAATATAATTTTAAATACATGATGAGAATAATTATCCACAAATATGCTAGAATAAATTGATAAAATAATAATACATAAAACAATTCTAGAAGGGGTAGAGGATCCCTTAAATCTCTGGACGCAGTACGTTGTGGAAATATTTCGACAGCTAGCTAATCACCTGATACAGGTTGAAATAAATTAATACAATACTCTCGTCATTAGACAACACTCTGATCACACTATGGTTCATCTTACTAGCCTAATGAGATTGAACTTAATCGGTCTATTGAAATGATTTCTTTTACACATTTTGTATGGTGTTAAAATAAATCGCTAGAAGGTATTGACACAGGGCATCAACTGAAATTGTAACTTAGTTATTTTAAACTGTACATATGAAAGAAATAATTCACAAATTGGTTGAAGGAAAAAAAAAATACGGCAAAAGTGTCTAAAAATTGTAAATAGTGTTCCTGACAAATCAAATAGGAGACAAAGTTTCATGTGGTACAAAACATAATTAAGACCTGATTATTCTAGAGGCTAGAGTGTATATAGGGAAAGAAAAATATATCAACAGACCTGCCGTGGTAGCACCTAAATCGGAAGACGTATAAGTAAGAGCAAATAGGTTGAAAAGGTAAAATTGTATAAGTCATTGATGTTTGATTTATGCCAATAAAAAGGAGATATTCAAGACAACCAAAAATAGGGGAGGGGGGGGGGGGGGGGGGCATCAGGTGATGTTAGGACAAGAAAAAAAAAAGGAAGAAGAAGAAAAGAAAAAGAAATACAATAAGGACAAGGATGATAAATGACAAGTCATGATGGATAGAAGAGAGAGAGAGAAGGGGGAAAAATGGAACTCTCCACTAGGTGGCGTCAGAAAGGGCAACAAGGGAAAAAAAAAATACAAAGGAATGTGGTATCGATAAAAGACAAGGAATATAAGATCAAATGAAAATGTCTCTCTCCTCGGTTACAGCACGGTCAACCACACAAACAACAATTATTAGGCATATATATATATATATATATACACACACACACATTAGGGACTCGTGACTATTTGTATCAGTTTGAGAGGAAGTCAGTCGAGAAAAGAAAACAAGAGAACGTATAGAGAGGTCATAACTGTACAATAGAAAGGGAGAGAAGAGATAATATTAAAATATACCTGCAGCTTAGTGGTAACAGTAGAGAAAATCACAATTTGTGTACGCAGGGTGAGAGAGAGACGGCGCAATATTTCTGAGGTAAGAGAAGAGGGCGACTGCTAGAAGGTGTATTTATAAGCTAAGGTTTCGTTCTTTTTGCATGGTAGTGGTTAGGGTTTTGAATATTAGGATTTTATAATAATAATGATAATAAAATGATATACCTTATTAAATATAACAACTGCCATTAATAAATATATATATATATATATATAAGGAACCAGTATTTAATAAAATATAAAAACGGATATTTTATTTAGGATGAATTAATATAAAAAAAATCATGTCTAATATTTAAATTATATGGTGTCCAATCTCATAGGCAGTAATTGACCATTTTACCCTAGTAAGAAGGTTGGGATTATTACAGTTACCATGGTAGTAAGAGAGGCCAGACTGAACATTCATAGTCACACGAGAGAATAGGTCAAATGGCAAGGCAAGGCCATACACCAGTTTGGGTCCTCGCGGGATATAACTCACATCTAAACATCTGATTGGGGAACGGGGCAATGCCCATGAATCTTGTGTGGAAAGGGAAGCCTGCCAGGCCGGCCGTCAATCAAAGGTAGGTTGTTGCCTTCTTATGGCTTGCGCTAAGGAAGTGAAGGATATGAAATAAAGCTCGATTTCCTTAATGTTGAAGTTGCACTTGGATAAGGCACCATAAAAAACCACAACAAATGGGTCCAGTCCCTACACAAAAGAAGAATACCCGGAAGCGAACACGGGGGGAGAGGCAAAGCATGCAGCTGGAGAAAAAAAGAAGAAGAAGCCATTCCCTTCTCCTGGAACCATGAGAAAATCCCTCTTTCTACTAATTATTACAAATATGGTTTCTGTTGCTGAGATTATTCGCTTGAGCAAACATGATCGGAGGTAATTGTGAATCTTTCTCGCTGCGTATTTTAACATAATATATGTTTCGTATTCTAACACCTTTATGCTATTTTGTTTAGCATTAAGTTTTGTTGGTGATTCCTGATTTCCACGAGTTATTATTACTCGATCTTTGAGTATTCTAATTATATTGTGAACGGAGTCTATTTTAATTATTTTTATGTGTTCACATATTGTTGGTATTTTTTATAGAAACAAAGTATGATACAAACTAACCTTGCAATCTGGAGAATTTTTAGGCTGAAAATCATCGTGAAACCCATTAGGTGAAGGGTTGGGAGAATGATCATAGTGGGTGGCTGAATCTCTGGCCACTTAGACAAAGACCACTAGAATGCACCGATGAAAGGGCACCTCGGTTGATTCCTCGTATGGTCGCGGTGAGTGGATGGTCGTGACCCACCCTTGTCTTGCCTCTATGACCATGGTGGCTAGCGATTCGACGGCATCGGGAGGGAACCTATAATGCCCAAAAAGATAATTAAAAGGATTAATATAATTAAATTAATTAAATAATGCAATTAGAATTAATGAAACAAAAGAATGCTTAAAAAATTTAGTGAAAATTTTATTTTTCAAGCCTTCTATTTGAATTGGGAGATTTTTCAGTTCAAACGGGCCATCAAAATTCATAGAAAAAGCTTTCCAGAATGTCCCATTCCAATTTTGTTCTAAGTTGGTTCGAATAGAGGTGTTCCAAAATGTCCTGTTCCAAATCCGTTTGAACTGGGCTTGTCCTAAGTTAGTTCAAACTGAATTTTAATAGTTTGAATGGAAAGGCCAAAAATCAACTATGTAAGGGTTGAAAACAAATTTTCAGCTCATTGTTACAATTTCTCTCTCTCTCTCTCTCTCTCTCTCTCTCTCTCTCTCTCTCTCTTAAAGATCTTCTAAGATAATTCTAGTGCAGTTTTTTTTTTCTAAGAATAATATGAGTAGGAGCAAAAGTAAATATATCTACATAAATTATTTTAGTGTGAGAGAACTTTAAGAGATATGAGTATATAAATACTGAATTAATAATTGCAGATCCCATGACTAAAAGTTTACCTGTAAAGAAGTATAAACTATTGTGAAGTATATGAGACTCATTAATTTATTTTGTGCTTAGTTTTCTCTAATTGGTCTATAGGCATAAAGTTATTGTTATAAAGAGTTTGTGCATATTTATAGTTTTAACTCGTGGGAATAAATAAAGTTGGACTCGAATGACTTATAGCAAATTCATTCATAAATTTTGATCACCCATAAAGTACTCATTTATGGAGTATTACACATTGTGATACATGGAAGGGACAACCTATTATATAATGATTTTACCGGCATGATTTATGTGTTGTACTCTTTATGTGAGTGGGAGAATTCCATAAATAGTTGGAATAAATAAAGTTATGGCTATATTAAAGAACCTAACACCATATGGAATTTATGGGTCATAAGGGCTAAGTGGGAGAATGTAAGAAATTCCCTTTGAAGTATGGCTCGTATGCAACATTTATTTTTTTATGATTTAAATTAAACGCAATTATGGATGTTCGAAAATTTATTCCAAATAAATTATAATTTATGCAATCAAATAAATTAGAATTGATTTTATTCTGATTCTTATTCCTTGATGGGAGGAATAAATAACGTAAAATCTAATTTAGGGTCTCTGGCCTAGCCTATAAATGCAAAGCATATGTATTCCATTAATAAGGCATCAAGTAGGCATAAGTCATAAGATCTAACTTTCTACTAATTATTATAAACATGTTCCTATTGCTGAGATTATTCGCTTGAGCAAACATGGCTTGAGGTAATTCAAAATTATTTTCATTGCATATTTTAGCATAATATATGTTTCGTATGCTAACAATAACTTGTTTGTTCAAATATCCTCATGCAAAATCTTGTAGATGATTGATAATTATGCGAGTTATTTTATTCAATAGATTATGTGGACAATCTATTTTGAAAGCACACTCAATATTGCATGTCATATAGCTGACCTCCACACTTTGGATAAAAAACCTCTTTATCATCAAACAATTTTGTCAAACTAATTCCCTTCCAAGAAAGTTTTGGAAAATTTGATCATAACTTGTTTATTTATTTGTATAGTTGGGAAGAGACATATCTGATGACAAACCATAGCATATCTTTCTCCGCAAAATTGAAAATTTGAATATGTGAAGACTTACTATGTAATGCCCCTAGCCCGTTAAGCTTAGGTTTGTCATCTAAATATCTTAGAGGTGCAAAAAATTATAAGATTTATCAGAGCAATTAAGTAAATGTGGTAATAATGCATGATAATAAAATGGCATTAAATTTAAAATTTCACGGATTGTGGAAACTTTTGGTCAAAGTCTCTAAAATAATAACATGATGATAATAAAGTTTCATAATTATAAAATTTTACTCATAGCGTGATTGCACTTATTTAAGATAAAGAAAATAATTTCATTACCATTGCCTCAATTGATCTCCTAACCCCACATTCCGGCCTCTTATTCTTTGGTCCCGACTTAAAAACAAAACATAAAAACAAGATGAGCGAAAACAGCATAGTAAGAAAAATTCTCATTGGATTTTTTTTTTTTAAAAATCTTTTAATAAGGTCTGATTTAAAGGTGGATTAGCAGTGTCATATCAGTATGGTCGGATAGTGGTATGGTATATAGCATTACTCTTTAGTAAAAGGTCATACCTCATGGGCCATTCGAGCATTTTTCCCAAAATTTTATTCACCAAAACAAAATATGATCATAAAACAAACTAATATTGATAGGACATCGTAACTGTTTAAATAAGGAATCCTAATCCTCATCATACAAGGATTCTTAATTATAAAAAATAAGGAGCCTTCTTGAAGGATAAGAATTTCTAATTATTACGAATAAAGACTCAAAATATTTAATGAAAAAATATTTCTAAAAATAAATTAAGACTTTAAAACTCGTAATAACATATATATTAGAACAAAAATAATAGTTAAACCAAAAATATTTTCTATTTGACCAAAAAAGCTTATTTAGTTTTAAAAAATGATTTCCATTTATAAATTTCGTAAATCACTTTCCGAGTTTGAATTTCTCCTCCTTAAACAGTAAAACCACCACCGAGTTACCCAGACCACCATTGAGTCATCGCCAATCCACCACCAAGCCACCACGAACCATTCCCAGACAACGCTGGACCACCCCTGTGCCACCCCCAGACCACCATCAAACCACCACTAGGCCATCACGAGCCACCCCCGAACCACCAACAGGCATTCACCAGACCACTATCGGAACTCAAATTATTAGGTTAATTTTTTCAATTATTTATATTAATATTTTTATGTTATGAATAAAAATTTATTTTTATAGGTTAATATGATTGAATGAAAATATATATATATATAGTTGTATTTTTTGTACGCGCCAAATCCTGAAAAATATTTTTAGCGATATTTTTCGACAGAAAACATTTTACACCGAAACAATAATGTTTTTTTAGGGAAATTACGGTGAATATCCCTAGTGCTTTAACTAAGGGTGTAAATCCGACCTATTATAACCAACCGGGAACTTGTAACCAGGCACCAACTGGCTCTGGGTAATTGGAAAACCGATTTGATACCCGATTATTTATAACTAGGTAACCGGGCACCCGGAGCCGATTTCGGTTTGAAAAATAAACAGACTCCTAATTTAAATGTGCGTGTGTGATCAATTATGTAACAAAATATCTAAATGCGGAATTAAAAGAAGTCAGATATTTTGTTAACAAATTGGAGACTCAATTAAGAGAAAGCCCCCCCCGGGGTAGCCAAACTTAGGAAATCCACTATTTAAAAGACAAAGCTAGTTACAAGACAGTCATACTCACATACCCCTGATGCAGTAGTCGCTACCTTGAACTCTAACACGTACCTATGCGTGAACGCCTCCGAGCCAGGTCTCCTACCTGAAGGGGTCTTCAATGGAATCCTTTAACTTTGGGCTCCTCCCTATGCTAGACTTCAAAAGATCAAACCATACAAAAACTCCAAGAGAGCTAGAAAATCTCACAATTTCTGCCTAAACACCCTCTTTAAGTACAATAGAATTCATTACCAAATTCTATATATAATACAAGCCTAAAGACCTCTATTTATAGGCTTTAGAAGACCTAATACAATACTGATTCGGAGTTCTTTGGGTGGCGTCCGGACCTAGATAGAGGGTGTCCGGACGGTAAATAGCAACCGACTTCCATAACCCAATTCACGCATTTCTTCATTAAACTTTAGTCTTCGCGTTCGGACTGTGTTGCCCTAGCATCCGGACTGTTGCATGATGTCTTCACCAAGCGTGTCTGCTGAGCTATTCAAAATCTTCTCGAACATTAATGAGCGTTTGAACGTGTCATCGGGCCGTCCGGATGACAACTAGGGAACCAACTTTTTGCTAAGTTGTAAACTGTGCTGAATCTTCTAGTAATTTGGAAATTGCCTTCTTGATGCTTGTGACATTGATACTTATCATATTAAGGTCTTTCCATAGTTAGGAAAATATGCTCTGAATATTTTGAAGACTCTGAATAATTATGGTGTTCCTGTTTCAGCAGTACACTAATGTGGCAGTGATTTTTTCAAAAGAATGTAGCCAATAAAACTAACAAACTCCTCATTTGGCTATTTTGGGACAAAAATCACTTGACCGGTTAAAAATACAATTTCTGTCCACAAATTAAAAATACTCTTATTTTTTGTCTCAATAGGACAAAGGGTAAATAGAGTATTAAAAACCATAAATAAATAGTATTAATATTCAACAAAACAAGAATAAAAGTAAACTATTGGAAAGTAGCCCAAAGAATCAAGTTGTAATTCAAAACAACTGAAAAGAAGAAAGAAAATCCTCAAGGCAGCAAATCTCACTGGTCCTCTAGTATCAAGTGACGGAGAGTGGTCCACACATTGATTTGAATTTGAGTCACTTTGGCTTCTAGCCCCTGAAGCCGGGAATCCATAGACTGAAAACTTTCAGTCACTTGAGTCTACAAAGCTTGAAACTGATCATCCTCAGATTGAAATCCCCTAAGCAACTGGTCTGCAAGACGTGTGAAAATATTCACCATTAAACATTAAACTGGTGCAGATATGAAGAAAGGTGCTATCACTGCTATGGAAGGCTCTACATGAGCTGGAAGAATTAGCTCATTTACATCCTAAAACTTTTGGAATTTGAGCATATGACTTCAACAACAGTCTGTTTTCCAAATGATCCATTTGTCGGATACTGTGCTGGGAGCCGCTGGATGACATATTCCTGAAACAATTTAAACAGAAATATTTCCAAAAATACCAACACAAAGACAAATTAGATCATGTTAGTTCCAAAACAATTGTGGTATTATGATGGCTGTTAATTAGATGCAAAAACAAATTACAAAAGTAAACATAGCACAATCCAAAAGACTCAGATATATCAATATCAACCCAACACATAGACATAATAGGATTTTCATGCACAATATTTCAAGAAAATATTCAAGTCAATAAATATTCTATTATTCTAAAAATTATAACAACTTAAAAGAACAAAGGAAAACAAAGAGAATACAATGGAATGAGAAGAGATGTGTAGAGAATGCTAAAATCTCGGAAGAAATCCTCGAGAAAACGCACACAACATGACATGATAAATAACGAAAAAAATGCAGTGGTGTGTGGCTGCCCGAGAAAGTAATGTGCTTGAATCCGGACGTGTTATGCACTTGTCCGGACGGCACTCTGCCAAATCATCGATCGACAGAGCCTCGCACGTCTGGACCAAAGAACAGGTCCGTCCGGACGCTTCACACTGGAAGCTAAAATCAGAGGAAAATTTGAAGAAAAATAATTTTCCCCAAAGTTAGCTTCAGAACACGCATGTATAAATAACGGATAAGACAGTCAAATAGCAATTCAAAAATATGCAAACATATAATTGAGAGTCAAGTAATCAATGAGCATAAATTTCCCTGCAGATAGAAATTTTAAATAGATGACTTAACACATGCTATGCGTGTGTGTGTGTGTGTGTGTGAAAGCTTTCTTAATAAGGTATGATGTTTGCTGATATTATTTAGAACAACTGAATTTTCTAAACAAGAGAGAAATATTCAATGTTAGATCAGTCAAAAGTCAAATCTTATCTTACTATGGCCTAATCATCCTCATCTAATACGCTCCCCCTAAGAAGCATCACTTTTTCTTTCACTTAGTCCATTAGTGACCGTTTATTTCTGCAATGAATTAGTCATTGACTGTTTCTATAGGGACAAGTTCAAGAATATATTTTAAGCACATTCAACAGTGGATCTTTTGAATCTAGATTTTCTGATTTTTTAATTCTTTATTTATTGCTTGTGCTGCAACCTAGAGAGAATGCCAGAATTTATAGGTTCTAGGTTCAACTAGCAAGTTGGTCAATTTGACTATCTTAGCAAAAAAAATATCTTTCATCAGAATTTTCAGAAGTTAAAAATCAGAGAGTAAAAAAAAATGTACCTTAGGGGAACTTTGGATAGTGCACAATTTTTTCATGACATGAAAAAAGTAGACATCTAACATTAAGATGTAACAAGAAAACTTAGCAGATATCAGGAATAAATTCTCAATCATATATAAGCATATTCAATCAATGCGCAATAAATTGAGATTTCAGACAAAAATATAGACGATATCTGAAAAGCTATCAAAAAAGAAATATATATATATATACATCTTCTCCCCCAATTTTTTTTTAATGTTAAAAAAATAAGACAGAAAAACAACAAAGACATGCTATGAGAAAAAGAAACAATATCTAGTCCTAGCATGTGAGGTAAGATCAAACATGTCCTCATGGAGAGAGGTTCGGAATTACCAAGATAGAAAAGGAGCGTGCTTTCTCTGTCATCCCCATAAAGTACCAGCGGAAATTTTTTCAAGAGCAAATCTAGGGATAGAAAATATGATTCCTCAAACGGAATGCAAAGCATAAACAAGATATGGCAAGATAAACAATGCAATGCAAACATACCTAACACGCACTAGGATTTAGGAAACAAAATCATAGGCATAGTGTGACTTCACCTTTACTAGGTGAGTCCACTCTCCCTCAGGGGGTGAACGGTCTCATCCTTCCTTACCCATACCTTATTTACTTGTGAGGCAGGGTTGTGAGCCATGTCTAACTTGTCCAATCTGACTAGAGCTAGATGAGGCATGAAGGGTTTAGAGCTAGACTTACCTCTCTTTGGCTCTTGCTTCTTGATCCGAGGCTTCTAATTTCGGATATGAAGACAGTGTGGCCTAACGTGCACAGAGGTACCACAATGATGACATATAGGCTGGCTTTGTTTGTTGGAATGCTTCTTGATAGGCTCTGCAAATTTAAGGTTAGAATTCTCACAAATAACAAAGTCCTTACCTCTTTGAGATATATGTTTCCTATGGGGAGGGACATATTTATCTGAATGGGATCTCTTACCACTGTCATTTTTTGGGAGTATCCTGCTTATTCCAAGGTTTTGGGGATTTTAACAAATAACAGTTTAGTTTAATGTGACCAATAATCCCACAGTGATGACAAGTAGGAACAAACTTACCTTGAGTTTGTTTTTCTTGATGATCCTTGGATTCAAGCTCTGTACAATTTTTTTAAGCAAGAATTATCACATTTATCAAAACAAGTTGTATCTACTATCACATGCTTAATAAACAAAGAATTTATTTCAGAATCAGAAGCATGTAAAGTAAAAGCACCAAAATATCAACAATTATGTCAGGCTTGTTATAATTATCTGTATGAATACAAAGCATGCTTTTAAAATTATCACAAGAGAATTTTTTCAAGAGATCTTCAGATTCTTTTAATTTATTCTCAAGTGTATCAATAGTATTAAATAGCATGGTATTCTCAGATTTCAAAGAGTTTATCAAAGCATGTGATTCAGACAATTGAATGATTAAAAACTCTTTTTCTTGCTTAAGCTTTTTGAGCTCTTTATTGGAATTTTTAGAATTTTTACGCAATTTAAGAAAATTTTCAAGGAGCTCATTGTCATAATTCTCTTCAGATAGCTGAGAAGAATTCATGATAAAAAAAGTTAACAAAAACATGGATCACACTCAGGAAATTAATCCAAACACGAGTGTACCCACTCTGATACCAATTGAAAAATAAATAGACTCCTAATTTAAATGTGTGTGTGTGATCAATTGTGTAACAAAATATCTAAACGCGGAATTAAATAAGACTGATATTTTTTTAATGAAGTGGAAACTCAATTAAGAGAAAAACCACTCCGGGGCAGCCAAACCCAGAAAATCCATTATTCAGAAAACAAAGCTAGTTACAAGACATTCGTACTCACTTACCTCTGATATAGTGGTCATTTCCTAGAACTCTAACACGTACGAATACTTGAACGCCTCCCAACCAGGTCTCCTACCTGAAGGGGTCTTCAATTGAATCCTTTAACTTAGGGTTCCTCCCTAAGCTAGAATTAAAAAGATTAAATCACACAAAATCTCCTAGAGAGCTAGCAAACATCACAATCTCTGCCTAAACACCATTTCTAAGCACAATGGAATTCAATACCGAATTCTATATATATTACAAGCCTAGAGACCTCTATTTATAAGCTTTAGAAGACCTAATACAATATTGATTCAGAGTTCTCTGGGCGGCGTCCGGACCTAGACAGAAGGCATCCAGACGGCAAGTAGCAATCGACTTCTATAACGCGCTTCACGCGTTTCTTTATTAAACTTCAGTCTTCGCATTCGGACAGTGTTGCCCTAGCGTCCGGACGGTTGCACGATGTCTTCACCAAGCGTGTCTGCTAAGCTATTCAGAATCTTCTCGAAAACTGATGAGCATCTGGACGTGTCACTGGACCGTTCGGACGGCAACTAGGGAACCGACTTTTTACTGAGTTGTAAACTCTGCAGAATCTTCTTGGAATCCGAAAATTGCCTTCTTGATGCTTGTGAAACTGATACTTGTCATATTAAGGCCTTTTCATAGTTGAGAAAATATGCTTTGAATATTTTGAAGACTTTGAATAATTACGATGTCCCTGTTTCAGCAGTACACTAATGTGACAGTGATTTTGTCAACAGAATGTAGCCAATAAATCTAATACAGTTATTAGATTCTTAGAAACTTGGTTATAACCGAATAACTGACTCCGGGTATATATATATATATATAAATTTAAAAATATAAAATATAGGAATTATATGTTATTTTTGGAGTATGTGGGTATCTCACATTTCTACTTGTGTTTATTTTTGGAGTTTTAATGGATGAATTATAATGAAAGGAAACAGATAGATGAATACAAATGATGAACAATACGTCGAAAGTAGTTTATTGAGAGATAGGGACGGGAAGCTCCAAGATTACAGTTCTAAAAACACTACACATTTTCCATGCCTCTCTACATAGTCCATTGGGCTTTTATACAACTCTGATCTGCTAACTAACTAACAAACGTGTTTTTTTTTTTTTTTTAATGAATTAAACTCTTTATATAGCTTAAACACAAAGAATACAACCACTCCAGTAAAAACTGGAACAAACTCCTGGAAAGGGACAAACCTCCTAGGCAGAAGAACACAACAAAATCAAACACAGAGCAGCTCAACAGACCAACACCATACTGTACCAGCAAAAAAAAATCAACTGTTAAAACACAGAACAGTCCAAAACCAGGACAAGCCCCGACTTGGACCAACAACGAACAAAAATTACAATCAATACTCAAAAAAACTTCCAAGCAGAAAAACAGAACATCCCAGCTCGAACCTGAATTGCTAAATCTGAATTGCTAAGCCTGCAAGTCAGCCACCAAGAGACCTAAATCCGAATCAGAGTTTGCAGAAAAACTTGCCATTGCTGGATTTCCAAATAAGGGTATCCTCATTACCAATAGAGATTTATGGTAATCTACATTGAATTTCCGCCAAATTATCCGATCGAGCAGACTTCCAATGCCATTCTCCATTTTTTATGATAGAAGACAGCTTGGGGCCAATATTATGCCCTGCATCATATAAAGTTCTGAAGCCATATTTCTCAATAAGACAACCAGCAGGGTGCCAAGAATCATACCACAGGAAAATTCAATTGCTAGTACCAATCTTGAAGCTAAGAAAAGGTCTAACAAGGGGCCTAAGCTTCAAAATCTTCCTCTAACTCCAAGAGCACGTTTGTGGTATAGGGATTTGCCAAAAACTCTTCCCTCACAACCACACTTCTTAGCCTTTGCAATGTATCTTCTCTCGAATCTTCTCTGTTCTACTTTCTTCTTCTTTATTCTACTTTCTTCCTCCTTACAGAATCACCCTTCGTTTTTCTCAGCCTTTGCAGATCCCCGAACTACTTCTTTTTTTGAGATATCTCTGTTTCTCTGCATAAGACACAGATCACAGAGCATTCAAAGCACGCCCATCAACACAAAGAAGAAAAAGAAGCAGACGGAAGGGCAACAGACTATGCTTTCTCTTTGTAGGCTTCCTCTCTGTTCTTGCAACTCTATATTTTTGTGCTCTTCGTGATTTTTTATACGTTACTATAGATCGAAATGTGTGATACCCACATGCTCTTTTGAGTTCTTATTCTGCTTTAGCCAAGAGAAAATTGAGAGAGGTAATTTTGTTTTGTTATTTTAACCATAGAAGAAATGTGTTATATTTTTTTCTCTTGTATAACAGGACAATCCGGATAACCGGTACATCCGGGGTAACCAGGTGGCCGGTTAACTGGCGACCTAGTTACTGCAGCCGGTTACTAATTCTCAACAACCGGAGACCTCGAAGCCGGTTCCCAGTTTTAGTCAATAACCAGGAACCGGCTCCGGGCTTACACATGTTGCTTTAACCCATTTGGATCTTAAGACTTGAGCTTTTAATTTTTGCAATCAATGGGCCGGGCTAGCTATTGGTTACAAATCTTTGTAATGTGAGACCTTTATCCCCTCCACCGTTTAAACAATGAAGAAAACTGCTCACTTGACCATCACTTGGGCTTAAGTAATCGTCTTTATATGCATAGTCTTGTATTTAAATTGAAAATAAATTATGCTATTGAGATATATATGCTTATAATTAGGGCCGATAACGTTCTACATGTATATATTCTGGTTGACTATTTGAAGGGATTCCTATAAAAATTTTCAGAGCAAAGATGGAAGGATCTAGCTAGGAGATACAAATCCTGACTACTGCACTGTAGATAATATAATTGATGTGATTAAAAGACTTTGAGAACAAAAGTGATCCATTTGAAACTATATTGAGGATAATAATGGCTAGATCATGAAGTGCATATATATGAATAGTCGTCAAAAAGTGGATTATGATTATGTGGAGAGTGATTAGGTAGTGAGAGCGGGTGGCTTTGATGTTGAGAAGGCTAATAATAGCCGCTTAATTAAGATTCCTTGAATAATTTCACAAGATCCAGGACTTGAAAGGAAAAGTCAATCTTTATGTGGGGTTGAATTTTGAGTATCACGCCATTTTAAACAAGATATATAGAGGGAAGATGACAGCCGTCTGTAAAGAGAGAGAGATATATGAATGCAGGTTGCAATTAAGTGGATTGCTGAGCAGTACTTGCATGGAGAACTTTAAGGATATATAACCCTACTTGGCCAGTAATTATGCTGAGGGAGCAAATTAGAAGGGACATTATTGTTGAGGTCTCTTTGCTGCAGTGCTGGCTATATATTGCAAAGAAAACAACATTGGCTAGGGTTCATGGAAATGATATTTAATTAGCACAATAAGGATCTATATATGGTTTTTTATTTGCTAAAACGGTTTCAACATATAGCCTATTGATGCGTACATGTTGGCCAAAATGGGTTTATTCACCTTAACTATTTAGGAATTGGATTCCTATTTGATATAGTAAATCTATAAAATGTAGACCAATAACCCTAATTATGGTTAGAGCATCTCCAACAAAATAAGAGAGTGGCTATTATGAGCAATTTTTCATTTCTAGTAGAATACCCAAAATAAATTTTTTCCTTTTGGTGTGAATAGTGAATAGGCAGAATAGTCTATTCACTATTCATACTACAAAGAATTTTTCATTATTTTTTCTCTCCCTTTCCTTCTTTCTCTTTTCTCTCTCTTCCTATTTCTTTCACACTTTTTCTCACATAAAATAATATTTAAATGCAAATAGAAAGCAGAATAAAGAATCTGTTAGAGAGAATATAAAAAAAGCAGTGACTAAAATAAAGAGTTGTACTTTTTCAATAACTACTTTAACTATTATTGCTGGAGATGCTCTTAGGAGTAAAGAGTATATGATGACTTGGCTCTATCAAGTTTGTATATATATATAGGCTAGACCCCGTCCCCCCTCCCTTGCTCTCCACAATATACAAATTAACCCTATATATTCTCATTAGTGGGAGAATAATTCAGGTCTGCTCCATTGGTGACCACCTTATGAGAGGAGTAGGGAGGGAAAGATCTGGCTGCTAATAATAATATTTTGTAGTACTATACACGATTCAGCCAAATCAAATGATTTCTTCGGTGGGTATTTTTAAATTTTGCAAATTTGTTATATTCTAGCTTGTTCGTAGTATGCATGTTTATCATAAAATTTTACATTAAATACTGCTTGACTCTAGAATAATATCCCATAGCGATTCCCTAATTAGATCGTTAATATGTCTTTCAAAGTCTTTGGTTTGTCTAAACAAGAGCAAGGGAAAATGGACATCTAACTACTAATGCTATGATAGTTTTGGCGTAAAATATTTTTTGAAAAATATTTTTTTATGTATTTTCAATGTTCGGTGCAGTCCAAAATGATGGTTAACGAAAATCATTTTCAATTTAACCGTAAAAGCATCTTAAATTTTTGGAAAACAATTTACGGTTTTAAAAACCGTAAATCGTTTTGTGGATTTATACTTTTCATTCTTGCAGGCATGTTTGTAGGAATTCGTCATCGCCGGGCAAAGGAGTTTGTTGATAGTCCGAATCTATCGCCAAAGCTCATCGAATTTTGGTATCCGATCGCCGAATTCCGGCACCGGCGACCGCCGCCGGATTTTGACAAAATAGGCCAGAATCTGGTCAGTAATGTTGCACTAGTCCACCAGAATTCGGCAATGTCCGGCCACCGTCGCCAAATTTCAGCGATCAAATTTCGCCTAAATTAGTCGGAATCAGGCAAGTTTGCCAAAATCCGCTTGTACTATGCCAAATTCCAGCCACCTACTGGAATCTGGCCAACCTAAATTCGAGCGAAACTGGCTGAATAACAGCAAAGGTGGCTGGAATCTTGCATAGTACAGAAGGATTCCAGTAAATAGACCGAATTTTGATCACATTCGCCAGAATCTGGCCAACTTAGAATCCGACGAGATTGGCCAAAATCTGGCCATTGCCACCAGATTCTGGTCTTCATTGTTGGAATCTTGCTGGCCAGTGACAGAATCTTGTCACTGGTAATTTTTTGCTGTTGGTGATTTTTTTTTTGTACCGTCACGAGTAATTTTTTGCCATTGATGATTTTTTCGTATGAGACAAACGCCGGAAAATTTTTCAGGGAAATTATTTTTTCCGAAAAATGATTTCGTTAAAAATATTTTACGACGAAAAACATTTTACGTCGAAACAAACAGAGTATAAACTTAAATAAATTATTAAAGACTGTAACCAAATTTTTTCCCTCTATCCATCCATCTACAAAAGCGACAAAATATATTCTACCTTTATAAGATTCCTAAATGGGCAATGTTAGAGCCGAAGACTTTTGTCCCATTCTTGTCCCTCCAAAAGTAATGAGGCTTTTAAAATTACTATTGAATCATAATCCAATGATAATTTTAAAAATCTCATCACATTTGGATGAACAAGAGAGGAACAAAAGTCTTCATTCTACCATTACTCTCCGTAAATAGTTAGTAAACAAAAGCTTAAACCCACTAATGTTGAAACTGAAACAACTCTTTTGGGATGGGATACAAGCATAATCTCTTTTATTTTTTAATGATTTATACCGTAAAAAATTCTATTCTGCAATTGAGAAATTTCATTAGTAGACTGTTATACGACAACCATAAAATTAGGATAACGTGGCAGTGAAATTCAGCTATTAATTTTTTTTTTTCTTTTTTTTTTTTTTTTTTTACGAGTGTTGATCCAACTTCTAATTTTCATCGACACATAACTGTCTTCATTCTTATTCAATATTTGCAATCTTGAAGGCTACAATTAACTAGTCTCACAAAAGCAGATGTAATCCTGATAAGGCCTTAATCTTTAGCATCTTTAGATATGGTGTAGTCTCAATCTTCTTTATAATGCCTATCTGGCTCTAATGTATTAATGGCATATATATATATAGTTTCACCGATGCACAATATGGCATCTTTTCATTGCATATGGAGCCAAGAAATTCTAATCCCACTACAATATGTTGCTTAAAGAGAGGACCAGACCCGATCATTCCTAATCTCAAAATCTTACCTAAATTTGTTGGAGAATATTTTAATATATTTTTTAAATTGTTTTTAATAAATTATGTTGATGGTGTTGGGCAAGTGTACTATACCCAAGCAAACATTTTATGTTGAGCTTAGCAAATTAAATGTGCTTTTTTTTTCCTTGCAGGCTTTATGGGATTCATGGAATGTTCTAATTTGGGAGTCTAAAGGATCGTCAATGTCATTTCCATGAACAGTTTATGTTTTGTTTCAATATATATATATATATATATAGCCTACCTACCCTGTATGGAATTTAAGCTTTATACCTTCTTCCACTACAAACAAAAAATAAAAAATAAAAAAAATTACAAGAATATGGTCGGATGTAGATTATAATCGAACAAAATTTGTAAAAATACTTATGTCTAAATCTTTAAATAAATTTATATAATTTTCTTTTTTTAAAATAAATATTTTAAAAATTTTAATAAGATTTAACAAAAATTCTAACCTAGAGTTAAAATTTAAAAAAAAAATTAAAAAAATAATTACCGTAAATTGCCACTGTTTAAAATATAAGTACTTAGTTATAAAAAAAAAAAAAAAAAAAAAAAAAAAAAGTATAAGTGAAGTTTTTGGAATCTGAAATATCTAGAATTATTGAAAGATTTAGTTTCAGGATATTTTATTGGATAGACTGACATGTCTGTCTGTGTATTAATTTCATGCACGTGTGTGTGTCTGAATGTAGGTGTATGTGATATAAACATTGCATACGTGCGAGCACAAAGAAATGCAAATCATGTACGTGGACCTCCCGCATGTTATATGTTTCCTGTAAATGTCTCACCCACGGTGAAAATTCTTAAAAGAAACTTAATGTTCCGTTTGTTTTCGTGTAAAATAGTTTTCATCGTAAAATGGTTTCAGGAAAGTCATTTTCCAGAAAAATATTTTCCGTCAAAATCATTTTTCGGTGTTTGGCTCGTACGGAAAATTACAAATATTTTTTATATTTTAATTTAATCATATTAATTAAAAAAAAAATTATTCACAAAATAAAAAATGTTAATATAAAAATATTTTTTTAATATTTGGCAGATACAAATTCTGGCAAAGTTGCCGGAATCTGGCCATTTTTGCCGGAATCGGGCAGAAAACGGTAGGATCTCGGCCAGTTGACCGGAAACCGGCAGTCCTAGCCGGTTTCCGACCAGCTCGCCGAGATCCCACCGTTCTGGGAGGATCCCAGCCGAACTGGCCGGAGATTCCGCCAGAACGGCCGGTATCGCGGCCAGACGGCCGGTGATCTGGCTATCTGGCCGAATCCGGGCCGGGATCCGGCCAGATTGCCGGAGACCCAGAATCTGGCATGGTATCTCCGGAATCCGGCGATGTCTGCTGGATTTCACCGGATTCCAGCCTAATTTGTCAGATTCTGGCACCGACTGGAGTCGGAATCTGGCTTGTCGAAATCCGATAATATTCAACTGCTTGAATGTAAAGGTCGACTGCGTTGTTTAAAAAAAAGTCGACTGCATATACCATCAACGGAAAATGATTTACACTTTTTAAAAGCGTAAATCATTTTCCAAAATTTATTAAGCATTTTTGGTCAGACGGAAATCATTTTCCGATTGACCATTATTTTCGCCCCTACCAAACACCGGAAAATACCGAAATCATTTTCCAGAAATCATTTTACGCCGAAACAAACGGAGCAAAGCTCATGCATATGCATACTAAATTTAAAAACCACCTAAAACATTAACATCATCTGTACACAGACAAACTCTTCACTTGTCACCTTGCTTCTTCGGTAGCTCAAACTTCTTATTGACCAATTCTTTTTATATGATCGGCTTTCTTATTGACCAACTGATAGACTTCAAGCGGTTGAAGACTTAAAGTGCGTTTAGAATTGTGATTTTGTGGACAAAAAATGCGATTTTAAATCAAATTATAGAAAATAAATCGTTTGAAAATTATGTTTTTTTTTTTTAAAAAAAAAAAAAACTATAATTTGAAAACACATAAAATTCGATTATTCAAATAACAGTCAATGAGCTGCTTTTTGAAAATGCAGAATTTTAAAGGCTGACCTGCGATTTTGTCAAATGTTTAACTGTATTTAAAATCGCATTTTTTGAAATCATAAATTCAAACAGAACCTTTAGTATACCCTAAAAAAAAATTAAAGTTATTAGCGGCTTTATCACTGTTAAAATCGTTGTCGTTGCGGCTAATGAAATTGCCGCTGATAATCTGACGCTAATGATCATCTGCGAGTATTAACTTTAAAGTTGATGCGGATGATGACCCCGACAATGGCGCAAAGGTTGCCGCTAACAATTATTTTGGTCGACTTTGTTGCAGCTGATGATGCACTGTTTTTTTTTTTTTTTTCGTGGCTATTTTCTTTTAATTTGACCTGTAGCACATCCGCAAGACATAATTCATAACTATTAGGGGTAATTACCTTTTTCCCCCATGAACTACCAACTTTTGCACAAAGCCCCCATAAACTACCAACTCGACCAAAATAGAGCATTCAACTACTAAACACAACCATTTTCCCCCTCTTCCGTCAGTTAGAGGGTTAAAACAAATGGTCAACGGGTCACGTGACCGTCATGTTTCGTTTTACATTGGGGCATGTTGGAAGATGGTGGTAGTTCATGGGGAAAAATAGGAAGAAAATGAGGGTAAAACAGCATGTGACGGTCACGTGACCTGTTGACCGTTTGTTTTAACTCTTTTGACTAATGGAAGGGGGAAAAATGGTTGTCTTTGGTAGTTGAATGCTCTATTTTGGTCGAGTTGGTAGTTTGTGGGGGCTTTGCGCAAAAGTTGGTAGTTCATGGGGGAAAATGTAATTACCCCTAACTATTATTACCAAGAACATGTTCCAAACAATTAAAATATAATACATTTCATAAAAATATCATTACAAAAAAAAATCACCCAAAAGATTGTATACACCAAATAAATTAGTTTGTATAGACAATCACCCCAAGAACACATATAATCTCAAACAATGGCTACAAATCACAATATATAGATTTAGGCAAGGTAATTAGATGCATGTGTAAAACCCCATAGCTGCATAGAGACAAGTCTTAAAATTAAAAGATCATCAGATATAAATTAAAACGAATAGCAAAGTTGAATTTTGCAATTGAGAGTGAACATGTTTAACTAGAAGGATACAAAAGAGGCGACCAATCACTACAAAAAACTTGGTTTTTAACCACGTGGCTACAGTACCCAGTACTATATCCACGTGGTGATTTCGTGACGTGTTGATTACCTACAAGGCGATTTTGCCATGTGGGTAATCCACCACGTAGCGAAATGCTTTGCGTTGGTAATTAGCCACGTGTATTTTGTCACATCGCCAATTAGCCACGTGTATAATTGCTACGTCACCAATTAGCCACGTGGCTTATTTGCCACGTGTCTAAAATATTCATATTTTTTTCAAATTGAAATTTTTTCTGAATTTTTTTGAGGTTTGAAATTTCAGCCACGTGGTTTATTGGCCACGTCTCCAATTGGCCATGTAGCACATAAACCACGTGGCTAATTTATTAAAATTATTTTAATTTTTTTTTTAGATTTAAAATTTTTGTCATGTGGTTATGGGCCACGCCGCCAATTGGCCATGTGGCACATAAACCACATGGGTAATTACTTCCCTCCAATCCATTTCTAATTTCCTCCCGTCCCTTTAACTTTTCATTTTCCCTTTCTTTTTTTTTTCTTTTTTTCTTTTTTTTTTTTTTTTTCATTTCCCCCACCCCTTTAACTTTTCATTTCCTCCTCTCTCTTTTTTTTCATTCCCCCCCGCCTCCTGCCCCCTTTAACTTTTCTTTTCATTTTCATTTTATTTTTTCTTCCTTCTTCCCTTTTTTCCCAAGGACGCATTTCCTTCTTTTCCTTTTTCTTTTCCTTTTCTTCACACAGAAAGGGAGATGGAAGAGGGAGACTGAGAGAGCTGGAGAGAGAGAACTGGAGTGATTCTGAGAGAGAGCCGTGGTCGACGACGGCGTCAGAGTCCAGAGGGTCACGGCCTAACGCCAGTGAAGCCAAGGGGGTGTTTTTCCAGCGTTTTTGGGTTTTTTTTTTAATTTTTTTTGTTCTTTCATTTCACTACGTCTCTGGTAAACATACATCTTCATTGGTAAAACAGGAACGATGATGTGGTGATTTTTTGTTTTTGTTATTGATTTTTGGTGATTGTTGGTAATTTTTTGGTATTTTTTGGTGTTTTGTTGGTGATTTTTTGGTAATGCGGTCGACGGAGGATTTTGGGGATTTTTGGGGGAAGGAATGTAAAGATTTCGCCGGCCTTGCAAGAGTTTCCGGCGAGGGGAAAAAAAAATGTTTTCCGGCAAGGGCTAGAAAGAAATATTGGCGAAAAAAAAAAGAAAAAAAAGTAGTGGTTAGCAACGTGGGTTAGTTCCACGTGACTAAAAGTGTTTAATTTTTTTTCAAAAATAAAATGCATTTAGCCACATGTGAGTGGCACGTGGCTAAAAGCCATGTGGTAAAGTAACTACATGTATAAAAATACACGTTGCTAAGTAACATTTAGCAACAACCGGATTAACAACGCGAGACCCACGTGGCTAACTGCACGTGGCTAGCAGTTAGCAACGTAGATGAAATATTCAAGCATAAAAACAAAATCTTGACAATGATCCAAATTCCATTCAGAGAAACCTCAAAAAAGAAGACATAAAATCGGTAGGCTATGGGGAGCAAAATAAATACCTACACTAGTTTATTATGAAAAGAGTCCCCGGCCTCTCTCTCGTTTAAATGTACTGATGTGTAAATTTTAAAGTACTCGCAAGTGGACGAATCGTTTGCAATATAGCGTTTTACAGTGCAAGGTCGATCCACAGGGAATTGTGTTGTAAAAATTAATTTTTATTTAAACTAATTAAAGCTTAACCTAGTTCCAATTTTTTTGGTTTTTAGCATGCAAAACATCATACCTAAACTAAAATTGAAATAGAACAAATGATAAAAAGTACTGAGGTTTTAGAATCCACCTAACCAAATCAAACAACACACTCTTGTATTTTATTTATACACCCGATAAACATTTAAACTTTGTTCATTACTCAAGTTCCCTAACAATGTATGTTAAAACATTTAATAAATCCAACTCAAAGATAAATCACAACGAATATCCATTTGAAATCAAATCATCCATTGTATCCGTTTGATAAACAAATCACAATGGATATCCTCTTTCAATCAAATAAATCGATGTATCCATCGGTTGAAACACATTAAATATCCAACCTTTTAATCAATAAACATTCAATCTAAAGACATAAATCAATAAAATAAATGGGACTTGAATAATATTTTAAGAAAACATCGGATTGTACAAATAGCATAACAAGAATGTGTGTGCTATCAATGGTGAGGTTTCATCCTCAACCTTAGTTGAAGATTTTAGCCTTCCATGACTCGAAACAACACACTAACTTGAATTAAAAACATATACATTAAAAGAAACTATGAATGAGTGCTTAATAAAGAAAAGCTTACAAATAATTAACTTGTAAAGAAATCATAAAAAATAAAAAAAAAATAAAAAAAAAACTAAGGATTGCTACACTAAAAGAGAACACACGTGAACAGGAGCTGGGCTCTAGTCACATCCAGTTCTCTTTAAACAAACCAGAAAAAAAAAATAAAAATAAAAAAAAAAAAAAAATGCAAGGTCATGCTGGAAAGAAAAGGAACAAGAAAATGAAAACAAAGAAACCACTGAATTGTTCTATGTTTACAAAACATGAAAGGAAAAAAAAAAACAGAAAAAGGAAAACTCAACTGCAGA
Organism: Alnus glutinosa; assembly: GCF_958979055.1. Taxonomy (NCBI): domain Eukaryota; kingdom Viridiplantae; phylum Streptophyta; class Magnoliopsida; order Fagales; family Betulaceae; genus Alnus; species Alnus glutinosa. The sequence goes on along the minus strand of NC_084890.1, from coordinate 19,919,597 downwards.
GAAAAGGCAAATTAGACTTGACCTAGTGCTACCCCCAGTCACGTCTGGTCTTCTCCCCTTTTTTTTTAGAAAAGAGCTTGGTTTTGAAGTAAAAAGAGAAGAACAGAATAATAAAAAAAACAAGAAACAGAGAAAGAATAGAATCAGAATCAGAACTTGGAACGTAAAACCGAAATGAGAACAAAACTAGCGTGACTGGAGCTGCTGTCCAGTCACGTCCTGGGCTGCTTTTTTTCTACAAGAAAAGGAAATCTAGGTTGCAAACTAAGAAGAACAGCACAAGAACCTTCCAGAATTAATCTGAACAAAACTTGTAAAGAAAAGAATTGAAATCCTAACAAAACCAACGTGACTGGAGCTGCTGTCCAGTCATGTTCTATACTCTATTTTTCTACCTGAAAAGGCCTTCTTCTCTAATGGTGTCTCTTTGTTTTTATAAGGAAAAACCAGGTTTGAAAAACAAGGTGAAAAGTGGCCCCCACACCCCTCTCCAACATCTCCTTCCTTTTCTTTTCTTTTCGAGTTGGTCTTCTCTTCTTTGTTTGTTTTTCCTGGCTGGCCGAATGGGGACAGATTGGTCTCATTTTTCCTCTTGCTTGCAAAAAAAATTCTGGGCATTGCCTACCAAGAGAAAATGAACTTGTTTCTTCCTATTTTTGTTATCTTCTTTTTTTTTTTTCTTTTTTTTTTTTCTTTTTTTTTTCTTTTTTGCACTGTGTTGTCTCATGGCTCATGCTGGTTGGGTGCTGTGAATTATGGACAGCTGCAGGTTTGACTTGTGTGTTGATCTTTGGTTTTCATGGAATTAGCAAATTTATTTATGTGGGCTGCAGGTCCTTCTCGGCGCATGGAAATGCAAAGAGGCAAGTCTGTGGTAAGGGAAGTAAATTGTGTGACGTCGGTGCTAGCTTGATCTTCAATAAAAGACGTTTGTGTCCCTTGGTCCCTTCACGTTCACTCTGCCACGCACAGCTGCTTATGGAAAGAATTGTGGCTCTTTTGTGCATCAATGAAAACGTGTCCTGCTATTACTCTTAAGGAAAGAAATTCTGACTTGATGCTTCCCACCTCCAACGCTCCATGTCTTCATGCACAGCTACAGCTAGCACAAGCATTTGCCTCCACTAATCACGTGTGTTTTCTTTGGTTGCTGCTACGTTTGGAAAGAATTTGCTGGAGAACCTGCTACTCTCTTTTTGCATGGAAAGAATTGTGTGCATATAAAGGCCAGCTTTGGAAAGAGTTTTTGTCTTGATTCGGTCCTTCTTGTCTTCACGTGTTTGCTGGTCTTTGGAAAGAAATCGAAAGCTCCAAGTCAGCATGGGTAGGATTTTCCACATGTCCTAGTGCTGCCAGCATGGACAAGCTTTGCTTGTCTGGAGAGAAACTTTCAGATTTTACATAGAAACCACTATTTTCTCTCAATGACCTACAAAATGTTAAAGCACTAAAACCAACCAAAAATATTAGAAAATAACAAAATTAAGGGTTTAACAAATGTAAATTAAGGGGTCCAAATATACAATATTTGTGACTCATCAAATACCCCAAAACTTACATTTTGCTAGTCCCTTAGCAAAACAAAATGAAAAATAAAATCAAAGCACGAAACATTAATCCTCTGTCGTGGGAAAGACGATTGCATTTAACGTATGCAACAAGCCTTTTAAACCCCTAGGACTCCCTAGTGGACGTGTGAAGTCTCATGAGGGTTTGCCAGAAATGATACCCACAAATATTGAAACACTACGTTGTCAATAAGTAAGAATTTTTACGCAAACTATGGTTCATACGTCATTAGCATGTTTAATAAAAATGAACTTCACATCATCAGGACATCAAAAATCGATCAACTCATAGCTGGAATATTGAGACATCACTTGTTCAAATAAGTGCAGGGTGTGATTAACAAAGACTCATGAGGTTTCAACTTTCCTCGAAACATATGTACCCAAAGACTCACCGGAATTCCATCAGATGAAAATAACCAAGGCTTAAATGTGCAATTATTATTATTATTTTTTATATGTAGGCTGTGCAATGCTTGATTCCCTTAAGCTTTCTAATTGACTCATGTAACGAATGTTGGGCCAATGACTCCCAAATTAGATGGTTTTAGGGCACTAGATGTAAAAACATCCATAAAGGCTTAATTACTCGAGTCAAAAAGGTTACGAAGTCAAACTAACCAAACAATCAACCAACCTGAAATTCTCATCTTTTTACGCGAACACCCAATGCTTAGTGAGGCTAGAGGCCTGGTTACTCAATGAAGACTCAAATTGATGATATTATTCTATGGGTTTTTTTTTTTTTTTTTTTTTTTTTTACCAAGGTTTCATCAACAAGTCATCCTACAAGTCTCACGACACACATTCTCAAATCAAATTTCATACCTCATAGAGCTTATGCTAATGTGATTGTTAAAAACAATTTAAACACGTGAAGTCTCTCTAATCCAACAGATAAGTCAAAAGATTTCAGATTTTCAACAACATACAATGTTCGACATGTTAAACACACCAATGATATGCAAACCACAGTAAGATGTAATCATACTCAATCAACAACATAACCCCTTTTTTTTCTTTTTTTTCTTTTTTTCTTTTTTTAACAAAAGCAATAACAACAAAACAACAAAAATAACAAACAAAAATGTCTACCCCACCCCCAAATTAAAATGACACATTTTCCTCAATGTGACCAGAAATACAATACCGAATTGGCGATGCAAGTTGGCCATAATGTAAGATAATGCTCCCCCAAACTTGAACGGCAGACACTTCCCTGAAAATCACCACAAAAACAGAACAAATAAGATCAAATGATAAGGGAAAATAATGAGGGTTGCCTCCCGTAAGCGCTAAGTTTTCAGTCTTCAGCCAGACTCTCCTCAACTGACAACAATCGCTCCGAGTAACTCAGATCCTCCAAAAGGGTCGTCTCAACCTCCGGGCTCTGCAACTCCAAGAATGGTTTTAGTCTTTGTCCATTCACCTTGAAAGTAGTACCATCCTTTGGATCCTCAATCTCAATGGCCCCATAAGGAAAAATTGATCGAACAATAAATGGGCATGTCCATCGAGATCGGAGCTTCCCTGGAAAAAGATGCAGACGTGAATTATAAAGAAGAACTTTTTGACCAGGTTCAAAAGATCGTCTCAAAATGCTCTGGTCATGAGCCTTCTTCATCCGTGCCTTGTACAACTTCGCACAGTCATAGGCATCATTCCTTAGCTCTTCCAATTCATTCAGTTGGAGCTTCCTCTGTGAGCCAGCCTTCGTGAGATCAAAGTTCAGCTGCTTGATGGCCCAATATGCTCTATGCTCCAACTCCACTGGCAGATGACATGCTTTCCAGTACACGAGGCGATAAGGAGACATGTCAATCGGGGTCTTAAATGCTGTCCGGTAAGCCCATAATGCATCGTTCAAACGAAGAGACCAATCTTTTCTTGACGGGTTCACTGTCTTCTCCAAAATCATCTTGATCTCTCGGTTCGAAATCTCCACTTGACCACTCGTCTGAGGGTGATATGGAGTGGCAACCTTGTGTGTGATGCAATACTTCTTCATCAGCTGCTAAAAAATTCGGTTGCAGAAATGCTTACCACCATCACTAATAATTGCTCGAGGAGTACCAAAACGAGCAAATATAGTGTCTTTTAAAAACTAAACCACAACTCTGTGGTCATTGGTCTTGTAGGCAACAGCCTCTACCCTTTTGGACACATAGTCCACAGCAACAAGAATGTACAGATAGCCGAAGGAGTTTGGGAAAGGTCCCATGAAATCAAGGCCCCACACATCAAAGATCTCAACAATAAGAATGGGGTTGAGAGGCATCATATTCTGGCGTGAAATACTCCCTAGCTTTTGACAGCGCTCACACGAGACACAATAAGTGTGAGCGTCTTGGAAAATAGTCGGCCAATAAAATCCGCACTGCAAAATTTTTGCAGCGGTTTTCTTTGCACTGAAATGGCCTCCACAAGCATGATCGTGACAAAAGGAGATGACATTGGATTGGTCAAGCTCAGGGATGCATCTTCTAATGATCTGATCGGGACAATATTTTATGGATCGTCCCAGAAAAAGTACTTCACCATGGCCATGAACTTGGACTTATCTTGCCGCCCCCAATGCAAAGGCATTTGACCGGTGACAAGATAGTTTACTATATCAGCAAACCAAGGTGAAGGAGTGTGAGCAATGTGCATCAACTGCTCATCAGGGAAAGTCTCAGAGATGGGGCCGGCCTCCTCAATGAAATCCACAGTAATCCTCGAAAGATGATCGGCCACCACATTTTCGGAACCCTTCTTGTCCCGAATCTCAATGTCAAACTCTTGCAACAGTAAAATTCACCGAATGAGGCAAGATTTAGCATCCTTTTTGGAGAAAAGATACTTCAATGCCGCGTGATCCGAGTAGATAATGACTTTCGACCCTAGCAAGTAGGATCGAAACTTATCCAAAGCAAAAACGACCGCCAGCAACTCCTTCTCAGTGGTCGAATAGTTCAGTTGGGCATCGTTTAGAGTCCGACTTGCATAATAAATGACATAGGGAAGTTTATCAATGCCCTACCCCAAAACAGCTCCAACAGCGTAGTCTAACGCGTCACACATGATCTCAAAAGGTGCACCCCAACTGGGTGGCTGAATGATGGGTGTGGATGTTAGAATCTTCTTCAAGGCCCCAAATGCCTTATTGCAATCCTCATCAAAAATAAATGGGGCCTCCTTCACCAACAACTTGCACAAGGGCCTGGCGATCTTGCTGAAATCCTGGATGAATCGCAAGTAGAATCCTGCATAGACCAGAAAGAGCGAACCTCTTTCACAATACGTGGGGGTGGGAGGTTAGATATCAGATCCACCTTCGCTTTGTCAACCTCTATCCCCCGATGAGAAATGACATGTCCTAGCACAATGCCTTGCTTCACCATAAAATGACATTTCTCCCAGTTGAGCACCAGGTTCTTCTCTTTGCACCTCACCAAAACCAACGTGAGGTGGTGTAAACACTCCTCAAATGTTGAACCAAAGACGGAGAAGTCATCCATGAATATCTCAAGGAAACGTTCTACCATGTCAGAAAAGATGATGATCATGCACCGCTGAAAAGTAGCGGGTGCCTTGCATAACCCAAAGGGCATGCGACGGTAGGCGAACGTCCCAAAAGAACAAGTGAAGGTTGTCTTCTCCTGATTTTCGGGGTCCACAGGGACCTGGTTATATCTAGAATAACCATCCAAAAAGCAATAGTACTCGTGCCCTGCCAAGCGCTCCACCATCTGATTAATGAAAGGAAGAGGAAAATAATCCTTCCTGGTGGCGGTGTTCAACTTGCGGTAGTCGATACAGACTCTCCATCTTGACTGAACTCGATTTGGCACCAACTCACCGTCCTTGTTTTGCACTACTATCACTCCAGCTTTCTTGGGCACAACATGAATTGGGCTCACCCACTTGCTGTCAGAAATTGGATAGATGATACCTGCATCCAATAACTTTATCACTTCTCCTCTCACAACTCCTTGCATGGCTGGGTTGAGCCTTCTTTGTGGCTCCCTCGATGGTTTGGCATCTTCCTCCAAGTGTATCTTGTGCATCACCACCGAAGGGCTAATTCCTTTGATGTCTTCAATGGTCCAGCCTATAGCTTCCTTGTGCTCTCTCAAGACATCTAACACCTTCTCTTCCTGAGCAGCAGGTAAATATGAAGCTATGATTACAGGGAAAGTCTCTTTTGGATCTAGGAACTTATATTTGAGATTGATTGGTAAGGGCTTAAGTTCCTTCTTTGGAGACTCAGGTACTGCTGCCTCCTCCTTCTCATTGCTCTCCAAAGGAGCAAACTCTAGAATGGCACCAGCCTGCTCAAGTAACATGTCCAAGTCCAAATCCTCTCCGATCTGAGCAAAGCATGGCTCCAAGGGGTCTTCAGTGCTTGATTCTTCAATAGCTTCCTCTATGATCTCCTCAATCAAGCAGGCACTTTCGATCTCATCGCACTCCCTCGGCTTCTTGCTGATGTCAAAGATGTTTAGCTCCACTGTCATATTGCTAAAGGAGATCTTCATTACCCATGTCCTACAGTTGATCAAGACATTAGCCGTAGCTAAGAATGGTCGCCCTAGGATCACCGGTATCTGAACTCCAACGTTCTGTACCGGCTCTGTATCAATCACTATAAAATCCACGGGGAAATAAAACTTGTCAACCTTTATCAACACATCCTCCACAATTCCCCGTGGTATCTTAACTGACTTGTCAGCCAACTGCAGTGTCATGGAGGTGGGCTTTAATTCTCCTAACCCCAATTGCAGGTAAACCGAATAGGGTAGGAGATTGACACTAGCTCCAAGATCAAGCAAAGCCTTCTTAATGCGGCTGACTCCTATCATGCAAGAGATAGTAGGACATCCAGGGTTCCTGTACTTGATAGGCAGCTTGCATTGGAGGATTGAGCTGACTTGCTCGGTTAAACAGACCTTCTTTGGGACATTGGTTTTCCTCTTGACAATGATCAAGTCCTTCAAGAACTTGGCATAAGACGGCACCTGCTGGATGGCATCCAAAAACGGGATGTTCATCTGCACTTGCTTGAATACCTCCAGAATGTCCTCAAACTTTCCTCATTTCTTGGGCGCAAGCAATCTGTCAGGGTATGGCGCCTTAGGTACAAAAGACCTAGGAGGAATCTCAATAGTGGGAGTGGTTGTAGATGGCTCCGCATCTATCTCCTTTGTGCTCTCTCTTCCTTGTCCTTCTTGTGCAGCAAGGTTCTTTTCAGGAAGAACCACTTGGTTGTCCACTTGTCTCCCCGACCTAAGCGTGACAATGGCTTGTACATGCTCCTGCCCATGTACTGTATTTGATGAACTTCCCCCATGGAACTGCAACTTTGGATTCGGCACAGGCTAACTAGGGAGCTTTCCCATCTCTCTCTCCCCTAGGTGATTAGCAATTTGCCCAATCTGGGTCTCCATCTTGGAAATAGCTTGAGTGTTCACCATGGTAGCATTCTTCACGTCATTGATGGATTGACCTGTGAGCTGCATGAAAGCCTTGAAAGTGTCTTCCAGAGTGGACTGTGAAAAAAAGGCAAGGGCTTGATTGGGTGCTTAGTATGCTGATGCAGGCTGCGCTGGACGACCCTGATGATGAATCGGTTGATGAAATCCGGGGGGGTATTGATTATGGGCTTGATGAGGGGCCCCCTTGGTTGGTTTTGCTTCCACGAGAAATTAGGGTGGTTTCGCCACCCAGGATTGTAAGTCTCAGAAAAAGGTCCATTGGCTTGGTTCCTAAAGTCGTTGAAAGCGTTCACTTGTTCCATTGGTGACTCGACAAAAGTCGGCAAAGATAGACAAGCCTGTGCTAAGTGCATAGGACTAGCACAGATGGAACAACAACCAACATGGAACGGGTTTGCAACATTGATGGACTTGCCTATGACGATAGCATCGACCTTCTTAGTGAGGGCATCTATCTTCATCTTTAGCTCAATATCTTCCTTCACCTCATAGATGCCTCCTTTCTTTTGGATGCGAGCAGATTTATCTCGACAGCTTGAAAAATCCCACTGCTGGGAATTGTTGGACAAATTGATCTAAGGTCCTATATGCTTCCTCTCCCGTCAAACTCAAAAATGCGCCTCCATTCATTGACTCGATCATACTACGGTTTGATTGAGTCAAACCTTGGTAGAAGAATTGCACGAGTCTCCACTTCTCGTATCCATGTGGAGGGCACTTGATCAACATCTCTTGAAATCTTTCCCAACTCTCAGAAAATTTCTCATCCTCCTCTTGAGTAAAAGAACTTATTTCCTTCCTACACTCGTTCACTTTGGACATTGGGAAAATTTATTGTAAAACTTGTTCAGCAAGTTTTCCCAAGACGTGATAGACCCAGGCATGTTTGAATCCAACCATACCTTGGCTCAATCGTGAAGTGAGAAAGGAAAAAGCCTAAGGTGCACAGACTCTTCAGAAAAATTTTGAAATTTAAATGTGGCACAAATGTCTTTGAATTTCTTCACATGGCTATAAGGATTTTCAAGGTCCAAGCCATGGAATGAAGGTAGGAGTTGGATGGCATGAGGCTTGAGGTCAAAGTGGGTGGCATTGGTTGGTGGCAACACTATACACGAAGGAGAGTTTGTCGCAACGGGTGCGAACAAATCCCTAAATGATCTAGTATGATCTACATTGTCTCCTCTATGCCTCTCATTCTCACCCGCATGCACATTATCTCCCATCTCAACAGATTCTCTCACAACAGGTGGTCTACGCCTTCTCCTAAGAGTCCTTTCTATTTCGGGATCTAAAGATATCAAATCTAAGTTCAAGGATCTCCTACCAAGCATACATCAAACACAAAAACTTAAATAAACTAAAAGAAAAATGAACAATAATGTAATGTAAAACAAAATATTAACAAAAACAAACCAAAAAGAAAAGAATTTTTTTTTTTTTACAAAAAATGTAAAATAGGCAAAAATAAATAATATAAAATCAAAGATGAAAACTACCACAGAAGCAAAACTTCCAAAAATTAAAACTAAAACTTAAAAAAACTTACAAACTGGACCAAAAATAAAATTTTGGCAAAGTTTTAGCTACTGATCTGCTGCAATTGGTCCCTTTTGTGTTGGTGCCCTCGAGCACAATTTCGTGGATTGTCACACCAAAGCTGCAAAACAATGACAAAAACTCCTTCTTCTTCTTCTTTTTTTTTTTTTTTCTTTTTTTTCTTTTTTTAAGACAAGAAAGCAAAAAATAAAAATAAACAAAACTTGCAATAAGAAGAATAAAACAAAAAAAAAAAAAAAATCTTCCTAAACTAGTAGAAAAATAAAATCAATTTAAACAAAAATCAATTTTTACAAATCAACAAATTCCCCGGCAATGGCGCCAAAAACTTGATGTGTAAATTTTAAAGTACTCGCAAGTGCACAAATCGTTTGCAATATAGCGTTTTGCAATGCGAGGTCGATCCACAGGGAATTGCGTTGTAAAAATTAATTTTTATTTAAACTAATTAAATCTTAACCTACTTCCAATTTTTTTGGTTTTTAGCATGCAAAACATCATACCTAAACTAAAATTGAAATAGAACAAATGATAAAAAGTACTAACGTTTTAGAATCCACCTAATCAAATCAAACAACATAGTCTTGTATTTTATTTATACACCCGATAAATATTTAAACTTTGTTCATTACTCAAGTTCCCTAACAATGTATGTTAAAACATTTAATGAATCCAACTCAAAGATAAATCACAATGAATATCCATTTTAAATCAAATCATCCATTGTATCCGTTTGATAAACAAATCACAATGGATATCCTCTTTTAATCAAATAAATCGATGTATCCATCGGTTGAAACACATTAAATATCCAACCTTTTAATCAATAAACATTCAATCTAAAGACATAAATCAATAAAATGAATGGGACTTGAATAATATTTTAAAAAAACATCGGATTGTACAAATAGCATAACAAGAATGTGTGTGTTATCAATGGTGAGGTTTCATCCTCAACCTTAGTTGAAGATTTTAGCCTTCCATGACTCGAAACAACACACTAACTTGAATTAAAAACATATACATTAAAAGAAACTATGAATGAGTGCTTAATAAAGAAAAGCTTGCAAATAATTAAATTGTAAAGAAATCATAAAAAAATAAAAAATAAAAAAACTTAAGGATTGCTACACTAAAAGAGAACACACGTGAATAGGAGCTGGGCTCTAGTCATGTCCAATTCTCTTTAAACAAACAGAAAAATGCAAGGTAGTCACGTCCGATTCTCTTTAAACAAACCAAAAAAAAAAACAGAAAAATGCATGGTCATGCTGGAAAGAAAAGGAACAAGAAAATGAAAACAAAGATACCACTGAACTGTTCTATGTTTACAAAACAGGAAAGGAAAAAAAAAACAGAAAAAGGAAAACTCAACTGCAAAGAAAAGGCAAACCAGACGTGACCTGGTGCTACCCCCAGTCACGTCTGGTCTTCTCCCCTTTTTTTTTAGAAAAGAGCTTGGTTTTGAAGTAAAAAGAGAAGAACAGAATAATAAAAAAAAACAAGAAACAGAGAAAGAACAGAATCAGAATTAGAACTTGGAACTTGGAACGTAAAACCGAAATGAGAACAAAACTGGCGTGACTGGAGCTACTGTCCAATCACGTCCTGGGCTGCATTTTTTTCTACAAGAAAAGGAAATCTAGGTTCCAAACTAAGAAGAACAGCACAAGAACCTTCCAGAATTAATCTGAACAAAACTTGTAAAGAAAAGAATTGAAATCCTAACAAAACCAACGTGACTGGAGCTGCTGTCCAGTCACGTTCTATACTCTATTTTTCTACCCGAAAAGGCCTTCTTCTCTAATGGTGTCTCTTTGCTTTTATAAGGAAAAACCAGGTTTGAAAAACAAGCTGAAAAGTGGCGCCCACATCCCTCTCCAACTTCTCCTTCCTTTTCTTTTTTTTTTCGAGCTGGTCTTCTCTTCTTTTTTTGTTTTTCCTGGCTGGCCGAATGGGGACAGATTGGTCTCATTTTTCCTCTTGCTTGCAAAAAAAATTATGGGCATTGCCTACCAAGAGAAAATGAACTTGTTTCTTCCTATTTTTGTTATCTTCTTGGGAAGAGTCAGCAGTTCACGTGTCTTTTTTTTTTTTTTTTTTTTGCACTGTGTTGTCTCATGGCTCATGCTGGTTGGGTGCTGTGAATTATGGACAGCTGCAGGTTTGACTTGTGTGTTGATCTTTGGTTTTCATGGAATTAGCAAATTTATTTATGTGGGCTGCCGGTCCTTCTCGGCGCATGGAAATGCAAAGAGGCAAGTCTGTGGTAAGGAAAGTAAATTGTGTGACGTCGGTGCTAGCTTGATCTTCAATAAAAGACGTATGTGTCCCTTGGTCCCTTCACGTTCACTCTGCCACGCACAGCTGCTTATGGAAAGAATTGTGGCTCTTTTGTGCATCAATGAAAACGTGTCCTGCTATTACTCTTAAGGAAAGAAATTCTGACTTGATGCTTCCCACCTCCAACGCTCCATGTCTTCATGCACGGCTACAGCTAGCACAAGCATTTGCCTCCACTAATCACGTGTGTTTTCTTTGGTTGCTGCCACGTTTGGAAAGAATTTGCTGGAGAACCTGCTACTCTCTTTTTGCATGGAAAGAATTGTGTGCATATAAAGGCCAGCTTTGGAAAGAGTTTTTGTCTTGATTCGGTACTTCTTGTCTTCACGTGTTTGCTAGTCTTTGGAAAGAAATCGAAAGCTCCAAGTCAGCATGGGCAGGATTTTCCACACGTCCTAGTGCTGCCAGCATGGACAGGCTTTGCTTGTCTGGAGAAAAACTTTGCAGATTTTACATAGAAACCACTATTTTCTCTCAATGACCTGCAAAATGTTAAAGCTCTAAAACCAACCAAAAATATTAGAAAATAACAAAATTAAGAGTTTAACAAATGCAAATTAAGGGGTCCAAATATACAATATTTGTGACTCATCATGTACAATTAATTCCTCTCCTCTCGACTCTCTCCAGAGAAACCCCCGCAGAAAAACTTGTTTACCGCGGGAGGGAGGCAGCCTCCCTCCCCCCCGGCTTCTTGTGTCCCTTAGTCCTCTTGGACTAAGGTGTCTTTTGTTTCCTCCCTGAGTTTTCTCAGTGGAGGCTAGATTTCTCCCAGCCACTAGGGCTGTGGAGCTTTTGTTCCCCCAGTCGATCCATGGTGGCTGACTTTCCCCTAGCCTTTTGAGGCTATGGTGGTTTGTATTTGTATTGTTTTTTCTTTTGTTTCTTTTTGTCTCAGGCAGTTAAGCTAAAATCAAGGTGTCCAGCTTGGGGAAGTGGCGGCCGGTTGTGTATTTTAACGGTGGTTTTTGGCTAGTTTCTTCATCTCTTTTCTTCGCTTTTTTGGAGCTAGATCTACTCAACCCTGTTACTTTTTTCAAGACACGCGCACCTCAGCTGCGTTATCCGTCGTCGTCCGCTCCCGCTGCCGGAAGCACAGGTCACGCCGGTTGTCAGAGTTCGGCGCGTGGCCTGCACGCGCCAGAGAGCCCTTTGCTCTTTGGCGTGCGTGATGGCCACGCTTCGCCATTTTCTGGCCGTGCTCAATGGGGACGGGGGCTATGGTGGCTGATCTACGGCTGGGTGGTATCGGTGATGGCGCATGTCCTCCACGCGCCGCCGTCTCCGGCGGAGTCCGCCTCTGTCTCTTCTACCGACAGCTTTGTTTTTTGGTTTTTCTGCTTTGTGTTGTTGTGTATTCCCTTGTTCTCTCCTGTACAATCTGCCTGTGTATTACTCATATTTTATTGGAATTTTTACTGGCTAGATGCTTGACCGGCCCTCTTTTATTTGAGAGTGAGCGTTAATATAAGAGAGGCTCAAATGTCATTCTAGTAAGGTTTGATGTTTCTGCTCAGGCAGCTGTTTTTTAAGTCAGATCCTTCTGGCTTAGAGTGTAAAGGAGTCATGTCCCTTTATTTCTCAAGATGTATGATTTGCAGAATTTATAATAGCACATGCTATTTGTTAAAAAAAAAAAAAAAAAAAGTCCCCGGCCAACTATGATGACAGCACATCCGTAAGAAACATACATGGAAAATTTCCATTTCATAGTTCTAAATTCATTTTCTTTATGATTTCTTACTGATAATTATGTACATTAGTTGAACCAGATAGAAAATAATCAATAGCCAAACAGTTTAGTGACTGTTTGTTTCCCAAAAAGTGACACCTACCTCAACAAACTCAAGCCAACCAAAAGATATAACATAATCAATAGCCAAACACTCAAATCCCATTCTACTCATCCTTATAACTCCAAGCAAGCCATGTAAGAACTAATAATAATTAAGGAGAACTTCACAAAAGGGTATCGAACTATAGCGCGTTTTGACGGAAGGGTACTGAATTAGCAAACCTCTCGAACCCGGGGTTTTAACTATCAAAATGAATCCCAAAAGGGCATTCCGTTTGGTTTCAGCGTTAAAACGTGACGGAAGTCGAGTCATGTGACTTCCACGTGACTTTTTTAATGCGTTCTACCCGTTTTGCCCCCACCTAAACAAATAAATTATGTGTCTTCCCACCTTCCCCATTTACTCTCTCTCTCTCTCTGTTACACGCACGTAAAAAGTTTCCCTATCTTTTTACTTGCCAAATTCAGTGGGTGTTCTGTCCATGCTCAACACCTCACTACTGAGAACTATCTATAGCTCAATATACATACATACATGTGTGTCTCTTAATATTTTGAATGCTTTGTGCTCTGTCTAAATCTATCATCTTTGGACATATCCAGAGTTTGTTCTGGATTTGCATGCTTAGCATTTTCCATGCATTATGTTGGTTTTTGTGCGTGAGAAGGCTAGGAAGTATGCAATAGTTAAAGAGCTTGATGAGCCTGAGAGTCTAAAGGATGGAACTGTTGTCCTCCAATTTGAGACGCAGCTCCAGGAAAGGCTTGAATGTGGTGGTGCATATCTCAAATATCTTCGACCATAGGAGGCTAGATGGAAACCAAATGAATTTGACAATGAGTCACCTTATACCATAATGTTTGGACCTGACAAATGTGGGGCCACAAACAAGGTTCACTTCATTTCATATCTCAGTACGTATGTATATTCTGGGAACTCTGAATTGCATCTACTCAAGATCAAGAATATCATTTTGCTCTATTTTAATTATGAAAACGACGAACTTGACACCCATCAAATGAAATCATGTTCGTTTGTGAAAAACTTGGTAGTACATTAAGCATATACTCTTCCATCTACTTGGCGTACAGATATTATATAATTACCTGAAAGAAGCCCCAGCCTTTGCATTGAAGATCCAGCTTCTTGAGCTCTTCTTTGTCCCCTTTTGCATTGCATCTATTGTCATGATTCCTTACATATCGATGATTCGACAAAAGCTCAAATGTAGTTATCTTGCGCATTTTACGCCACTACTCCTCATACCCAGTCAAGCCAAACATAGCACAGTTATAGCCCAATAGCCTTGCTGTAGCCACGCTTGGTCTGGTGGAGAACGCCTTGTCATGGACAGTGAAGCATTATTTGATGAGAGATTCTTCCATAGATTCAGGCTTTCATAAGTCTCAAGATTTTGCTTGGAAGTTTGTGGCATATTTGCTGAAACGATAGACTGAATTCCAATACCCATAACCTATCAAAATCCAAATCACAGTCGTACGATCCATTCTTCAAGCAATCTTGGCTTCAATGGACTTGGGCTTCTTGGGCTCCGGAGAAGGCAACTTCTAGACAGTCACAGTCAGCACGTCGTCTTGGCAAACCACAGAGATGGCATCGGTGTTGGTATTCTTAGGCAGCCCAAACTTCCTATAGAATACACAGAGGAGATGGAAGCCATAAAAGTATAAAATCCCAAATGGCTCTATTACACTCTGTTTTAGGAAGCTAAAATAGAGGAAATTCTTCTACTTTGACGTTAGCCTAGATTCCTGAATAAGATTCTTCTACTTTGAAGTTGAGATAGTCCGCAACCCGTAGCATGCATGCAGCACAAGAAATCGCATCCTCTAATCAAGAACACTGATAACGACTCCGACGAGTTCATTGAGCCTTTTTATCCCATGGCCACGCTTGTCTACTTCCACGTTCATTGAGCCTTTTTATCTCAAATTCGTGATGATAACCTCGCCGCAGAAATAATTGAAGATATGAGCGATAGCTTGTGGGAGCATCCAGAGGTATGAAATTTGTCGGTCTGTTATTACTTCTTGGAATAATATCGAATGTCAAAAACCCAGTAGCGATAACATATCAGATGCAGGGATCCAGAAATGTCATGCTCTTTTGATTCAGGAACTTTGTTAGTTGTGACTCGTGAATATTTGTTGTAATCACAATATTTTATAATGATTTCAGTTATTGTTGTATGTAAGTTAAAATGGTTTGTGTAAGCTCAAGTCCTGCTTACCAGAGCTTCTCTCCGGCTGGATTGATGACGACAATTACAATCTTCATGTGTGAGTGGAGAGTGGGTCCAGCTTGAGGAGTTGTGTATAAATGCATGAAAGTGAGGGGCAAAACGGGCAAACGACATTAAAAAAGTCACGTGAAAGTCATGTGACTCGACTTCCGTCACGTTTTAACGCTGAAACCAGACGGAATGCCCTTCTGGGACTCATTTTGATAGTTAAAACCCCGGGTTCGAGAGGTTTGCTAATTTAGTACCCTTCCGTCAAAACGCGTTATAGTTCGATACCCTTTTGTGAAGTTGTCCCTAATAATTAAAAGAGAGATAAAAAAAAAAAAAAAAAAAAAAAAAAAAAAAAAAAAGAGAAAACATAGATTTTAGGTGGTTTGGCCTATGGCCTACATCCACACATCAAAGCCTTTTTCTTTGGTTACATCTTTCCTTGATTATTTGATTGTATACAAGACTCTATTTATAGATAAATAGCCTAAATGTTATCAATCTCTTCTACTTCTACATTAACAACAATAAATCTAATTTATCATCTTGTAACTCTTGTCTCATGAGTTCTTGTAACTCTTGTCTCTTGAATGCTTGTAACTCTTGTCTCAATAAGCCTCCCGTTTGCTATATTTCACAGTACTTCTACCAACAAGTGAATGACCATGGGATTAACATATTATCAATTGAGTCCTTTAGAGCTGCAAATTATTGCCCATTTTTCTCTGTTGCCATCCTGCATACATGTAAAAAAGAAAATAATGTTATATAATTTTGCTTTATTGCATTGTTTGCTCAAAGCCATTTAACCTTGATAAACATGTCAAGGAAGGTTTACCAACTCAAAGTTTTTAAACAAAAAATTATTCGAATCTCATACTCTCTAATATAAACCAAACTTGTTCGAATCTTCTATACTATGAATAAAAAGTACTAAAAATCAAAATTACAACCAAAACTCCCTTAAATTTTGCCTTGGCTTGATTGACCTCCAGTTGACCTCCCTCTAAGCCAAGGAAGAATAGAATTCATGTAATGATCAATGACATTTCTAACAATTACTTGAAATGTGTGTGTGTGAAAAAATAAAAGTGAATGTAAAGATTCTTTAATCCTCCAAGATGTAGTAGTAGCCTATTCAAATTTGCCAGCATGCTAGCCTATGATGCCTTTAGCTCTGCCCGTATTCTAATCAGTTCTTCCTCCATCTCTGCCCGCATTTTACCTTGATCTTCATCTAGCCTAGCCTGTTTGTTTAGTTCCTCTTCCATTTTTTTCCTCAGTCTCTTGCTGTTTGATCCTGCATTCATCGATTGCTAGACTAGGCGTCAGAACACACTCGAGATGAACTTGACTGGGTAGGTATGACATTATACCCCAATCCTCTAACATGTGTCATGAGTTTGGCCGTCATAGCAGTTGTGACATCACTAGTTCTTCTTGGGTGCAATTCACGCTGTCAAAGTTTGCTTTTGATTCCGTTTCATTTTGCACAAGCCATATAAACCTTAACTAAATAATTCAATCGATTTTTAATTATACATGTTTATTATGAATAAACATTTCATTTACTTACATATAACCACTCAACATCTTGGTTCATAAAAGACCCATCCTTTTTCGTGTATCCTTATAAAGTTTGAGAGCATTGGGCCTCACACCAGTTAACTTTGTCTACACATAACACACATATTTAACAGTCACACTGAAGAATTAACCTATGATAATGTAATACTATAAAATTCTTACCTTGTTTGTTGTTATGAATACAGTTAATGAATGATGAGGTGCCAGCAATGTGAATTGTTAGCAAAAGGCTTCTATTATCCGTATTGCAGCTAGACTAAGCCTGAAAAATTTGCACAAAAAATAAAATATTCATTAGATTTCTTATAGCTGTATGCAAATCTTACTAGATTTCTTACAACCATAATAGAGGTCGCAATGGTTGAGGACAATCTCAATAATCTTCCTCGACCACCACGAGGCATTTTTTCCTACAGGAGCCCACATGTCTTCTTGGATTTCTATACGGATGGGATCATCCCTATCTACCATTTCATTCAACCTCTTATCCCTTTTCTTACCCCTTGGCCGTCTAACAAATGTGCTAGCTGTTAGTCAAAAAATGGAAACGTAGTCAGTTGTATTGGGCAAAGTAGTTTGCATAGTGTTTACAACAAACCAAAAAAAAAAGACCAAATATTCACTTACAGGACGCGGTGGGTATGATTCCTTGTGAATCAAATCTTGTCGATGAGTGTACGAGATCATACGACTCCTAGGAAGGATGGCCCTCTACCGACTCGAGGGCACTAGCGATAACATGTATGTATCGCCAACTTCATCGAGAGAGTCAGCTTGTCATGGCCCTCGATATAACCCTGGCCTCGGCCACGGCCTAGTCCTACTGCTCGCCATTTTCCTCTTGACATTTTTAAATGCTATGATGGATCTGTTGATAGCACACACACACACAAAAGGGAAGAAAGAAAGAAGTGGATCAGACATATAACCATAATATTGCATGTTAAATGGTTTGGACGACTAAAACACTAGCTACTGTGTTTGGCAACATAGTTGAATCTGGATTCTTTTCTACTTTTTTCAAAAACAAATAATATTTTATTCAACATTTTCAAATTTTATCTCACAAAGTCAAACTTCGAAATTCGCGCAGTGAATTAGAATTAAATTCGGATTTCAGGAAATTCAATTCCCAAACAAACTATAAGTCATTATGAAAAATGTTCATACAGATAATTTAGTTAACTACACATAAATGGGCAATTTATTTTTAAGAAAAAAAAACAAAAAAAAAATTAATAGCATAAACTTCATACATTATGATTATAATACACGTAGCACTAAAACCAAAATGGTCCTTATATTCAACACATGTCATCATCATAGTCTGTATCATTTTTGTGGTGGCCCTTGATAATAGCTTAAAAGTGCATATTTTCTCTATTAAAATAAGCATTATCATACTATGTTTTATCATAATTCTTGCATTTTATATTTAATTGGGGAATATTGTTTAATTATTAAAGTTGAGCTTAAATTGGTATTAATGCAATGAATTGTTATTTTGTAGAAGACTAAAAGGAGAAAGATGCGTGGAGGACCAAGAAAATAAAGAATAAATTCGTGGGGTCCACATAGAAGAAAACAAAACATGGAAAATAAGAAAAGTATCTCTTTCCATAACAAGGCAATTGATTTTCTTTCCTTACCTGGCAGATTTATGGGGACCTAACTCACACACATTTCCTACCATGAAAGGATTAGCACCTAATCAGCTCTTTCCATGCATAACTCACCAACACATGTATGGAGACATGGAAAAGTCATACGCTACATTAATTGTCGAGATACGTGACTTGTTTTCCATGAAGAGCCAAACTTGCAATAATTCTTAAACAATGAAAGAATCAAGAAAGCATGTGTGTGGCATCAAAAGACCTAGCAAATTAGTCTATATATATCATGCTTTGCTTGTGCTAAAAGAGGAGAAGCCGGGGGGAGAAGCCAGAGGAGTCAGAGGAGAAACAGAGAAGGGGGCAGTTATGGAGGCTCTTAATCGGTTTTGTTATTTGTTATTTTTTATAAACATAAGTGGTTAAATCTCTAGCTAAGGCTAGCGGTGAAGCCTAATATTTTTATTATGTATTCTTGAGACTATGTTATTTGTTCTTCATAGATTAATAATTAAATTTGGGAATGATTTTTATTTGAGAGTAATTTAATGAAACAAGTTTATTTTGATTCATTATGATTTTTGTTTATATCAAATGCTTACTTTGTTTGATTTGATATGATTCAAAAATATATTGAATGCTTAATTTATTGTGTCATGTTTATGAAATCAAATTCTCAATCAACCCATGTTTAATCTATTTTATATTTACCTCGCGCTTAATTGTTTTATTTTCCGATTAGGAGAGTTGATTCTCTACCTAATTGAATTAAAAATATATGTCTTAAGAATATGTAATAAAGTACTAGGTGGATCCCTGAAGCCTTAGTGTTTTCTTTCAATTTTTCTTTTTATTTATTTAGTTTAGTTAATTTTATTTTAGTTTATCATATATCCATTGCTCCACTTTTTACTGGAAAAATCTATTCAATTTACTTTTTTGCACAATAATAGGAATTTTACTTAGTATCTACCATTCCATGTGGATCGACCTCGTACTTACCGAGAATTTATTACTTGCATCATTTGTGGTCCAACAAGTTTTTGGCGCCGTTGCCGGGAAATGCGTCTAGGACACTAAGTTTAATTTCTATTATTTTTATTTTTATTTTATTTTATTATGAATTTTCTTTTTGTTTTGAAATGCAAGATTGGTGGAGCAATCCTTTTTCAGGTGTGTACCCAAGATCATTTGGCAATCCATACTTGTATAATCACAATTGGCAAACTCACTCAAATTTCAATTGGAAGAATCATTCACTTTTCAATGAGCCCCAAGGATTTCATTATTATCATCCTTTTGTGCCACCACATCGAAATACATTGGAGGATACATTCCAAAACTTTCTTCAAGTCAACAACCAAATCCTTCAAACCAATATCAAGGATGATGCATTGCAAACTAATACCTTGGAAGAAACATTACAAGCCTTCATGAAAGAGCAAGCCCAAATCAACCAAGAAGTGAAAAACCCACTCAATAGAATTGAGTCCTATTTGAAGGATGAGATTGAGAATGAAAAATTTTCTGACTCAATATGGGGGACAATGAAATCAAAAATCCTCAAGTGGATGATGATGATATGTTTAGTGATGTTGAGGAAGATGTAGATGCCCATGAACTGAAGTTGGTTGAAATGCTTGAGCAAGATCACTTAGAAATATCTTGTCTTTATGACCCTTTTGAATCTTGCTTGACTAACTCTTGTGATTTGAATTTTTGTGAGGATTGTACACTTGGATTGGAGGTGAACACCTGGAAGCCGTTTGAACTGCCACCTCATGAGCTCAACCCATTGCCATCAAATGATACTGTGCAAAAAGATAACTCAAAATCCTTGCCAGTAGCACGCAAGTATGCGCACTTAAAATTCAAGGATGACTTTCCCCTGGTAAGTTCATCCAAACTTGATGCTTTGCAAGGAGGTAAGTCATTTGATGTTTTGAATGATTATAAAAGCATGATGGGTTAGAACATTCCTGATAAGAAAAAAATGAAATAGAGAATCATGCTTTTTAAATTTATGTTTGCATCGTAGTTTGGGTTTTCTTTGTTTTTGTTTTTGTTTTTCTAATTTTTGCAGGTATAAGTTTAGTTTGTTTTCATCACTTCAAGGTACTCCTCTTAATCTATACTTTTGTGCTTTATTTTGTTACATTTGAGACAATGTAAGTTTTAGATTTGGGGGAGGAGCTTGATGCTTAATGTTTGTCTTTGTTTTTGTGTTTGTTTATTCGTTGTTTTTGTGTTGTTTTGTTTATTATATATTTTTTTTAAAAAAAAAATGATATTTTCAACCAAAAAAAAAAAGGTTTTGTATTTTTTTTCTTTTTGGTGTCTTGTGTGTTTTATTTTATTTTATTTTTTGTCTCAATTTTTTTTAGTAAAAAATAAATAAAAAAATAAAAATTGTGCTAAGTTGTTGATTGAGCATGACTACATCGCAACTGTGGTTTGTATATCGTTGGCTAGTTTAACATGTTGAACACTGCATGTCATTAAAAATCTGAATCTTTTTATTCACCTGTTGGATTAGAGAGACTTCACTTGTTTGAATTATTTATCACAAGCACATTAGCATTGGTTCTGTGAGGTATAAGATTTGAATTGAGTAATGTGTGTCTTAAGATTTGTAGGATGAATTGTTGATGAAACCTTGGCTTAGATTCAAAATAAAAAAATAAAATAAGAATATCATCAGTTTGAGTCTCATTGAGTAACCGAACCTCTTGCCTCACTAAGCATTGAGTGTTCGCGTAAAAAGATGAGAAATTCAACTTGATTTATTGTATGGCTAGTTTGACTTCGTAACCTTTTTGACTTGAGTAATTAAGCCATTAGAGATGTTTCTACATCTAGTGTCCTAAAACCATCTGGTTTGGGAGTCACTGGCCCAACACTCGTTACATAGGTCAATTAGAAAGCTTAAGGGGGTCAAACATTGCACAGCCTACAAAATATATATATATATATATATATATATATATATATATATATATATATATATAAGCCTTGGTTGTTCTTTATATGATAAAATTCCTACAAATTTTGGGATACACAAACTTTGAGAAAAATTGAAACCTCATGAGTCTATGTTAATTTCACTTTGCACTTAGTCAAGCATGTGTTGTCTCAATTTTCCAGCTATGAGTTGAATGATTTTTGATGATTTGATGATGTGATTGTGATGTTCACCTTGTTAAACTTACTCATGATGTCTAAACCATGTGTTTGTACGGAAGTCTTTGTTTGTCAATAATATAGTGCTTTAAAATGTTTGTGGGTATCATTCCTGACAAACCCTCACGAGACTTCACTCGTCCACTAGGGAGTCCTATGGGTTTAAAAGGCTTGTTGTATACGCTAAATGCAATCTACATCCCACGAAAGAATGATTTATCTCGTTATTTTTTATTTTGTTTTTTATTGCTAAGTGACTAGCAATAAGCCGGTTGGGGGGTGACCCTCTTTTTTTTTTTTCAACTTGTTTTTTCTAAGTTTTATTATTTTTAATTTTTAATTTTTCATTAATTTTTAAAGTTTTATTTTTTATTTTTTTTACATTATAACACATGTCTATCCTAAGGGCACACGTGACAAATCGTTAGTTTTTTTACGGAAAAAACTATGAAAGTATTGATTCAGTCTTTTCTTAAATTTCAATTTCCATCTACGATGCAAATTTAAACTGAAATATTAAAAAATAAAGTTTCTATGCCACATGTATCAAAAAAAAAAAAAAAAACAAACAAACAAACAAACAAAACAAAAATATTGAACCCTTAATTTGAAGTAAAGGATAGTCTCAGTACCCGTTTTTATTTTTTCACACAGCAAACAGATGGTTTCAAAGAAGGCACTCTCTTAAAACCATTTGATGTGACCATTCTTTTTAGATTTAGCACATTGAAGTCCCTCAATAACCAAACCAAACACCCCCTCCCCACCCCCACTCTTCTCCAGCTTTTTCTTTTTTTTGTTTCGTCTTTTTAGGGTTTTGTGTATATATATATATATATATATATATATATCTTTCAAGAGCTTCCATGGAGTAAAGCAAATGAGAGAATTAATTAATGAACCGCAAAAGCTTACAAGGAAATCTATAGAAACAATATATAATATAACATAATAAAGGATAAAATTATCCCTTGTTGCTGGAGGTAGGTAATACACTACTACTGCGCGCGGAGTGTGGAGGCACATTACAGTAATTAATTAAAAAGTTAAAATAATAAAATCCATCATCTAAATAATTAACACAACTAGCTAGTTCAGCAACGGATAACTGCATCAATGAACTCCTGGAATGATCGGATGAAGCCCCAGCGGCCACAACCACAGTACTCTCCACATTTGACTCAGACATCTACACATCGCCATAATCAGGAGAACCATTTGTAGCGGTTAACCCTTCCACACTACTCTCAAGTTGTGGTTTCCTACGCTTCCTTTTCTCATACGCAATCCCCCTAGCCTTGGCCTGAGCGTCCCTCACTTCCCTAAGGTACAGCCTCACAGCCCGTACCCCAAACGGGTTGGTCTCCGGCTGCCCACCGTTCTCTTCAAAGGCTGCACGGAGGCGCCCGATGAGAGCATCCAGGCTGCCCCAGGCTTGTCTCAGCGGGCAAGGGCATGCTGCCGGCGGGTGAGGATGCCCAAAGAACGGGCAGATTTCACTGTGGACCTTCGTCTTCCCGAACTGGTCGAGGTACCGGAGGAATTCGAGAACATGGGCACCGCTGCAGCGGGAGAGAGTTAATGGTGGGCGGTGGTTCTTCAGGTACTGCCCAAACGTGTTCCAGTCTCGCCGCTTCTGGGACTCGTACCTGCTCAGAACTGGTGGACATGCTGCAGGGATCAATGCTTGAAGTTGGTGCTGGTGCTGGCTCTGGGTCCGGCTCCCGGAACTGCTGTTTGTGGAGCCGTTGCACCGGCTGAGAGAGGAGGCCGCAGCCGCCGCAGCCGCAACAGCAGCCGACATGTTAATTTTGATGGAATGTTAATCGTGAAATTGTAAGAAGAAGAAGAAGAAGAAGAAGAACTGAAGAAGAGGGCAAGAGGAAGAGAGGCAATAGGAAGGATATATAGTAGGGAATAAGTAAGGAAGAAAGTATGAGGGTGCAGAGCGAGCGTGGAGGAAGGGAACAAAAGGGGGGCCCATGCATTAGGGAGACGCGTCGGGCAAGTGAAGACAGTCTCAATATCACTTCAAACGTCACGTCAAAATTTTCACCTGCTCCGGTTAATCCTGAAAACGAAAGTAAAGGAAGCAAACTCTAACGTTTACCGTACATATTTTTATATTTTCATTATTAATTTTTTATATATAAAAATTTTCTATAACAAAATGATGAATATTATTTTTTTTATCATGAAAATTGAAGGAGAGGGAGGAATGATGAATAGAGAAAATAATATATGAATTATGAAAGTTGAAAGACTAAAATTATTCGTAATACTTAAATATAATTATTATGAACTATATAAAAGGTCGGTTAGAGATGCTCTTAGATATTAATTTTTTAATTATTTTTTAATTATTTTTATATAATTAAATTTATTAAATTTAATATGAATCCAACAAATTTAATGATAAATTTAAAATAAATAAATAAATAGTAAATGAAATTGCGTCATTTTCTAAAGTCGACAAATCTTAAGATGTAGTTGGACGTGTGACTTGACACACTGGTAACCTTGGAATTGTATACTTTGGTACAGCAATGTGGACAAGAAGCATCACATCAAGCTTTGTATGGTTGCTATTTTGCTATATATGTTTATGTATGGCTTATAATTTAAATTTTACTACTTTTTAACTTCTAAGTATGAAGTATCGTTTGGCGTTTTTATGAATGCTATTGCTGCCCCCTTTACAAAAAATAAATTAAAAAAAAAAAAAAAACATGAAATTCAATCAGGTAATTTAATTTGTTTTACCATTTTTTTCTGCTCGAGGTAATTTAATTTGTTTTACCTATTCAAGGTAAAAAATTTAATTTAATTTATTTGTGACTATCAAGTGTGTCAGACGGTACATTAGTATTATTTTAAAAATTAAAAATTTAAAAAAAAAAGAAGAGAAATAATAAAAAAATTAAGAGTGGCTCACCCAACCTTAAATGGCTAAATGGGAGACTGAAACCACTCTCTGGCCATTTGAGGGTGGCTCAAGCACTTGAAGGTGATTCAACTATCCTCAAAAGATTAAATGGGTATGGCTGAAACCATTACCTCTGGCTGGTTTAGGGTGGTTGTGGTTTAGATGCTTAAAAAAAAATAAACAAACTATAGCATATGTGCTATATTTTTTTTAACGGTCCAAATTTAATTTCAATCTCTTTTTTTCTTTCTCATAAAAATTTTGAAATAAATATGGACAATTTAAAAAGCTAAGTGTTTTTTTTTCAGCATCTAATCCAAATCTCTAAACACATCCATTAATATTATTTACATAAATGGACTTTTAAGCTTAAAAGTCTATACTATTTACCTATTCCAAATCCCCAAATATTATCTATTAATGCAGTTTAATTAGGTTTATATTACTTTTACTTAATGCTCACCATATCATGATTGGGAACTACTTTGAAAAATGTCTTTTGTTTTTATGTTTTGAGACTTGTTTTCTAAAATGTCAAGACCCCATCTAAAAAAATGTTATCAAGAGAACGCATCTAAAAACACGTTTGGAAAACTAATTTGAAAGTGTTTCTTAAAACATTTTCTCAAAAACATTATAAAAAAATAAAAAAGAAAGAACAAAAGCAAAAGCAAAAATTAGCTTATTGGAAGGTTGGCCGGCCACCACCACCAACAAATTCGGTGGCCATTGTGGCGGCTATCAGACAATCGAACAAATCCAATACCCATGTGGGGGTTGCCAAATCAAGTGCTGCCACACATGGCTGTCAAAATTGGTACCCACCTAAACAAATTAGATTTTGAGATCAATAGAAAATCACTGATTAGATTAGGGAGAAACAAACAGAAACTAAAGAAACAAAACAAGTACATGGAATTGAGACTAATAGAAATAGATAGAGGGGAATCCTTAAAAGAAGGAATTATAAGAGGATAATGAATAAAATAAAAAAGTGATAAGGTAAAGGAGTGCTCAGATCATTGATCATCATGATTGGAGTGAGAGTGAGTGTGAGTGTGAGTGTGGAATGACGACTTTTTTATGCTTTGCTTTGCTTGCTTTGCTTTCTTTGCTTTCTTTGCTTGTCTTAATAATAGTAAAAATAATAAAAGTTGGGAAGGGGATGTTACATCTTGTCGAGACGTCAAATCTGATAGACCTTTCTTTTCTTTGTCCCACTGCTTTCTGATTCAATCAATCACTTCTAATCTTGCCTGTTTTACCGCTGCCCTTTCGACGTCCCTCATCCGTGTACGGTGTACCAATACCTTGCATTTTACCTTCACAGGCTCACAGCAATGCTTCTTTGTATATTATTTTTATTTTTTTAATATATTTTTGTTGATTTGACCTGCTTTACTCACCTTTAATTAAAAAAGAATTTTTACTTTTATTTTTATTAAGAATTTTATAACAATTTTTAATACGATATAACCGGTACATTTTTTGATATTTTTCGTTCTAACGATCATTGCAAAACAATTAAAATTAAAAAAAAAAATTATTGAAAAATAATTCATTGAAAAGTCAAAAAAGTCTCATTTCCGATATTTAAGTTTCCAAGAAGAAAGTAAGTTCAAATCACAATAATTCAATTCATTCATGGTATATATATATGTTACCAAGTCGAGTCAACTCAAATTAGGTCTTTTACTTTAACTTGACCTAGGAGTACTGGGATGCAAGGGACCTAATTTGGGCGGGGAATTATATCTTTCCGAAAAGGCCCATCCGGAGGTCTTGTTGTCTTGGCTTAAGGCTCACATTTCTTCATGGGCTGGTTTTATCCTTGAGGTCTGGAACTCTTTAGATGGGTTGGTGTTGGCCTGGAGGCACGTGCTTTTCAGATAAACCAGTGAGAATGAGATTATTCTTAACAAAGGTTATTTTTTAGAGGCATTGATAATTTTTAATAATTTAGAAAAATACTGTTGCAATCTAAAGTTTAAAAGAACATTATTAATTGAGTAATAATTTGAAAAAATATGCTTCTTTCTTTTTATTTTTTATTTTTAACCATTTATAAGCAGGTTTTCTCTCTCTCTCTCTCCTTAAAAAGTAGGAGGAAATGGAAATTATGAGTGTGTTGGTTATAGTTGGGCTTGAATGATTGAAGTTTTGACCTCTTTTCCCTTTATTTCTTTGGTTTAATTTCTTTTCAGTATCAACATCACAAAACTTGTGGACTACAATTTTCTTTTTTTTTGTCTTTTTTTTTCATAAGAATAATATGTGAGCCACAATTAGGAAGGATGTTGGGTATCTTTCATTATTTATTTGGTTAAAAACTGATACTTCCCATTTTTTGGGGTTGTGCACCCAAATTTTTGCTCTTTTTTTTTTTATAAAAATTAAAAAAGATAAATAAGAAAAATGATTATAATTCTATTACTACGCATAATCTTACAAATGCATTTCCTTTTCTTAAACCTTTTTTTAAAAAAAAAAAAAATTATTTTTGACATCATCCTGTTTGCACCTCAATTATTGAATGGGTTGAGACAAATTAAAAGGTGGGATTTTCAACCCGAAAATTAGTTTGCCCAATTTGAGGGAAAGCTCACTCCCATTTTACAAAAGGGAACTGGAAATTTTATAAAGATTTTTTTTTTTTTTTTTTAAGGTATAAATATAAAGAAATTGAATATCTTTTTTATCCCAACAAAGTCAAATCAATCCCAAACCCATTATTGCATAAAACCGATAATGAATGTTTTCCAATTAGAACCTATTCTTTTCAACAGGTACTGTAACACCATTGATCTTATATCTTGTACTAATCTTCTTAGGATAAAGAAAAATAAAAATAAAAAAGAAGCTAATTTTCCTGATATTGTCGATGTTAAATATTCAAAATTTTCCAACCAATATAAGAGCATAAACTTAAAAATATATATCAAAAAAAAATTAAAATTAAAATAAAAAACAGGCATAAAATTTGTGTCTGTTAGAATATATTGAGTGACTTATATTTTCTTGTATAGGTCGAATTGTATTTTTTATTTTAATTGGGCTTATTCAACTATATATAGGCCTTTGTTGTATACAGCTTAAACATACAGAAATATAATATTTTATTATCTAGTGGTCAGCTAGGGTATGAACTATTTAATTCTATTGCGTGTCAACTTGGAAAGCAAAGTGATTTACCTTTCAATAATAGTGACTCAATTTCTTATGCACCTTTTGATTTAGTGCATTATGATGTTTGGGATTCTGAGCCCATTCTCACTATGGGGGAATCTTCTTGTTTTGTGATCTTTGTAGATTATTATTCTTGAAACACATGACTTTTATCTTTATATTTTAGGCGTTTAAAGGTGTTAGAAGAGTTAAAAATAAAATAATAAAAAAAATGTGATATTTTTAAGTCTTAGGGCCTCTAGAGGCCTCACTTGGGCTAAAAATAAGTTTTTTTTTCGAAGGTTGAAGACAATAAACAGTATCGTTATTAATATTCGAGCATGAGAAAAACTGTAATTCCTAACAAATTCGTTCAATTATGGAAACCATTGATACTTCATGATGCATAGGTTAAATGAACACAATTTTACAAATTATATATATATATATACAAATCATATTAGTTTTACTAGAGTAATTACTCCTTAATAGGGGAAAAAAAAAAAAATATATATATATATATATATATATATATATATATATATATATATATTTTGAAGTGAGAGTTTGCCGACAAAACTATTATGACCATAAATATTTTTTATTTTTTATTTTTTTTTTAAGTCATAAATTGCTTTGGTTTTAGTTTTGAACTTTTGATGCTTGAGGAAAAACAAACAATGACATGGTCAATCGTCATGTTTTTGGCTAACGTGAGATCACCTGTATCCCTATTTTATAATAAGAGATGTTACATATTTTTTTTTTACTCTTTTTTTTTTTTTTTTTTTTTTTTTTTTTTTAAATTTATTATTGAATTTATGGTCCTACATATTCATGATAAATTTACCCATTACTTATATGGAGATGGACAAGAAAGGATAAAAATTTCCTACAAATTAGTTTGTAGAAAATTTTCTACAACTCAAATATAAAAATCACATGTGTCTTTTAAACATGTAAGAAATACATGTTTTTTTTTTATTAATACTATTAAAAAAGCATGTAAGAAGTATATGCTATTTAAATAACATATGATTCTCAAATGCCAAGGAACACATATCAATCTTATATGTGGTAATGTGGGTTGTCGGAAATTTCATACAAACCAGTTCATAAGAAATTTATGTTCGACAAAAAATAGGCAAAAGATAGAAACTAAACATTTTTAATTTTAGGATGAAATACCTTTGACCCCTATGTGATTTAAAGACTTTATTTTTTGCCGCCTGTCTTTTATTTCGTATCGTAAATAGTACCTCATTTATGGTTAAAGACGGAGATAGTACCTTCATCCAACTTCCATCCAAAAATTGACGAAAGTTCACGTCACATGCCTTAAAAAATCGACACATGTAATGAAAAACTTTTTGAAAAGGAAATAGGGGTGGCTAGATGACCGGTCTGGGGGTAGTCGAACCACCCCCATAGCCCTTGAAGTGGTTCAACCATCCCCCAAAGAGAAAAATAGGGGTGGCCGAAACCACCCCCAAGAGCTTTGAGGGTGGCCGAGTCACCCCCGTTTAACATGGTGGTGGGTTAGACCACCCCATACAAGATCCATAGCCATTCGGTTTAGTTCAGTCATCCTCACAAGCCAACAAAAAAAAAAAAAAAAAAAAAGCTCGAGTTAGGGTTTTGTCTTTGGAGTTGGCCAAACCCACCCCCAATTTGTTCTTTGTACCCTCATACCAGTCATGGAGGTGGCCGAACCGGGCCACCCCTCTTTTTTTCTTTCCTTTTTTTTTTAAAAAAAAAAAAGTTTGTATTTTTTTTTTTTTTAGTTATACATAGGAACACATGTTGATTTTTAAGGCATGTGACGTGAACTTTCAGAAGTTAGACGAAGATACCATCTTTGTCTTTAACCATAAACGATGCACCATTTACCATACGAAATGAACTCCAAGAGACAAAAAATAAAATTTTTAGACTATTGGACAAAAAAAAGTATTTAACCCTTAGTTTTATATTAGTCCATTTACAACTTAAGCCCAATAAGCAACTAAACAATTCACAAAATCCTGCCCTACTCGGCTCAACATTGCACCTGTTTTGGCGCTGTTGAAGATCAGAACCTCTTCGTTATCTTCATAATTATTATTTTTTTTTTTTGGTAGTTTTCTTTCTTTCTTCTTTCTCTAATTTATAGGGGGCATTTGTCTCTTATTTTTGTTAGTTAATTTTTTTTCTTCTGCCCTGGGACACTAACAATTTTTTAGTAATTTGATAAGGACATTGTCCCAATTAAAAATTTAAAAGATATAATCAATTGGATAGTAATTTAGAGGTGGTACATAAACTTTTTCCTAATTTATATTATATTATTAAGAAGCTTAGAGTCTAAAAGTGGATGCATTACACAGATTTGGAAGCTTTTTACTGCCGACAGAATTGGGTGAGCATAAAAAGATAGTTTCAATACGGCAATCATGAATGTTATAAGATTAAGTTCCAAAAGAGCACTCTTTTCATACTTATGAATATAGCACTCTCATGAATATGTTGATGCACAATGCACAATTTTAAAAGCCGAACTGTGATTTTAAATGCTTAAACATGTACCACAACATGAAAAAACAATATAATTAAGGAGTTGAGTTCAGTGATTGCAGAAGAGTTTCTATCAAGAATAAAGATTGTCTACCAGCCTGACTGCCCGAGTCGCATGTGTTGGGCACTGTAACCAGATTTCGAAGGAAATATTCAGCAGGCAAGAAAACAATACTTTCTCCAGTTCTAAGTCTTCCTTGAACCACAAAATCTTGGATATGATATGCAAATGGCAATGTGCCTATTAATTGTAGCAAATGGCAATCTGCAGAAACCATATATTGCACTATTGCAGACAAGCAGAGCCTTTAGTCAGCCAAAATTTTAGATAATTAGATATCATTATCTTAAATAATTATAAACTCAAACTCAACTCATTTCTATTTCACATCAAACTTCTTACACCCAAAAAACTAAGCAAGCCCCACTCAAAATCACGCTGCTCAACCAGATTGCACACACCAAAATTTATATACATTTTCAGCATGAAGCTCACTAACGTGGTAAGCCAAGATTGTTCCCTATCCTATTTCTCTCTCTTTACTTTTTGTTAAGGAGGTGAGCGAGGTTGCGAAGTTCCTCGAACCCATGCATTGTTTCTGCATCAAATCCTCCTGCAAACTGCATCAAACATGAACAAGAGGGAAAGAATCAATATGATTATCTAATATTTCAACACAAACCCGCCATCTGCAAGAAGTCGCTCAGGCTTTTGGTTTTTTTTTTGGGGGGGTAAGCCTCATATTTATGGATAAGGAGCCTAAGAAGATATAATTTCCTAAGAACAAGGCTTCTTTTTCTTCTTTATATTTTTAGAGCGGTTTTTACGCTGTATATGTGTGCTTTGAAGATGGCAAAAAGAATTTGGAATCTAGAAAAGTTAGTTAGCTTCAATGATTTTTTTCCCAACTTCTTCATGACCAATCCAACGTGGAAGTAAAAATAAGCCAAAATTTTTTATTGCTATGCTACAAACCTGATGAATTCTGAAAGCAAATCGCACTCCCTGAAGTAGCATATAGTCCATTGCAGGATCTTTTTCCACAGCTGCCTTTGACTGAAGTTCCATAGCTGCCCTCTTCATGTACATCTTTGCCAGCTTGACAGAGCCAAACTTTATCTGCAAAATCCAGTGGTTCAATCAATTGCCAAGCGAAGTCACTTAAGGTATTCTATAAGAGGCAGCACCTAGGATTGACGAGAAGACCGCCACCGTACATCTTTCTTTCAAAAGTGAGGCTTTATTGAAAAGAAGAAAAACAAGGCGCTTTTTCTTTCCTGTTCTTAGACTCTCTAGAATTGATCTGTCTACTATTCTGTGTAATGGGTTAACATTTTACCTCTTATTGGAACAAGATATAGACAGATTTTTGAATGGTTTCATGGATTTGGAATTGTAGAACCATATGAAAAGCAGACAATGATAATGAAAATGACATCAATTACCTTGCTTATGATACCATTATCAAGTATCCAATCTGTGGGAATGTGAAATTCTTTGCAATTACGCATCAATGAATCCCTTGTTCTGAGAAGGTTATAAACAGTACGCTCCATCCTAATAGTGTGAAATGTTAAAAAGTCAGCATTTATAATATATTGGAGTCCTAGGAGAATCAATATAAATTCAGAGAAGAAAAATATCAGATTCTTACTTCTCAGACAACACAACCATTTTCTTTAGTGCAATGTCACAAGGTAGTCGGGGATCATCCTTATAAGAAGACACTTCAGACTCCAATTTCTTAAGATCTCGATACCCAAATGCTGCTTCTCGCAATGTGTCAGCTTTCTTCTCTGGCCAATCAAAGTGCTTTAGGACCGCCCTTTCGTCCACCTTCAAGATGGAAGCAAATAGAGAATCCTCATAACTATTATCTAAATTATGACATAATAAAAATACAATCTTCAACAATCCCAAGAAACTAAACAAAAATGCTAACTTCAAAAGTAAGATTCTCAACTCAACCAAGCCTTAATCCCAACTAATTGGGGTGCTTGGTTACATGGATTCTTTTACCCACTGGATCGAGTAATGCTAAAAGGAGGACGACTCGTCCTCTTTGTGTCCTTCCAAATGCCACGTAGCTTTTAAAAATTATCATTAGATCAAAATTCACTTATGATCATCTCAAATTCAATGGTAATTTTTAAAGTCACGTGACATTTCTTGTAAAATTACTCCACATGATTCATATTTATAAGACGCGATAGAAGTTATTATGTTCGCTGTCAACCTCCTTTATTCTAGCTTGGGACCGACTATGCAGAAAAGACATGACCCCGAAGGATGAAAAGATTGTAGAGATTATTTCTAGAAATCAATATCAATATCTTTGAATTTATTTATCCTTTGCATGCATATGCCTGTATATTCACATCCCTGTTGGCTTTTAAACCAAATAAACTAGAGAAAGTGAAAGTTTCTTCAAGACATCCAGGAAAAAAAAATAATTATGAATTAAAATAGTTATTATGGAAGTGACAGTGATCTACTTACAAGAAAGCAAAGTTCATCATCTAGCCACTTCACGAATGCCACAACATCTTCAATATTCTGATAAACTGCATGATTCACCTCGCTTATCAATGAATTTACAAATTCTCCTTGAGTCTCAACATCTGCTTTTATCTACATTACAAATGATAAATACACTTCATTAAGGATATGAATCAGGTAATGTACTAAACAAACAGATATTAAAGCTATGAAACTGTACATATCATTTATAATTCATATAATATGCAAGAAGACAGGAGAAGAAAATTTCACTTCTCAATTAGCAACTTCAATCATTCTACAAGTTTTTATCACTTTTTTGCCTCTTAACAGCTGTTAAACAGGGAATCTAAATTGGAAAACAAATTTGGAGTTATTATCATTTATCAAATTAAAATCCTTCAATGGCCATATAAATAAATATTCTAACAGAAGAAAGAGTAAGAAAAGAGTGAACACTTACAGCAAGCAAATGTGAGGATCGGTTCTCAATTTCACCAATCATGCTACTACGAACATTTGCAACATCCGGGGCATCACAAATTCCACCATTTGAGGAATCCTTTCTAGAATCTCTCTTCATGAGTGACTGGTAAAACTCGACAACTTGCGGTGCTCGCTTGACCACTCCTGTAGTACTCTTCACTGCAAACTTGGGAGGTGGTGGGGGAGGTGGAGGTGGTGGTGGCGGTGGAATTTGAGCAGAAACTTCGTCCTTAGGTCCACTAGAAATGGAACATGAAGGCCTTGGAGGGGGATTTGGGATTCGCAAAGCCCTTTTCTCAACATCTAAAGAAACTGAAATTTTATTAGCTTCTTGGCAGTTTCTAAAAACTTGTGGTCGAACCATATCCAAATGATATTTTTGAGAGGCTAATGGCTCTACTTCCTTTTCCATGTCTTTTGTACATACAAAACAATCAGACTGCCTTCTCGTACTTGGTACCAGGTCTTCTTCACAGCATTTGGATCCACTGATAGAGTGTCTTCTCCTAGGACTTCTGATTTCCTCTAAATCAACCCAGTTTTTATCTACAAGACCATCTTGGCATTCTAAATTTGGCAAATCTTCATCACTAATCGGCCATTTCTTTAACTTCTTTATCAGGTTTAATCTCTTTGCACTACTACATTCTAAGTACTCATTGCTTCCACAAGAAAACGATCCAATAGATTCACCACTCCTCTCAATTGAATGGGGGCTAGATGACTTATCAGAACTCGCTGTTGAGCATGAATTGCGCAACTCATTTCGTAAACACGAATTCACCCACCTCAAGTAAGCAAGCTCCTCGACCTCATTCAATCTGCTCATCTGTAGTCCTTCAACTTGTTTGCACAAATCTTCATTTGTGTGTCTTAGCAAAGCTGCTTCAGCTTTAATTTTTGCAACAACCTCACTCTGATAATTATCAAGAAGGCAGAGTACAGTTACAAAACAAAGTGAACCAGATTAATACAGTTAATGTTTAGACTATGGGAGGAAAATAAACTAAAGCTTAGCCAGTCCAACGTATTCATCAAACTCCCTACCTATTTATTAGCTGAAGAATTATTAGGAGCATAAAATAAAATAAAAAATAAATAAATAAGTCCGCCATATAAACTACATAAGATATTTTCTATCATTTGATGTTATCCATTTATGAAAAACGAACAACTCATCTGAAGAAGGACCCTTCTTTCTTTGTGTCCCTCGTGGAATAAAAATTCTAACATTTTCTCAATAACCAAACAGACAAAGTAATAGGCCACCAAATATATCCATTAGAAAGAACAGTTGCCGACAATACCTCGGAAGCCTTAGCAACAGAAGCCAACTGAGACTCCACAGAAGCAAGTCTGCAAGCAAGGTTCCTCTTTTCAAGCTGTAGCTCCTTGTTCAGGCGCCTCAACTCCACAACCTCCATTTCAAGGCCTTGCGACGACAATGCTATCGAACTCTCATTGTCTTCACCCTTGGACACCTCCGAAATCGAAGTTAGCGCTGAAATCTGCTCCGAAAGGCTCGTTTTCTCTGCTTCCAACAACCCCATTTTCCGAACAAGATCATCGAGTTCACCATTCTTCACTTCTAGTTCCCTTTCAAGGTCCAACACTTTTGGATTTCTCTGACATTCTGAAATTCCAGCTTGTAGCTTGAATTCTCTTTCCTTCGATTCTTGCAGCAGGCTTCTCAGATGATCCAGCTCGATAAACAAATCGCGCGAAGACTGCCTCCGGTGTGTCTGGTACACGTTCGGGTGGACTTGACTGGCATTCATCGAGCAAGCCAAGTCGCCGATTAGCGACCGCTTGACGCGTGAGTGGGAAGGCACAATTGGGTTCTTCTGGTTCGTGGCGTCGGAGCTGGTAAGCGGCTGTTTCTTGATTTGGACCGTCGCCTGCTGTGCCTGGCTTTTCTTGTCCGCTGAGAAGCCCTTTACTATTTGGGATCCCCACCGCAACTTTGAAGGGTTGCCATTGCCTTTGGTGCTTTGAGGCTTTGGTATCAGATTTTGATCGGCAAATTTCGGCGCTTTCGCCCGGTTCACTGATGGGTTTGATTCTCTCATTCTTGAAAACAAAAATCGGGTAGTTTTCCGGAATCGGAACCTTACAGAGAAACTGTTTGTGCAATCCGAAAATCTATCTAACAGAAACCATCAGATTTTCATGTCAACAGAAAACTAAACATTCACACATTCTATATTCTATGGCTTAAACTTTAAAGAACCACAGAAATTTAAGGGTTCTTTTGCTTTTTCCCAAAAACCCAGAAGAAATTTGAAGCGAGCTGGAGTGAGAGTTTTCGAGTGGTGAGAGGTGGAGCTGGTGATTGTTCTTTGAATGGGAAAGTGTGATGACGGCTCCAATTCCAAGAACATATTGCAATTTTCAGGAGAGAAATGGCAGCTTTAGCTTTATTGCACCATTTTGAATTTTTGAAATTTGAATGTGGCCTTTGCCTCTGGAAGAGACAACGGTCGTATTGTGTGCCTGGCCCCACCACGCACGTTTGGGGTTAGTAAGGGGAATATGGTGCCAGATGAAGGGCATTGTTGTCAAATGAGTAATAAATTGTCCCCCAAATATGAATAATATATATATATATATATATATATATATATATATATATATATATAAGCAATTCAATCATAATAGTAAAAATAACTACCGAAAAAGTATAACTATTTACCCTACTTATTGTTTTTTGTAAGGATCATTGCACTACTGATCTCTTAAGTTGGCCTAAATTACGAAACACTACATGTGGTACAAATAGTTTATGGAAGATCCTTCTAATAAACTATAATTACGAATCACTCCCCGAATCTGTTTTTCGTCCACCAAATTAACAAAATCCGTTAGTTTGCCACGTCATACCTAATTAGAAATCAACACGTGTCAATTATAATAAAAAAATAAATATATTAAAAGTATAAATAAATTAACACGTGTCAATTATTTTTAAGTTTTATTTATTTATATTTTTTATTGTAATGGACACGTGTCGATTTCCTACTAGGTATGACATGGCAAACTAACGGACTCTGTTAACTTGGTGGACAAAAAACGGGCTCAGAAAGTGATTTATAATTATAGTTTACTATAAGAACCCTGCATGAACTCTTTATATCATATGAAGTGATTCGTAATTTAGGCCAACCCTAAGGATCAGTAATGCATCTCTTTTTTCTATGCTCTCTTCAACAGATTCTCTATTTTACCCTTTATTTTCTTTAAATATTATTTTGTGTGGAAGAAAGTGTAAAAAAAAGTGAGAGAGAGAGAAAGAGAGTGTGTGTGAAAGAAAAAAAGGAAGAGGGAGAAAACAAATAAAAAATAGTTTGTAGTGTAAATAACGAATGAGAAATGCTTGGTTGTACACTCTCATCCCACTTCTATCCCACCCTTGTGTACTTGGACCAATAATGTGAGAGATAGTAGAGAGAGTATAGTGGGACCTTATTTTTTTAACAATATTATTGGTTCACGTAGACAAAGGTGGGATAGGAGTGGGATAAGAGTGTACAACCAAGCATTTCTCATAACGAATATGTTATTGAGAAATGCTTGGTTGTACACTGTCATCCCACTCCTATCCCACCCTTGTGTACTTGGACCAATAATGTGAGAGATAGTAGAGAGAGTATAGTGGGACCCTATTTTTTTAACAACATTATTGGTCCACGTAGACAAAGGTGGGATAGGAGTGGGATAAGAGTGTACAACCAAGCATTTCTCTATGTTATTCTGCCTATTTACTATTCACACTAAAAGAAAAAAATTATATTCTGCCTATTTTGTTGGAAATGCTTTAAAAGGGCAAGCGCAAGGGCACTTCCCTCATTGACTTTTTCTCTCTTTCGCACCCTCATAAATGACATAGGGGATGAAATTGCCCTTCCTTCTTGTAGGAAGACGAATTTCACCACGAGAAATTATTCATTTTCTCATTTTGTTCTTCTTCCATCATTCCACTTTTGAAAATTACCATGTGGGTCCCTCATATGGACTCCACAAATTTAATAGTAATTTTTAAAAGTGGGAGGATAGGAGAATGACAAGATGAGGATATATTGCACATTTCTTTCACCATCGATCAGTACCTGGGCAACAGATAACAGCCAGATAACAGCCTTAGCCAAATGACATTGCTGTGGACAGGAGAATGATTAAAGAATGGGTAGAATTTTTTTCTTTGGTCAAATTAATAAGACTTTTTTTTTTTTTTAAATAAGCCATTTTATCTTCACTTTTCCTCTATTTTGTATTGCTAAAAAAAAAAAAAAAAAAAAAAAAGAAAAAAAAAAAATAAAAAGAAGAAGGTTATTTTATCTCATCTAAATATAATTTTAGGAAAACTTCACTTAATCCACCTGAATTGTTGTCAAAATAATAAAAAACAAAAAACAAAAATAAACATCATAAATGGTAGATGGCATTTCTTTTTACTTAATAAAATGCATACTCCAAAACAATAAAAACCCTAGGCAGCCTAACAATTTAACAAGTTTTGTATTGTAAATGGACGTGACTTGTGGGGGGCTTAACAGTCGTATGCTAATAGCTAAAGTAGTTAACTTTATCTATAACTCGACCAAAATAATACAATATATTAAGATAGCTAAGAGAAAAGGAAGATTAAAAGTATAAGAGAAAGATGATTTATTGAATACTAATGGCACGTTTGGTATGCGGAATAGATAAACCCCTATAATAAAATGGTTATTCCTATTAAATAACTATTCTTTTGTTTGGTTACATACTATTTCTAATAATAGCTATTCACATAGAATAAATATGCCCTTACAATGATGAATAGCTATTCCTTGTAGAAAAAAATGGGGTTTTTAGAACCTATTCAATTTATTTTTTTTACAAAGCTCAATTAAAAAACACACACACACACACACACTCACACAAAACATTATATGGGTAGCCACCCACTCTAGCATAACCACTACGGTGGTCGCACCACCCCTGTGGTTCTGCCATGGTGGTAGGCCACCAAAGGACGTTATTCCAGTTTTTTTTTTTAAAAAAAAATATATATTATTATTATTTTTATATAAATCGTGAGTATTTTAGGAATTTTGATTCAATTCTAGTAAGAAGATATATGTATCTTCACCAAACTAAAGATCAATCTCCCCATTGTTGGGTATGCATGTGTGAGTAGGGATGTACATGTGGGCAGGTATTAACCACCCACATCAACTATCCATAACTATTTGCTATCCATACATGTGGATGCAGTTAACAAAAACTATTATCCGCATATGCGGATGTGGTTATTTCTTATATTAACCATATCTGCATACCCTTTATATATAATATATATTTATTATATATATTATATTTAATAAATTTACCAAAACAATGTCGTTTTGGATTAGGTATAAGTTATTTTTACATTGGTCTTGTTGGTTGTATTCCTTTATCGTGTAACACTTGGGCAAAAAAGCAAAATTAATGTAAAATTAGTACATTTTCAAAGTATTTGGGCTTTAACAAAATTAAAACAAGTTCAAAACACTAAAAACTGGCCTAAATTATTTTCAAAATCATTTAAAATAGGCCATAATAGAAATCCATTGAAAGCCCAAAATGCCCATTACCTAATATGCAGACAACAGATAATAACCGCGCTAATGCAATTAGTAAAAACATGATACGGATATCTAAAAGTAATATCCACATTTTACGAATGCGGTTGCGGTTATTGCAAATAACCGCATCAACTTCTACGTGTAAACCCCTATCTGTAACTGTAAAAGGATTGAATCTCACATTAGAAATATATAAGAAGTGTGAGTGGTTAATATGATATAGTGGACCCAAACCTATGGGCTTAAACTTTTGGGTTTAATGGTGTCTCCCATTGTATATTATGGGCTCACTAAAAGACTTTCCAATGTATCAATCTTATGGGCCTCTAAAAGATCATTTGTAGGCTATGTGAGTTTGTTCACACCATGTACCTTTGTCCCTACTCCATGGACTCTTGTTTGTGTCTATGACATGAACCTTTTTGCTCCTTCTCCAAGGACCCCTTGTCCATGGTCACAGCTTGCACATTTGTTCCTACTTCAATAACCCTTTAATCCATTCCAACTCCATGTATTCTTAGTAATAGCCATTCATATTCCTAAAAGAATGATCATTTTATGTACCAAACGTGTCTTACGTTTCTTTCAGGTTTTAGTTTTATGTTATATATATCTTTTAAGCTTTTGCATTCTTTGCTGGTAGAGAAAAGAAAGAAATAAAAGGAAGAAAGTAGGGGCATGAAGAGAGAAAATCAAAAAGAATGGAAAGAGCCAAATTACCATGGAGGGAAAAAAAAACACTTTGAAGAACAATAATGAGCAAGCAAAAAAGTGTAAAAACGTGTGATGCCATGTTTCGAGTGACCATTCTATATAATTTTATTTTTCAAGGAGTTTGGCCATCATACGGATTTATTTATTTATTCCAATTTTGGGAGGCTAGCTTAGGAGCTTTTGGGTTTTTTGCTCACAAAAATCTATAAACTTTTTAATTCAAAAACCATGTCGTGAGAGGCTTTTCTATATTATTTTTTGGGAGACCGAAGTACCATATAGATTTTCTGTTCTGGAGGGCAAGATTTGGTTCTAGCTTTAAAAGTTTATGTAATTTTTTTTTTTTTTTTTTTTTATTATGGATAGATTTATTTTAAAAAAATAAAAATAAAAATTAGGAGGTGAGGCATGTAAAAAATAAAATTTGGGAGAGGCTATGGAGGGGCTTGGGGTCAGGCTAGGGGTGTACAAGTGGAGCGTTTATTAACCGAAAATAATCGGTAACCACTAATAACCGCCAACAACTGCTAATCAGGAAAATCGAAAATAACCGGGTACCCGTTTGTAGTTACTGGTTACAGCATTTTAAAAAAACTGGTTAAAAATCGGGTAATCGGTAACTAGTTTTTTTATCAAGAAAATCGGAAATAACCGGGTACCCGTTTGTAGTTACCGGTTACAACATTTAAAAAAAAAAACGGGTTAAAAATTGGGTAATTGGTAACCGGTTTTTTTATATATATTACAAAAAAAAAATGAAAATAATGTTAAAACTAATTCTAAAAAAGCAAGCAAACACCAACATTTCCTATATAAATCAATCCCAAACACTGACATTTCCTTCACGGAAAAATCAACCGCTATTCTCTCTCTCTGTGTTTCTTCGTAAATCTCAGTGTTTTTTCCAAAATCCATAGCAATGTCTTAGGTAACTCCGTCAAACCCTTCATTATTTTCCAAATCTGATTATCATTTGATGTCTTAATTTTTTTCCTGTCTAGCTAACATTATTTATTTACATGTTCTACTAATTATTTGAGGTGCCAAAATTCAATCTTTTCCTTTTTTTTTTGTGGTGTATGTATGATATCATGAAATGAAACGACTAGGAAATGATATCATTTTTTAGTATTTAGCATTGAATATTGAATAGCAAAATATTGGATTAAAAAAAAAAACTGAAAAGATTTAACAATATATGAAAACCGATTATCCAATTTTTAATAACCGGATAACCGGCGGTTGGTAAAAACCGCAACCGGTGTTGTAGTTGCGGTTGCAGTTATTTGGTCATAACCGCAACCGCAACTGGTTATACACCCCTAGGTCAGGCTATCCTCCTAACTGCCCCTTGATTGGTATTGATGAGGAGGAGATCCCATCGCCATTGAAACGAGGTCGATGAAGGAGAAGGAAGAAATAAAAGAGGAGGATTTTGATAGATCAAAAAAGTATTGGTTGAATAAAAGTGAACGTGGAAGGGAAAAGTTAGAATCTTTAGGATAGATCGCAAGGTTAGGTTTTTTTTTAGGCTTAAAACGATATTAGGAAAACAAAAGAAGGTAACTTTAGGGTTTTAGATTGTTTGGGGAGTGAAAAAAGGGAGAAAACCGAAACATGGACGAAGGGTGGTTCGGAGAAGCACGTATAGAGAGTCCTGTTTGAAGTCCTATTTAAAGACCATTCTAACTAGGACTAGCGTTTGAATTGCTTTCAAACGGTACGCATGATATAATGCAGAAATTTTAAGTTTAGGTTCAAAGATAGGGTTTTGTGATTTGGGGGCCTGATTAATGACATAAAATACTTGCACATGGAGAAGCCAAGTTTTACGAGGAATAATTTTTTGAGGAATACTACACACAAGGTAAATAAACGCACGTGAAAAGCTTAAAATAATAGTTTTGCAAGTATGACTTTTTTTTAAAAAAAAAATGATAAATGTGTAGCATTTTTTAGGATTTTGGAAGAAAAGCACTCAAAATCTATCAAGTTCTAAGCTTAGAACTGATTGCTACAGAATATTGAAGTTGGCAAACTCACTTTTGGCAAGATCCAACTCTAAATAAATTTTGAATTTGATTGCTGCAGGATATTGAAGTCGGAAAACCTGTTTTCTTTGGAAAGATGTGAATGCAATTTCATTTTGGATTTATTTGCTACAGAAAAAGAGAAGTCGGCAAAATCTATTATTTTTTGAAAGATTTCAAAATTAGCATGTTCTGTATTTGAATCATAACTGTTGGCTCAAATATTGGATTGTAGTGAAATTAGTGCTGTTGGACAAATAATGCAAAAGGAAACAAATATGTCTGAAATACGTTTTTCCTAATTCAGACGTTTACTATGCCAAAATTATCCTACAATATAGGACCAAAAATGTGGATGAATTTGGAATCATTTTCCTTCTTGGATTGAGTTTTCAGCCTCCTACTTGGACTAGAAGACTGATTTTTATGGGATTTCTAGGGCTTTTAGGGTTCTCCTAGTCCCTTTTAAATATGCCTATAAACATTGAAGAAAAAACACACAAGCTTTGAGAGAGGAATCAGAGGCTAGATCAAAAAGGGTTTTGGTTTTTCTTTCTTCATTTCTTTATTTTTTGTATGTATATACTTTTAGTCCAGATTATTGTAGTTAATTACTTTTGTTGGGGCTCGATTAAAGCCCTAAACATGTTTCTTTAAGGTTTTGATTTGCCTTGCTACAACTATTTTGTGATTTTTAATTGATTATTTCTGATTTTCTTGAATTCATCGCATGTTTATGTTTGATCATCATATGCATATGGTATGGATTTGTTATTTATGTTAATTTGGATGGCCGAGTTATGGGCATAATAGAGTAACAAAAGAACCCCATCACAGGTTTTTGGATTAATCAACATGAAGACAATTGGAATAGATGCCATGTTCCAGCCTGAGTGTGTTTACTGATTTCCATAGTTTTATGCTTTCTTGAAGAACAACTTAGTAGATGACATACTAAATCCTTCAATGAAGAAAAGAATTAGAGTAGATGCCATGCCAAACCCGATGCTTGGGGAAATCAATAGCTTTAAGAGTAGATGACATGCCCTTGTGGCTAGTAAACATTAAGCATCGCTGTGACGACTAGTATTTTTTTTTTTTTAACTCTTTTTTTTTTTAAAAAAAAACATACAAACGGATCATCACATGGCACGACTACATGTCGCTCAGCCAACATATGGCACATGCTCCATAACATGTACTTAATAATCAGAGTTATATTTAACAACGAAATACATCATGATACCATCATAATCATAGCGGAAAAACACATTTATAACATTACGTGTTGTTTATACAAAAGAGCTATCAATAGTCTATCTGTTTAAGGCTTAACAATATTTACATCATATACCCAAAAGAATGGCCACACAAAAGAATTAGTGACACGCAGGTCACAAGCCATCTACAAAATATAAGACCCCATAGTCCAATACATTACAACTGTCGCGTCAGGCTTCAGTCGTAATACCCCAAGTATAACGCTACCGGGTCATTGTCCTCCTCCAGTGTACCTGCAGCCAAAGGAACAACATCTATACAGTTGTGGTGGTAGCCACATCTGTATAAGTGAAAGAATGAGTTCACCATTTCAATATTAAACATACTGAGACCTTAATGATATTAAACTGATTGAGTTTTTGCAAAGAACCAACTTTTCATTTTTAGTTTTAAGTACACACAGCTAGTAAATTTATAAACTTTTTTTTTTGCGAACACTTGTAGCTGATATAGTAAACATCGACTATTAAGAAAACATTTAAAGCATACTAAGCATATAGGAACATATGTAGAAGTTCCTTTCTTTGGAAGCATTTACATATAGACCCGTCTACAATAATACTTTTATGATTCGGTGGCTTAGACATATGTATACACAATGTCTCCCTGGATTCACATATACACAAATGCCTTAGCTGAAAACAATGGCATCTCGTCTAGCTATACAAAGACATTTGCATTTCCAGAATTAAGTAACACCATGCCTAAATACATTGAAGCTTAGTGCCTTTGGATGTCAATTGATCATGCGAGCACTAGAGTGAAACTCCAATATGCAAACACGTCTTTGCTGAAGAACAAATAATAGTTGACCTATCTATACATATACATTAGCATTTCTAACTCTAGGCAATGTGAACATCTAAGTACTTCCAAACTCAATGCTCTCAAAACATGCAACCATCCGATAGAAGTATACATATGTTCTTCTCCATTAAAACTCATATGCATACTAATACGTCTAGCAAAACTACAATACATATATCATGAAAACATCACAGAATTTAAACAATACTATGCATGCTCATGATAGTCTTATTATTCTTTGCGAGGCTTACCCTCTAACTCTTTATGGGGCTTACCCTCTAATAATCATTATTATGGGGCTTACCCCAGAGTTATCTTTGTTATGGGCTTACCCCCAAGTCATTCTTATGACACTTACCCTCGAGTTATATGCTCATGCTTTATGCTTTACTATTCAAATTCTATAACCTACTCTTTGCAACTTATACTTTCTTCAAACAGTAAATCAATCAACTTACAACTTTATCAATCTACTTTGCATAATTCAAATCCCAACAGCAACACACATTCAAACACTTTAAATCAATTCAACACCCTTCATTCATGGAGTAATTCTACACGGCGCTTAAAACTCCATCAATCGTCCATCAGTGCTGATGTGGCACCATGCCACGTCAGCACTTATATTTTAAAAAAATAAAAATTAAAAATTAAAAAACCTGGGTGCATTGAAAAGTAAAAGACCAAGCCATTTTGCTTTCCCAAAATCATTTTCTCCCAAAAAACCTCCCTCTCTCGATCTCCTCCCTCAACACCACCGTTAA
Organism: Alnus glutinosa; assembly: GCF_958979055.1. Classification (NCBI taxonomy): domain Eukaryota; kingdom Viridiplantae; phylum Streptophyta; class Magnoliopsida; order Fagales; family Betulaceae; genus Alnus; species Alnus glutinosa. The sequence continues at coordinate 19,875,387 of NC_084890.1, read as the reverse complement.
CCACCCGCAAAGCTGTCATCGATACGTCTAACTCTATCTCCGTCCAAAAGTCACCGGATCTCCTCAAAAACCTGCGTGCGTTGAAAAGTAAAAGACCAAGCCATTTTTCTTTCCCAAAATCATTTTCCCCACAAAAAACCTCCTCTCTCGATCTCTCCATCCCCTCCTTCAACGCCACCATTGACCACCTACGAAGCTGGCACTGGTACGTCCAATTCCATCTCCAGCCAAAAGTCACCATATCTTCAACCGTTCTCCATCTCCGGTTTGACTTCGTACCGATTCTTCATCTTCGGAACGTCGAAGCTTCATCTCCGGCCAAAAGTCACTGTATCTCCGACCGTTCTCCACACTTTATCACAAGGTGCTTCCACACTTTACTAGCTATAAATTTTCTTTGGTTATAAATTTTTATTTTCTTTTTGGTTGGGAAAAAAAAATATTCCACACTTGACATTTTTCACAAGGTGCTTTTAATATTTTAGATAATCTGTACCTGCAAATTGGAATGATCCTTCCTTTGTATGTGATAGTTACCGAAATGACATAGGCACTTGAAAAACTGAGGGAAGTTGAATAAAGAGATGGTTTTTGGAGTTGATAACTCCTTTTATGAAAGAAATACTCCTAAAGTTGATTTTTGTTGTTGTTGAAGATTATGGTTATTTTGATTCTTTTTTCTTTTGGTGTAGGACTAAACACTTATATTTGTTTTTGTTATTTTGTTTTGTTTTGCTGTTTGGGAATGTTTATTTTTTGCTCATTAATTGATCTCTTGAGATCAGGAAATTATATACTTATTTAAAATAATCCTGCACTGATTCTCTCTCTTACAAAAAAAATAAATAAATAAATAAATTAAGATTAGAAGTTTGAAAGCTTTATTTTAATGTAGAAGTTTCTTCTTGTTGAATTGTTCACCCTTACAAAATAAACTGCTTTTTGGCTACTAACTTGTCATAAAATTTGTATATATATATATTTTATTATTTTTTTTTTTGAACAATGTATAATCTCTTCATTGAATGACAAAATTGATCTCTAAAGAAAGGATTTAGGGAAATAAACTTTCCCTAAGTACAACATGCAAAATGCAACTAGGTATCTCCTCAAGCCATACAGAGTCTAAAAAAGTAGAAGAGGCCTCCTTTGCTAAACAATGAGCAGCACTATTTGCCACTCTACCCACATGGACCATAGAAGCAACTCCTAGACCTTGTATCTCTGCTATTATTCCTTCTACAAAATGGCCCGCATCATTAAGATTTGGGGTTGCTGAATTTACCTCATCAATCACTTGTTTTGCATCCCCTTCTAGGATTACCTCAAAAAAACCTGATGCCTTACAAAATAGAACGGCCTCTAGAGCCGCCATTGCTTCTGCAACTTTGGGTGGTGCTACAACAGGTTTAGTAACAGCTCTTGCACCCAACACTTCACCATTGTTATCTCTAGTCACAATACCAATTCCCACACATTTCTTTTTAGCATTTACTGAGGCATCCCTGTTTACTTTAATAACACCCAAAGGTGGGGGGTTCCAAACCAAAGGGGGCATAGTATAGCACGGCACCCCATTGATATTGTTCCTATCATCTTCACGACTGTTATACCGGCGATACTCCTCTAAAGATGACACAGCTTCATTAAACACTACCCGGGGATGGGTGAAAAGAGATTCAAAAATAAATTTATTTCTTCTCAACCATATCCTGTGAGAGATCACAGCCATTAAACTCAACTCTTCGGTATTTAATCGATCCAAACAAAACTCCACCAACTGCATAAAAGTATCCCCCAAGAAGGCACATTTTTGGAAAATCCTTGAGCCCCCTCCCCACACGTCTTGAGCAGCTGGACAAGTCCACAGAGCATGAAAACCCGACTCCATCTCCCTGAAACAGCAGGGGTAAATGTTGTCCTTCACTATATTCCTTCTAAAAAGATTACATTTGGTAGGGAGCAGGTCATTACAAGCACGCCACAAGAATATCTTCACTGTATTCGGAACCCCCAGACTCCAAAGAGCAGACCATACACAATGCCTGTCCTCGTCCCTGGATGTACTTCCATTGTTGCATTTTTTTTTATTTCCATGCCCATATGGTAAACGCTCCGTACTAAGAATACACCACTCGTGGTTCCTCTCCAGACAAGCCTATTCAGCGGTAGTGTAGGACATAAGGGAATGGAGGCAATAACCCTAGCCTTTTCCGGGCTGAAAATTGTGGTGATCAGTTCCTCCTTCCACCCACACAACTCTGAGTCAATCAACACCGAAACATTAGAGTCATCAGGAACAAGCCGTGGAGGTGACTGAACTGAATAAGAGATGGGCGTCGGTAGCCACTTGTCCTGCCAAATTTTGATACTCTTCCCATCCCCGATACGCCATACTAAGCCTTCTGTTAGTAGCTTCTTGGCCGACATCAAGCTTCTCCATACAAAGAAGGGCGCGATCCAACTTCAGATATCAAGAAAGAGCCATGTGGGAAGTATTTGGCCTTAAGTACCTGAGTAACTAGAGAATTAGGCTCTTGAACAATCCTCCATCTTTGCTTTGCAAGCAAGGCCTTGTTGAAAGTAGTGAGCTCCCGAAAACCAAGCCCCCCTTCCATCTTAGATCTTCCCATTTTTTCCCAACACATCCAGTGCACATTTGACTCCTTTGCCATGTGTCCCCACCAAAAGTGCTGCATCATACCTTGTAGCTCTCTACACAGTGTTGCAGGAAGTAGAAACACACTCATACTATAGGTGGGAATTGCCTACACAACAGATTTAAGTAAGATTTCCTTGCCCGTTTGGGAGAGGAACTTGACCTTCCAATTGTTTAATCTTTGCTGGACCCGGTCCTTAATACCGTTAAAGGCCTGGACCTTTGACCTACCAATAAAGGAAGGCAATCCGAGGTATGTATCAATCCGTTGAGACTCTGAGAAGCCAGATAAGCTAAGAATCTCTTGCCGTTTGGCAGTGCTAGTATTACAACTAAAAATGATAGAAGTCTTTTGGAGATTTAACTTTTTCCCCGAACCAGCTTCATAGACTTCAAGAATTCTCATTAATTGTCTCCATTCCACCGAATTGGCTTTACAAAAAAGTAGGCTATCATCTGCAAAAAACAAATGGCTAAGTCTTGGACCCTAAGGGGAGGTTGGGACCCCTATGATAGCTCCTGAGTCCATAGCCTGAGAAATCAAAGCACTAAGAGCTTCAGCACACAATAGGAAAAGGTAAGGGGAAATAGGGTCTCCCTATCGAATACCCCTCGATGGTAGAAAATTCCCTGCCGGGTGCCCATTTACCACTACTGAGTATGAAACAGACTGGACACAGCTCATCACCAACTATACCCATCTATCATCAAACCCGAATTTCTTCATTACAGTTTCCAGGAAAACCCATTCCACCCCGTCGTAAACTTTACTCACATCAAGTTTCATCCCCATAAATCCAACCTTACTCCACATTCGGGTCTGCATGGTATGCATAGTCTCATATGCCACTATAATGTTATCAGTAATCAAGCGTCCAGGAATAAAAGCACTCTGTGATGGAGAAATAATACCTGGTAGCACCTCTTTTAGCCAATTAGCCAAGACTTTTGAGATCAGTTTATTAATAACATTACATAAACTAATTGGTCTAAAATCAGTGACACTACATGGTGAATCACTTTTTGGAATCAAAACAATGTTTGTAACATTAATCATAGGATCCATAAAACCAGTAGCAAAAAAATGTAGAATAGCATTGCAAACCTCCATGTGAATAGTGGCCCAGTTCTGTTAATTAAAATTGGCAGTGAACCCATCTGGACCTGGAGCCTTTAGGGCTGCCATATGATTCAGTGCTGAGCTTATGTCTTCCTTAGTAAATTCTGCCAGTAGCCGATCATTCATGGCTGGAGTGACCTTTCTCTGAACAAACCTGGTACTGTATTCCACCTCCAAATTGACCCCTGCCCTGAACAAACCCTGGAAATAATTCACAAAAGCCTTCTCAATCTCTTCTTGAGTGGAACAAAGCCTCCCCTCCTGATCTAGAATGTTTTCAATATGATGACTTCTATTCTTTTGGCTTGCACTAGCATGAAAAAATTTGGTATTTTTATCACCAAATTTCAACCAATTTTCCTTCGCCCGTTGCTTCCATTTTACCTCTTCCTGTTCAAGGAGAGAGTGAATATCTTCTTTAATCTGATTCTCCTATTCAAGATCAATATCATTCTCCTTCATTTGAAGGGTCTGCAATTCCTGCTCTTTCCTTTTTATTTTTTCCTCCAAGTTGCCCCTTTCCTTTTTTACCCACTTCTGGAACACTCTTTGGCAGCCTTTCAGATTATTCCTCATTTTTGTCCATGCTGCTTCAGCAGATGCACGAACCCTCCATACTTGATTTACCAATTTTCCATAATCCTTGTGTTTCTCCCAGCTAGCCTCATACCTGAATTGTCTTCTCTTTCGCCATACCATGTCTTGATGCTTAGAAAAAAACACAAGAAGGGGGTTGTGATTGGACCCGCATCTGGACAGAACATCAACACTGACCACATCATAGAGTCGACTCCAGTCCTGGTTGGCAACAGCTCTGTCTAGCCTCACCCTAGTGATTCCACCACCCATTCGGCCATTACACCAGGTATATTTAGGGCCTGCAAACCCCAAATCCATTAAACAACAATCATCTAAAGCATCTTGCAAGGATACCATCTGACTTCGAGGGCAGGCCGTGCTACTCGACTTTTCACCCAGGGAGACTATCTCGTTGAAATCTCCGAGACAGAGCCATGGAGTTGGATTTATAGTCGCCAAGTGCCTAAGCAAAGCCCACGAATGCCGCCTCATGGAGACTTCAAGATGCCCATAAAAACCCGTCAATTTCCAGGGGACCCCATCAAGGGAGTTCTTTATCACAGCATTGATATGATTGTTACTGAAATTTTGTATTTCAACCAGAGCCGTCGACTTCCACAGGAGAATGAAACCCCCACTCTTCCCTCGACAGTCCACCAAAAACATATTTTTCAATCCAAGTTTAGAAGGCAGAAAACTTACCTTCCTTCGTGACACTTTGGTTTCCATAAGGAAGACCAAAGTAGGCTTCTTTTCCTTCACCAATCGGTAAAGGGATCGAACTGTCTGGGGGTTCCCAAGCCCCCGGCAGTTCCAGCTTAGAACAATCATGGTGCTTGGCGGGGCTGTGCCACAGCCTCCGTCGGAATCCCCCTACTGGGATTACTGCCAACCGCATTCTTTCTCTCCTTTTTTGATGACCCACCTTCACTGCCTCCAGCCAACTTACGTTTTCCAACATGAGCTTCCCCGTACACAGCCTCTTCCTCAGCCTGAGTCGAGCACCTTTGTCTTCTTAGCTCTCTTTTTCCACGCTGGAGCTTTCCTTCTGGTCGTTCCATAAGTATGAGAAACACGACCTGAGAATCTAGGAGCTTCAGATGGTTTCTCCTAAAAAAGTCTTGATGGGGATAAAGTGGTATGTGGTGGCCTAGTGTTACACGTGTCCACCTCAAGGGAGCTTTTAGATATGACTTTGAGGAAATAAGATGTGGCAGTGGGGTCTCAGTCCAATTGGACCTCATGTAATCCATCACCCACGAGCTGCCATTTCATTTGGCCCGTTTTTGAGTCCCAGCTGCCCACGTAACGTGGCGAGGGCCCATCACCCGGACACTTCTCCTCTAAATCGCTCGATATTCCTTCAGCTGGACCGTTACTTATAAAAGGAAACCCATTTGATTCCTCTTCAGCGCCAGAAACGGTTCCTTCCTTATGGAGGAAAATATTTTCGGCTTCTCCATCTTCCATATTCATAACGGCCACCTTCCTTTTAAAACCAACACCCTGCATCTCACCATTAAGGCTCTGGGCGCTATATAACGGATCACCGTTACTATTGAAACTTTTTCCCGCCGAAAATCACGCTCCCGGAAATCTCGCTTCAACATTCCAAAATCCTCCGAAACAGAGTTTGCCGTTCCCGACTACCGCTGCATATGCACCATAGGGTTAGGGTTAGTACTACCAGAAGTTCTTCCACCGCCAGTATTTTCTGCTGCCGCCTTGGGTACACGCCTATCGTTCAAACCATCATCCAACCTTCCTCTTCCCTTGTAATCAATTCCACCACGCCACTTTCTAAAAACAGGGGCAACCCTTAGCCATGGCCCAAAAGGGGAATCCCCCGATAAACCACCATCACCCTGATCACCTTCAGCTTTACACCCCATCTTCCCATGGCGCACCACTCCACAAGCATAGCAGAAAGTGGGCAACTTTTCATATTTGAAAGCCACCCAAGTGGATTTATTCTTAATATTAATCTTCCTCCCCCGTCAAGTGGTTTGGAAAGATCAATAATAATACGGACCCTGCGGTATTCTCCCCACGCCGCATCCCCATCATTCACTTCAACATCTTCCACCTCTCCCACAGTAGACCCAATCTAATGTCCAATCTCCGACCCCATGCAAGCTAAGGGAAGGTTATACATCCTCACCCAAAAGGCTACTTTCTCAAAGACCAACTAGGTAGGGGGTGTAAAGCCATAAAAATCCACAATGGCAACCAGGTTTCCATCAAACAACCATGGTCTCCCCTCTAACACGTTGGTTTTTTCCCACGCATGCTCAAATTCTATCAAAAAAGATTATCGCCAAGAAACTTGAATGATACCGAACCCAGAGTCTTCCATGCACGTAGCATATGCACCCGGATGAAATTTTTTGGAACAACCTTGTCCGCCAGCAGCTTTCCCACCAGACATGACTGACCCCTGGTAGTTAGAGGAGCAGCACGATCCTCTCCAATCTGTACTTCCGAATCTTCTCTCTCAAAGAGAGTAAAATTGCCCCACATGGATGAAAGGACATCCATGGCAGACAAAAATGAAAAGGGCACTCAGAGAATACAAAGGCAGAATAACCACAAAAAAAACTTGGAAAACGCCACAAAAAACCCCAACAAATGAAAAAAGAAAGAACACAAATAACTATTGATACTCTAGACCTAGTGGGGGCCAGATGAAAAAGCTTCAACCCTAGTCTTCTCTCGAGAGGAAAACTAGTTAGATGTTTTTGTGAAATTAACTCATAGATGGACTTGTCATTATTTGTATTGGGGAATGAATATGAAGATGATCATTCATTGACACAACTTCCAATTGATGATGTTTTGCCCATTGAAATTGACTCTTAAAATGGTATGTTAGGCATTTCATTCTTCCTTTAATCTTGCTTCAAATATTAGTGCATGTTATTATTCATAGTTGTTTCCTCTTAACTTTGTTTTATTCATTTTGATATAGATGGAAATGAAACTGTATATGATATAGAGTCCAAAGATAATGATGTCAATTGCAAGAACGATGTAAAGCTCATAGATGGAGTTGAAAATGTGGAGGAACCTAAGCAAGGAATGGCATTTAACTCCTTAGATGAACTTGCTTTGCATGATAGGACATATGCACAGCAACAAGGTTTTGGGGTGCTACAAAAGAATAAAAGAAAGAATACAAGTGGGCATACATGTTACATCACCCTCTCATGTGCACGTCAAGGCACTAGAAAAGCCAGCTCAAGTAAGCATGTTCAAACAACTAGAACGGGGTGCAAGGCCTGTTTGAATGCAAGGTTAGTTGATACAAAGTGGTATGTGACTAGTGTATCTGCTAAGCATAATCATGATTTAAGCCCAGGCAATGCTAGATACTTTAGATGCAATAAGAATTTGGACTCTACTGCGAAGAGAAAGCTTTTAATAAATGATAAAGCTGGAATAAGTATAAGCAAGAGTTATAACTCACTAGCAGTTGAAGTGGGGGGTATGAGCATCTCGCATTTGGTGAAAAAGATTGCCATAATTTTATTGCCAAGTCAAGGCATCTTCGTCTTAGCAAAGGAGGCGCCGGAGCTCTTTGTGACTATTTCAAAAGGATGCAAGCAATTAATAATAATTTCTACTTTGCCATATATTTTGATGATGATTGTAGGTTAAGAAATGTGTTTTGGGTTGATGCACGAAGTACGGTATCGTATGAAGATTTTGGGTATGTGGTTACATTTGACACGAGCTACTTGACTAATAGATATGAAATGTCATTTGCTCCTTTCGTGGGAGTTAACCATCATGGTCAGTTAATACTTCTTGGGGCAATATTAATATTAAGTGAGGATATAGAGACATTTGTATGGTTGTTTAAGACATGGTTGAACTGCATAAATGGAAGAGCACCAAGTGCAATTATAACATATCAAGATAGGGCTATGAAGAATGCAATTAATAAAGTTTGTCCAAATACCTGACATAGATGGTGTTTGTGGCACATATTGAAAAAACTTAGAGAAAATTTGGATTACATTCATAGTACCATGCCATTAAGAGTGCCATATGAAGCTATGTGTATGAATCTCAAACATGCGATGAGTTTGATGTAAGTTGGCAAAGTCTACTTGATTGTTATAATCTGAAGGATAATGCATGGTTGTGTGGGTTATATAGTGAGCATATTTTTTGGGTACCAGCATATCTAAAAGATTTATTTTGGGCTGGAATGACTACCACACAACGAAGTGAAAGTATGAATGTTTTTTTTTATGGTTATGTGCACTTATCAACCACATTGAAGGAATTTGTGGATCAATACGATAGTGCTTTGCATAGAAAAGTTGAGAATGAGAATATTGCTGATTTCATCTCTTTTAATGAGGCAATTGCATGTCTAAGTAGGTTTCCTTTTGAGAAGAAATTTCAACAACTTTACACTATCGCAAAGTTCAAAGAAGTACAAGAATTAAAGAGGTGATGTATTGCAGTAATTCTTTTCTCACACGAGAAGGTGCAATGTGTATGTATCAAATGACTAAACATGTACAAATTAATGATGCGTACACGAAAAAGGTATGCTTTACTGTTTACTACAATGGATCTTCATGTGAAGTGAATTGTAGTTGTTGCTTGTTTGAATCAAGAGGAATTTTATGCAAACATGTCGTATCTATATTGAATATGGTTGGAGTTACATCATTGCCAGAAAAATATTTTCTTAACCGATGGAGGAAGGCACTTGAAGCGAAATTATAAATGAATCAATGGTAGTTATGATTTAGGTACTCACAACCCTAGTGCAAAAAGATATTCCGACTTGTGCAAAGATTTGCTTGAATTAGCAGAAATAGCCGCAAATAGCATGGAGCATTACATGACATTGAAAAAATATGATCATATGTTAACGAAGCAATTCAATGGTTCGATCTGTGAACATACTCCACTTTTTCAAGCCCTTGCTAGTGGCTCTACTACCTCTAATTTGTCCATTGATGATACAACAGTGGAAAGTAACAAGGTTCGTAGTCCTCTCATGGTTCAAATGAGAGGGAAGCCACCATAAAAAAGGATGGTTTCTGAAGTAGAAAAAGTGGTGGTGAAAAAGAAGACACGAGGAAAAAAGAATCAAACAAGTGACACAAATGGTAAACAAAAGAGTAAAACAAAGAAGGTAAAGAAGGTTGCTTCTGTTCCTTGTGTTTAATTATGCTTATTTGAATATTTTTAAAATGCTTTTTTAAGATGTTTATATGATTTATTAATTGAAGACTTGCGAAGGAACGCAACAATACGCATTGGACACAAATGAAGCTTCGTTGCCTTCCGCAACTAATATTCAACATGTCAATGTAATCGAAACTCAAAATAGTGTGATTACTCAGGTATTACAAAATAAAACACAAGCTTCACATGATAACTGAGTAATTGTATAAAATGATGTCGGTACTGTATATAATATTTTTTGCAGGGATCCCAAATCCTACAGAATCATGTTGTGCCCCGTTTTTCCAACGAAGGTTTATTTTCTAGTTCTCACTTTTGGTAAGTGTTATGTTGCTGTGTGTATGAGTTTGTTATGCTCATTTTTATGGTTTTTAGGTTGGGCTGTTTGTACTTTGTAGGATCATTAATTAGTACCTTGTTATCATGTAATTGTTATTGTAAAATTCTGCAGTTGAAATTTTTTGGTGGTTGGTCCTTTTCAGCCGTTCATCTCTTATTATGTTCATAACATGTTTCTGTTCATTTTAACAAAGTTATGCTGGTAAGAAGTCAGCTGGAACTAGTAGCCGTTCAAATAGAGACTAAAAGCCATAATGTGTTGATCCCCCATTTTTCCAACGAAGGTTTATTTTCTAGTTCTCACTTTTGGTAAGTGTTATTTTGCTGTGTGTGAGTTTGTTATGTTCATTTTTATGGTTTTTAGGTTAGGCTTTTTGTACTTTGTAGGATCATTAATTTGTATCTTGTTATCATGTAATTGTTATTTTAAAATTCTGCTGTTGAAATTTTTTTGGTGGCTGGTCCTTTTCAGCTGTTCATCTCTTGTTATGTTCATAACCTGTTACTGTTTATTTTAATAGGGGTATGCTGGTAAGAAGTCAGCTGGAACTAGTAGTCATTCAAATAGAGACTAAAGGCCATAATGTGTTGATCCAAGAGAAAGAAGAAAAGAGATGCTAAAGCCCTATATATGGTTCAAGGAGAAATGAGAAACTTAGACTTTGAACACGGTTGTAGAAATTCAAACATGTACATCACCGTGTATAATTGAATTGGATTTGAGAAATTATTTTCAAGCAGAAGGTTCACTTATGGGCTTGGCTTCTTCTGTACTTGAGCAAAATCCAATCTTTTCATGCATGTTGAATTAAGATTTTATTTCTTATATGATTTCACAACTTTTTCTATGGTACAACCTGCTAACTAGCAGCAATGTTGTTTTAGATACATCTTTACATGGGAAAACTTTTGAGTTCCTTAAAGCTTTTGAGTTCACAGCAACATAACTAGTGTTGGGAGCAAAATAAAATTGCCACTTGATAACCTTACATGTTTGCAGCATGTGCCTCATGGGAGTTTCTATTTGCATCATTTGCGGCAAGGCATAAGTCTTCTAAAAAGTTGCTCTCATCTTTTAACTTCAAAACATTACCTAAAAGTTGGACGTTGACTTGCTAAAACAAATAGATGTAGCAACTGATTACCATTGCAATCAAATCACAAATTACAAACTCACATAACATTTCGCTCAATTAAGCATCTGAATAATGAGATTACCATTACGAATCGTTCTTCACGTGGACGACAAAACAAAAAACAATTCTGAAGATACCCTATTCTATGTCCTTAAGGTCCAAGAAATAAAATTACAACTAACTACATATAACAAAAAGCATTCTTGCTCATATACAATCATGACCAATTTTATCTGTTGCTACTAAATAAACAAACGTGATCTAAAACGAATACATAAAAGCAAACAAAAGTGCAACAGATAATCCCCATGACACACAAACAAAAGGACATTTGATCGCTCCTTTTTTTGCATGTTTACGAAGTTCTTCTTCCATAATCTTAATCCTCACCCTCATTTCGTATACACGTTTGCCATCACATTCACATTTGCGTTGTAATGTCCTAAAAAATATTTAATGGGTTTATCAGGATAAGAAATAAAAAATAAATGAAAAATAAAAGAAAAATAAATAAATAAAGTAAAATGATGAGGCGCACAGTCGTGCGCCTCACCATTTTAAATGTTGAAGGGTCGTACGGCCCTTCAACCAAAGAGGCGCTACCTCTTTGATATAAAAAAAAAAAAAAAAAAAAAAATGTAACATGAGGTGCACATGCGCCTCACTTAAAGGAGAACAAGGAATGAGGTAGCTCATTCCTTCTGGACAATGACAAAAAAGAAGGGGAAAAAGAAATGAGGAGTGAGCCCTTAGTCCCACAAGAAGAGAAAAATTGTGATCTACAAAGATCTAACGATCGGATCTTCAATCCATTTTCGGAAACGTGATCCTTGCACTCGGATCTACGTTCTTACCGATTGTTTTTAGGTAAAACACTAAACTCATGATTTTGTGATTTTTGAGTAAAATTCTAAATATGAGTTTAATCTTCTATATTCTTTAGGTATTTTGGCTTATTGAAGCTTACTTGAGGCTACCCAAACTTTTGGTTGAAGTTTGGTGAATTTGGGTAAGCTTTTCCTCAAGCCTTAATTTTTGGGTATATGATATTTGTGAGATTTTATGAGATTAACCCTTAGTAATTACCAATGAGTTAGTAATATTCTTATTAGGGTTAAGTTTGGGGAAACCTTAATTTGATGGACTAGATAAATTTGAGGTTTTTAATTATTTAAAATTATATTGTTAATTTGTAGGCTAATTGTGGTGATAGTGATAATTAACCCCAAATTAACCATGAGTTTTGTAGAAAAATAATTATTTGTGGGGTTATGTTTTAATGTTGGTAATTTATATAAATTGGGAGTTTTATTTATAAGCCTAGGAATATTGCTAAGTATGAGTTTAGACAATTGACGGGTAAAATAGTCAATGAGCAATTCAAAGCAAAAATTAGTGTAATTATTGGATGGAAACTAAATGGATGCAATATGTTATGTACAGCGGCACTTTGTGGATTGAGCCTAGGACTTGTTAGTGTTGGTGTGCAAGCAGTCATGTGATATTTTATTCACTGAGAAACTATTATTTTTATGTATATTAGAATTGCAAAATATATGTGTTTTATGAATCCGAACCAACTGTATGTTGAATATATCTGTTTTGGTTGATTTAAGTAGTTTCAATTATATTCAAATAATATCAATGATGTTATGAAATGATGTATAGATGAAATGTGTTGTATTGATTTAAAGTATTTAAATGTGAGCTGCGGTTGAGATTTAAATTATGCAAAGTAGAATGATAAAATTACATGTTGATTGGTTTATCGTATTTGAAGAAAGCATGATTTGCAAAGAATAGGAGTATAGAGTTTGAACCGTAAATCATAAAGTATGAACATAAGAATGAAAGGGAGGGTAAACCTCATAAGGATGAAAGGAAGGGTAAGTCTCAAAGGAATGAAAGAGAAGGTAAACCTCAAAAGAATGAAAGGGAGGGTAAACCTCACAAGGAATGAAAAGACAATCATGAGCATGCATATCATTGTTTAAATTGTGTTATGTTTTCATGATATAGAATATTGTAGTTTTTATACTAGACGTATTTGTATGCCTAAGAGATTTATTGGCAAAGAACTTATGTATACTTCTATCGTCTAGTTGCATGATTTAAGAACATTGAGCTTTGACGTACAAGGGTATTGTCATGGTTCGGTATGAGTAATATAGTGTCCTTGGAGTAGGTAGATGAATTATCGTGGCACATCAGTAAGAAGTGTCTGGATATCAGAGTTTTACTCTAGTAACCGCATGGACAACTATGTGCCATAGACATGAAGTTGTATTGCCCTAGGATTCAGTGTTAACCATATTCGAAAAATGATAGTAAGCTCATACTAAAGAGCGAGATAGCATGTTTTAAGCTTAATGTACTTGGTTGAGACGCTATTGGTTGTGATATCAGTGTGACTTGGGAATAGGTAGATGGATTGTCGTGGTACATCAGTAAGAAGTGCTTGGATATCAGAGTTTTCCTCTAGTAACCGCATGGACAACTATGTGTCATAGACATGAAATTGTAATACCCTGAGGCACGGTGATATCACAGTTAATAATGTTAGATCTCTGTGCATTTAAGCTACCAACATAAAAGTATTATTGTAGGTGGGTGTATGCGTAGTTGCTTCCAAGCCATTGGAACTTCTACGTATGGGTTTAACTACATAGTATGTTTTAAATGTTTTCTGATAGTCGGTGTTCGCTATATCAGCTATGGGGGTTTTCAAACAAAAGTTCATAAATTGGTAGCTGTTATAGTGTATGCGAGACTGAAAAGAAAAAAAGGTTGGTTCTTTGCAAAAACTCAGTTAGTTTAATATCATTGAAGTCTCGGTATTATGTACTGAGGAGGTGAACTTATCAATTCACCTATACGGATGTGGCAAACCCCCACAACTGTATAGATGATGTCCCTTTGACTGCAGGTACACTTGACTTAGAAGAGGACCTCGTAGCTGTGTATTTGGGATACTACGATTAAAGCACCCCGCGACAGTCGTATTGAGTTGGACTATGGAGTTCACTCTTTTGGGGTATTTTGTATATGGCTAGTGACATAGGTGTCACATATTCTTTTGTGTAGCCATTCTTTTGTATTTGTGGATAACTGTAAGCCTTAAACAATTAGACAGATATATGGCTCTTTTGTATGGACCACATGTATTTTCAAATACGCTTTCCGTTATGAGTTTTAGTGTTATGATTATTCCGCTGTTAGATATTACTTTGAATATCAGGTACATGATATAGAGCATGTACGTAGGTTGGCTGAGCGACACGTAGTCGTGCCACTGTGATGACCCTTTTATGTTTTAAAAATGTTATATACAAAAAAAAAAGGGTCGTCACATGCGTGGTTCAAACCATTCAAAATACTTGCAATGTGGGCCTTTGCCGTATTGAGCGCATCCAAAGAACCATTTTCCTAGATTTTTCTCCGTCCATGAAGTCCTCAGATATGTTCTCATACCACAATAGCATTTCCGCGACTCTTCACTACCATTTCCCGAGGATGACCAATTCGACAACATCTAAATCAACAGACAAATGATTTCAAATTAACAAATAAATCATGTGATTTCCGTAGCTCATACTCATCCTATCACACGTCAAACATAATAGTTTTAATTTATTCTCAAATATAAAATACCATTTTCTTCATTTCCCTCTTACCAATCTTCTAAATCCCCAACAATCCACATCCTCACATCACCACTCCAGAAACATAACCAATCTATCACACGCCAAAAACCCCACTAACCTCTCCATAATTCCCATTTAGCCCTTAATTTCTTTTTTTTTTTTTAAAGGAAATATATTACTAACTATTCATGATTATGGCTCAAAAATATCCCCATATGTGGCTATGATCTTTGATCTTTGTTAACAAAATTGCATTCAATAGTCAGCTATATGGGCATTTTTTAGAATTTATATGGGCCTCATTGTACAAGATCTGAATCCGCTGTTTAGTGGTTTTCTTCAACAAAAGTTTGAACTTTTATTAGAAAAATCATCAACTCAACAAGGGACATGAAAAAATCTGAACGAAAATATCATATTAAAACTTTGAGGTTTTTTTTCCCCTTTTCTTTCATTTTTTATCTGATTGCCAAACAAAAAAAAAAAAAACTGAAGATTAACAGTCTTTGCTAGCCAACAATTAGGAGACATTTAATCAGAAACCCCTAAATGACTCACATTACAAAACCAATTTCTAAAACACTCGAAACTGAACTCACCAAATTCATAACCAAACCTCCATAATTTTTTTTTTTTTTTTTAAGAAAAAAAATCCGACTTCCAAAATAATCCACACAAAGCATAGAATACCAATTTCAAATAACCAAATTCAAAATCAACCCATAATCAAAAGAGAAACCAAAAACCTCCATTTGACAAAACAACATCAGACTGACACATACCTCTTTTTCATATCAGCCTCGGCACGCGATCAGACTTGGAACAATTCAGAGCATGTTGAAGCAAGTGGCCGGAAGGCACAGTAAAAAATTTAGAGCAGCAGATGACAATAAATTTAACCCAAATAAATTTAATATAAATAATAAGTTGAGGAACATTTTTCCTCTGCAGTGTTCTTTTTCTCTTCATAAAAACAACAGATCGACGCCAAGAAAAACCAACAGATCAATGCATAAAAACAACGAATCAAAGCCAAAAACCAAAATCCAAAGAGAACACAAAAAAAGTAAAACGGATATAGGTTTGGATTCTTCGGTTGGAGGTACAGTGTTTGGGTCGTCGGATCCATCAAAGCCAAATAAGAGATGGAGAAAGGCTAGAGATCCGAAGATGGAGAACTACCGGAGATCCAAAGATGGAGAATCGTCGGAGTTGAACCGGAGATGGAGAACGGCCGGAGAGCCGTTGACTTTTGGACGGAGATGGAGCTGGACGTATCGGTGGCGGCTTTGTGGGTGGTCGACGGTGGTGTTAAGGGAGGAGATGGAGAGATGGAGAGAGAGAGAGAGAGAGAGAGAGAGAGAGAGAGAGAGAGATTTTTTATGGGGGAAAATGATTTTGGGAAAGAAAAATGGCTCGGTCTTTTACTTTTCAATGCACGCAGGTTTTTGATTTTTGATTTTTTTTAAAAAAAATATAAGTGCTGACGTGGCGTGGTGCCACATCAGCACTGATGGACGATTGATGGAATTTTAAGCATCATGTATAATTACTCTCATTCATGCATCATTTCATAAACATCATTGATATAATTTGAACATAATCGAAACTACTCGAATCATCCAACAACAGATAATTAACATAACGACGGTTCGGTTATGTAAAACAATATAATGTTTGCAATTCTATAAATATAGAAAAAGTATAGTTTTCTTAGTAAGTAGAATACTCACCTGAGGCTGCTTTTACAATAATTCCCAATGAACTCCTAGATCAACCTGTAAGATGCCGCTAAAACACAACATATTGCACCATTTTAGTCTCCTATTAACCACACTGGGTAGCGCTTTGAATCGCTCAAAGGCTACGTTATTAAATTACCCATAAAATTCTAAGGGTTCTAAACATTTACCCATAACTTCTAATCACAACTCAACCACAACAATGTTAACCCATAAGTATTTCCTTAGGGTTAAACTCACAAAACAACACTTAAACAAAATACCCATAAGTTAGGGTTTGAGAAAAAAAACTTACCAAAAGTTCACCAAACTTACTCAAAAAGGCTCAGATTCGCATTTATCTCTAGGGCCATCTAGACGGGGTAAGTGAGCGTCTGGACGCACGCATGAGAAGTCGCAGCTATTCGCTCGGGTGTCCGGACGGGGCAACGAACAGAAACTCTCGGGTTTTGGTGTTCACAGGGGTGTTCAAACAGCACTGCTAATAGGTCCTCTCGGACTTTGGTGTTCGCAGGAGAGTTCGGACAGGGCTATGAACACAAACTTTCTGTCAAGGCCGTTCGAACGGACTAAGCAAGCGTCCGGACGCCAGTCCAGAAACTCTATTTCTAGGATTTTCTAAGTGTTTTCTACATGTCCTCTTGCATTTTCTAGACATCTAATTAACCCTAGTCGTTTATCCTCTAGATTTTACTCTTAAAATGCTATTTAAAATTCGGGACTCTACAATCGCAATATGGTTTGTAGCATTGTGCTTATTGTTTCCTAAAAAGAATATGATTAGTGGTGAATAACGGAGCCCTACCCTTTTATTTATTGATTTTAATTATGTTGTTTGCTTTATTCCATTGTAATCATATTTTACTTCATTCAAAATATTTATCTTAGGAAATTCTCTTTAAACACAATTTACCAATCTTCGTGGGAATGATCTCATACTCGTTCTCTATACTATTATTTTGATGTTATGCACTTGCGAGTAAAACGTACATTTATTCAGCTATTACTTAGGTGAATATTTGCACAACACCTAAGTAACCCATTTAAGACCTTCATCAATCATTCGACCATCGGGGGTACTCAGAACCCATAAAATGCTAGAAACTCTTATTCAAACCTATTCTCAAGCTTAGCCACAACTGTGATGACCCATTTTTTATTTTTTTATTTATTACAAAATGGAATCATCATAGTGGCATGACGATTAGTCACTAAGCCAACACATATTACACATCCCATAATATGTACCTGGTATATCAGAGTATATCATCTATGCAGCAGAAAACATTATTGCAGCGAAAATTAAATCTCATAAAACTATCAAATGTTAATTACATCAATAGAGCCATAACATCGTCTATCTGTTAAAGGCTTAATAAAAATATTAATTACATATAAAAAGAATATGTGTCACAAGCGACACAAGCCAATACAAAAGTCTACCAAATATGGACTACCCTCAAGTCCGTTACATATAACTGTCGCGATACCAGTTACCATTCTTTCCTTCTATCATACGTTTACAATACCAGCTACCATTCATATAACTCTTTCTTTTAAAACATTCCGTAACTGATTAAGTAAACACTGATATTTCATAAACATGTGAACATCATACTACGTAGCTATGAATAGATATATATATATATGTGTGTGTGTGTGTGTGTGTGTGTGTGTGTGTGTGTGTGTGTGTGTGTGTGTGTGTGTTCCAATCTCCTACTTGGAATCACCTACATATAAGCCTATCTATAACATACTATTTTCCTTTACATACGTACATACTATGTGACTTAGCTATACTTGTACACAAGCTTTCTAACCTTTGGGGAGGTACTATCATACATGTACGTCTAAGTAGAAATCAAGTGGCATCATACCTAGCTATACAGAGATACAAGCATACCTAGCTATATAGAGATACAAGTATTTAAGCACAATTAAGCTTAAAACCTTTAAAACATCATATGCTTTGTTCCATTCAAACTCATAGGCATATCGATATGTCTAGCATGAAATCTCATTTAAAACATCACATAAAACATCATATAAAATTATGCCATGCATGCTTTCTTTCTTATCACTCTGGGACTTGTTATGGTGGCTTCTAGGATATCCTTTCGTGTACACACTTAACATCATGAGGGACTTGTCCCTAGGTAGTGAGAGCTTGCAACTCAATTCTTTCGAGGACTTGTCCTCCATTACATCATCATCATTCCATTTACATCATCAAGGGCTTGCCCCCATGGACTTGTTCATTAGTGTGATATTGGGGACTTGTCCCAATACTTTAGTCTCTTATGCACTTTCTCATTCACATCCATGCTCATGCTATAAAATCATCTTTCTTTCTTTTCCATGATCATGCTTTCAACACATATCTCTTTCATAATTCATAAACATCACATAAAATCATTTACTCATCATAAATCACATAAATGATATCTCATTCTCATCATACTTTAAAACTCATCAAAACATCCTTCAATCCATACTTTCATACTCATATCTTAAAACACATAAAACATCATCATCATATCTCAACATATTTGAAAGTATTGAAAACACTCAAACACATATTGTCATAAAATATCATCGACTCAAATTCAAACAAACATATCATTTAGTGTTGCTATAAAATACACAAAGCATAGTATATTTCTCAGTGAGTAGAATACTCACTTTGGCTGCTCGGTATTATGATTAACGGTGGATTCCTAACCAACTCCTTGCAATGTATCTCTGTATTAACACATTGCATGACACATTAGTATTTCTAACTCTAATTCTCAAATAGCTCTTGAATTACTCAAAGGCTATACCTATGGAAAACCCATAGAATTTCTAGGGTTCTATTGACAACCCAATAACAAATAGTACTAACCTATAAGATAAACTTAGAGTTAGAAACTTCAAACCACAATTTAACCATTTAAACTAAAAGATAGGGTTTCGGGACCTTTGCCTTAAATACACCAAAGCGTGACCCAAAGCTTGGAGATCGCTTAGGGTGCTCCAAAACACTCAGAACCTAGAGAAAAATGGAAGATTAACTCAATCTCTCAAGATTTATACCAAAACTAGAGAAATTTAAAAATTTCGGATTTACCTCAAATAAAACGGTGAAAACGTAGATCTCGCTTTGTAGATCATGTTTCCGGAGTCGGATTTGAGATCAGAGGTTTAAACCTTCAAGAATCAAGGTTTAGACAAAAACCCTAAAAGAAAACGAGAGAGTGTCTTGTTCAGACATGCAAGTGCCCTGTCCGGACACGCGCAAGAGGATTCGCAAACCTAACCTTTTTGTAAGGCTTGTCCGGATGCAATATCGGTCCGTCCAGACACACGCAAGGGACCGGGACTTACTGGAAGTCCTGTCCGGACACGAGCCCAGCCCATCCGGACACGCATAGAAAACCAAGACTTTCTGCCAAGCCCATCAAGACACAATTCATAGAAAGTCACAACTGACTTTCTGCTAAACCTGTTCGGACACACCATTTAGTCCGTCCAGACACTCTTCACATAAACTCCCTTTTGGGCAAATCCTAAGTGTTTTTCCTTCACTTTTCCTAATTTCTTGTTTAATTAGTCTAATTCAAGTCTTTTAACACCTAATCAATTTCTTGAACATTACAACAACTCTGCACGTTTGGGTGTTTGATTTTTTGAAATCTGAATTCAACTATAAGTTAGTGCGCAAATTTCGAGGAAAATAAAGTTAAAAAAGACGTTTGGATAGTTTGACTTTCTGAGAAAAAATTAGAAAAAGTGAGCTAAAATCTGATTTGTTTTTGAAAAAGTGAGATAAAATCTTATTTTGTTCTTGTTCCCAAACATACTTTCTATTATACATCATGAAATTACATGTAAAACACAAGCAACCACCATGCATTGCATATAATATCTAACCCATTATCAACTTGAAAATACCCTATAAAAATAACCCATGGGTCTACATCTAATGCTTCTGAATAGTAGGTTAATCATGCAAAAATAACAAGGAATCACATACTTAATCATAACCATAACCTACCCATGCTAAACCAACATTCAACCCATAGTATTAAACATATAAATCCAAACCTACAAGATAAGATGCTAAACTACAAAAATGCAATTAGGCAGTGTTAGTATGTGATTGGCTGCATTATGTTTGACAAAATCACTTCTAAGTAATGTTGCCATTTTATTAGGGATGTCGTTTATTTCAAAGTCTTCATTTCAGAAATATGCTACAAGAAGTTTAAAGAAGATTCTGTGCAGATTTCAAGTCAGAGAAGTCGAATCCCAAGCTTTTATCAGGACAACCCAGTCATGCGTCCGAACGCCCATTAGTGTCAAGAAGTTTCGAACTGTTCAAGGTTGCATCCGTCCGGACGTCTCAGCAATGCGTCCGGACGCTCATTAGTGTTTGACAAGAAATCGAATTTCCTTCTTAGACACAGATATAAATAGTCAAAGAAAATAATAAAAAGATAAAGTGAAATATATGAATAGATATCTATAAAAGAAATACAAGAATCAATGAGTAAGTCAAGTAAACATAGATAACAATTTAGATATCGAAATGGATGTAATAAAATTGATATGAGTTGTGAACTAATAACAAATTGATTCCAAGTATAATGCTTAGCTTGATAAGCATCCTATACATATATGTGTATATATGTGTGTGTATGGACCGAATACACTTAATTTGCTTAAATGGATAAACCAACTATAAGACTTAATTGTTAATAATGATAAGTAGGTAACTAAGTAACTAATCCACCTATTCATGTACACTAAGCATTTTAGTGTATCATTAGATGGGGTTTAAGCATCGTATACATTCATGTATATGTATATATATATATATGTAGGCGAGTAATAAGCTATAAAAGCATTAACAATGATAGTGTGACTTAATAATAATAATAATAATAATAAGTAGTCAAATAAGATAGTAAACGTGTCCTAGAGATGATAAGTGGAATAAAATAAGAACCTAGTCTAAATGATAACCTAATAATAGTTTAGGATCCTTAACTAAACTTCGAAGTGGGTAACGCGACGTGTGAGTATGCGGGTAGTGTAGGTGTTATAAGGGTATGGGATTCAATGGCTAGTCTGACGTCATAATTACTTGCAGGATAGAGTCTGGATTGGAGACTTCAATTGGTTCTCCAATGTAGAGTTCGAGTCATAAGTCCAATGCAGCCAGGTGAGTATTCTACTCACTGAGGAAATATATTTTTATGTATTTTATAGAAATGCAAATGATATATGATTTTCTAACTGAACCAACGATATGTTAACATGTATGTTTTGGATGTTTTAAGTAGTTTCAATTATGTTGAAATATCAATGATGTTACGAAATGATGCATGAATGAAAGGTTTTGAATTGATTTGAAGTATCTGAAAGTGTGTTGCAGTTGGGATTTAATTATGCAAAGAAGAATGATGAAATTTCATGTTGATTGGTTCATGGTATTTGAAGAAAGCATGATTTGCAAATAATAGGAATATAGAGTCAGAAAGCATGATTTGCAAAGAATAGGAGTATAAAGTTTGAATTGTAAAGCATAAAGCATGAACACATAATAATGAAAGAGAGCGTAAGGCTCATAATAACGGAAGAGAGCGTAAGGCTCATAATAACAAATAAAGCGTAAGGCTCATAATAATGGAAGAGAGGGTAAGCCTCACAATGAACAAAAAGACTATCATGAGCATGCATATCATTGTTTAAATTGTGTGATGTTTTCAAGATAAGTATATTATAGTTTTGCTAGACGTATTAGTATGCATAAGAGTCTCGATAGAAAAAGAACTTATGTATATTGGTATTGGATTGTTGCATGATTTAAATGCCATTGTTTTCTATAATGAATCTCCTACGAATAATATTAACTGCATAGTATGTTAAAATGCTTTCTATTTGTCAGTGTATGCTATATCAGCTATGTGGATTTTCAAACAAAAGTTTATAAAATTGGTAGCTGTTATAGTGTACGCATGACTAAAAAGGAAAAGTTGGTTTTTTGCGAAAACTCAATGAATAGTATACCTCTGAGGTCTTAGTGTAATTATTTATGCTAAGGCGGTGGGCTCATAATTCCACCTATACGGATGTGGCAAACCCCCACAACCGTATAGATGATGTTTCTTTGGCTGCAGGTACTCCGGTCGTAGTTGATGACGTAGTAAAAGTGTACTTGAAATATTATGACCGAAGCTCGCCATGACGGTCGTAATTGTGGGACCATGGGCATCCTCTACTTGATGGGTTTTGTTTATGGCTTGTGACGCTTGTGTCACTTGTTATTGTATAGAGTCATTTATGTTATGTAATTAATTTGAGGAAATACTTAAATAGATAGATGTAATATTGGCTCTTGATTATGATTAATTTATGATAGATGTTTAAGATGTGATTTCCGCTATTAGGTTTATGTTTTCCGCTGCATTGTAGATAGAAGTTATACTCTGCTTTACCAGGTACATATTATGGGATATGTACCATATGTTGGCTTTGCGACACATCGTTGTGCCACTGTGAAGATCCGTTTATATTTTAAGAGATTAATGTTTAGGCGAATGTTTTGTATAAAAAATTAAAAAAAAAAAAAAAAACGGGCCGTTACAATGGTGATATCTAGGAAGCCTAGTGCCTAATATTTGCGCAACCAAGTAAGTATTTTACTCATTGAGAAAATATATTTTGTATATTATGGATTTGTAAAATATATTGTTTTATAATTTCGAACCGACCATATAATGAAATATATGTTTTGGATAATTTGAATAGTTTGATTATATTCAATTATATCAATCATGTTTAAGAAATGATGCATGAGTGAAGAGTGTTGAATTGATTTAAAGTGTTTGAGTGTGTGGGATTTAAATTATGCAAATTGTTTGAGAACATGTCATATTTAAATTGTTTATGTTTTATGAAGAAACTATGATTTGAATGATTTCAAAGTGTTTGATGAAATGTTGGATTTGTTTAGTTTTAAGAGAACATGATTTAGTAAAGCATGATTTTACAACATGATACAGTAGTGAGACATATACTGATCAAGCACAGAGTATAGATCATGTAGTATAGAGCATACATACAACAACAGTATAGCAGTAACAGAACGCAATAAACACAGTGAAACAACAGTTATCAATATTGTGGGGAACCTAAGCCCCAATAAACCCAGTTTCATGCATAACATATATAACATTGTTTTATGAGTGCGATGTTTTTATATTATGAGTAGTTTTACTAGATGTATTGGTATGCATAAGTGTCTTAAATAAAAAGAGCTTATGTATATTCTTATTGGATGGTTCCATGTGTTTAAGAAACATTGAACTTGAAAATACATGGATTCATGATTGCCTAGGTGCGAGTAATGGCATGTCTATGAGTAAGAAGGTTGACTGTTATTGTTCTTCAGGAAAGACGTGTTAGCATAATAGAATTTTACTCTAGTGCTCACATGATTTATTGACGTTTAAGGCATGAAACTGAAATACGATTAGCGATGGTGTTGTGAGTATTATGTTGACGGATGATATCTTAGTATGGAAGAATAAGATGCCATGTTTTCTTGCTTAAGACCTATGTGTATGCGTGATATTTGTGATGGAGTGATCGTGTGCACATATGTTTGAGTTATCGTTGAAAAGTATTATTATAGAGGGGTCTATATGTAGAAATTTCCAAACGGTAGATTAGAACTTCTACATATATTCACAGCTATATAGTATGTTTTAAATATTTTCTGGATAGTCAGCATTTACTGTATTAGCTATTGGTAAATTGTGGCGATATAGTGTTCGCATGACTAAAAATAAAGAAAATGTTGGTTCTTTGTGAAAACTCAGTTAGTTTAATATCACTGAGGTCTTAGCATGTTTTATATTGAGACGGTGAACTCATTCTTTCACCTATGCGAATGTGGATACCACCATAATTGTGTAGATGGGGTTTCTTGGTTGCAGGTACCGTAGATGTAGATGATGACAAGTTTGCTTAGCATGTGGGGTGGTATGATTGGAGCATATCGTGATAATGATATGCTGGACTCATGGGTAGTTCGGATTTTGGGTATTTTATTTATGGCTCATGTCCTACGTGGCATATGTATTTGTTGAGCCTGTATTTTGGTATGTAATTATAATAATGTGTTTAATAAGCATTAAATAGATAAACTTGTAAATGACTCTTGATATAATTATCTGTTAGGCATTAGATGTATTTCCGCTTATGATATGTATTCCGCTGCACATTGATTATTATATTCCGTTGTTAGATGTAACTCTGAATATTAGGTACATGTTATGGAACGTGTATGTTATGTTGGTTGAGCAACACGTAGTCGTGCCACTGTGATGACTCGTTTTACATTTGTGTGTATATATATATATATATATATAAAGAAAAAAAAAACCCGGGTTGTCACAATTTCCTTTCACAAATAATTTCTTAAAATATTTAAGGATATTGGGGTTTGTAAAATAATAATTACCATGTGTTTAGGTGGGGTGTTACAATATTCAACTCACCCCTACCCCAAAACACCTATACAATCTCATAAAAAATTAACAACAACAACAACAACAAGTCACCATTCTTTAAACAACTCACAACTAACACCAATTTACCATTTAAAAAATACCACATTCAAATATACATTCACAAAGCAACTCAAAAATAATACCAAAGACAACATTTTATTACCTTGATAGCTCTTAGCCTTGTGTTTCTCCTCTTCAAGACTTTACATCTTCTTCTTTTTCCTTTTTATGTGTTTAATGTGTCCTCTTCAAGACTTTGCATCCTCATAAAATGGGCTAGTCTTAATGTCTTAAAGTTTGACTAGGCTTGATTACAGCCTTATGACTATAATTCAAGGATAGAATTGAAGAATTACTTGTCGTTCCAAAAATTGTTCTCGACGCTTTGAAGATACACACACACACACACACACACACACACACACACACACACATGTAGGTAAATGATCTAATTCTCTCGATTTATAGTCCTTTTGAGACAATGTGAAATTTTATTTTTATTTATTGTAAGTAACGCATGTTATGCTATAATGTGACATGTTATTTTGTAAACTTTTCTAAGGAACTAGTTTTTGTATTTTTTGGGGAAAAATACATATTACCCCACAAAGTTTGACAACTTTTTTACTTTTGCCTACGATGTTTAAAAAGTGGCAATGTACCCCAATAAAGTTTTTGAAATTTTCAATGTAAGCACTTTGTTTGTCATTTTCGTCTTTTTTGACAAAAAATGGCACACATGCGCTGGACGTGTGCACTTTTTGGTATAAATTTAAAATTTTCAAAATAGCCCCATATACACGTGTTAATTCTAAAAAATGCCCTCAATAGAAAAATAAGAAAAAGGGGAGTGGCTGTCAGCCACCCCTAACTAGACAAAATGTGGCTGGTGAGATCCATTATGGCCAGATGGGGGTGGTTTTGGCTACCCCAATTTGGCCTTATGGTGTGGCTACGGCCACTCCTTTGCTTCATTCTTCTCCTTCTCATTCTTCTTCTTCTTCTTCTTCTTTTTTCTTTTTATTTTTAATTTTTTTTAAATGGGGGCATTTAGGTATTTTCAATAATTTTTGTTAAAGAAGACATAAATTATTAACGAAGTGCTTACATTAAAAATTTTGGAAACTTTTTTGGAGGATATTGCCACTTTTTAATAATAGGAGACAAAAATGAAAAAGTGGTTAAACTTTGAGGGGTAAAATGTTTTGTTTTGTTTTGGTTGATTTTTAGCCAAACTCACATGTAGTTCAAATACATTTATCCCTTTAATAAAATTTTGAGCAATTATCAGTGCACTGTACACGTACAAACGCACGTGTGTTGTTGCGCTCTGAGCTGCAAATGTGCAATCCGCATACTCCTCAGTCCTCCCTCTCCGGGTTCATGTCTGCGAAGCCCCATCACATCTTTCTAATATCTTTATTTTGTTCTCAGAGTAACTGATATCACGGTTCTTGGAGCGCCGAACATCCTTGTAGCCAAACGGGCCCTGTAAGTTAAAGTGTGCTGCTCTTTCCAGTCCTCTTAAAAGCTTGAATTCGGTCTACTTTTGTTGTTTCCTCAATGTCCTTTGCGTTCATAGCAGTTGTTTCTCTATATAGCTCAGCAAGGTTCTGGAAAGTTAGTAGGGATGATTTTTGGTGGTTCTGAAATTGTGGGGGTTTAAACTGAAATGGTGGGGTTAGTTATGACAAATGGTCAAATGGGTGTCTCTTATTTTGAAAGAAATGCTATCTTTGTTTCAAATTATGCCTGCAATTCATTTTGTTCATATGGCTTTTTGATTCCTCGGAGACCCATTTTTCGTATTGGTTTAAATGTGAAGAAGAATGAGAAGATTCAGGTTCGTGGTGTCAAAATACATAATTCCAGAACAATTAATGCTTTGTTGAAGGAAGAGTCCGACAATCGGTTGGTCGGCGGTGGCCTTCTCGAGAAAGAGGTTGAGTTTAAGCCGTCCTTCGATGAGTATTTGAAGGCTATGGAGTCGGTTAGGGTCAGTAGGGACAAAAAACAAACTGATAATTCAAAAAAGCAGAAGATGAATGATAATCCAGTAGAAAGGGGTATTTTCAGGACTCCACTAATGGAAGGAGGTGAAGAAAATGTAAAATTGGAGGAGTTTGAGGGGTTTTTGGATCAAGATAAGGTGTTACAAGTTGTCGAAGAAGAAGGGCTCTCTAAAAATGCACTTAGAATCATGGGCAAAGAAACCTGGGTAAGAGGTAAACTTGGTTACAAAGGTAAAGTAAGAAAAGAATTTAAGGATGAAATTGATGCCAAAGAAGGAAACGTAAATGCAAAATTAAATAAGAAGCCTGGGAGAGAGATAACAAAGGGAATATTCTTGAAACACCAGACCAGTAACATGGAACAAGAATCGGAATACTCCAACCTGGACAGAAGTACAAAGGCTTCTAATGAACAGGGAAGCTCAAGGGCATTCGCTCCTGTTCAAAGCAAACGCGATAGTATCAACATAGAAGGCAAACGTGTTTATGATGCGGGTTCCTTGGGTATGTTGAGAAACAAGGGGACTGGTATTAGCCAACGAGATCACAAATCATTTCAGAAAACCTTTAACGAAGAGAAAATTGGCATTGGAAGAGATAAGGAATTGCATGGTGGACTTGAGAGGAAGTACATCCAAGTTGAAAAAGTTACTACTAATGAATTTGTGCATAATAATGGAAAATTAACTAGAAGCCGTAAGGCTTTCTCTGAAAGAGCTGATGATTATGGTTCAGAGGTGGAAAGAGCTGCCTTCAAAACTTTTGATGAATTCAATGATGTCATGGACAAGCCACGAGTTTCACGGGTAGACATGGAAGAGAGAATCCAGAAGCTAGCAAATCGGTCTGCACTCTATCTTCTCTTCTTCCTGGTGTTCCTAATTTTGAACAAATTATCTCATTTAAAACTGTGTTGTCATTATATTTGGTAATCAACCAATCAGGTAAAATTTTATTGACAAGCCTATGGGATTATATGTATATTTCTTTTATTTTTTTAGCATACTATATATATATATATATATATATATATATATTTTTTTTTTTTTATGTATTTTACCTCATGATTAGATGCACAATATGTTCAAGAACTTTTGGTATTTCTTGTAGTTTGGTTATAATTCCCTCTAGTTGGACTTCGACTAGCATGCAACAGAAGGTTGTATTGGAACAGGATTGGCCTTTTTGTTAGATAATGTGGTCCGTCATGCATGGCTCTATAATGTTCTCATATGCTATGTCACTTTTATTAATCATCTGTATTGTGTGCACCTATGAGCTTCAATCTATTTGGACTAATTTGACAAATTTTTTTTGATTTCCTTACTTCACAAATTGGAGTTTTGGTCAATAATATTATGGTGGCATGAATTAAGAAAGAAGTGTTATTTATTTATTTATTTTTATTTTTATTTTTTTTATATTTTTAATTTTTGATAAGTAAGCTTTATTAACCAAAATCAAAGAATACGAAACAAGCACGGGACGCAAACAAAACACAACAAGATGCAAGGCCTAAATCAGAGCGCCTAACACATCAAAGCCAGAACAACAGCCTAATGACTAAAGAAAGAAGAGTTAAGAATACTAATCTAGAACTGTTCAGAGCAAATTTTGCGGTGTAGTATTACCTGACTTATTTTGGTAAACAATATTATGGCGGTATGATTATGCATACTAAGTTTGTTTAATAATCTGGCCCATTATCTTAATTGATAGATTACTGGGAAATAAACCTTTTGGGCTACGAAAAGGCAATTTTTTTTGAAAGAAAAATGTATGTTAACATTTTATTAGTTGTTTCAGAAAATATGCTGTTACGAAGCTTGATTTCAGAAAGATATCATCATAATTTTGTTAAACAGTGTTCTGTGCATTTGTATCCTCAGGAAGAATTCTGTCCTTAAAATGCTTACTGATAACATTTTGGCAGCTTTGCTTGTCATGTCTTGCATCAGTCTTTATCTTCCTTTATGTGATTTACCAATATTAATATTTCATATGTAGTTCTAATTTATCTTAATTAGGGATTGTCGTGATTCTGGTTGATGTTAAAGTAGCTTTTTTTAACAGGTTGAATGGTGCAGACATAGACATGCCTGAGTGGATGTTTGCTAAGACAATGCGAAGTGCGAGGATCAGATACTCAGATCATTCTATATTGAGGGTTATCCAGATATTGGGAAAACTGGGAAATTGGAGGCGGGTGCTACAAGTCATTGAGTGGCTTCAAATGCGTGAGCGCTTCAAGTCCCACAAGCTCAGGTATTCTCTTCCCTTTTTTTCTTCTTCATTCCGATAAACATTGTGCATGCTTTAAGAGCATTTTTTTTTTTTCTGCTGCAAGTACTATGAATATTAAAGCATTTGAGTAATTAATTTTTGTACGATTCAGTGATTCTGGAAGGCACCGCAATTACAATTAGCTAAAACTTTCCTTGAACATTCAAAGTATATTGTTTCATATTAATTATCACAAAAATGCTATAATTTTTTCAAATAATTTTTTAGGTTGCATATAAATGTTAAACAGAATTTCAAGATAACTTGTTGCAATTAGACTATTTATCTCTAGATCTCTTGGAGAAAAAGAGCCAATCCCTTGTATTCCATGTATCAAATGACATTATTGTCAATATTGCATCTTTAATAGTTCTGCAATTTCTTATATTTGGAATAAGTGATTACAGGTATGTAATAGCGATATGCTGTTGTGATTAACGCGGGTAATGGGTATAGAGGAATAAAATGGAAGTGGTCAGGGTGGGACTGATGGTTGTGTGGTTTGTAGGTGTATTTGTGGCATTGCAGCCAACAATGTCAGATTAGGCAATGGTAGTTGTTGCCCTGGTGTTAGGATTAACTAATACTGGTCTTGGTTGTCAATGTCATTGTAGCATAGAACTTGAGTAGTGATGGAGAAGGTATGGTGGTTCTTGGTGGTAATTCAACTAGCAGATGTCCTCACAGATTTATGAGGAGAACCCATTTTTAACTTCTTGTTCCAACCAATTTTTGGCCCTTGGGAGCTTCTAAAGTAGTTGATCTTGATTGAACTTTTCTTTTTTTACTTTTTTTCTTTGTCTTTTTGGTGGCCTTTTAAGGCAAAAGTGACATCAACACATCTTGACTACAATGCCAAATACTCTCATACAGTTGTCTGAAGTACATGTACGTGTGGATTCATGCAGGAATGTTACTCATGCTTCTGCCAGTTTCTTAATCTTTATGTCTCTGGAGTTATGATGATATTATTCTTTTATTTATTTATTTATTTTTGTAAGTAATTGTCGTATCAATAAAAGCGTAGGGTGCCCCCAAGTACATAGAAAGTATAGAAGAGAAGCCACCTAACTAATAGAGCAAAAAGAACAAGAAAAATCATGGTAACTAATCACGAAAGGAGAAACAAAAGCAGCTGTCCAAAGATGCAAAGTGTTGAAAAATAAAGACTTAATCTTTTCCAAAATTCTCTTACAGTCCTCAAAACTTCTATCATTTATTTCTCTCCATAGAGACCACAAAAGGCACAAAGACACCATCTTTCACATAGTAGTGCTCCGAGTGTTGCCAATAGTCCACCAACAAGCATACAAGTCGATTACTCATCCAGGCATGACCCAAGACAACCCAAATTGACTGAAGAAGACATTCCATATGGCACAACCAACCTCACAATGAAGCAGAAGATGGTCTGCGGACTTCTTATTCCTTTTACACAAACAACACAATCAACCACAATGGTGTGCCGCTTTTAGAGATTATCCATGGTAAAGATCCTTTCTAGGGCCGCCAACCAACCAAAAAAGGCCACCCTCAACAAAACCTTAGTGCGCTAGACACTTTTCCAAGGGAAATGGAAACCATCATGACAACCCATGACATTGTAGAATGATTTAACAACAGATAAGCCCTTTTGGAGGAGATCCACCACAACTTGTCCTCCCCTTTCTGTCTTATTCTCGCTAAATACAACACCCTTTAGAATGAGGCAAAGGCTTCCACCTCCCAATCACGAGCCACTCCAATGAAACTCACGTTCCACTAAATGATATCTCCAGAAAATTCCACGAGAGTTGCAATAAAAGCATCCTTTAAGCAAGCAATACCTAATAAAATTGGAAGGGCTTCCTTAAGAGCGTATCCCCACACCAAAGATCATGCCAGAATCTAACATTGGAACCATTTCCCACACCTTAAATCTGGTATGATTGCAAAACTTCCCCCAACCCCTCCTAATTATCGCTAAGACTCTAGCAAACAGGCTTAAGATGGTGTTGGAGAAGATTGTTTCTAAGTCACAAAATGCATTCATTTGAGGTAGACAAATTCTAGATCATATTCTTATTGTCAATGAATGCCTTGATACAAGGTTGAGATCTGGAGAATCAGGAGTTATTTGTAAAATGGACTTGGCCAAATTGGAATTGGTTCCTGTGGGATATGTTGATAATTTGGTTGAGTTGGTTGGAATTTTGGGTTGTGGGGTTGTGTCTCTACCCTTGAAGTATCTTGGTCTTTCTTTGGGGGCTTCCTATAAGGCCAAGCATATATGGGACGCTGTGATTGAGAAGATGGAACGTCGGTTGCCTAGTTGGAAAAATGTTGTATTTGTCTAAGGGTGTTAGGATTACCCTTGTCAAGAGCAACCTATCCAACTTATCTACGTACTTCATGTCCCTTCTTCGTCTCCCTATGAGTGTTGCAAACCGTATTGAAAAGCTCCAACATGATTTCTTATGGGGGCTAGGTAATGATTTCAAATATCACTTGGTGAGATGGTCCAAGATTTGTACACTGATCTTTGAGGGAGGGTTGGGGATTAGGAACTTGTTGAGGTTCAATCATGCTCTTTTAGGTAAATGGCTTTGGCGCTATGGGCTTGAGAGAGAGGCTTGCTGGAGGGTGGTGGTGGACTCTAAATACGGAAATGCATCCGGAGGGTGGTGTTCTAGTGAGCCCATTAGGGAGTATAGGGTGGGTTTATGGAAGAATATTAGGAGTAGTTGGAGGAAGTTTTGTAGTCATACCAGATTTGAGATGGGAGATGGCTCCAAGGTTAGATTATGGCGTGAGCATTGGTATAGGGATATAGCCCTTAAGGAAGCCTTTTTAGTTTTATTTGGTATTGCTTGCATAAAGGATGTTTTTGGTGCGACTCATGAAATTTTTTGGAGGTGCCATTCAGTGGAATGTGAGCTTTACTAGAGGAGCTCATGATTGGGAGGTGGAAGCCTTTGCCTCATTCTACATGGTGTTGTATTTAGTGAGATTGACACGGGAAGGGGAGTACAAGCTGTGGTGGGTCCCTTCCAAAAAGAGGTTGTTTGTTGTTAAATTCTTCTACAGTGTCATGGGTTGTCATGATGGCGTCTGTTTGTCTTGGAAAAGTGTTTGGCGAACTAAGGTTCCGTTGAGGGTGACCTTTTTTGGTTGGTCGGCAGCCCTAGGAAAGATCTTTATCGTTGACAATCTCTGTAAGAGGCATGTCATTATGGTTGATTGGTATTGTTTATGTAAAAGGGATGGGGAAGTCCGTGGACCATCTTCTGCTTTGTTGTGAGGTTGCTTTTGCAATTTGGAATGTGTTATTCAGTTGATTTGTATGCTTGTTGGTGGACTGTTGGCAACACTCGAAGTGCTGCTGTATGGAAGATGGTGTCTTTGTGTCTTTTGTGGTGTCTATGAAGAGAAATGAATAATAGAAGTTTTTAAAACCGTAAGAGGACTTTGGAGGAGATTAAGGCCCCGTTTGAAAACCACTTTCCCCTTCCCTCCCCTTCCCTTCACTTCTCCCAAAAAAATATCAACTTCAAAACATTCATAACTTTTTTCACTTTTTATATCACATCAACACTTTTTTATTACTTTTTAAATAAAAAACTTACTACAATACAAATTTTTTTCAATTTTCCATATAAATTATTTCAACTTTATATCACATCAATTTTATTTTTCAATCATTCAAAAAAAAAAAAAACACAAGGAGAGAGGAGGGTAAGGAGTTTTCAAACGGGGCTTAAGTCTCTGTTTTTTAATACTTTGTATCTTTGGCCAGCTACTTTTGTTTCTCCTTTGATGATTAGTTATCATGATTTTTTTTTTTTTTTTTTTTTTTTGCCCTAACTGGCTAGATAGCTTCTCTTATATACTTTCTGTGCACCTAGGGGCGCCTTACGCTTTTATTGATATTTCAATTACTTATAAAAAAATATTTTTTTAAATGTTGTAAAGATATCAAAGTAAAAATTCATAACTGGGATTAAGCAGTTCACTCTAGTTACAAAAAGGTGCTTGTCTTTTTTAGTTAATGAGCTTATGTAGGTGTTAAGACCTTGACAATATCTAATACAAGGCCAATAAGGAGAGGCAACATGGTTTAAATAATTATAAAAAAAAAATAAATCTTTATATTTTATTTCACTAACTTACAAGTTATCTACAATTTATTTCAACAATACCTTATTTCACCTTGGAATCTTATTTGTCTTTTGCTTAAGGGAGAATTTTCAATCAAATAATAGGTTATCATGTCTTCTAGGATTATGGCCTTCACTTGTGTTAGTTTTGCCTTGCGCATGCTAAAATTTTATGATACATATGTGTTGTGCAAATATCTACCTAAATAAATAGGTAAATAATTGTTCGTTTTACTCGCAAGTGCACAAGATCAAAACAATAGTATAGAAGACAAATACGAGATCATTCTCATGAGGATTGATATAAATTATGCTTAAAGAGAATTTCATAAATAAATATCTTGAATGAGATGAGATAAAATATTGTATTGAAATAATAAGAAGAAAATGTAGGACTTCGATATCCACCGCTAATCATACTAAATTAAGATTCACAATGCATACTACTACAATTATAATATGATACTTAATGTTTGTCAACCTAAGGGCATTGTATCTACTCCTTAGGCTATTGATCTCCCTAAGCAACGAATTAGGCATGGCATCTACTTTAATTCTTTTCTTTCTCAAAGGATTTATCATGATATCTACTAAGTTGTTCTTTAAGAAAGCATAAAACTATGGAAATCAACAAACACATGAAGCCTAGAGCATGGCTTCTACTTCCAGATTTCCATGGTGATTAATCCAAGAACCTGTGATGGGGTTCTTTTGTTACTCTATTATACTCAGGACTCGGCCATCCAAATTGACATAAATAATAAGTTCATACCACATACATATGATGATCAAGCATAAACATGTGAGGAATTTAAGAAAACAGGAAATAATTAAGTTAAGCATCAATATATGAATTGTAGCAAAGACGTCAATCGAAAACCTTAAAGAAACATAATTGGACTTCAATCGAGCCCTAACTAAAGTATTAGCCACACATAATTCGGATGAAAATCATCATCCTAAGAAAATAATAAAGAAAAAGAAAAACTAAAGAAAACTAGAGAGAATCCCCTTCTTGAAGCAGCCTTTGATCATTCCCAAAGCTTGTGTGTTTTCTTTAATGTTTAAAGGCCTATTTATAGGGATTAGAAGAACCCTAGAAGCCCTAGTAATCTCAGAAAATTCGGAAGTCAGTCTACTAGTCCAAGTAGGAGACTGGAAATCCAATCCAAGAAGGAAAAAGATTCCAAATTCGTTCAGATTTGCGGTCATTTATTGATTTTAGCATAGTAAACGTCTGAATTAGGAAAAATCTATTTTAGACATATTTGTTGCTTTTTTTTTTATTAGCTTTCCAACGCTACTAATTTCACCGCAATTCGATACTTGAGCAGAAAGTTATGATTAAAATACATAGACGTGCTCATTCTGGATTCTTTCCAAAAATAGCAGATTTTGTCAACTTCTTTTTTCTTAAATTCAAAATTAATTTGGAGTTCGATCTTTCCAAAAGTGAGTTTGCCAACTTCAATATTCTTACAGACTTTGTTCTAATCTTGGAATTTAATGGATTTTGAGTGCTTTTCTTTCAAAATCTGTAAAATACAAGAAAACACAAATACAATACAAAACATCAACTATAACGGGCCTGAATGTGTAACATTCAGCACTTATCAATATGTTCTTGGGAGCCAAATAATTCTTTAGACTAAATTATTCATCCAACAAAAAAAGGGGGTAAAAGTCTTGGACGAAATTTTGAGTATGACATATACTTGTGACCTGACAAAAATAGTGTTGTCAAAGTGACAAGAAAAAATCTTCTTGATCTCAAAGCTGGGCACATTAAGGGAAACACAATTAACGCAAATATAAAAGCTGTGCCTTCTTAGGCGCAAAAAAGTGCACCTCTTTTTTTGTAGTAGACTGAAATATATATTACTTAATTGAATACTTACCCATTGATGAGAAGCCAATTAAGGATGACTGCTGCTTAGTGATACTCACTTTTTTCTACATACTTTATGGGTATATTTTTGAAACCATGTGCTTGAATTTTATAATTTCTTCCATCTTTTGAATGTTTGTGATGCACAAAAAGTACAATTGGTGAAGTACAAGATGATAGTATCTACTTTTGTGTGTAAATATAATTTGATACGATGATTATTTTGCTTCCCATTGGTAATTTCATTAAACTTGTTTCTATGGATTTTAAGAAATTAAATAGCCTACAGAGGTTTTAGAATTTTAGACGTACTACCTTCATGCATTTGGACAATGCTCTTAACTATTTGAGCTAACAAGCTAAATAGATCACTGTTTTTATTTTTTTAAGACATTTTTTGTTATGTAGTATCAATCTTTCTTTTGGAAATGATAGTACATTGCATTTAAAAAATTGCTTTTTATTTTGATCAAGTGCATGCTTGCCCTTTGTGCTTTGTGTATAGGCTACATGAGGCCTTTGTGCTCAAGGGAACCTTGAGTTTTTAACGACAATGGAAAAAAAGGTCCATAGAGCTGTTAATCAAGTAAATTGGTCATTTTTCAGGCCACTGAAATTAAACTTGATTCATGGGGTTCATTGTTGGCCTTCTTGTCCAAGTACTATTTCTTGTGTTTGGTGATCTTGAGATTTTTCTCATCACCGTATAATGTATGAGAGTGAAGGGTGTGTAACGGTGCAACAATGGCAGAGAATGAGTCTAAAAAGTTCAGGCCATGATTTTTCTAATTGCTTACTTGGGTCATGTATCATTTGGATCACTTCTACCTTTCAATGATTTAATATACATGGGAACTGCTAAACCTTTATATGAAACAAGGATAAGTTTTTGTCATCTATGGTTGCAAGACTTGTAAGAAAGGCATTTTCACTAATAGCTTCCTTATTTATAGAAGTTTTCTTTTTGAGAATAGCAGCAAGTAGACTTTATGGGTTTGTAATTTCGTAAAATTACTTTTCTTGGAACCTTTCTACTGGGATGTTTATTTGCTAGTAAGCCACTACTGCCAGTTAGTTCTCTTTTACTATTGTTATTATTATTATTCTTTTCTTATAATTTACATATTAGCTGAAAATACTTTTGCCTCTTGAATGACTTAAGAAGATCATTGTCATTATGCATAAGTACGTTTTGACTACATGCCCTCTTCATTTTGTAGATTCATATACACAACTACACTTGATGTACTTGGAAAGGCAAATAGGCCTTTGGAGGCACTCAATGTTTTTCATTCAATGCAGGTAATATGCACTTATTTTCATTGTGTATAGCATGTTTTTTGCTTGTGCAATACACCTTGTGAAGAGCGAAAGAGAAAGGTTTGATGGAACGATACTAAATTTTCTGTTTCATTCCTCTCCAGCAACACATGTCTTCGTATCCCGACCTAGTCGCTTATCATTGTATTGCTGTTTGTCTTGGACAAGCGGGGTATTTGAAGGAACTCTTTGATGTGATTGATAGCATGCGATCTACTCCCAAGAAGAAGTTCAAAACCGAGGCACTTGGGAAGTGGGACACACGGTTGGAACCAGATATTGTTGTTTACAATGCGGTGAGTAATGCTTGGTGGAAATCCATAGGCAGAAGATAATGGTCTATAATTGCCTGCATAATTTGTTATTTTAAGAAACCTAAATGTATTAGAGGTTTTACACATTTTCGAATCTCAATATTCTTGTCCCTAGAGCTTTTCCAGATTAGATAACCAGCGTGATTGGATACTTTCTGTGCCTGCTAAATGAAATATTTTGAGGACAGAAATTACTTTGTTTTGTGAAAACAAGTCACTCTAAGCAATGGGGACAAGGAAGAAGCTTAGGAAAATTTCTTATTTTTTTAGTATTTTTGAAACTTTAGTTAATATATTATAGTACTTGACTTTCTTCGCAGCTTTGGAGCCCCTTTTTATTATTAGCAAGATAGGGTGCTTGAGCACTCCTGGGGGGCAAGGGTATTTTAAGAATTTTAGAAGATCTGGAATGGGTCAGATTTTTCGGTTTTTGTTATTGGGATTTTATGTTAAGGCCTGGGATTTTTTTATTGTGGGTTTAATTATAGCCCAAGATAGATTAGGGGCCAAGTTGGCTGATGGTTAAAAGTAGCTTGTTATATGCAGTAGTGTCTTGATTGTTGGTATTATGAATCTGTTTGGAGTTTCGTACTATTTTTTTTCCCCTTTTATTTCTTGCTTATTTATTATCATGGATCTCTAATCCTACATCAATAAGGTTCTTTGATTTCCCATGTTCAATATAAACAGAAGAATTATATTTCATGTGTTTGCGATGAACTGAAGAGGTGGTCTATTGTCCCTGCAACTTATATAGTTCTACCACATTGGAGGTAAGAAATGTAATGTTCATGTGTTCAATCGTATATATATGAGAACAGCAGACAGATTCTGGATTCTTTTGTCAAATGAATATTTGGATTCAAGTTAGTGTTAAATGATGGTAGTGTTACTTCCGAGAAAGAGGTGATTAAAGATACTATCACTCATTACTATTCAAACCTTTTCACCGAATCAGCTCCTTGGTGCCCCAAGTTAGACGGGTTGGATTTCCCCTGCTTAGATTCTTCAAAAGCAGTTTGGTTGGATAGATCATTTCAAGAGGTGGAGGTTCTTCAAGCCTTGCTTAGTAGGGAGGAAGACAAAGTGCCGGGCTCGGATGGCTTCACTATTGCCTTTTTTTTTTTTTTTTTCCTTCAAGTTGCTTTATTGTGAGGAATGATCTTATGAATTTCTTTCATAACTTCCATGAGCATGAAAGGTTTGTGAAGAGCCTTAATGCTACCTTCATTGCTCTTATTTCAAAGAAGCTTGGTCAACTGGAGCTAAGAGACTTCAGACCTATCAGCTTGGTAGGGATTGTTTATAACATCCTGGCTAAAGTTCTTATAAATAGACTGAAGCCAATAGTGGGAGCTCGTAGTTCTAGCAGCCAGAATGCTTTCATTGGGGGGCATCAAATTCTAGATTCAGTTCTTATAGTCAACGAATGTTTGGACATCAGGTTGAGATCAGGAATTCCTGGGGTTTCATGCAAACTAGACTTGGAAAAGGCTTATGACCATGTTAACTGGGACTTTCTTTCCTATCTTTTGAGGCGTACTGGTTTTGGCTCCAAATGGGGGAGGTGGATTTCTGCTTGCATTTCCACGGCTCACTTTTCGATCCTAATCAATGGCAGCTTGTGTGGCTTCTTTGGTAGTTCTTGGGGCCTTCGCCAAGGGGACCCTCTCTCACCTTTTCTCTTTGTTTTAGTTATGGATACCCTCAGTAGGATGCTTGCTAGAGCAATTGTTGTTGGCTTTCTTACCAACTTTCGAGTTAATAATCGCAACAATACTCCTTTGGAAATATCCAATCTGTGTTGTTTGCAGATGATACACTTATTATGTGTGACGAAGACTTTGACCAAATTCTAAATTTGGATCACATTTTACTATGTTTCGAGGCCATCTCGGGTTTGAAGGTTAATCTCCAAAATTATGAGTTGGTCGTCGTGGGGGAGGTCCCACATATTGAGGAGCTGGCTAGTATTCTCTGTTGTAACATATCTTCTCTTCTGTTGCGTTACTTGGGTCTTCCTTTAGGTGCTCCTTTCAAATCTAAAGCTATTTGGGATGGGTTGGTTGAGAAAATGGAAAAAATGCTAGCGAGTTGGAAGAAGATCTACTTGTCCAAGGGGAGGCATCTCACTCTCATCAAGAGGACGCTTTCTCCTATTCCCACATATTTTTTTATCACTCATCTTTACCAGCTGGCATAGGCAAGAGATTGGAGCGTTTTCAAAGGATCTTCCTTTGGGACAGTCTAGGCGGGGATCTCAATTTGCATTTGGTGAATTGGAAGACAGTTTGCTCCCCTATTCCTAGAGGAGGGTTGGGCATAAAAAATCATAAGTTGTTCAACAAAGTCCTCGGTAAATGGCTTTGGAGATTCGGGAATGAACAAGATTTTTTATGGAGGCAGGTGATTGTGTCGAGGTGCAGGATCCAGAGAAGGGGGTGGTGCTTAGAGGTAGCTCAAGGTCCTTACGGGGTGTGTTTCTGGAGGATTATTAGAAAAGATTGGGGAGTTTTTTTTTCAATTTTGTTTCCTATAAGGTTGGGGACGGCTTCTGGCATGACATTAGGTGTGGACAACGGGCTCTTAAGAGCACTTTTCCAGAATTCTATTCCTTAGCTCGTAACAAGGAGGCTATAGTGTCTGAGTACATGGATCTCTCCAGTCCCCAAACCCTTTGGAATCCTAGCTTCATTAGAGTAGCTCACGATTGGGAACTTGAATCTTTGGACTGCTTTCTTAGTCTTTTATGCTCCATGAATCCTCATCCGGGAGAAGTGGATACTATGGCATGGACTCCTAGGCGCAATGGTTTTGAGGTGAATAGCTACTATTCTATGTTAAAATCAGGTAAGCATAGTTCTTTCCCTTGGAAAAGCATTTGGAAGGTGAAGGTTCCTCCTCGCATTGCTTTCTTCTTATGGGCAACAACTTTGGGTAGAATTCTCACGGTGGATAATCTCAGAAGGCGGGGATTCCAACTAGTTAATTGATGTTGCCTCTGTAAAAAGGATGAGGAAATTATTGATCATCTTCTCATCCATTGTGAGTATACCGCTGATATTTGGCACTTAGTTCTTAACAGCTTCGGGGTCTCTTCGGTTATTCCGAGTAACATCCTTCAGCTTCTCCATTGCTAGAAATTTCTAGAG
This sequence comes from Alnus glutinosa, assembly GCF_958979055.1. NCBI lineage: Eukaryota > Viridiplantae > Streptophyta > Magnoliopsida > Fagales > Betulaceae > Alnus > Alnus glutinosa. The sequence continues at coordinate 19,835,291 of NC_084890.1, read as the reverse complement.
TGGAGACATCCCAAAGAGGCTATTTGAAAAGTTATTCCCGCTCTTTTAATGTGAGCATTTGAAGAGAAAGGGATCGTTGACTCTTTTGAGGATAGAGAGACCAATGTGCTTTTCCTTAAATCCTCATTTCTGAGATCTCTTTTGGATTGGGTTATTGTATACATTCCCAATTTTCCCTTGGGGGATTTGGTAGATCTGATTTGTTTTCTAGATTGCAGTAGCAGCTAAGGCTCGGCTCTCTTGTATACTCTTCATGTATGAGGGATTTGTCTTTTTTTTAATAAAATTATTCTTATTCATAAAAAAAAAGAAGAATTAAAAAATAAAATAAAATTTGGACTCAAGGACAGTATTGCTGGGTTGACATGTAATCAGATGTTTAAATGTTGTACAATCATGTGCATTTTGGTTTCTTTGTATAGTTTTGCTTATAAGCTTCTGGGGAAGGTGCAGGAAGTGGATTGCTTCATGCATCTGTTCATTTAGAGTCTCATTTCTTGTCAATGGATATCCTTTGGGGATTCTTTAGCCGCCCAAGGGGCCTTAGTCAAGCTGACACTCTCACCTTTGTTGTATAATTAGGTGATGGTAGAGCTTATTAGGCTGTAGCGTGGAGGTGGGTGGTTTTTGGCCTTTCAAGCAGGACTCTGAAGGTGGGATATTTAAGATGTTGCTCCTGCTTTTGGTGGATGATGCTATTGTCTTCTGCAAGCCTGACAAGGAGCAGTTACATTATTTGCATCATTTATTGAATTGCCTTGATGCAGTTTGGGACAGAGAGTAAATATATGAAAATCAAGCTTGTGCCAGTTGGAGAGGTAGGAGAAATGAATGTTTGACTGAGGTCTTGGATTTTGTGGTAGGTTTGTCGTATGAATTATATATGTTGGCATTTGAGCTCCGCTTTTGTAGCATTATCTTGTTTCTATCCTATCATTGAGAAACTCAGTTGGCAGGTTGGGAGAGGCAATACCTTCCAGAGAGAAAGAAGTTTATTTTGACTGAAAGTGCCTTCTCTAGTTTGCTCATCTCGTTTATGTCTTTGTTCACCATCTCTTATTCGATTGCAGATCAACTAGAGAAACAGTAAGAGGGATTTCTTGGGGGTGTTCTTGATGATTTTAAAGTTCATTGCGTGGATCAAAAGACAGTGTGCTCTCTAGATCAAGTTGGTTTATGTTTAGGAATTTGAGGCTATTTAATTAAGCTCTTTTCGGTAAATGGTTGTGGTGTAACATGATAGCTTTTGGAGGTGTGTAGTAAGAGTATGGTTAGTGGGTAGAGGTTGGACCATATGGGATAGTTTTGTGGGAGGGACGAGAAAAAGTTGGATATCAAGGTTCATTTGTCCAACATAGGTAAAGGCCAGTCAGTCCAACTTTAGTAGTGATATTTTGTGTGCAGATACTCATTTTTTAAAGTGGTTTTACAGATTTCTTAGTTATGGAGTGGGATAAGAATGATAAATTTGGGTTGGACCTTGAATAATATACATTGAATACAGTCTCATTGATTTTCTTTTTCTTTTTCCTTTTATGGAGTGAGGTAAGGGGAGGAGGATGAGATAAGTTGGAGGTTCTCTAAGACTCCTCTGAAAGTTGCAGCTTTTGCTTTGACAGCCGCTCGCCCATCCTTGAGAAGATTTTGACAATTGATAGTTTGTTCTAGTTAAAGAGTGTCTGTGCTAACTTGATCCATGTGTAAGATAGAGACAGAATAAGCATTCCACCTTTTTTATTTTTTCCCTTCGCTTGGGAGATGTGTTACACTGTTTTTTCTATATTTGGTGTGTCATTGGTCCTTCCATCTTCAGTGGTTGAGTTGTTTTCAGGTTGGTATGAGTGCTTTGTTCATAAAGCTAATTGGTGCTTGTGAAGAGTTGCTCCCTTGTGTTTGATTTGTTGTTCCATGGTTAGAGAAGAAACCTTGTACTGTTGAAGGGGTGGGTATATCTGTGGTGAGGTTGAGATCACCATTTGCATCTTTTCTAGGCATGGATGATGTACGCTGCCTATAGTTATCTTTTCTCTTTCATGGGTTTATTGATTCTTTGCTTATATAATTTCCACCATTACATATAAGATGCTTCTCTCTTCTAACTCATGGCCCAAACCCCTTAACATTCTAAATGAATTTCCTTACTTATTGAGAAATCGTATATATATTTCTGTTCTTTATGCAGGTCCTAAATGCTTGTGTTCAGAGGAAACAATGGGAAGGAGCATTTTGGGTTTTGCAGCAGTTAAAGCAACAAGGGCAACAGCCTTCTTCTACAACGTATGGACTTGTCATGGAGGTAATAGCTGCCTCTTGTTCTTGTGGCCCATTCTTTTACTATTATATTAACAATTTGAATTCTGGTATGGAATTTACTTCTTTTGTTCTGATAGTTGCTCAACTATTTTTAAATTGAATTATAACAACCATTTGAAATGTTAAAAAAATTATAAACAATTGCAGACATCAGAAGTTGAGTCAAAATTAGACATATTATAGCCATTTTAAAGGAGCATAATGAAATATACTAGTGAGACCTCAAATTTTGGCTCATGCTAAGCTTTCATAATATCCTTTTGGTTTTATCTTTATGTTTTTAATTTCATGATTGGCTTCAGAACAAAAAGGGGTAACTTATTTAACTGCTATTTAGTCATAGCCTACAATCATTATTTGAATTTCTCAAGTGTAATTTGATGTGGCAACAATAGCCTAGGGTTCATAAAATATGTGACTCAACTTCCTTCAGCTGGAGAAATATATATACATTTTCTGTCTGAAGCTTATGTCATATTTTTATAGGATTTATGAAAGGGGTGGAGGGTTGCTTGATATTTTGTGGCTTCATCCTGAATATCACTTTTAATTTGCCTCGTTAACCAGGAAACTCTATACCTGAGTGTTTTTCACTTGAGCAGGTGATGTTTGCATGTGGCAAGTACAACTTAGTTCATGAGTTTTTCAGAAAATTGAAGAAATCTTCTATTCCAAATGCTTTAACATATAAAGGTACTTTATTTAGTTTCTTTTCTTTTACATAGTATTGTCTATAGTGTCATTATGACAATGACTTCTATTATACACAGTTCTTGTGAATACACTTTGGCAAGAAGGTAAAACTGATGAGGCTGTGGTTGCCGTTCAAGAGATGGAAAGACGAGGGATAGTAGGTTCTGCAGGTCTTTATTATGACCTTGCTCGTTGTCTTTGTAGTGCTGGAAGGTGCCAAGAAGCATTAGAACAGGTTCTTTTTGTTTTGCTTCATCTTACTTTTCACATTTTTATTTATTTATTTATTTATTTTTTTGTGTAGATTTGCTATGTACTTAAGTAAATAAGTTTTGTTAGGCTGGTATGTCAACTTGCATTAGTGGATAACATTAATAATTTTTATGAGTAAAACAATCTTTAAATCGTAGATGGGTGCAATCCAAGTTCACATGGAGTATATAAGAGAAATACCCTCATAGGGAGATGATGCATATTTCATATCAAAATAGGCATGCTAAAAAAGCACAGTTTTAGGGTTTCACGTGAGTTTACTCACCTTGGGCGTTGTAATCCTCAACAAAATATCCCTCGAAGTGCTTGGTTCCCTCGCTTGCAATGTATTTTATCATTAGTTGGGTCTCTAAATCGTAAACCCTAGTCTAGCACTTAAAACTCATTTTTTGGCATTCTGGCAAGTACCGTTAGAACGCTGTCCGAACAATGTTTGAACAATCCACATCGTTAGAACCGTTTTGACCATCGTCAGAATGGTACCCATCTAACGGCTCACACAGCGTTAGAACAATACATTGTTCATCGTCTTTTACCTCTGAAAAATCTCATTTGTTTTCCTCCTACAAGTTCCCCGACGGCTCTAAAGCCTTCAAAGATGCTACCTTTTTGACATGACTTGCCATCTTGGTGATAGAATCGATTTTCTCAGCCTAAGAGATACGTTGCTGCAGCTAAAAGTAGACTTTGGTGCTTGCTTGGAGAGGGTAGATGGGTTGTTGGGCAGTGTGGAAAATATAGCTGAGTTGTCTTTGAAATCTTGTCCCACGTGTACGATGGATAATGCTTTGGGACCTCAGCTTAAAAGTGTAGAAGCTTCCTTGGGTGGGAATGGTTTGGAGGCAGGTGTGTTTTCTAGTTATGTTGGGAGGGCTAAGCCCAAGTCTAAGCTCAAGCCTAAGCCCAAGCCCAAGCCTAAGCCCAAGCCCAAGCCCAAGCCCAAGGCAGTTTTCAGGCAAAAATTGAAGTTGGGCAGGGGCATGGATCCTAAGGTCGTGGATCCAGCCCAGCCAAGTTTGCAAGCCCATTCTTTCTCGGACTGGCCGAGGGTGAGGGTGAACGTGGGTCAGTCTAGCGAACTAGGTGGTGTGGATCAGCAGGAGCAGGCTTGTTTTGAGCCTGATTCTAAGGGAAAAGCTATTACCCAGCCGAATTTTCAAGTTCTTTCTAGCTCGGACTGGTTGCCGATGAGGAGTGACGTAGGTCAGTCTAGCGATTTAGAGGCGTCGACGTCTTCCGGTGTTCCTCCGGCTGTGCTGCGATCGTCCTTGCTCTCAGGTTACTCTCTTTCGGTGGGTGGACCGGTGGGTCCTGCGGTTTCTCTGGATCCGATGGTTCTGATGTCTGTTGTGACTATCGGCGAGTCGATGGAAGTCATGTCGCCGGCCAAGGTACAATCGGAGCTGAACCAGGCGGTGAGTAAGAGCAGGGTCGACGGTCTGGCAGATCTTTCTCAAGAGCCGACTGATATACTGCGTGCGGTGTCTGAAGGTAGGGATCGGATGTCAAGGCTTTTTGGTCCATGCTCAGGAGGTGTCGGGGGAGGTTCATTTGCTTGGCAAGGGAATTTTTCAGGGGAGCTGATTGTCTCTACGGGTGGGGGTTGCCGTTGAAGCCCCTTCAGAACTATCTTTTTATGCAGGCAAAGGATGGTGTGGGGAACTCAAACAGCCAGCCAACTGGGTGCTCAGATTTGGTTGTGTTTCAAGAGGGTGATCAGCCTAAGGCAGTGGCAGATAGTGGGAAGGTTCTCTGTGACGTGGATGTGGGGGAAAGAGAAGGTAGGGTGGGATCGGTGTCTCCTCTAAATTCCTATACTAATTCAGAGGGGGATCTCTTAGATTACTCTGATTGGGTCATTCAGCGTGCAAATGAGATTTATCCCATTTTAGGGATATCGTTCGAGGGTCATGAGTTACAATTGCTGGATTTCTTGTCTTTTATTGAAGCGGACCGTCTATTAGGTGAGGAGGGAGCTCTATCTTGTGGGGGGAAGAAAGGAAAAAGGGAGGTTAAGAATTTGGAGTGTTCCATTAACTACGATGCTAGAGGCTCATGCTCAAGCCGCGGGAAAAGGAAGACGAGAGGGCATCCAGTTGTGTTATGAAGCCAAGAATTCTGTCTTGGAGTGTGAGGGGGCTGAATAAGAGAAAAACGCCTAAGGATTAGTAACTTGCTCAGGGATTGGAAGGCAGATATTATTTGCTTCCAAGAAACTAAGGTTCATGGTATTTCGAGTAGCTTTGTGCGCAGTCTCTGGGGCTGCAATCATGTCGATTGGTGTTGTCTAGACTCCAGTGGGGCCTCAGGGGGCATTTTGATTATGTGGGATAATAGGGTGGTGGAGAAAGTTGATGTGTGTTTGGGGGATTTCACTCTTGCAGTTTCCTTTAGGAATGTAGTGGATCGTTTTGTCTGGGCTTTTGCAGGTGTTTACGGTCCGAATTCTGATATGGATAGGAGTCTACTTTGGGATGAGTTGGCTGGGATCCTTAGTTGGTGGAGCTTGCTGTGGTGTATAGGAGGTGATTTCAATGCTGCTCGTTTCCCTAGTGAAAGGTCTGGTGAGGGCAATAGGCCTGCTATGAGAGAGTTCTCTGATTTTATCTTTGAGCTAGGTCTCATGGATTTTCCTCTCGCTGGGGGTGCTTTTACTTGGTCACGCACTTTTGATCCCCCTGTTTGGTCTAGGATTGATCGTTTTTTAGTCTCCCTTGATTGGGAAGCTCGGTTTCCTATGTCGTCTCAAAAGAGGCTTCCTCGCCTTTATTCAGACCACTTTCCGATTCTTCTTGATTGTGGTGATTTCTCTAGGGGGAACAGGTCCTTCAAATTTGAGAACTTGTGGCTTAAAGCAGAAGGTTTTATGGGGAAGGTGAAACAATGGTGGGATTCTTACTCGTTCCAAGGTACCTCTAGTTTTGCTTTTGCTTGTAAGCTAAAGGCTCTGAAGAAGGATTTGAAGATTTGGAATGAAGAGGTTTTTGGTAAGGTAGATAGGAACAAGAGGAAGTTGTTTGAAGATCTTCAGGCTTTTGATGCTATTGAAGGAAGTAGGGCTTTAGTTGAGGAGGAGCTTCAGAAGAAGACAGAGATAGTCAGAGAGATAGAGAGGTGTTCTCTTTTGGAGGAGGTGAGCTGGCGGCAGAAATCAAGAGTCTTGTGGTTAAAAGAAGGGGACAAGTGTACTAAATTCTTCCACTCCATAGCAAACTCAAACAAAAGGTACAACTCTATTGACTCGTTTTGGATTGGAGATACTCTTACTTCTAATAAGTCAGATATTAGTGATCACGTGGTTGAGTTCTACCAAAAGCTCTTTCATGAGCCGAGTAGGTGGAGGCCTAGGGTGGATGGTATTTCTTTTGATTCTATTTCAGATTCTAATGCTAGCTGGTTGGAGAGAGTGTTCGAAGAGGAGGAGGTCAAGAAGGTAGTGTCAGCTATGAATGGTGACAAGGCACCGGGTCCCGATGACTTTTTTATGGCCTTCTTCCAAGCGTGCTGGGATGTCGTGAGAGTGGACATTATGAAGGTTTTTGATGAGTTTCATGCCAGAGGTTTGTTTGAGAAGAGCTTGAATGCTTCGTTTATTTCTCTTATTCCGAAGGTTCCAGGGGCCAACTCCATCAAAGATTTCCGGCCTATTAGTTTGGTGGGAGGTATCTACAAGATTATTGCTAAAGTTCTAGCAAACAGATTGAAGTCAGTCTTGGAGAAGGTCATCTCCAAATCTCAGAGCGCTTTTATCAAAGGGAGGCAGATTCTTGATCCGATTCTTATTGCTAATGAATGCATTGATAGTAGGCTTAGATCGGGGGTGCCAGGCATCATTTGCAAGATGGACTTGGAGAAAGCATACGATCATGTTAACTAGGATTTTCTTTTGTATATGTTGAGTTGTGGCTTTGGGGAAAAATGGTGTAGGTGGATAGCTCATTGTATCTCAACTGTGCGGTTTTCGGTGTTAATCAATAGCTCCCCTTTTGGTTTTTTCAGTAGCTCCCGGGGACTGAGACAAGGGGATCCTTTGTCACCCATTTTGTTTGTTTTTGTGATGGAAGCCTTGAGCCGTATGATCTCAGCTGCAGTTAGGGGGGGTTTGTTGGATGGATTTAAAATAGGTGACGTAGATTTTTCGCATCTTCTGTTTACAGATGATACTCTGATTTTTTGTAGTGCTCATTCTTCTCAGTTGCGTAATCTGCGGAGTCTCTTCCTCCTGTTTGAAGCTGCTTCGGGTCTGAAGGTTAATTTGACAAAGTCAAATTTAATTCCAGTGGGGCATGTTGATCAAGCGGAAAGGCTAGCTGACATTTTAGGTTGTGGGTTTGCCACTTTGCCAGTTAAGTATCTTGGTCTTCCTTTGGGGGCTTCCTATAAGTCCACTCATATTTGGGACGGGGTTGTTAAGAAGATTGAACATCGTTTGGCTAGTTGGAAAATGATGTATCTCTCTAAGGGTGGTAGAGTAACCCTTATTAAGAGTACCATTGCCAATGTGCCTACTTACTTTTTGTCTCTGTTCCATCTCCCGAGGAGTGTTGCTGCTCGTTTAGAGAAGCATCAACGGGATTTTCTTTGGGGTGGATTGGGTGAAGAATCTAAAATTCACTTGGTGAGGTGGTCGAAAGTCTGTTCCCCAATTTCAGATGGAGGGTTGGGTATTCGAAATTTGTTGTTGTTCAACCATGCTTTGTTAAGTAAATGGATGTGGCGGTATGGGATAGAGAGAGAAGCTTGGTGGAGAGTTGCGGTGGATGCCAAGTTTGGTAGTTTGTGGGGTGGGTGGTGTTCTCGCGAGCCGGTTGGTGCTCATGGGGTGGGGCTGTGGAAGAATATCAGGAAAAGGTGGGGGATTTTCTTTGGTCTCTCTAGATTGGAGGTAGGGGATGGGGTTAGGACAAAATTTTGGCGTGATCTGTGGTGCGGAGATAGGGTGTTGAAGGAAGCGTTTCCTATTCTTTTTGGTATAGCTCGGATGAAGGATGCTTCCGTTGCGGATAATATGGAGGTTTTGGGCGGCTCTATACAGTGGAATGTGAGCTTTGTTAGAGAGGCACATGCTTGGGAAGTGGGTGTCTTTGCGTCCTTCTTTCATGTATTGCATTTAGCCAGGGTGAGTAGAGATCGTGCTGATAGGCTTAGGTGGGTCCCTTCCAAGAAAGGGGTGTTCAAGGTTAAGTCCTATTTCAGCTCCTTGGTCGGCTGTGAGGGCAGTCATTTCCCTTGGAAGAGTGTGTGGAGGACTCAGGCTCCTTCGAGGGTGGCGTTTTTCGCGTGGTCGGCAGCCCTTGGAAAGATTCTTACAGCGGATAATCTCAGGAAGCGAAAGATCATCATTGTGGATAGATGCTACTTGTGCAAAAGAGACGGGGAAACTGTAGACCATCTTCTTCTTCATTGTGCTGTGGCTACTACTTTGTGGAATCATGTCTTTTCTAGGTTTGGAATGTCTTGGGTTATGCCTAGGAGAGTTGTCGATTTATTCGCATGTTGGTGGAAGGCAGGTAGGTCAAGGAGTGCTGCAGTTTGGAAGATGGTGCCTTTTTGCATTCTTTGGTGTGTTTGGAAGGAGAGAAATTTTAGGTGTTTTGAAGACTTGGAGAATTCCATGGAGAATTTTGTTGCTTCGTTTTTTCATATGTTGTATCTTTGGACGGAGGCTTTTTTGTCTCCCGTGTGTATTTGCTTTTCTGATTTTCTTGTTCGTTTTTCTTTGCCTTCTTAGGCGTTTCCTTGTGTATACTTCCAGTGTACATAGAGGGGGGCCTTACGCTTTTATAAAATTTCATTTACTTATCAAAAAAAAAAGGGCCTAAAAACGAGCTCTTTTACAATAGAAACCTAAAAGTTATCGACTTTTCTTCCTTTCCATTTCCTTTCACCAACCACACTTCAAGATAGCCTAGATCTACTCATTTGTGTACTCCTACCTTAAGGGCATTCTCATTACAGGGTCTCATCCGTCCAAGATGTGATACCATCTACCAAAAGTTGTTCCTTGAATAACCTTTGCTTTTTCTCACCACACCGTAACTCTAACACACACAATAAACACTACCATAAATCATAACTTAAGCATACATTATAAACGAATCATAACTTAAGCATGCATTATAAACGAAATAGACTGAGGAAGAAGGTGGGTGGGGGAGGGTTTACCTCCTCGAAGATTTGAAGCTCAAACTTCCAAAAACCTGTTTTGGCTCTTTCTCTCTTCTTCCCTTACTTTCTCTCTTGCTGGTGTCTTAGGACGAGTGAAATGGGTGTTAGGGTTTATCATTGGGGTTTAAATAGAGCTCTCCCCCTTGTCTGCAAGTTTTGGACTTATCTAATTGGCATGCAAACTGTTACCGTTAGAATGGTCCTCGAGATGTTTGAATGATAGGGTTTTCAATTTATCCTACGTTGCTTTCCACACATAAAGCTTGAATGGTCCATCTCTCTTGTTCGAACGGTAGGGTTTCTAATTATCATTCGTGGCTTCTTGCACATATCGTCCGAACGATCCTTCTCTCTCTCTCTCGTTCTTCGAACGGTATTGAACCATATCTCACCAAGTGTTTCGTAATTTTGTTTTCCTCCATGTTTTGGGTCATGCCTAATTCCCACATTTAGTATTGTCTCTTGAGTCTTTATTAAGGCGTTCTCAATCTTAGGTTAGAACGGGGGTATTACACTTGCTTTATTGGGAATAAGAGAAATAGAAGATGCGTTGAGACTTCTTTTAAACTTACCCTGAGTATGAAACTCATGAAAAAATTCATTTTACATCTTCTCTTTAAACCTCCCAACAAGATTAGAGAAAAGCTAAGGAAAAACACCCGAGGGCCTTATTGCCGTTAAGCGCTTTCACCACCTCCAGCACCTCACTCTCCTCAAAGGCTATTTCCAACCACAAAGCCTAGTCCTCATCAACAGAGTTAGAGGTAAGGTTGCTACAACATTGTGGAGTACGATTTTGCAGCTGTTTGGTGTTGTGTGGGTCATGCCGCATTTGGTGAAAGAGATGTTTGGGAGCTGGAGGGGGCAAAAGTGCAACTGGTTGATGATGCCAATTTGGCGGATGTCTCTGTTGTGTTTAATGTGGGGTCTATGGAAGGAACGGAATGCACACGGTTTTGAAGATTGTGAAACTGGTTTGATTAACTTGAAGAAGTTATTTTTTTGACGGTATGGAGAGGTGGTGTTGTGTGGAATCAAAGACGTTCGTGTTTTCGGTGGTAGAAGGTGCTTCGGTGGTGAGAGTGGAGGAAAGGAGGAGGAGGAAATTCTCAGGGCTAGTACTGCTTGGTGCTCAAAGCATTGGGTGGCTGTTTTCGACCCTGGAGAGTGTGCTGCGGTTTTCAGGGAAGGATTTTGTAAGGTCTTTCAGGGAGGGGTCCAAGGTTATCATCGTTAGGCGAGGAGGTAACGTAGCCGGAAGATTCATTGAAGTAGCAGCCTATGCCTTGGGGGGTCTGAGAGGGATTATCTACATTCCTGAAGGTCGGAATGGGTGGGGTTGGAGAAGGTTCCTAGCAGAGTTGGGTAAGGTAAGGGATTTCCTCTTAGAGTCAGCTGGGAAAGATATGGTTCGGCTTGGTCCTTTGCCAGCGAAGGAGCGGGTTGATGGAGATGGAGCCATCACAGATGCTACTAATGATTCAAACGGCTCAGACAGTGCACCTTCTTACGCAGAAGTCTTGTGCACAGGCTCCCGCCGACCGGAGAAGGAAAGTTTGAAGCAGAACCAGCCGGTGCTCCCTCTGGGTAAAGACCATCATGACCGTTGCGTTCCTGAGAATGTGAAGGGTGTCAGAAGATTGACTAAATCGGAAGCACAGTTACATGCTGATTTTCGAGGCAAGTCAGAATGCTCTTTTGGTGAAACAAAAGTTGGTTTTCAGCTGATTGGAGGGAAAGACACGTTACCCTCCCTGCTGCTCTGGCAAAGCCAGCTAGAGAAGCTAAAAATTGATGTGGACCGAGCACTGGGAAGTGTTCGTGAAGGGATACTTTTGGTTGGGCCGGGCTTCAAGCCCAATGGTGATAGGCGAAAGAGAAAGAAGAATAGGAAGAAGAAAAATCGGAGGACCTGATGGGTTCCGAAAACTCCTAAGCCCAATCCAAGTAGTCCAACGGCCGATCTGGTAGCGCTCCCAGCAGAAGGATCGACGTCGGCGTTGGGTTCCTGTGGACTAGAGAAAGTTCCGGAAAGAGCTGTGAGTTCCGACGGGACTGGTTACCCACCTCCGACGACTGCATTTTCGGAGAAATTGCTCGATGAGTCTGTTTCCAGAACCGAGTGGGGGTCCCGACCAGAAATCACAGCGGTGGCTGTGACGGAAGTAAGGGAAGAAATGGGTTTAGCCAGGAGGATGGGTCCGATTGTGGGAAGCACAGAGGTTGACGGTGGTGTATCTTCTCCTCTCGAAATCCAAGCACTGGTAAGCAACACCACTATTTTGGAATTAGGTACTGGGTCAGTCATCAACGCTGTGGACACAGTCCTTAGCCCACCTCTCCTTTTCGCTGGTGGACCGCCTGTAGTCCCTGACCCGGAAAGAGTAACTTCCCAACCGGATTCTAGGGATGGGTATGAGCTATCCGTCTCTATTTTGGAGGTATCACCCAAAGTCCCGTGTCCTGCCAGAGACCGGACGGATTCAGAAAACGTGCTGGTTGTCTGGGCTGGTCAGAGTTCGTCGGATTCTACGGTTCTTTCGGGCATTTCTCCCTCTATTTCTATGTTTGAGAATGCCCCTATTACTCTCTTTCCCCCCTCCGGTCCGGGGCCCACGAATGGATTGGAGCTTGTTGTGTTCCCGGAGGAAGAGCCGTCTCCTTTGTGTTGCTGTCCTACTGATAATCTCAGGGGTTTTGCCGGCAAAAAATCTTCAAAGGACTTTTTGAAGGCGATTCTGGAGTACAGCCTGTCGGTGGGGGTTACGTCATTACGTGTGATGGCTTTGAAGGTAAGCTTTCAGCCGTGTTTGAGGCTATCCTTGCTGAAAATGACAAGAAGGAGTCGGGTTCTTGTTTGAAAGTGGGCAACAAGTTCAATAGGGAACTAAACAGATTATCATGTTCTATTAATTATGATGCGCGAAGCGGAAGTACCTCTCAGAGTAGGTGCAAAGGGAGGGCGCACGGAGGTTTTTTATGAAGCCTAAAATTCTTATATGGAATGTCAGAGGTTTAAACGAGGGTGGCAAGCGGTTGAAAGTCAGAAACTTAATTAGGCAATGGAAGGCAGACATTATTTGCTTGCAAGAAACCAAATTAGAGTTTATCTCCAACAGCTTAGTGAGGAGCCTGTGGGGATGTCACTTTGTTGATTGGTGCTACTTACCCTCTTGCGGGGCCTCTGGTGGTATCCTAATCATGTGGGATAGAAGGGTTGTTGAGAAGTTAGATGTGTATGTGGGGGAGTTTGTTGTTGCTTGTTCTTTCAGGACCGTTGCCGATGACTTTACTTGGGCCTTCGCTGGGGTATACGGTCCGAACTTTGACTCTTTAAGAAGCTCGCTCTGGGACGAGCTGGCTGGCCTTGCTTCTTGGTGGGAGTTGCCTTGGTGTATTGGGGGTGATTTCAATGTCACGCGCTTTCCTGCTGAAAGGTCTAGGGAAGTTCGTCTTAATGTTGCTATGATGGAGCTCTCAGACTTTATTTTCGAGCAGGGACTCATGGACTTTCCTCTTGCTGGAGGGACTTTCACGTGGTCCAATAATCAGGAGAATCCTTCTTGGTCTCGTCTTGACAGATTTCTTGTTTCTCCAGACTGGGAGGTCAAGTTTCCAGGGTCTATTCAGAAAAGGCTTCCTAGATTGTGTTCTGATCATTTTCCTATCCTCCTGGATTGTGGTGGCATTCAATGGGGGTCCAGACCGTTCAAGTTTGAGAATATGTGGTTGAAGGCTGAAGGGTTTGTGGATAGGGTTCGGCTTTGGTGGGCGTCTTACCACTTTCAGGGTTCTCCTAGCTTTATCTTCACTCAAAAGCTTAAGGCCTTAAAGGTTGATCTCAAGAGATGGAACGATCAGGAGTTTGGTAATGTGGAGTTTCGCAAAAAAATGCACATGGAAGAATTATGTACTCTTGATAGGTTGGAGGAACAACAAGGTTTATCTTCTGAAGAAAAGGAGAGGAAATGTGTGGTTATCAGAGACCTGGAGAACTCTATCTTACAGGAAGGGATTAGTTGGAGACAGAAGTCTAGGGTTCTTTGGCTGAAAGAGGGTGATAAATGCACCAAATTCTTTCATCAAATTGCTAACTCAAACAGGAGGTCTAATTCCATAGAGTCGCTCTCTATCAATGGCTCTATTTCTTCCGACCAGCAGGTTATCAGGGAACATGTTGCTCAATTCTATGAGTCTCTCTTTACAGAACCTCTCCCTTGGAGACCTAGAATGGATAATATTGCTTTCGACACTTTGGATGCAGCTGAGGCCTCTTCCTTAGAGCTCCCTTTCGAGGAATTGGAGGTATTAGAAGTGGTGAAATGCATGAATCGAGACAAGGCACCTGGTCCTGATGGGTTTTCTCTTGCGTTTTTCCAAGATTGCTGGGATGTGATCAAGACAGATCTTATGAGGGTTTTCTGGGACTTTCACTCTCAAAGCAAGTTTGTCAAAAGTGTTAATGCCACTTTTATTACCTTAATTCCGAAGAAGTCTGGGGCTGTGGATCTAAAAGACTTTCGTCCTATCAGTCTTGTAAGTGGCGTGTACAAGATCATAGCAAAAGTCCTTGCAAATAGACTTAAAAAGGTTGTGGAGAAGATTATCTCGTCCCCTCAAAATGCTTTTGTGAAAGGTAGGCAAATTCTTGATTCAGTTCTTTTAGCCAATGAGTGCTTGGATAGTCGTATCAAATCCGGTAAACCAGGGTTACTTTGTAAGTTGGATGTTGAGAAGGCCTATGATCATGTCAACTGGGATTTCTTATTGTATATGTTGAGAAGATGTGGCTTTGGGGAGAGATGGTGTTCCTGGATAGCGCATTGTATTTCTACGGTGCGGTTCTCTGTGTTGGTGAATGGCTCCCCAACTGGTTTTTTCAGCAGCTCTCGTGGCCTTAGACAGGGTGATCCACTGTCACCCCTCTTGTTTGTTATTGTGATGGAGGCTCTTAGTAAGTTATTCTACGCTACTGCCCAAAAGGGCTACCTATCAGGGTTTTCTGTGGGATCTGGCAACAGTGAAGCGATTAACATTTCTCATCTATTGTTCGCAGACGATACTTTAGTCTTTTGCGGGGCTAATTCAGATCATCTTCATTATCTTCGTATGCTACTTATGTCTTTTGAAGCTGTTTCAGGATTGAAGATCAATTTGGCTAAATCTGTTATGGTTCCTGTGGGTGAGGTGGATAATATGGACGGTTTGGCTAGCATATTGGGCTGTGGAGTTTCCTCTCTCCCTATAAAGTATCTTGGTCTTCCGTTGGGAGCTCCTTTCAAGGCTAAGTCTTGTTGGGATGAAGTTGTAGGTAAGATTGAGAGGAGGTTGGCTAGCTGGAAGCGGTTGTATCTGTCCAAAGGGGGTAGGGTTACCCTTATAAAGAGTACTCTCTCCAACCTTCCTACGTATTTCCTCTCTCTTTTCCCTATTCCATCCAGTGTTGCTAGTCGTATTGAGAAGTTGCATCGAGACTTTTTGTGGGGTGGCATGGGCGATGAATTCAAATATCACTTGGTCAGTTGGTCCAAGGTTTGTTCTCCTATTTCCGAAGGTGGTTTGGGCATCCGGAACTTGAGAATTTTCAATAAGGCTCTTTTAGGGAAGTGGTTGTGGCGTTATGCTTACGAGAGAGAGGCTTTGTGGAAAGCTGTGGTGGATGCAAAGTATGGTTCTACTAGGGCTGGTTGGTGTTCTTTAGACCCCCCTGGGTCTCACAGTGTGGGGATCTGGAAGAACAGTAGGAAGGGGTGGAGCTTGTTTTGTAGCTATACCAGACTTATCTTGGGTAATGGGTCCAGGATCCGTTTTTGGGATGATGTATGGTGTGGGGAGATGTCCCTCAAGGAAGCTTATCCAATTCTGTATGAAATAGCTTGTGTCAAGGATACTCTGGTGGCAGACCACTTGGTAGTGGTAAGTGGATCCTATCAGTGGGATGTCAGATTTTTTCGAGACGTTCACGACTGGGAGGTGGATGTTATGGCTTCCTTCTTCTCCTTACTGTATTCCTCCAAGGTTGCTCAAGATGGGGGAGACCGGCTTTGGTGGTCCCTTTCTCACAAAGGGTCTTTTGATGTTTGTTCTTTCTGTAAGGCTCTTGCTTGTAAAGAGGCTATTTTATTTCCCTGGAAAAGCATTTGGAGGACCAAGGCTCCATTGAAAGTGGCCTTCTTCGCTTGGACGGCAGCGCTAGGGAAAATCCTCACCTTGGACAATCTCAGAAAGAAGCGTGTCATTGTGATTAATAGATGTTGCATGTGTAAAATGACCGGGGAGACTGTGGATCACCTTCTTCTTCATTGCGAGGTTGCACGAGCTCTTTGGTATGTCATTCTTAGTCGCTTTGGTCTGTCTTGGTGATGCCTTTTCGGGTGATAGACTTATTTGCCTGTTGGTGGCCGGGGGGACGCTCCCGAAGCACGGTCGTGTGGAAAATGGTTCCTTGTTGTCTTATGTGGTGCTTGTGGATGGAACGTAACGATAGACAGTTTGAGGATAAAGAAAGAACCATAGAGGAGCTCATTTCCTTTGTTATTCACTCTTTGTACTCTTGGACGGCTGCGTATCTCGCACCTCTAGGGATTAGTTATAACGATTTCCTTGTATTGCTTTCTTCTTCTTCTTAATTGTCTGTCTTGTATACCTCTTGTATACTTGATTGCGCTTTGCGTTTTTTAATAAAATTCTCTTACTTATCAAAAAAAAAGAAGTTGGTGATATAAATCTTGTTTATGTGGAGAGTGAAGATACAGTCTATATCTGAGTGTTTTTATTCTGATTTTCTAGATATGTATTCTCTTTTCTCTTTGAATTAGGGGTTTCATGTATACTTCCTGTGTACTTTGGGTTGCGCTTTTTTTAAATATGCTTTACTTATCAAAAAAAGATAAGACCATCTAGCTTCAGCCTCCAAGTGAATTGTTTTGAATAAAGACGAGTGTAGAACTACTGTATATGCTTACTTATCAAAAAAAAAGAACTACTGTATATGCTCACTAATCTTTGTAGTGTTTGAAGAAACGGAGTTGCTGATCCCTAAGGATTCCACAGTATTGTTTGTTCCTTCTATGGGAATTTGCCAAAAGGAGGAAAAACTTAGTATTATTGTCTCCCTCCCTCAGCTCACTTCTTCCAAGAGAGAAATCCTTTTTAATTCACTAGTAATCTCAGCCTTTCTTGCATTTTCCTCATCCAAAAGAGATCTTTCTTCTGCATTCACATCAATCCCTGAAGATCAACTAGGAGAGCCTTCCTTTGCTTATTGACATTGCCAAACACTTCATTCCATTTTTTCAAATCAAGCTTCAAAGCTTTTAATTTCCACGCTAAAACAAAGCTAGGTGATCTTTGAAAACTATAACACGACCACCATTGTTTCACCTTCCCCACAAAACCCTAAGACTTTATTCACATATTTTCAAACTTAAAGTACCCTCTGGTCCTAATGACATCATCACAGTGAAGCAATAGGGGAAATGGTCCAATAAAACTCTAGGGAGCCATTTCTGAGAAGCATAAGAAAAGTGGGCTTCCCAGTCAGGAGAAAAAAGAAACCTGTCGATTCTGGACCACATTGGAGGGTCTCGGTTTTTACCATGTGAAACTACCAGCAGGCAGCAACAAGAGGGAATGTCCATAAGCCCTTGTTCAAAAATGTACTCGCAGAACTCTGACATAGACGAGGACAGCTTGGCACCGCTAGATTGCTCGCTAGGGAAGCAGATGATGTTAAAATCTTCCCCAATGGACCACAGAATGTTTCACCAACTAATCAGCCCAGCCAACTCATCACATAGCAATCTTCTATCACTGTCAATATTAGGACCATAAACAACGGCGAAAGCCCACTCAAAGTTATCTTTGACATTTCTAAATGAAGACAATGTTGCTTAGTAAGTGTTTAATACTTTCTTCTTCTTTTTATTCTTCTCCACACACCTTTTCATTCTCTCTCTCTCTCTCTCTCTCTCTCTCTCTCTCTCTCTCTCTCTCTCTCTCTCTCTCTCTCTCTCTCCCCATTGCTTTATGTTTTCATTTAGATCCCAAATAACACATCTTTCCTTGGTTTCATCACACAACTACCAACTCTACCACTAGAAACCTTTACTATGTTTTGTTTAGTTTTTGTTTGGTCTTCCATTGATTCTCTTGTATATTCTCCATGTATTGGGGTGAAATTTTATTGATTATCAAAAAAAATAAAAAAAAATAAAAAAAAAGCTCCTCACAAACTATATATATATATATATATATATATATATATATAAATAATTCATTTCATTGATGAATGCAAAGGGCGCAACCCTAGTACGCAGGATGTATACAAAGAAAGTCTCCCTTACATGCTAAAAGAAGAACAAAAATCTATAAATTCAAAAAGTTGAAAAATTGAGAGATACTATATGCCACTGTCCAACTATAATGCGACTTGACCAGGGTGTTCTTGAGCTCTTTCCTTCTCTTCTCACAATCTTCAAAACATTTAGCATTTCGCTCTCTCTATATACTTGACATTAAGCACAACGGGGCTACCCTTTGCACATCTTGAATTGAGCATCTACCCCCTAACCTCGCCAACAATCTAACACCTATACCACCCTCATGAACTAATTTTTTTTAATAGGTAAGCAAAAAGTTTATAAAAAGCGTAAAAGCGCTCCTAAGCATACAAAAAGTATACAAAAATGACACCAAAACAGGAAAAAAGATAGAAGAGAGGAAAAACACCCGCAAAACCCAAAAATAGGAGGAAACCCAAACAACCCAACAAAACCAGCCCACAAAACTTAGAGACTATTACATCACAGCAAGTGCCCTCTTGCCTTGCCCCGACTGGAACCAGAACCCCTAGCATCATAATTGATCCTGCACTCTAAGTTCTTCACCTCACGACTCCCTTTAGACTTAGAAGTGAAGACTGAAGCTTCTAGGCGCTACTCTGCATCAACTTGAGCCATTAAGTCTAAAAAGCCCTCCACATTCCCCTCGTGGGAGACCCCTAGAGTGTGAAAATAGAAGCTATGGTCAAAGGCTGCCTCGGGAGAACCATCAACCCCTTCAGAACCACCACCCCTTGAAGCTTCACCCACCTCTGAAGAAGACAACAGAGGAGGGCACCCAAACACAAAATGGACCGAAGAGGGAAGAGACTCACCCACTTTTGAGGGAGGAAATGCGCCGCTTGGGAGAAGGAAGCCACGCCGAAGAAGAGGCTGACAAACCTCGTCTCAAAAAGGCGCAGGCGGAGACACTACCCCATCCCTCACGGGTGCTGCCAAGGGCTTGGCTACAACTCCAAATGACGAAATAGGAGGCAAGGGAGCATTGATTGCCGCCAAGGCCTCAGCAAGCAAGAGCTCATCCATCTTGCCAACCTTAGGCTTCCGGGAGTATCTAAGCACTGACTTGGATTCCAACGGATAAATAGGCGCTCCCGACTCCAACATCACAGGGATAAAGCAACGCAGCCTTTCACCTAACGCATCCGTACCTGAAGAGCAGTCACTGGAAACATCCAGGAATGCTGGACCACTCCCATGAGAGTCGGAGAGGAACCAACTCCGGCAAGGGAAACTAGGCAAGCTGGCTAGCTCCGGCGAACTTCCAGACAACACCCAACTCCAGCAGTTCGCGGTTGGCCTCAAACACAAACAGCAAAGGAGGTTGACCCCCACCGGCAGGCCTTATCGAGGCAGAGGCAACCGGAATGGACTCACCAACGACGAGATCAAAACACGCCGGCGCTGCATAGACGATGAGATCTAGACCCGGAGCAGAGGAAACCACCGTCAAACCCGAAGCAAATCCACCGCCGGCGAGAGATGAAGAGGACAAAGCCATTGACAAGACAGCGGACAGACCTGAGAAACACGGAACTCCTTCACCAACAAGCGTCGAAGACACAAAACCCAGATCTCCAACTGACCCGGGAGCTGGGGCAACAAGCTTAGAAGAGGCCTTGGAGGCCAAACACTTGGACCCAACCCGAATCTGTGCCCTACTAAAAACTGCCTTAGCCCTCTTAAACATCTGGCCCATTGCTGGGCAACTCACCTTGCGTTTAAGACCAAAACACTTGAGGCCCAAACTAGGCAAAAGCCTGTTAGCCCAATCGATCCACTCCCCAAAAAGCATGAGAAACTTCTTGAAAACACTTGCCTTCTCCTTCTTTGAAAGGTCACCATCATCCTCAAAAACCCTGCAACACGCCAAAGCACGCCTAGATTCATCAGAAGCACAAAGGGTATTACCTAGAGGATAAAGTGAATGTTGCTCCAAAGCATAACAATCCACTGGTTGCCGTTCCACCACTGAGCACTCCAGATCCACCAGAAGATGCTGCTCCAACTCACCCCAAGCCACCGCCTGCTACGCTTACATCTTTGGCACAACGTACTCCACACCTCGCTGCTTCTCGGCACTTTTAACAGAGATGAGAGCCACCGTATGCACCACCTTCGCAAACGACAGAGACCTTGCTTCCTTACCCAACGTTGTCCCATCGTCTTCGATAAAGGACGAGACTTTTGACGATTCGCCTGAGATTCGGCTCTAGCCCTGCCCATCACGGCCTTCGGGAAACAGAACCAACCCTTTCCGGCCACCCACGTCGTAGACTGCCACCTCCAAGAAACGGCGGGAACTATTTGCACCTCTCCGCACAATGGTCACCTTTGACCCCTCCCTAAAAGACTTGACAAAATCTTTATACCCTAGGATTATGCAAAGCCTCTTCCAGCATAGACAATAGCCACGCGATGCATTCTGTTCCAAAAAGGACCACCCCTATGTAAAGCCTTTTTAATCCCCGAAGGAGAACGAACCCACTGCGCCACCAAGCGCCACTCACATGGAGGTGGGAGTGGCAGCTGATGGGGGTGGGAAGAAAAAAGAGAGTGCTGAGGTTAGATAAAAATGGTTGCAAATTTATACAGACAACAAGCATGCTTGGTTAATGAAAGGGTGATAAATATAGCCTTCTATCATTTCTCAGGTCTGTTAGGGAAGCTTATTCTAATGAGACTAAAACTCGCACTCTGGAGGGGATTAAAAAGGCTTTACCTAACCTGAATTAGAATAAAATGTTCCAAAATAAACATAATAGAACTTCATTTGACTGCACATGCTGTACTGACGTGCTGTACACTTACATGAATGTATTAAGTTCATAGTTAAGTAAGGCAGCTGAACGACATGCTTTGAAGCACATGGTGAATTATCTTTGTTTTTGCTCGTTCTTCACAGCTTTCACCTGTGCTTACCCTGTAGATGTTAGTTGTTATCACTAAAATCAATACCAAGGCAAACAAGTCTAATATCTGTACGACTTAGGCTTGGAAAGGCAATATCGTTTTCATCATTGAACTCTAGGGATAGAACTTGAATTGATAGGCTTTACCTGCATTTGTTAGATCATTCTGCATATTTTGTTTGTTCACAATATTGTCGAAGTTTTCATCCCAGCATGTTGGCGTTCATAAGCTATATGCTTCTTATTTTTATTGCATATTATATGGACAGATTCTCTTCGATGGTGTAACACATTGGTTCTGTGTTTATTTGAGGAAAATATCTACTAAATACTTGACTATTGAGCATTGTATAGCCCAGGTGAAATGCCATGATACTACTCGAAATTTAAGAAACAACCTGGCCATGTCTTGGAATTCTTATTACATAAGCTTTACCTAAAAGTAGATGGATGTGGCAGCAAAAACACATTGAACTCCAATGTTTCCCACATAATAAGGCTTTGATCTTTAACCAAAGTGATAGAGGGTGATGTGAGATTAAGTAGGTTTCAACAATACACTTGAACACTAACTTCTGCCACATAAGAAGGCCTTGATCTTTAACTCAAGTTATAACTGGTGATGGGATATCATATTAGGTTTTAGGTTCAAATCTGGCCAGTAATCTTGAAAAGAATAACAATAGTAATAGTTTCATTAAAAGTAAAATGCCACAGAATAGCAAAAACCACCTAGAACATTGCCATAGGTCTAGTCAAGATAGGGCTGACTGTCCTAAAATTGTTTTTTCTTTTCTCCCACTTATCTATCGGAATGGGAACTACAAATGAATGTGAATTCCATTCCAAGGCCTCAGTTTTGAAAATTGAAGATTGAAATGATGTTTCCAGGATCCATGTGTGGGGCCCTCTGCTGGGTGATATGGATTAGTTTTACTCTAGTGGGTTCTTTATATACCAGTAGGTGGTATGGAGGGTTGTGAGGATATTCAAAATTGATCTGCTCAATAGCTTGGGTGTGTTTGTAGATAATTGGTTGAACAAGTAGGAACCTCTGCTGTTATTGCATACGTTTGTTATTCCTTAGAACCAGTAAAATCACCTGTGATTGCCATAGAAGCATTCTGTGTACTGGGAGTCCTCAAAGATGGTGAATTCTGGAGTTCCCTCATGCTCTATCAACCAATATCCTTTGATTATTAATATACGTTTCAGGAACCAACTTGGTTTCATTGCAACTAATACTATTTTCTAATATTTCAGGAAATTGTTTATATTATGTAATATGCAATGGAAGAATATGTCTTTTTTTATTTTTATTATTTTTTTTTATGTATATAAGTAAATGAACATTTCTATGAAAAGAACATGTATATATATGTTATACATAATTTCAGTAAATTGTAAGTTATAGGTCCTACTGATTTGTATTCATGTGTTAATATAGATATACGTCTTTTGAAGTAACTATATGCATGTGGAAAAATGCTAAACATGAAGGAGACTAATTATTGTAAAATATATCTGCAATTAACATTCCTCTAAAAGCTTAATACAGCAGGTTGCTCCCATTGCTTATTTTTTGGGAGGTAAAAATCTAACTAAATTGGCAATTACTTTCTCAACTCATGTGAGTGCATGGAAATGCCTAAGAAATGGTTGTGTTTTTCTTTTAAGTTCAAAAGTAATATGGATTTTCATTTTTTTTAGACAGAAAATACGGACACTCATTATTACGGAAGGGTCACTAGGAGAATATGTAAGACCTAAAAGATTTCATAGCAAAATCATTACTGTTAAATTGTACTTGGGGTTACATCGTGGAAAAATAGACATCATTGTCCTGACCTTTGATGAACCATTCTCTAATCTATATGACGTTTGTACCGTCATGTTCCTTTATCCACTTACTGCAGTGGTTCCTTTGTATTATTGCTTCTGCAAAGTGTGCATGCCCTAACTCTTACACAAAGTATGAATAATATTTGGACTAGAGCATTGTCCCTGCGGATCAAGCCATTTAGGGCTGTTTTTCTTTTTCTTTTTTGTAATGCTCAAGATGAATGATTATCCCATCTGCTTCTCCACTCCACATGATATATTGAGAACAATGTAGCATATAATGGTGGACCTTGGCATTTTTCCTGCCAGTACAACATTCCTGCAGTATTCAAAATAGTGGTGCCAATATATGAAAAAGAAGAACCAATACAGTGATGTATGATACTCCTTTTGGCCCCTTTCTTGGGGATTGGCATATGGTAGTTTAAGGTAGCCTATCATATATGGCCCAACTGTCCAATAATGTGATTCAAACGTCATGCTGCTTTCCTGTCCCAGATATCAACAAAAGTCATGCATGCAAGCCCCAGCTAATAATTTTTTCCGCAGCCGTAGAGAGAAAGTATAGGGATGGTTACCATAATCACATCTGGCTTTCCTTTTTTCGTTTCAATGATCATCTCATCTGGCTGAGCTACTTTCCTAGACTGTACATTCTATTCTGTTTATAATATAATTCTATTCATGGTTTAAAGCTAAGCAGCTTGATCGCATATTTGATCGCATATTGCATATTAATTATTTTTACAGATCGAGAAGATATGTAAAGTTACTAATAAGCCTCTAGTGGTGACTTACACTGGCTTAATTCAAGCTTGTCTTCACTCTGGAAACATTCAAGATGGAGCATACATTTTCAACGAAATGCAGAACTTTTGCTCCCCAAATCTTGTTACATGTAATATAATGCTGAAAGCTTACCTAGCACATGGGATGTTTGATGAAGCAAATGAACTGTTCCACAAGATGTCAGAAGATGGGAACCATATCAGTAGGAAATCTGATTACAGGGTTCGAGTAATACCAGATATCTACACATTCAACACCATGTTAGATGCATGCGTTGCAGACAAGAGGTGGGATGATTTTGAGAATATTTACAGAAGGATGCTGCACCATGGGTATCACTTCAATGCAAAACGCCATCTTCGAATGATATTGGATGCTTCTAGAGCTGGAAAGGTACTACGCCTCTCCTTCTCTTATTTCATCATGGCATAATTTACTATCTAGTGCTTGTTTCGCTATCTTATGGAAAGGAAATTTTGTATCTGTTTTATTATTTATCCATTGGAGCAAAAGGAACAATTTGCACGAATGGCAAAAAAAAAACAAATAAATAAATGTTTCAGAAATTTTTAGCTGGTCCTTTATGTCCAAATTATTTAGACCAAGTTCAGATCTTCGTCGCCGTTGTCTTCATCTAGATTCAAGATCTTTCTGGGAATGGGAGGTAGGGTTTTGTCTGACGTAGAGATTTCTGGGAGTGGGAGATTTGAGAGAGCTCAAAAAGAGAGAACAAGCCTCAAAACGGCACAGGCGCATCCAAGTAGGGTTTTGGAGGAATTTACAGCCTCTTCCGAATGACACCATTTGGACTTTAATAAGAAATGGCGGCATTTTATAGTTAAAAAAAAAAAAAAAAAAAAGAAAAAGAAAAAGAAAAAAAAAAAAGAGAAGAAGTTGGGTTGGAAAAAGTCCGAAATCTGAAAGAGTTTCTGATGCCGACTCCAACCTTTGTTGAAAAATCTAAAGCCAAATCCGACACTGGCCTACCATTAGAAGCCGAGCCCCGTAGGCCATAACCGGGTTGGCGGTTATTTCTGTGCTTATTCACACAGATTTGTGATTCAGAATGAGATATCTCTACTGTGTATTGTTCATTATCAAATGCGTCTCACCAATTAGAATCTCCAAAAAGTGGAAAAAGGGGGGGGGGGGTGTTGTTTGGAGGCATCTGCATGTCACTTGGCGTTTCCCTTAATTAGAATTCCTAGAAGTAGAATATTCTTGTTAGTTGTTAAATTTAATTTTTAGTTCCATATATATTCACTGGTGGGAACCATGCATGCTTGACAGAGAAAGTTACTGGAAACAACTTGGATTCACTTGGCCCAGGCAGATAGGACTCCACCACCTCCTCTCATCAAAGAAAGGTTTTCCATAAAGCTAGAGAATGATGACTATACTTCTGCTCTCTCTTGTATTACTTGTCATCCCATGGATGAGTTGCAGGCATTCTCTAAGATGGCGTGGCTGAATTTATTCGAGGAAAATGCCCACCGATTTCGGAATGATGCTATTTTTCGGTTAATACATGAGGTTAGCTTACTTATTAACAGAAGTGAATCGCCAAACCCTGTAATTCAGAATCTGATGTCAGCTTGTAAAGAGTTTTGTAGGACTCATATGACATTAGCTGAGATTAAACAAATAGAAACTCTGTACTGTTCAAACTGAATTAGCTATAAAATATTGATGAGAAATCTGAACTGTTCATCTTCACTATTTTGTAATGGAAACAAGCATTTCTACTACTTAGAATGATTCATTATTATCTCTACACCTTCCCCCCTCTAAAAAAAAAAAAAAATGAAAGAAAGAAACATATATTAAAAAATAAAATGAAAAAGAGGATTTTTACCTTAAAATATTAGTTTTTCCAATTTTATGGGAATACATTGGATAATTGAAAGTGCAGTAGTTGTAAAATCTGTATATTTTTTTCAAAAACTTTCCACATTTAAATTTGGAGATCTTTTGGTATAATGTGGAAATCCATATGTATTTCTTTAATTTGGTTCAATACCTATTTCCGTAATTTTGAAAACAAATATTATTGTGTTTTAAATGTTGAGCTGTGCCTTTTTCTTCGAAAATTAGCCGGTTGGGTTCTTATCTCCTGCAAAAAGTTCCTACGTATAATTGTTATTACCACTTAATGTTTTATGTTTTGAGTAATGTTAGAAAATAGATTTTTGTCTTATAATTATTTCACACTATTAACGTGACAATTCTAACTAACTTTTAGATTAATCCATGTTAAAAAATAAAAAATTAAGGATTAATTGAGATTGCCACATTAGTATTTTAGAATAATTGAGAATAATAATGTGTTTATAGCATTTGTTTGTTTTACTCTTGTCAACAAAGTTATTTTATTTTTATTTTTTTATTTGAAATTTTAGTTTTTATACATGCATTTGCATATGTGCACTGCCAATGGTTCATGTTACCGAAGTATTATATTGAAAAATTGAAAAATGTGCATTGCATCTAAGGTTGCAATCGAGTTGAGTATGAAATGTTTAAGTTTTGTTAATTTTATTTTATTTTAAACACGAGTCAAGTTGAAACTTATCACCGAATTAGATAATTTGTTCAATCTTATTTTATTTATTTTTTAAGGCGAACTCGAGTTTGTTTACGAGCTGCTCAATTAAGTTATTCATTCTTTGTATAAAGTAAATATTATGATTTTATATTTTTGTTTCCGTAAATCCATAATAATTATTAGTTAGTTAATTATTATTAAGATTTTATCATTTGAGTTAATTAAACAAAATGACTTGAATATTATAATCCAATTTCGAGTTTATAATTATATGTATGTTTTATAACATGTATATACATTATACCTGTAAACACATATTTATACAAACACACAAACACAATCATGTCCATACAAACACATTTATATTAAGACTCATAATAACAACATAACTTTCGCGCTCTCTGGTATGTACTACTACTGCTTTTTTGCATTCTTCGGTTGTAACACCTTCAAAATTAAATAATTATTTTTACTTATCTTGGAGAGTTACTGGAAGTTTTTTCATATCAATTAACTGGTAATTGTTTGGTAGAATTACCCATAGCAACTTATCAAAGTACAAGTAGTGTGGAAAACAAAAATTCATGATCTGAGATTTATTTTAGGGTTAAATACCTCATTGGTACCTGAGTTTTAAGCCATTTTAAACTTAGTACTTGGTTTTATTTTGTATTACAGGTGGTACCTAAGTTAGGGGTAAAAATTTAGTTGATACATCTGTTAGATTTTCTGTTCAAATTTGAACGGCCCGCCACATGTCAATTGTTGATGTTGACACATGACACTATATAAAAAATAATAATAATAATAAAAACAAAAACTAAAAATCTTTAAAAATTAATTAAAAAAAAAAAAAAAAAAAAAGAAAAAAAAAAAGAAAGAAGAAGAAGAGGGGTGGCTAAGCCACCCTTCCTTGGCCGGTCTGGGGTGGTTTAGCCACCTCATGGCAAAAAAAATAAAAATAAAAATAAAAATAAAAATAAAATTTGTTGGGTTTTGGCCCTTGGGGGTGGCCGAACCACCCCTGTGGCCCTAGGGGGTGGTTCGGCTACCCCCAAGAGCCAAAACCCAATAATTTTTATTTATTTTTTTTTTTAAAAAAATTATTATTTTTATTATTTTTAATTAATTTTAAAGATTTTTATTTTTTATTTTTATCTTTTTTATATAGTGCCACTACACGTGGCAGACCGTTAAAATTTGGATGAAAAATCTAACAGAGGTACTAACTGAGTTTTTACCCATAACTTAGGTACCACCTGTGATATAAAATAAAACTCAGGTACTAAATTTAAAATAGTTTAAAACTCAGGTACCAATGGGGTATTTAACCATTTATTTTGATATCATTGATAATAGACTCGGAGTTTACAATATCATTCCTAAAACAACCAACCCTGCTACTACGAACCATTCACTTGGCGTCTTCATCCTAACGAATTTCCTGTTCTTAAGCACCGATAACCTAGTAAACTGCAAACACCGAGGTGTTTAAAGAGGAAAAGAAATTAACTATGTAAGTCTATAATTTAGTAAATAAATTATTACAAAACTAGTTATGTAGTAAGCCTTAAGTCGCATAAATAAATTCTGGAATCGTAGACATGAGTTTTCCCAAATTGAAGAATATTGCTTTCGTTATTATGCCAAGAAAAATGGTTTAATTAGTTTAAAGAGTTATTAGGCATAATCCCAGTGACAAATACTGATATTTTAATGCAGAGAAATATGCTATACATATATAAAGTTAGGTCATAGTTGTCATCCATATGGTCAACCCAGGATATTAACCCCTTTCTAGCAGGGTTAGTGCTGACCCGAGGGACCTATAATACAACATCAATGTCCTGGATATTGTACGCATACTGTCATATACTAGTAGCCCGATTGAGTTCGACCTCGGGTAGCCCATGCTACTAGCAAAGCTGTAACTGTGAAGTGTTGGTTACAAAATAACCATTTGATTCAAGACTCATCATAACATCAAAGTAACATCTGTGACCATAAGGTTAAGCTTGTATGGTAGGCTCATGGCCGTTTTATAGCACATACCGGTGTACCATGTCATAAAATGTATGTACTATAATTCATTTATTCCAAAATAGGTAATACTTGTCTCGAGGCAATTGTAAGACTACTATGAAACTTTAACAGGCTTATGTCCTATCATTAAAGGAAATAAAGTATGCTCAGTCAGCTAATATATCGCATAACGAAATAAGACTAGTTTTGCAAGTATTTACTTGCCTCATCCGCTCATTCATAAGTTTGGACATCTTGGATTTCCGTTACTGCGAATCACACCCAAACATATTAAATAACCACTTAAAAATCTAGCCTAAATACATAATACTTTAAACTATAATTAAAAACATAATTCCATGATTATGGGCACCTTTGAACGTTCTACCTAGGTCATCGATTGTTTGTCCCACGGGTATCGAACGTTCGTCCAGGGCTGTGGAATGTTCGATAGTTACCAAAATGCATGAGAAATTTAAGATCTTATACCCAAAACGTACAAAACCTTAACTATGACTCTAAATAGCCTAATAACAACATGTTAATACATATCAATGTGACGGATCATAAAATCCAAGAGTAATTTTATAATTTCTTTGAAAACCAATTTCTTTTAAAGAAAGAACAATTTCTAAACCTACCATGCTAAGAATATATATTAAATCAAAATGACAAGAAAATGGTAACATGAAAACGAGCTTAGGACCAAGGCTTACTTGAATGAGGGCGAAATGACTTCAAAGTTCCCTAGGAATTCATTTTCTCAAGAAATGGGGTGAGCATATGGCATGGGAAGGAATTTGTGTATAAAAAACGTAGGGGGAGGGTGTATTTATAGGGGAAAGCATGTGGATAAGATTGGATGAGTAGGATTTTTATCCTCCAGACACAATAGAAAGTTTGTGACGTACTTCGAATGTTAGCGGAAACAACACGTTGAACATTCGTCAGGAGCATTCGAACACTCCCTAAGAGGATAAGGATAAAGGTTGAATCAGCTTAGGGCAAAAAGTGAACATTCGTGAAGGAAAAATAGAACGTTCGTGATAGAGTTTCTTCGAACATTCCAGGGAGCACAACGAACGTTCGAAGTGGCTCATACATGAATTTTCGAGAAGTATACATTTAAATATATATGTAATACATAAATACATGTTGTGAAGAATTTGTGTGACGTAATGAAAATTGAAATTGACTTCTAAAAATAAAGTGTGTGCACAAGTGTCAACAAAAAATTAAGCACAGCGGAAAATAAAAGACACAGATTTTTGTCGACGAAGTGGAAACTCAATCAAGAGAAAAACCACTCCGGGGCAGCCAAACCCAGGAATTCCACTATTCAAAAGATAAAGCTAGATACAAGATAGTAACACTCACATTAACCCGATGCAGTGGTCGTACCTTGCTCTCTGACGTGTAACCCAACATGAACGCTTTCCAATCAGGTCTCCTACCTGAAGGGGTCTTCAATGGAATCCTTTACCTTAGGGCCAACCTCTAAGATAGACTTCAGATGTAGCACAGCACACTTGTAATGGCTTCAGAGGGATCTTGAACTTCTCTGAGCTCTTGCGGAATTCAATACCGAATTCTTGCAGTTCTCAATGCCCAGATGCCTCTATTTATAGGCTGAGGTGCAGAATGGGCGACTGCAGTAATATGTACGGACGTTGTCCGGACGGTAAACTTGGGCCGTCCGGATGGACAACAGTGCGACAGGATTTTTCGAAAATTTCACTGAAAATCTTTCCTGTTTAAGAGCCGCGTCCGGACGGTGAGACACTAACGTCCGGACGGTCGCATGTTCGCTGCAAGTAACTTCCATATAAGGCTTTCGCGCGTCCGGACCAAGGGGGATGAACGTCCGGACGGCTGAACTTCAACATGCAATTTCCATATCTGCTATGCGCGCGTCTGAACCATGAGAGGCAGACGTCCGAACGGTTGAAGTTGAATCAGTAATTTCCTTAACAGATGAGCGTGCGTCCGGACCAATGCTAACTGACGTCCGAACGATGGTATTTGAATTGCGATTCTTGCCTTATTTATGAGCGCGTCCGGACGGGAAACTACATCGTCTGGACGGTGTATCAATCTTCCCTTATTTTGAACTTGAAAAGAATCTGAAGCTGATCGATCACTGATGGACGTCCAGACGGGCTGCTGAGATGTCCGGACGAATGCAAGCTGGAACAGAAGCTTCTCGATACAGTGAAGGGTCTGGATGGAAAAATACGTCGTCCAGACAGATGATGCTTGTCTGTTTGGCGTCTGGACGGGATAACACGTCTTCCGGACGGATTAAGTAGTGGACTGATTGACGTCCGGACGGGATGACACGTCGTCCGGACGGCTGACTGGGAATCTGAAATCTTCTATTTTTTTCGCAGTGCAGAGTCTTCTGAAAATGCTCTGAAAAGTGGAATCCCTGTTTACAACATTTTACACATAAGTGATTTTGTCCAAATAGAATGAGGCCAAAATACTAACAAAGTCCCCCTTTGGCCATTC
Organism: Alnus glutinosa; assembly: GCF_958979055.1. NCBI lineage: Eukaryota > Viridiplantae > Streptophyta > Magnoliopsida > Fagales > Betulaceae > Alnus > Alnus glutinosa. Next base: position 19,804,881 of record NC_084890.1, on the reverse strand, counting down.
TGAGACAAAAATCACTTGACCGGTTTGGAAATACATTCCCGGTTCAAATCAAAAATTACTCCCCCTTTTTGTCACAAAGGGACAAAGGGTAAAACAGAGTAATGAGAAAAACCACACAACAATTACTCCCCCTCAAAGTCTCAAAAGTATAAGGGTAAACAGAGTAATAATATCTACAGACAAAAAAACTTTCTAAAATCCAAAACAATAGGAAAATAAAGAAAATTCTGCAAGTGGCTCAAAAGAGAGGAACAAAAATCCTCCAAGTACCAAATCCTGCTGTTCCACTGAAATCAAGTAACGGAGAGAAATCCGTAAAAGTTGGATTTGTACTACTTTGGCTTCTAGCTCCAGAAGCCGGGAACCATGGACTGAAAAATCTTCAATCTCTTGATTTTGTAAAGCCTGACCCTGGTTTATCCGCAGATTGACATCCTCTACGTAACTGGTCTGCAAGATAAATGAGGAGAGTCACCACTGAACCTCAAACTGATGCAGATCTGAGGTAATGCTACGGAAGGCTCTGCATGAGCTAGGGGGTAAAGCTCATCTTAATCTTGAGACCTTTGGAATTTGAACATCCAACTTCAACAACAGTCAGTTTTCCAAAGGATCCATCTGTCAAACATTGTGCTGGGAGCCGCTGGATGTCATATTCCTGAATCAAAACCAACCAGAAATATCTCCAAAAATATCATTAGATCTTGTTAGTTCGAAAAATAATGTGGTATTTAAGACGGTTGTCAAATGGATGCCAAAGAGAAATATAAGCAATGCAGCTACTCATAAGGCATAAATATATCAAGATAACCCCAACACACAGACATAGAAGGATTTTCATGCACACTATCTCAAGAAAATATCCCGACAAATATTCCAATATTCTAAAAGCACAAAGACTTAAAAGAATAACGGAAGACACAATGAAGATCATGGGATGAGAAGAGATGTGCAAAAAATGCCAAAATCTCGGGAGAAATCCACGAGAAAAACACACAACATGCCATGATAAAAATGCAAAGATGTGTGTATGGCAGAGAAAGAGATGCAAGTCTTAAAGCTGTAGAGATCCTGTCCAAATATGTCACGAAGTCATTCGGAAGGCTACTACTAGAACAGCATACGGCAAGATTGCGCTCGTCCGGATATAAGAATAGGTCTGTCAAGATGCTTCAAACTGAAAATCTGAAATTGGAGAAAAATTTGCAGAAAAATATTTTTTTCCAAAAGTTAGCTTCAGAACACATGTATAATCCACTGATAACACAATCAGGGAGCATCTCAAAACTAAGCAGAGATATAAAAGAGAGTTGAGAGTTCAATCAGCACAAACATTTTTCTGGACATAGAAAATTCAAATAGCCAGCTCAACTCATGCAATGCGTGTGTGTGTGAAGACTTAACCCACAATGTATGACTATCACAGAAATGACAAAGAGCAACCAGATTTTCTAGACAAGAGATAAAACCTGTGACAGATTAGCCAAAAGTCAAACCTTATAACTTACTAGGGTCTAGCCACCCTCATCTGATACACTCCCCCTGAGATGCAGCACCTAATTGTTTTACTTGTACCATGAAGCACAAAGTAAATTTTTTACTTGCATGTAGAGGGCAATGCATATAGCAAAATCAGCACATAAGCAGTGAATATACAATTTAAAGTGCATAATTCATATGATTTACTGCTTGATTCTTATGGTGCTGCAATCTAGAGGGAATTTCAGAGTTTTTAGGTTCTAGGTTCAACTAGCATGTGGTCAATTTGGCCATCTTATCAAAAACATCTTATCTTATCCCGAATTTCTAGAAACAAAAAGTTAGAGAAGGAAAGATGTACTTTTAGAGGAGTCGTGGATAGTGCACATTTTTCATCGCATGAGAAAAGAAGTTATCCAATTTTTGCATATACAGGAAAACACTTGGCAAATTATAGTCAGAAACTCTCAATTATATCTAAGCAAAGTAAATTAATACCCAAAGAATTGAGATATCAGGAGAAAATACGTGTAGTTATCTGATATGCCAAGAGAAAAAATGAAAAAATATACTGCAAATTCTCCCCAATTTTTTTTTTTTTTTTTTTTTTTTTAACTTAAAAAAAATGCAATATAGAAAAGACATCATATGCAAGGCAAGATCAAACCTGATGATGCCAATACAGAAAAATAGTCGCTCGACCTGTTTTTTCTGTCTTCCCCAACAAGTACCTGCAACGCTCTCTCAAGAGAATAGGGGGCACAACAAACTGGCTCCTCGATTGCATAGTAAGCACACAAATATAACAAGTAAAAGTGCAAGCAATCAAACCTGATGCCTTAGGATTAGGAACCGAATCCTAGGCATGAACACCTTTTCCTGCTAGGTGCGTTCATTCCCCCTCATGGGGTGAATGGTCTCATCCTTCTTGACCCATACCTGCTTAACCCGTGGAGATGGTTTGCGGGTCATGTCCATATTGGCCATACTCCTTAGCATATCTTGCATCAGGCTCAGCAACCCTTCATAGCCATGGTTGCTAGTGGGCTTCTGCGGCTTCCTCTTGTAGCGCCTTGGTTTGTTCTTCTTTGATTTGCCACTCTGATAGGCAAGAACAAACTGTTGCTGATGCCGTGAAGCCTGAAGTTTCGTAGGAGGTAGTGTGCCTGATGTAGTTCTTGTTGGCAGCTTCTTTGGCTTTTGAGCCTGGAGCTGTGGACACTTGAGTCGGATGTGACCGGTGATGTTGCAGTGATGGCAGGTGGGCAAGCTTCTTTTGCTTGAATGCTTCTTGACATTTTCTGCAGAATTATATTTAGCATTCTTACAAATAACATTGCCCTTACCTTTTATATGTCTCCTATGCGGAGGGACATATTTTGCTGAGGAAGAATCTTCAACTTCATTTTTCCTCAGAGCATCCTGCTTAATCCAAGGCCTGTGGGATTTCAACAAATAACAATTTGGCCTAATATGACAAATCTTTCCACAATTATGACAAGTAGAGACAAACTTACCATGAGCTTGTGTACCTGTATCTTTGGATTTTGGCATCACATGATTAGTTAAGCAAGAATTTTCTAAACAAGCTGTATCTACTATCACAGGTTTAATATCAATAGAATCTATTTCAGAATCAGAAGCATGTGAAGTAGAAGTACTCATATCATCAACAATTGAAGCAGGCTTGTTAGAAATATCTGAATGAATACAAATCATGCTTTTCAAATTATCACTTGAGAATTTTTTCAAGAGATCCTCAGATTCTTTTAATTTATTCTCAAGTGTATCAATAATGTTAAATAGTATGGTATTCTCAGATCTCAAAGAGTCAATCAAAGCATGTGATTCAGATAACTGAACAATCAAAACCTCTTTTTCTTGCTTCACCTTTTTGAGCTCTTTTGGAGAAACAATTTTATCTATTTTAGCAAAAACTTTAGAGAGCTCAATATCATGATTTTCTTCAAACAACTAAGAGAAATCCATGATAAAAGGTGTAATAAAAAAAAATAGAAGTCACAAGAGATGAGGATCACACTCAGGAAATAAATCATTTCAACGGAGTGTGCCTGCTCTGATACCAATTGAAAATTGAAATTGACTTCTAAAAATAAAGTGTGTGTACAAGTGTCAACAAAAAATTAAGCACAGCGGAAAATAAAAGACACAGATTTTTGTTGACAAAGTGGAAACTCAATTAAGAGAAAAACCACTCCGGGGCAGCCAAACCCAGGAATTCCACTATTCAGAAGAAAAAGCTAGATACAAGATAGTAACACTCACATTAACCCGATGCAGTGGTCGTACCTTGCTCTCTGACGTGTAACCCAATATGAACGCTTCCCAACCAGGTCTCCTACATGAAGGGGTCTTCAATGGAATCCTTTACCTTAGGGCCAACCCCTAAGATAGACTTCAGATGTAGCGCAACACACTTGTAACAGCTTCAGAGGGATCTTGAACTTCTCTGAGCTCTTGCGGAATTCAATACCGAATTCTTGCAGTTCTTAATGCCCAAGGGCCTCTATTTATAGGCTGAGGTGCAGAATGGGCGACTGTGGTAATATGTACCGACGCTGTCCAGACGGTAAACTTGGGCCGTCCGGACGGACAACAGTGCGACAAGATTTTCTGAAAATTTCGCTGAAAATCTTTCCTGTTTAAGAGCCGCTTCCGAACGGTGAGACACTGACGTCCGGACGGTCACATGTCCGCTGCAAGTAACTTCCATATAAGGCTTTCGCATGTCCGGACCAAGGGGGATGAATGTCTGGACGGCTGAACTTCAACACGCAATTTCCATATCTGCTATGCGCGCGTCCAAACCATGAGAGGTAGATGTCCGGACGGTTGAAGTCGAATCGACAATTTCCTTAACAGATGAGCGCACGTCCGGACCAATGCTGACTGACGTCCGGACGGTTGTATTTGAATTGCGATTCTTGCCTTATTTATGAGCGCGTCCGGACGGGAAACCACATCGTCCGGACGGTGTATCAATCTTCCCTTATTCTGAACTTGGAAAGAATATGAATCTGATCAATCACTGATGGACGTTCGGATGGGCTGCTGAGATGTTCGGATGGATGCAAGCTGGAACAGAAGCTTCTCAATACAGTGAAGGGTCCGGACGGAAAAAATACGTCGTCCAGATAGATGATGCTTGTATGTCTGGCGTCCGGACGGGATAACACGTCGTTCGGACGGATTAAGCAGTGGACAGATTGACGTCCAAACGGGATGACACGTCGTCCGGACGGCTAACAAGGAATCTGAAATCTTCTATCTTTTTCGCAGTGCAGAGTCTTCTGAAAATGCTCTGAAAAGTGGAATCCCTATTTACAACATCTTTACACATAAGTGATTTTGTCCAAACAGAATAAGGCCAAAATACTAACACATAAATTGGGTTCATTTTAATTTTGTAAATTATTTGGTATTTAATTTATGCGGGGCATTACACTGGTAGCTATTGTTACCACTGTTTTCACTCACTGGTAGCTATAGTTGTTGCTATTTCTTACTCGTTATATTGCTACCATAACTTCCACACTCCCCAGTATGTATTTGCTACTGCTGTTTTCACTCCACGGTATACCGCTATCAAAAATCTTGCACTCCCAGATAACTACAACTATCGTTATTCATCCTAATGGTTACCGCTATCATTATTATTATTTGGGCAAACCTGGTAACTACTACCACCGTCCTTTATTACTTTTTTCCCTTCCCGATAACCACCGCTGGCTTCATCATGGTTCGTAATTCTTACAGTGAGTTTTGCGCATTTCATAGGACCTCTAGTACAACCCCACTACCATGGGGCGATGCATATAGGATGATATCCTAGTTGATTGACCATGTCTGACCTTAGGTGGCTTACTCAATCTAGAAATGCCCGCAATTGGTAGCCCTACCCCATGGGTGGTTGTGCCGGCTAATAGCACTCGAATCCAATGTACAATTAACAATTTGGCCATAAAATCAAGTCCGTTTAATATAAAATGCACATGCCACAATAATGTTTTTCAATGAAAACTTCACAACATTTATATTTTCTAGTGCCATGTCATAGTTTTTTTTTTTCCCACAATCATCACAATAACGTGTGCATACCTAATAACTTCTCTAAACATGAGCATATCACATCAAAGAGGTTGTAATCGAGTTGAGCTTGGACATTTCAGGATTGACTCACTTAAGAGGTCCTCTAAACAAGCTGAGCTCGAGCTCGAGCCGAGCTTTGAAATCCTTGTCCGAGCTCGGCTCGCTAGATAAACACCCTAGCTCGAGCTCGAGCTCACTAAAAACATTATGCCAAGTCAAGTTGGGTACTCAAACGGCTCGACTCGGCTCGAGTTCGAGTTAATATTCTCAAAAGGATTGATCTGAGCCCTACCTTGAACTCACCTATTTGTCAAGATGAGTGCCTTATTGAGAACTCGACTCGACTCAAGTAAGAGTTCATTTCATATTTCACCGGAAAGGAAAAAAAAATGAAGGTTTTTGAAAGAAAATCAAACAAAAGAGAAGAAGAAAAGTAATGAAAGAATTTCACCAAAAAAAAAAGAAAAGTTGGAGAACTATTCCTCGATAAAGGGAACCCTCTCTAACACCCAAACAACACAAGACCACAGCCCAAAGGACGGCAACCATTTGTGATGGCTTCCCCCACGCCGGAACTTCCCAATGCTAAAGAACGACACTTTTGCTTGATGTTTTGGAAAGGACTAAGAAACGAAAAATGAAGAAATGAACGCATGAGGAAAAAAAATGAACAAGAAAGAATGAATGAAAAAGAGATGAGGGGATGATGTGTTTTGGAAAAATTGAAAAGGTGTATTGCGTGATGTTTTGAGGAAAAAAAAAATTGTAGTTCCCAAGGCTGCCTCAAGAAGTGTGATAGAAGAAAAATAAAAAAGAAAATTACTTCGGAGCACTAAATGTGTGACGTGTGGCAAAGGTAATTGAGAGCAGAGGAAAGTCTGACTGTTTGAAAGGGCTGCACGAAAAACCCCCACTACAACTGTAACACATTTGCCTTCAGACCACTTCATATAAGCAACGCATGGTTTAAAAAGAAGAAGTCTCAAGTGAGACACGTGATAGCTTGTCCACTTTTCTAGAAGGTGCCTTTTGATTCTTGGCTTTGAGAATTGGAAGGAACTTTCCCTCCCAAAAACATAGAGCAATTCAGTATTTAGTCAGGCATTTTGCAAAACGTGGCACTAAGAGGAGACATTATGCAAAAAGATGTTCCTTTTTGTACGTACCTTCTTCCAACAGTTGCAATATTCATCACAAAACCAAATTGGATAATAAAATGTCATTCTATATTGCATTTTATACTTTACACTTATAAATTTATAATTTTAATTATAATATATTAACATAAAATATACTTATATAATTTTAATTTCTAACATATATGATATATTAATTAATGAATAAAATGTTTGATATAATAAATCGGTATTAACATGTATTAATAATATATACTAATATTAATTAATTAATATGTTATATGTATTAACATATTAACTAATTAATATATTTACATACATTACAAATACACAATCATATTAATATGTTAATTAATTAATTAATTAGTTACATTATTAACATATGTTACATAATATGTTATGTAATATTGTAGATATTATAATTGATTAAAAAGGTACACCAATTAATATGTAAGCACTATTATAGGTATTATACAATTCTAATATACATACTATATAATAATATTAGAAACTAGTATATGTTTTATTTTTTTTATAAGTAATGTAGTATATAACAAAAAGCGCAGAGGGACACAGTATTAGAGACTAATATATGTATAGTATAAGTAAGTGTTAAATCCAATATAGTACATATAACTAAGTGATTATAATAAAACTGTAGTTAACCTTTAAAGAAAATTATGATCAAATGATTATCGAAATTAGACCGCCTGATCGACATTTGTTAGTGTAATCATATAAAAATTGTCACAATAGTCAATTCAAATATTAACTAACATATATTAAGTTAATAACATTAACAATGATAATTATTATATAATCATATGGTCCTATATATCTGATTATAATACCTTTTTTTAGTCTAGTCAGCATCATATTTATATCAGATGATATAATGATTATATGGCACAATATTATATCATATGGTCTATGATATAAATTCTAATGATAATACATATAATCATACGATCATATTCATTTGATATAGTGATTATATGTCATATGACACAATGTTACATTATTATATGATTATAAGTCATATTATATTGCATGAATAATATGATTAACATATTAAGTATCTGAATTGTCAATTGATCATAAGATTAACAATGCCATCGTAATTATACATCATCCAACCCTTGACCCCCATCATTCCCAAATCTCTATGGACATCCCCCCTCATATATAGGGATTGATGGATGAGTTCGCCTCTCTAGGGTTTTTTTCTCTCTTGAGGAAAACATGAAGGTGTAAGGATAGTGTCCTTTCGGCTGACCGTGCAGGAGTTTGGTCTGTCCTGCCTTTTTTCTCTTATTCTTCTTTTGATTTGAATTGAGGGTTGAATATGGCAAAGAGTTTGGGGATTTGTCTAGAAATTTCTCATTAACTGAGGGCAAATAGTGGGGCATCACGATTAGTGATGGGGAGTCAGAGGATCTAAGGGCCAAGGGTGCTAAGTATAACGACCTGCCTTTTGCAAAAAGATGTAAGTGAAAATTTCGAATTTCCACGTATCGTTAAGACATCAACACTGACGTCATCAGAGCATAATTTAGCAGGGGAATAAAATTATAAAAATATCTAGGTTAAGAACATAGCCAACACACCAAAGCTTCTAATTAAAAAACCTCATCTAATAAAAAAACCTCATATAATAAAAGCAAATGTAATTAAGTCATTACACATAAGATAGGTCTTGTTCCACACAAGACACGAATAAAATAACTAAGTCATCTATAGTATCATTATGATTACAATACAACATAAATATGAACATAATATCCGTCCTAAGTATAATATGGACTACCACCCAGCAGTCCACAAAATTGGAGACATCACAGTCTCAAGACCTACTATCAGGATTAGCCCAGCCCTCAAGGAAATCCTGATATTCCTTATCCTCAAGACCTGTATTAATATTTAACATAGGAGAAGAATAATACAGAATAAAATACTAAGTGAGTCAACCGTTTTCATTAATAAAATGAATGCTAGTTTATTTATAAAATGCAGCACAATGAATACATAACTTCATGGTCACATGTACATGCAATGTATAATCCATGTCGCGAAGCATAGACATAAACTGTACATAAACATAATCATAAAGCAGTAATGTAATAGTCTTAATGCAGTGTCTTAATTATAATCATCTTTCTTACACTCCACTTGTTCGTGAATCCATAGGTCTGGCGTTAGTGAGTTCACCAGGGATTACCGTCCTCTCACTTAACGTTTAGTTGTTTGTTACTAGAAGACAAAGGTCCCAACGTCAGGTTATTTATTAGGTTCAACCGGGATCTGATGGTCCCACCACTGGCCTATAAGCCCCTCTGCCTATCAACTCGTTATTAAGCAGTTTAATTAAAATATAAAATGTGTAAAATCACATGCACAACCAAATAAATAACATAGTAAACACAATATTAATGAAAGGTTCACATCCCTCAGTAAGTATAGAAATATTTACAGTTCCATTTGTAAAGTAAGCCCAAGTAACTGTATAATTACATTTATGCATTAATAAACTAATTAAAGCAATACTTAACGAATTCATTTACTTATTAACTCTATTTGAACGACATTTTAACTATGTCTAATATTTATAAAATATCTTATACATAAATAGTTATAATGGTATAAAACATTGTTATTCTATTCATCTCAAGTTAAATAGGATAATGGCATTAATACATTAAACACCTGATATTAAGGTAGCCTAACTGTGTCATAAAAATATACTTTCATAACAAAATATATTCCTTTTAGTCTATCTAAAATATCAACACACACTTATACATAAAACCCATACCTTTATACACACATATTCACTTTCACGTTATTCATTAATCACACACACATATATATAAACATACATATTTCTCTCTCTATCCGAAACACTACACACACATGCACTTTATCTTTTCTTCTTCAAAAAACTTGCCACTCTCTCTTCACTCCCAACTCATTTTCTTCTTCTTCCACTATTTAGTACACACTTCATCATCCCCACTACTCATCTAACTCTCTCCTTCCCCTCTTCTTTCTTTCAAAACCTCACCTTCCATCCCACACACACATACACATATTCTCTTCACACACTCTCCTACTGTCCATTACCCAAATACAACCCATTTTCTCACAAAAAATCCCTCCTCTCGTCACTCCCTCACTGTCCAAAGCACATACACATTCACACCAACTTTTCTCCCTTCTTCTTATCCTTTCTTCCCTTCTTTCTCCTTCCCATTTTTTTTTTTTTTTTTTTTTCTGCACTAGCCAGCAACTACAGCAGCCCTTCTTCCATCTTTTCTTTTCTTTAATACACACCCAGCACTCTCAACACTCAACAACAGGTTATATATATATATATACACATCTACATATAAACACATCTATATGGATAAACATATATATATATATACATAAACTCATTTATACATATTTTATCTTAAACTAAGTTATTCATCAAATGAAAACATAAACTAACTCTTACCTATTTGTCTTGCTGCTTTACTGATCAAGAGGTCCAGAGTCCACACCAGAAAATTCCAAACCAAGAAAAAGAGAAGCAAATCAAAACTCCTTTGTTTTTGTATCCAAAAACAGGGACTGTTTTGGTGGGTTTTAATCCGATTTTTGCTGAATTTTAAGAGTGTTAGAAGAGCTTCAAAAGTAGCTTATAATTACTAGAAAAGGAAGGGAAGTGATGAAACTTTAAACTTGAAGCTTCAGCACTTCAAAAAGAGGAAGAAAAAGAATAAAAACAGCAGCACTTCCCCATGGGTTTCTGATTTTTCTCTTCACCTCCGGTTGCACCCATGCATGGCTTATATAAGGGCTTCAATGGTTGAGATCCTCCCATCATTTCACATCCTCAAGGGTCGGATTTGTAGCAGCTGGTACTTTGAAATCATTAAAGGAATAAAATCTAATATTTAAGATTTTATAAATCTTATCTTAATCCAACTTAGTTATAAACTAACTAAATTTTGCTAACCAACTTAACTAACACATTTTTGATCCTCTGAACGTAGTTACAACAAGTGGGTTCGAAGATATTTAGAATTAAAATCGTGATCTGTCACTTACAAGAACACTGCATTACACTACAGTAGAAAGTCGCTAGATCGACATTTTAGTCGCTCAATCGACTTCGAACGTGAATTCGCTCGATCGATAATACATACATACACACACACACACACACACACACACACACATAAGATCACTTATAAAGTCAAGGATTAAAAACTATCATTCTCAATACATGCCATAATTTCACATTAACAAATTAACACTTAAGCATGTGGTAATACCGGGTATTACACTATGTGCCTGGTGGGAAGGTTAGGCGCTGCGAAGAAAATCAATAAAGAAAAAACCTTGCTCACTCGATAATTGCGAATGGTGGGAGGGTTTTCTTCAAAGAAATCCAAGAGAATCTTTGGCTATTCGAATTCTTTGAGGACAGTGACAAATGGCAAGTTATAGAGGGTCAACCTTGGTCTTATGATCGTACCATCCTAATGCTGAATGAGTTTGACGGAAGTACCCCTCCTCAGATGGAATTCACTTATTCTCCGATTTGGGTTCAGGTACATGATATGCCTCTGGGTGCATGAATCAAGGGTGGGACTCAAGATTGGGGTACGATGGGTACAGTGGAAGATGTGGTTGTGGTTGAGGATGACGTTGGTTGGGGACAGTGCTTGCGTATACGGGTGGCTGTTAATCTATATCAACCGCTTGATCAAGGACGTGCTCTGATTTTAACGAGGAAATCTTGTTGGGTTTCCTTCAAATACGAGAGAAGTTGCCAGTGTTCTGTTTCAAGTGTGGCAGAATTCTTCATGACCATAAGGGATGCACTGTTAAAACATACACAAGGCAAAACCATACAGAGTGTACCCTGTCTTGGGGGACATGGCTAAGGGCGGAAGACTATATTAGAGCCCCTGGGCTAAACGATGGACGTCAAGTAGGTCAGTCGTCATCCCCAACCCCTCCACCCTCGACAACCCATGCAGCGACTAACGATGATCCTTCAGAGAAGAAGGGCAGCAAAAAGGAAAGCAGTTTTCCAAAAGGAAACAAGCCTCGCAAGAGACCCCTTAGTCCGAAAATCTCGAACTCCAGCTCGATTCCCCGCCCAAATGTCAAAGAAAGTAAGCTTCGGGAAAGGAAAGGTGATCAACATGGAAACTCTCTCCATGGTAATTTGATAGCCGTTATGGAGAATTGGAATGGGAAAAAGGCTACCGTTATGGAAGGGGAACCTGTGTTCAAAAAGGATGCTTGCCAATCAAATACATGTGCGTTTAAAGCTCATGACATGGCAAAGACCCATGTGGTGGTGGGGAAAAAAGGCTTGGCCTTTAGGCCCAAATTAGGTGGACCCATAGCAGAGGCCCCTTCACAGGCTATTGTGTCTGACCCTAGTCCACAGGGCCTTACAAAACTGTCACAAGACAAGGAGGATGGGGGCTTATGAACATCCGTTCTATTGAGGCTCCCTTAACGTGGCCAGCTATCTAGACTTGCTATCACGAACCAGAGCCTCAAAAGACTACAACTAAGCATGGAAAGGGTTGGTCAGGAGTATGCTCAGCTAAATCCAATCTTCATGGTCCTATGAATGGGATGAGTGGGGGGGACGCCTCAAGAACTAGAAGCGACGGGCGAGGGGGGAACAATCCGAGAAGCGGATGAAAATAGTTCCACGACTTTTACTAGGTAAGAGGGGTCATGAGGAGTTGGAAAAGGAAGAACTGGCAACATCACAACAGAAAAAGGACAAGAGGTATGTCTTGGAGGTCTTAGATTCTGATTGTTTATTGGTGGCACAGCCGCCGCTAAACTATGAGTCTCCTTAGTTGGAACTGTTGAGGGCTTGGGAACCCTCGAACAGTTCGAGACCTTTTCTAGATGGTGAAGGAAAAGAATCCCAAATATTTGTTTCTCATGGAAACAAAAACAAAAAATTTTAAGTTACAGTTATTACGAAATAAATTGGGTATTGAAGGGAGAAGTGTAAATTCAAAACTATTCTCTCCGGCATATTAATGCTATCATCACTCTAGCAGGCTCTGACTTCTCTTGGAAATTTACTGGCTTCTATGGTCACCCTGACTGCGCCAAACGAGAAGACTCCTAGCACCTGTTGCCCTGTTTGCGCCGCTTCAATCCTCAAGAGTGGTTATGCTTGGGAGATTTCAATGAGATAGTCGATCAATCTGAGAAGCATGGAGGGGCAACACGTAATGAAATGCAGATGACGAGCTTCAGTTCAACTCTAAATGACTGTCACTTATGAGACCTAGGCTACAGGGGTTCAAAATTCACGTGAAGTAGCAAAAGGGAGTCTGCAGAATTCATAAAGAAAAGACTGGATAGAGCACTTGCAATAACAAAATGGTGTGGTAAATTTCTAGAAGTGGAGGTCAAAGTTCTTTCAGTGAGGAGTTCAGATCACAAACCTTTGTGGGTTCATTTCATATCAACTCAAGGCCACCGCACCTTGCTTAGACAATTTAAATTTGAGGCAAGCTGCAACACTGACGCAAAGTGTGCTAAAGTAATAAAATCAGCTTGGGCAGGGGAGGTGGATGGTGTTAATTCTATGGAAGCAACTAAAGTGAAACTCGAGCATTGTCAACAAGCCCTTTTAGCTTGGAGCTCTACTAAGTATAGGACAGTAGGCAGATCACTCAAGCTTTTAACAAAGCGTTTAATGAAGCTGCAGAAGAATGAACACCCAAAAAATCTGGAATGCATCAAACAGCTGCAAAGGAAGATTAATCACCTATTGGAAATGGAGGATCTCAAATGGAAGCAACGTGCCAAGCGGAATTGGTGCAAGAATTGAAATTGAAATACACAATATTTCCATGCATGGGCAAGTCAAAGGTGGAACACTAATCATATTGGCAAAATTAAAGGTGAAGATGGCACTCTCTAGACACAGCCAGAAGACATTGGAAGGGCTTTTACTCAGTATTTTCCACAGCTTTTCACTTCTGTAGGACCTGTGAGGGTTGCTGAATGCATTTCAGTGGTATCTCCTCGGGTCACTCTAGAAATGAACAATGGTTTGATATGTGAATTTGTTCTAGAAGAAGTTGATACAGCCTTGTCTCAAATGCAACCTTTGAAGGCCCCGGGTCCAGACGGTTATGCTGTGTGTTTCTTCCAAAAACATTAGGATATAGCTGGAGGTGAGGTTCATAAAGCTGCCCTGGATTTCCTCAATAATAGTATTTTCGAACCTACTATCAATTCTACTTATATAGCTTTGATCCCCAAAACCTCATCGACTACTTCAGTTTGTGATTTTCGCCCCATTAGTCTTTGTAATGTCTTGTATAAGATCCTTGCCAATGTGTTAGCCAACCGGTTAAAATAGGTTTTGCCTTCAATCATTTCCTTGGACCAAAGTGCTTTTATACCAGGCAGATTAATCACAGATAATATTCTGGTTGCATATAAGGCTCTCCATACTATAAACACCCGTATGAGGGAGAAGAAAGGATTTATGGCTATTAAGCTTGACATGAGTACGCTTTAAGATAGAGTAGAGTTGTCTTCTCTCAAAGCTATTATGCGCAAAAAATTAGCTTTTCAAAACAATGGATTTCTTTGATAATGACATGTGTCCTTTGAAGGCCCCGGGTCTAGACGATTATGTTGTGTGTTTCTTCCAAAAACACTGGGATACAGTTGGAGGTGAGGTTCGTAAAGCTGCGCTGGATTTCCTCAATAATGGTATTTTCAAGCCTACTATCAATCCTACTTATATAGCTTTGATCCCTAAAACCTCATCGGCTACTTTAGTTTGTGATTTTCACCCCATTAGTCTTTGCAATGTCTTGTATAAGATCCTTGACAAGGTGTTAGCCAACCAATTAAAACAGGTTCTGCCTTCGATCATTTCCCATGACCAAAGTGCTTTTATACCTGGCAGATTAATCACAGATAATATTCTGGTTGCGTATGAGGCTTTCCATACTATAGACACCCGTATGAGGGGGAAGAAAGGATTTATGGCTATTAAGCTTGACATGAGTAAGCCTTAAGATAGAGTAGAGTGGCCTTCTCTTGAAGCTATTATGTGCAAAATGAGCTTTGCAGAACAATGGATTTCTTTGATAATGACATGTGTCAGACCCGACCTACTCTTTTCTCATAAATGGTACTCCCTTCGAATGTGTAACCCCAACACGAGGAATAAGGCAATGGGACCCCCTATCCCTTTACTTATTTCTACTGTGTGCGGAGGACCTAAGTTCTCTTCTGGTGCAGGCATAATGAGAGGATAAAATAATGAGATTTCCTACCTCTGCCAAAGGTTTTCAATTGAGCTACTTATTCTTTGTAGAAGATAGCCTTAAGGGTGTAATTTCGGACCAGTTATAACTAGCCGGAAAACCGGGTCCGTGTAACCAAAAAATTGAGAAACCGGTTTGGTACCCGATTATTTATAACCGTGTAACTGGATTTGAAGCCGGTTATTTATTTCCTAAACACCCAATTATAATCGAGTAACCGGCTCCAGGTATATATATATATTATTTTGGGCCTATTTATATATTGGACATGGACATGGTTACATGAGCTTTTTCTTTAGGCTAGGCAAAGGATCAGCCCATCAGCCTTTTACCAGCCTTTTTACACATTCATTGAATCTGGACACTTACAAAGCAAAGGAACCAAATTAATGCCATGTCTCTTCATCTTCAAGCTAACTACAAAGATTTTGGGTGAGAAATCAAGATCGCCTCAATCTGAGTGTCTGCATCTAGCTAGATACTTCGCCACCAACTTGTGGGAGCCACTATTGCTAATGGTCCATGCACTGCGTGAGGAGATTTTGGTGTTCAATGCGAACTGAAGTTGGATAAGCTCAAATATATACAATATCCACAAAGACAAGTGGAGTTGGACTGGTTGCCCGGTGCAAGGGGTTCCTTGTGAAGCCTAATTTGTGTTCGATGTTGTTTTCACCAAGACCCAAAAAGAAAACTTTCTTTTTCTTGAGCTCTAGATGGAGTAGCTACTCACCCAAGATACTCTTTCTTTCTAAACTTATCGTAACCAAAATATTCTTCCTTTTGCAAAGTTTCCATTAATTTGAAATGCAAAATCAACAATTAAACGACAAAGAACTCGGAAAGGAATCCAGCTAAGCAGACATGTCTCTTCATCTTCGAGCCTTGTGTCCAATCAAAAATTTAACTTCAATCCCTTCGATTTTTGATCCACGCATCTACTTGCTTCTTCTCCATTGAAGCTTTCTCATTACCCACTGCCCTAAGGCTAAACTCAGCACCCCCTCTGTAAAACTCAGCACCCGTCTGTTATGCTTTGGAGCCAAATGTGTCCTTGCTAGAGGACGAACATAAGTGATCTGAGGGATTTGAGGAGAACGACTTCGTTTTAGGTTGTTGGGGTTTATGCTGAGGATGGGTGTGTCACCGTGGGTTGAGGAGACGGAGTCACTGTTTTTGACCGTTTGGTTGTTTTTCATCGTTTTTTTTTTTTTTTTTTTTTTTTTTTTTTTTTTTTTTTTTTTTTTTTTTTAATTACCCAGTCCAGATAACAAGTTTTCACTAGGGTAACTGGGTAAAAATCGGTTAACCGGGGTCCCTAGTTCCAGTTACTGAAATTCAGTAACCGAGGACCCTGGAGCTGATTCTCGATTATTACCCAATAACCGGGAACCGGCTCCGGGTTTACACCCCTAGATAGCCTCCTTTTCTACTGTGTAAAATTTATGGAGTGGGGGAATATTCAACAACTTTTGCATATCTACAAGAGTGCTTTAGGGCAGAAGTTGAATAATGAAAAGACTTCCATTTTTTTCAGTAGAAATACCATATAGGAATTTTGAGAGTACATCAACTCCATAGTGGGGATTTCAGCCGCAGCTAGTTTTGAGAAATATTTGGGACTCCTAGCTTTAGTGGGTTGATCAATGAACACAACTTTTGCAGGTATCCAGGGAAGAGTTTGCAAAAAATTGGATGGATGGAAGGAAAAGTTCATTTCCCAAGCAAGGAAGGAAACTCTAATCAACGCAGTCATCCAAGCTATCCCCACATATAATATCAGGGTCTTTAAGCTAACTTTGTGTAAAAATCTGAACTCCATGATGAGTAAGTTCTAGTGGGGTCAACAACATAATGCAAAACGTGTGACCTAGTTGAGTTGGGCAAGGAGGGGATGTCAAAGCACAACAGAGGGATGGGTTTCCGAGATTTGGAAGTTTTCAATCTAACCCTGCTAGCCAAACAGGGATGGCATTTAACCCAATTCCCATATTCTTTGATTGGGAAGATTTTGCATGAGAAATATTTCCCGAATGGGACCTTTTGGCAAGCACAATTGGGACGAAGGTCCACGTACGCGTGGCGGAGCATTTTCAATGCCAGGGCAGTCTTAGAAGGGGTCTGGTATGGCGAGTTGAGAATGGTGAGCATATTAAAATCTGGGGTAATAAGTGGCTCCTGTCCCTCTCTACTTATGAGGTATAATCTCAAGCCTGCTGTCTACGACCAGATGCACGTGTAAACACCCTCATTGATCCTGATACAGGTTGGTGGAATTTCCAACTCATCAAAGAGTATTCAATTTGGATGAAGCTGATAGAATTTGCACAATGGTCTTGAGTCCCCTTTGGCAACCTGACAAACTAGTTTGGATTGGCACGAAAAATGGGCTATTCTCAGTCAAAAGTGCTTACCATCTTGAGAAGAATAGAAGGCTCCAAGAGGCAAGAGAATGTTCCATGACAATAGATTTCCATGAGGTAAGGAAAACTATTTGGAAAATGCGAGTTCCAATTGTTACAAAGAACTTTCTATGGAAGATTTGCAACAATTGGCTCCCCGCAAAGGAGAGTCTTTTCAGAAAGAACATTGCCCAAGTCCCTTTGTGTCCTTTTTGTCAAGCAGACATAGAAACAAATGGCCATATTCTGTGGAGCTACCCCTCCTCGATGGCTGCTTGGCAAGAGTGTAGTCGACGAATCTAGAAACTCTCTATTATGGAGAGCAACGGTTTGTGTATTGTGAAACAACTTATGGAAAAACTTGATGCAGAAGACCTTGAAGTGGAAATTACGGTGGCCTGCATCCTTTGGCTTCGCAGAAATTCCTTTTGTTCGGAGGAGAGTTTACTCCCCCTTCTCAACTGGTAACTAGTGCTAATGATGCAGTGGAAAACTTCCACCTAGCAAATCAGAGCTTGGAACCGAACGACAGTTCTCTTGTGCAACATTACCAATGTTGGGACAAACCTCTTGAAGGGATGGCGAAACTAAATTGGGTGTGGGAGTGGTCGTGTGTGACAACTCAGGCTCCGTCTTGGCAGCTTTGGCGACGGTAGTTCCTTTTATTATCGATCTGACTATAGGTGAAGCAGTGGTAGCTTGTGTTGTGTGTTTAAAAGAGTACTCGCAAGCGCACGAATCATTTGCAATATAGTGTGTGCAAGTGCGAGGTCGAATCCACAGGGAAATGGTCAAGAATCAGTGTCTTGTTTAATTAACCTCATTTTAACCTAGTTCCAAATGTTTGAGGTTTAAGCATGCATAATGACACTAAGTTAAAAATGATGAAATAAAATGTGTAAAAAGAACTAAGGCTAAAGAATCCACCAAACCAAATCCAACAACACATACTTTTGGTTTCTACTTGAACACCCAAAAAACATTTAAGCTTAAGGTGTCATTCAAGTTTCTTAACCACAAATCTTAGAACCATTAAATGAATTCAACTCAAAGACAAATCACAAAGAGCACTCGTTTGAAATCAAATCATCCATTGTATCCATTCAAAGAACAAATGACAATGGATATCCTCCTTCAAACCGATAAATCAATGTATCCATCGATTAAAACACATTAAATTTCCTACTTCTACCACCAACCACATTCATTCCAAAAGATAAAGCATTAAAGTGAATGGAACTTGAACAACATATGGATAGATCATTAAATGTGCAAGTAATATAACAAAAGTGTCCATTCAAAAAAAAAATATAACAAAAGTGTGAGTGTTATCAATGGTGAGGTTTACTAAAAACACCACAAGAACTTGAAGAACAAACATGAAATTAGAAGATAAACTTTACAAAGAGAAGTATCTAAAGAAAAGAGCTACTGAAATAAACTACAAAATGCACGAAATTAAACCTAGTTACTGTTATGAGATTTTTCCAACAAGGAGGCATGGCTATGGCTTTATAGAAGGAAGTTAGGGTTAGAAACCCATGTAAAATGACTCCTTTACCCCCTACAGGGTTCCTCTCTTGCTAGAGACAACCAAGGTCACAAAACCAGTGTGTTCTACTGTGAAAATCAGAGGGAGAACTGCTTTTTTTCATGGAGAAGCTCCTGATTGGACGTTCTGGCGCACTTCTACAACAGTCAGTTCTGGGAAAAATCGATCGATCCACTTAAAGTCGATCGATCTACATCGGGAAAAATTTCGATCGATCGAACTTAACATTCGATCGATCGACTTTCCAGGATTTCCGAATTTCAGAGTATTTCTCCTTGAAATTTGCCATTTCTCTTTTAATATCCTACAAAACACAAAAACACAAAAACTAGCCAAAACATCATAAAATAACAAGGCCAAAGGTCTAACTAGTGTAAATCAAGGGGTCCAAATATACAATATTTGGCACTCATCAACTTGGAAGGCTGTAAATTTCTACATCGATTTGGGTTTTCATAAAGTGATTTTTGAAGGAGACGCCCTAACCATCTCGAGTGCTTTGTGCCTAGGTATACCGCTATCATAAATCTCGCACTCCCAGATAGCTACCACTACCGCTATTCATCCTAATGGTTATAGCTATCATTATTATTATTCGGGAAAACTCAGTAACTACCACCATCATCCTTTATTACTTTTTTCCCTTCCCAATAACCACCGTTGGCTTCATCATGGTTCGTAATTCTTACGGTGAGTTTTGTGTGTTCCATAGGACCTCTAGTACAACCCCTCTACCACGGGTGATGCGTATAGCACGATATCCTAGTTGATTGACCATGTCTGACCTTGGGTGGCTTACTTAATCTAGAAATGCCTGCAATTGGTAGCCCTACCCCATGGGTGGTTGTGCCAGCTAATAGCACTTAAATCCAATGTACAATTAACAATTTGGCCATAAAATGAAGTCTGTATAATATAAAATGCATATGCCACAATAATGCTTTGCAATAAAAACTTCACAACATTAATATTTTCTAGTGCCATGTCATATTTTTTTTTCCCACAATCATCACAATAACGTGTGCATACCTAATTACTTCTCTCAACGTGAGCATATCACATCAGAGATTAGGGCTATAATCAAGCTGAGCCGAGTCGAGCTTGGACACTTCGGGACTGACTCGTTTAAGAGGTCCTCTAAACGAGCCAAGCTCGAGCTCAAGCCGAGCTTTGAAATCCTTGTCTGAGCTTGGCTCGCTAGATAAACACCCTAGCTCCAGCTCAAGCTCGCTAAAAATACTATGTCAAGTCGAGCCGGGTACTCAAGCAGCTTGACTTTGAAAAAATGACTGATTTGAGCCCAAGCTTGAACTCGCCTATATGTCGAACCAAGTGCCTTATCGAGTAGTCGGCTTGACTCAAGTAAGAGTTCATTTCATATTTCACAAAAAAGAAAAAAAAATAAATAAATAAAGGTTTCTGAAAGAAAATCAAAAAAAAGAGAAGAAGAAAAGTAATGAAATAATTTCACCAAAAAAGGGGGGGGGGGGGGGGGGGTTGCAGAACCACTCCTCGATAAGGCAACCCTCTCCAACACCCAAACGGCACAAGATCACAACCCAAAGGATGGCAACCGCGTGTGATGGCTTTCCCCATGCCAGAACATCCCAATATTGAAGAACGACTGAGAACGACACTTTTGCTTGATGTTTTGGAAAGGACCAAGAAACGAAAATGAAGAATTGAATGCGTGAGAAAAGAAAATGAATGAGATAGACACTACAAAAAACAATTCCATTTATTGACGGTTTTTGAAAACCATCCATAAAATAATAAATTACGACGGTTTCAGTTAAACCATTTGAATTTTTTTTTCCTTGTTTTTTTCCAGACGGTTTAAGGAAAACCATCTGTAAATTTCCAAAACCGTCTGGAAATTTAACGAAATCGCTTAACCTCTTCTTCTTCATTTTTTTTTTTTTTTTAAATAGAAAGACCAACGCCTGATACAGAGACAAACGTAATACCTCTTTTTAACCCAATAATCTCCCTTCGAAAAAAATCTCTCTCTCCAGTCTCGATCTCATCTCATCTCTCCCTCTCGTTCTTCTTCTTCTCTCACCGGCCGGCGACTGAGACGGAAGGTCAGATCTCTGGCCGAATCCGGCTGAAACCCACCCCCCTTCGGATCTCTGGCCGGATACAGAGACAAATCCGGCCTGAATACGGGGATTTCCGGCCGGTTCTCTCTTTCTCTTTCTTTCTCTCCCCCCTCCGGCCTCCTCGACATCACTCTCTTCCAAACAAACCACCGGATGGATCTTTGATTTTTTTTTTTTTTTTTTTGGTAAGTGAAATTCTTAGGTTTGATTTACATTTTGTGTTTGTTTTGAGTTTGGATTGTGATGATTATTGGGTATGATTTGTGAAAATTATTGGGTTTGATTTGTGAATGATTGTTTGAATCCCAATGACCGGATCTACCGTTGATTTCCGGTGGAACCCGAAAGAGACCAGCAGTATGGATCGTCGTTGGACAATTCTAACCGCTAGACAAAAAAAATAAGAATAATAATTATATTAAAAAAATAATTCTAATTATAATTAAAAAAAAAAATCTAGACGGTTTGGGCCAAATTGTCTGGAATTGTGGACGGTTTGACCCAAACCGTCCATAACTCGGATTAGTGATAAGTCTTGAATTGTTCGATTCAAGACCCCTTAATTTACATTTGTTAGACCTAGTTCGTATTGTATATATAACGTTTTGTTGTAGTTTTGTTTTATGTCTTATTTTCAGGTCTTAGTTGAAATCTAATTCAAAACACTTGAATTATACCTGAAAATACATCAAGGGTATTTTAGTCATTTCCACAGTTTGAGATTGTTCCTGTTAGTTGAAGAATTGACCAAGGCAATTCGATCGATCGACTTTATAATCGATCGATCGAAGTTCATCAGTTGAAGAAAAGTCGATCGAGCAAAACTCGATCGATCGAACCAGGACAAGCCCGACTGCGATAGAGTGAAATGCGATCGATCGACTTTATAATCAATCGATCGATTTCTCCGTCTTCTAGAAAATCAGATATTTCCAAATCTTTTGAATTCTTTATGCAATTCAAATCATAAGTTGGATTTTGTGGACAGAAATGGACGCCGACCAGCTCTATTTGTGCGGCTAGAATTTACTCTTGATGGTCTTTTGTAAATCCAATTCTCTATATATATGAGATTAGGGATTTAGGTTTAGACATGCATCTTTTTGGGATTTCGGATTTGCTTAGGTGTATCAACTTAATTTTCTTGCTTTTAAGTGTCTTTGATGCAACTCTCTGGACCTAAATCCAGAAAGCTTGTTCCCTTTCTTTTTCTTCCTTGTTCTTAATGTTCTAGCTTAGGTTTTATTTTCTTTTGTAATCCGAATTTTATGATTTTAATCTAGTTATTTTTAGTTCATTTTCTTCTTGTTCCTTTACTGTTTTCCTTAGATTTCATGCATAGATTATATTCAATTATGCATAGCTAATTTAGTTCTTAGGGTTTGATCAAAATCCTATCCAAAAACCATGAAGTGTTCTTGATATTCTTGAGAATTTCTTAATATGTTTGATGATTGTGTAAGGCTAGAGGATTGCAAAACCCATGCTATAAGGTTTTGCCTTCAATATTTCAATCTAATTATTCATGAAAAAGAGTTATGCTTGTCTATGGGTTTGCTTAGATTCATGAATAAAACCAACATTTTTTAAAGAGAATGATGTCTTGTGCAATGATGCTTTTTGACATGATGTGTGTTTTCTCATTAGAGTCACCTTATAGGGTATGCTAGGGAGCACCGGTCATTTCATACCTTTGGTAGTGTAAAATGTCTTTCTATTGTAGTTTAATCTTTACATGGAATAGACCGGTGCAAAACTAGATACCTTATCATTATGGCCTAGTTAGGGTTTGCATGTATTGTGTATGCTTATTAGGATGTATTTGTAGAGTAGTAAGTTAGGGAGCATTAATCACTCCACACCTTTCGTAGTGTAAACGTTTTTCAATTATAGACTAATCTTTACGTGGAGTTGATTAATGTAAAACTAGGTGCTTTATAACTACGTTGTAACGAAAGTGTTTTCATGTCGAGGTCGTCGTAATGGTTGACACCCATTACGCGCTCACATCATGCATATTAGGAAGATCCATATAGACTTTAAGCATCTCATTAGTTGAGGATTGGACAATATCAATACCCTAAGTTTTCTTTAAGTTGTTTTCAATTTCCGCTTTCATTTCTTCACCTTATTGTTGTAGCTTCAATTCTATAACCTTTACTTTTGTTTTCTTTTTCAAAGTCAAGTTACATACGCTCTATAAGTATCCCGTTACGCAAAACAACCAATAATCTCTTGGGTTCGATCACCCTTACTATAGGACAATCGATACGTACTATTGCGAGTGGTAAACTTATAAATTTAAAATCCACGTAGCCGGTAAGCCCACTACCAATTAGCGACCCATTGTCCTGGATGATTTGAAACCATCCAGAAAAAACCATCTGGACCGTTTTCCATACGGTTTTTTCCAATTTCTGGACGGTTTGAAACCGTCCAGAATTTCTTTTTTTTTTTTTTTTGTAGTGAGAGATGAAGGGGTGACGTGTTTTGGAAAAACTTAAAAGGCGTATTGCGTGATGTTTTGGGGAAAAGAAAAAAAAATTGTAGTTCCCAAGGCTGCCTCAAGACGTGTGATATGTGGCAAAGGTAATTGAGAGCAGAGGAAAGTCTGACCATTTGAAAAGAAGGACTGCTCGAAAACCCCCCCACTACAGCTATAACACATTTGCCTTCAGACCACCTCATATAAGCAACACGTGGCTTAAAGAGAAGAATTCTCAAGTGAGGCATGTGACAACTTGTCTACTTTCCTAGAAGGTGCATTTTGATTCTTAACTTTGAGAATTTGAGGGAAATTTTCCTCCCAAAAACATAGAGCAATTCAATATTTAGTCAGGCTTTGCAAAACCACCTAGTGCTAAGAGGAGACATTTTGCAAAAAGATGTTCCTTGTTGTATGTATCTTCTTCCAACAGTTGCAATATTCATCACAAAACCAAATAGGATAATAAAATGTCATTCTATATTACATTTTATACTTTACACTTATAAATTATAATTATAACATATTAACATACAATATACTTATATAATTTCAATTTCTGACATATATGACATATTAATTAAGGGATAATTGCACAATTGGTCCATAGTGTTGACCAAAATTACAAATCACTCCTTGTGGTTCAAAAAATTCATGGAGGGTCTTTGTGGTAAACTATAATTACAAATCAGTCCCTGAACACATTTTCTATCCACCAAGTTAACAGATTCTGTTAGTTAGCCACGTCACACCCAGTAGGAAGTTGACACACGTCCATTACAATAAAAAAATATATATAAAATCTAATAAAAATATAAATACGAAAAATAAATTTGACTTCTAATTTACCAAATGTGTGATAGTGTGCAACAAAATATTTAAATTGCGGAATTCAAAAGAGACAAATATTTTGTTGACGAAGTGGAAACTCTATGAAGAGAAAAACCACTCCGGGGAAATCAAACACAGGATATCCACTATTCAAAAGACAAAGCTAGTACATAGAAATTAACACTCACATAGCCTGATGCAGCAATCATCCCTATGACTCTGACACGAAACCCATCGTGAACGCTTCCCAACCAAGTCTCCTACTTGAAGGGTCTTCAATAGAATGCTTTACCTTAGGACCAACCCCTAAGATAGACTTCACACAAACAATTGAGCACACACTGGCAACAGTTAGAGAGCTAGCAGATCTTTAATTCTCTCTAAACACCCTCTCTAAGCACTATGGAATTCTATACTGAATTCATACAAGTTACAAGCCTAGAGCCACCTATTTATACGTTTATAGAAAACCTAATACTGTTCAAATTTGGACTCTGGCGAGTGGTGTACGAAGGATCACTTAGCTGCGTTCGAACGGTCTTTTGCGACCGCCTTTCCAGAATAGCACAATTCTTCCTAAAACAGGACCGCATTCAGACGGCTTGATTGAGCGTCTGGACGGTCAATGCTGTCACTCCTTTCCGCATCTGTAAAGGAGACCCAGAATATTCTGGAACACTGGGTAGCGTCCGAAAGTGTTGCCACATCGTCTAGACGTCTGGCAGAACCTTCTCAAATAGTGTCGTCTATAATCCAACTCCGTGTCGAACTCGAAGTAGCTTGACCTAGTGTCCTAACGGTGTAGCTCGGTCCTCCGGACTGCTGCAACGCTGAAGCTTCTAGACACTGCAAAGCGTCCGGATGATTGCACAGGAACCGACTGTTCTGACTTGGAAATTGCATGGAATCTTCATGGACATCTTCTAGAAACTTGTGACCAACACATAGCATGAAAAGAGACACTGTCCATATTACATGAAAACTCTAAATAGAACCAATAATCCTGTTAAAAAGCAACCGTTACATAAAGTGTTTTTGTCAACCAGAATGTTGCCAATATGAAATACTAACAAAATAAATAAAACAATTTTTTTTTTTAAAAAAAAGAAATATAAATGGGTGACCAGGCCATCCCTAGCCAATGGGGGTGGCCGTGCGCGGCCTTCGGGCCACCCCTAAAAGCCTTTGCAGGTGGTCGCGCGCAACCCCCGGAGGTGACCCCCTTTGTATTTTTTTTTATTATTATTATTCTTATTATTTAAAAAAAAATGAATATTTTGTTTATATTTTTATTAGATTTTTTTTATTGTAATGAACACGTGTCGGCTTCCTATTGGGTGTAACGTGGCTGACTAACGGAATCTGTTAACTTGGTATATGGAAAACATGTTCAGGGACTGATTTGTAATTATAGTTTACTACAAGGACCCTCCATGAACTTTTTGAACCCCAGGGAGTAATTTGAAATTTAAGCTAAGCCCAGAAACCAATGGTGTAATTATCCCATTAATTAATGAATAAATGTTTGATTTAATAAATTTGTATTAACATGTATTAATAATATATACTAATATGAACTAATTAATATGTTATATGTAGTAACATATTAAATAATTAATATATTTACATATATTACAAATACACAATCATATTAATACGTTAATTGATTAATTAGTTACATTATTAACATATATTGCATAATATGCTGTCATACTGTAGATATTATAACTGATTAAAAAAATGGTACACCAATTAATATTTAAGCACTATTATAGATATTATACAATCTTAATATACATACTATATAATAGTATTAGAGACTAGTATATGTTTTATTTTTTTTTATAAGTAATGTAGTATATATCAAAAAGTGCAGAGAGCCGTAGTATTAGAGACTAGTATATGTATAGTATAAGTAAGTGTTAAGTCCAATATAGTACATATAATTAAGTGATTATAATAAAACTATAGTTAACATAAAATATAATTAGACTGTTTGTTTGACATTTGTGAGTGTATTTATATAAAAATTGGAACACTAGTCAATTTAAATATTAACTAACATATATTAAGTTAATAACATTAAGAATAATAATTATTATACAATCATATGGTCCTATGTATATAATTATAATACTTTTTTTTAGTCTAATCAGTATCATATTTATAACATATGATATAATAATTATATGGGACAATGTTGGATCCTATAATCAATTAATCTAAATTCTAATGATAATACATATAATCATATGATCATATTCATTTGATATAGTAATTATATGTCATATAACACAATGTTATATTATTATATGATTATATAGTCATATTATATTGTCATATGACACAATGTTACATTATTATATGATCATAAGTCATATTATACTACATGAATAACATGATTAACATATTATGTATCCAAATTGTCATTTGATCATAAGATTAACATATGAAGTATTGATATTATTCACTTTTCATATTTAATATACACATAACCAATTAATTATTGCTACTTAATATATAATGACAATTGTTATTTGTTATTTAAATTATGCTTATATATTTATATTGTATATGATATAATGATTAAATGGGGTAATATAAATATAAATATTGAGTAACCTATAAAAACATAATATATATTACATAATTATTAATATACATACTTATATTTATATAACCAGAGGCGAAGCCTGGAATTGATCCTAGTGGGGGCGAAACTCGAATAATAAAATATAATGATAAAATAAATTTTTATTCTCATTGTATACTTCATTTATATTATATATAAAATTATGGTGAACACAATTCAAAATAAGAATAATAACACAATATATGAATCACAAAAAGTATATCTATCAAACTTCATAAATATGTCATAATTAATATATTAATAAGTTCTAATGTAGGCAATAGTATGGAATTAAACAAAAATACAAAGTGTCTAAAATTGCATCCTCCGCGTTTTCAGAGAAACAAAATCATCAAGTATCAAATCTGAATTGAAACTCTTAGAAATTTCCCTCTCAATATAGACAACTAAACTATTTGCGAGAAACTCATCATCCATTTTGTTACGAAGTCTTGTTTTAATGACTTTCATTGCTGAAAATGCTCGTTCGGTAGTTGTTGTAGATACTGGAAGAGTCAAAACAAGACGAATCAATTTGTCAATAAGATGATATCTCTCTGATTTTTCTGTCTCTATCAATCCTCGACATAATTCTGCAATGGAAGACAAATTTTTTAATTTCGGATCATTAAGCATATCAAGTTGAAAATGTTTCAACTGAAATCTCAGATTAATTTTCTCCTGCTCTGAAAAATCAAGAGGATAATACTTCTCTGCAAGCCTACATATATCATCAATATTAAAGGACTTATAGGCATCATTTGGATCCAAAGCTGAACTAAGTGTCAAGAGTTCCATTGCTCTTTCACTAAACCTATTATCGAGCTCTTGCAATTGAAAGTCTATGGTAGCATTGAATATGTCAAAATGATAATGATGCTCCACTGTGATGTGATCTCGTTGATGACGACCTCGACGTTGAACATAACGAGCACTCAAATCTGGAATGTCAATTTCAAATTTCTTGCAAAAAGATACCACTTTCTCAAGCAATCTATCCCAATCTTCATCTCTCAACTTTTGGATAAGTTTTTTTGTATTAGCAACCAATTCCACAGCAGTCAAGATATCTTGAGATTTTTGTTGCAAATGTTGACAAAGACCATCAGTAATACCCATGATTTCCTTCATCAAATGTAAAATGAATATAAATTGAAATGAAGTAGTCATTTGATAAGCAGCATTAGCATCACCACGTTGAGAGTAAGTGGATCCTTCATTTATAATATTTTCAAGCACTGAACAAGTAGCATTAAACAACCTTACTAGGCTACAAATAGATTGAAAATGAGAACTCCAACGAGTATCACCAGCTTGTTTCAAAGTGCCAATTTGGTTAGCTCCTTTTCCAGTTTCAAGTTCATCAATAGCTAACAAATGTGCAATTTCTGCTGTTTGAGCAGCTTGTAATTCATCATGACGTTTACATGAAGCACCAACAACATTGATAGTGAAATTCAAATTTGAGAAGAACTCATGAATAGAAACTACCTTTCTAGATGTAGCAACTAATGTTAATTGTAATCGATGAGCGAAACAATGAACAGAGTATGTACAAGGACAATCATTAAGAACTAATGCTTGTAATCCTTTCCATTCACCACGCATATTACTAGCACCATTATACCCTTGTCCACAAATATTTTGAATATCAAGATGGTGTTGAGAAAGAACAACAGATATTTCATTCTTTAAAGTCGATGCCGATGTATCTTTAACATGGACAACATCAAAGAAACGTTCTTGTATAAAACCATATTTGTCAACAAATCTTGAAACAATAGCCATTTATTCTTTCTTGGACTCATCTCGTGCTTCATCAACAATAATACAAAATTTTGAATCACCAATTTCTTCACGAATTGCATTCCGTACCCTCTTTGCCAAGACATGTAAAATATCTTTTTGGATATGATGTGAAGTATATTTAGCATTTTGTGGAGCATTTTCTAAGACAACCTTAGCAACTTTCTCATTGTACAAGGATACAAGTTCATCAACTCAAGGAAATTGCCACGATTTTTTGAATCTGGACCCTCATCATGACCTCTAAGAGCACATCCTTGGGATGTTAAATAATGAATACAATCGATTGTTCAATTTTTGTTCCGAAGTTTGCTTATCAATCACCTTTTCAATATGTTGAGATTGATTCTTCAAAGTATCACAACATTTAACAGCATTATTATGAAGTGAACATGGATATTTTCCCATATGGACCAAAAAAGCACACTTTATACCATCATTAACCTTTTTCCAATTACGAAATCCTTCAATAATAAATGCATTAGCTCCGGGTCGTCCCGTTAGCTTTTTACCGAAAAGATAGCAAGGCAAACAATAAGCAACATCTTTTATATGAGAGTATTCTAACCAATTAAATATCTTGTACCAAGATGATTGAAATCTACGACGATTTTTTCCAATTCCCGAAAACGGATATCCAGATCTATTAGAAGGAATGAATCTATATGGACCGTCTTTAAGATAAGCACGTCTAATTTCATCCTGTTGATTAACTGGATATTCCGATATTTGAGGACGTAACCCTGGATCTTGTTGTATAGTAGAAATGTCAACTGACTCAATTTGAGATTCAATTCTTAGCATCTTAGAAAGGTGTTGCTCAAGAGTTGAAGCTTGAAGATTAGATGTGTAAGAAGACATTTTAGAATTGGGATCTGCATCTTTTTTCTTAAAAAATGCATCAATTCTTTTTGGCTTGCCCATAATGTAATCTAAGATTTTTCGGAAACCTGAAAATTTATTTATCTATTAGTTTTAAGTGTTTTTATACTAAAAAATCTCATGACTTATGACACATATTCCAATAATAATATAATTAAATTATTACAATATTATGATCACTATTAATCTAACCAATATTTAAAAAATAGCTTAATAAAACGACTAAACAATAACAAAAAATGTACCTGAAAGTGGCAAAAATCTACTGAAACTTATTGACACTAGCAAAATTTCAAAGTATGAAGAAAACCTTCTCAAAATATGCCAATGTTGTTCTTATCTAAATAAGAAAATAATCATAATAAAAAATAATAGTCAATAAATTTATTTCTAATTACATAAATGTAAAATAAATAATTCAAAAAATTGTTAGCATAAAAAAATTTCTAAATTCATGACACACCACAAGTGGACTCAAATAGTCAATACTTCTTTACATTTATAAGACATAGATACGACTACACATAAAATTAAAAAAAAAATGCATATATGTAATCAAACATAAATAACTACCCATTAAACAAATTCACACAAATTTACATATTTGTAAATTTTAATTTCACAAAAAGGAAGAAAAAAAAAATAGGTGTATGATGAGTGGGGTATGGGTAATCGGGTTAAACAAAAAAATAAATTTTAATGTTTTATATAATTGAGACTAAATCAATGACACATCTGGCAAATTGACAAGTGAAAAAGACAAAACATGACTTATATTCAGACAATTTAGTATTCTATATCTCCATACTCATAGTCATAGACTCTATGATGAGTCTAATTGCCGATGACACATGCATAGGCAGGTGGAGCACAACAATATAGCATCTTTTCCAAAAAGAAAAAAAGAAGCAATATAGGCTATATAGCACGACTCTATAGCATGACTCTCTATGACAGTATCAGTCTGACTCCATGTCTCTTTACTTCGTGACTCCATGTCTCTTTACTTCGTGTCTCCATCTCCATAAACTCAAGACATAACTCACCAGTCAGGCAGTCTCCACGGTTTGCACAAGCAGCACAGCAATACAACATATCAGCGATATCAACAAACAAAGAAGAAGAGCGGAGTTGCGGAAGAACCAATTTCTTGAGCGATTTTCTTCAATTTTTAGCCCAGCGGTAGCAGCAAAGGCTTACGGAAAGAAGATTATAAAAAGGTTTAGGTTTGTTTCATAACTTTCATTGTTTGTTTGCTTCGGTCTTCATATTGGTGTAAAAATTAGAATATTATACGGTTGTAGCTAGGTAAAAAAATTTGGTTGGATACTTGGGTAACTTGTGTTTGATTTGTTAGAGAGCGGCCCAAATTTGAAAGCAACTTAATTTTTAAAGGGCTAGGCCTGTTGTTTGGGCTTAAATTTGTAGGGGCGAAAGTGCCAATGGAATTAAATTAGACGTATAATTTTTTTTTAAAAAAAATAAGATGCAGGGGCGAGCGCCCCTGCTCGCCCTCCCTTACATCCGCCCCTGTATATAACCCTTATTTATATATATGATCGAGTTAACGAGTCGAGCATGCGAGTCAAGTTGAGCTTTATACGAGCTAAGCTCGCGAGCCTTAAACGAGTCGGGGGAGTGGGTTGGGTCGAGCATTAAATGAGTTAGGCTCACGAGCCCTTATCGAGTTTTCTCTAGCGAGTTAGGCATGTATCACTTACCAATCGAGTGGGTTTCTACAGTAATAAGTAGGTTTGTACAATACCGAGCTCGAGTTCGAATCAGGTTTTATTGAGTGGGTATCAAGTGGGTTGTCGAATGAACTGGTTTATTTATAGCCCTACCAAAGATAATACATTGCAGATCTAAACATATCATAACAATATAAAACACACGGAGTTGACATAAACATCTATATTTTTAACACTTTAACATTATATCATCAACTGCATACAAAAGAATGGCTATACAAAAGTGTCAAAAGCAACACAAGCTAATATATATCATGAGTGTATCAATATAATAACAATGATGTACACAAAAAAATAGACTATCACAATAGTCTAACCCAAAATAACCAACATCCCCAAGCCTTAGTCATAGAAACCCTAAGTATGCGGCGATAGGATGCTCGTCATAGTCCTTATCACCTGCATCAACAACATGATTTATGTGATCATGGGATACCACGATTACATAGGCGGAGATATGAATTCATGGTCTCAGCAAGTATAGAAAAACTCTAACTTTTAGAGTGAGCCAACTTTCCATTTTCTACATGAGTTTACAATAAAAACTACTAATTATTAAGCATTTCATTTCGAAATACTTGTAGCTGATGAAGTAAACACTGCAGTTATGTAATACCCCAAAATGATAATAACAAATAAATGACCATTATATACTCATATTGTTATTTTATTCAACTATGTGCCTTAAAATAATTTTCCTGAAAATATTATAAAAAAATGAATTTTAACCTTGCTCGAACGTTTGACGAGTCTCCAGAACGTTCGATATGTACCCCTACTCGAACATTCAAAGCATCTTTTGAACGTTCGAAGTGGACCCATTTTTTCTGCTCAGAAATAGTACACTGAAGTTCGAAGTATTTTGGAACGTTCGGTGTATTTTGGAACGTTCGATGTGCACCACTTTTCCTGTTTAGAAACAGTACACCGAACGTTGGAACCTGCCTGAAAAGCAATTTTAAACTACTATCCATCGTTTAGCCTAATCTACTTCAATTAACGTTTATTTAAGTCACCCCCACACCCTTCAGACTTCCCTACTTTTCCATGCATCCTAGCCACCGTATTCCTTGAGAGAGAGAGAGAAAGAGGTGATCTTGGTGTTGTCCAATCTTCATTAAGGTAAAATTTGAACTTTAAACTCCTTTCTCATGTTGTTAGTGTTAGGAATCATGCATGTATAGAGTAAGCACAGCGGCAACTAATAAACAGGGCTAGATAAATCAAATACACAAGTTCGAGGTACTTACAATCGAATTCAGCATCTCCTAGGCATGTAGGGCTATTTAACTTAAGCTGAGATTCTTCTTTCATGTTGAATGATCAAGAACACGTTCTTGTTCTTCTTGGTGTTCTTGATTAAATATCCAAATCTTCTCTTTGATGATTGATTATGACCCCGAGTGTGGACTCACAAACTATTGATACAGTGAATTGGTAAATTTTATGCTTCACTATGGTCTTCTATTTATAGACTTGGATTTACAATCATAATTGGCTATGAGATAAACTAGAGCTGTAGTTGAATTAGGACTGGAGTCATAGATGAACCAAGACTCCTAATCCTATCCTATAGGATGCACAGCCATGGGGAGAAAAATTACTACTCTTGCCCCTGTACCACACGGCTATAGGGAGAAAAATTCTCCCCATGCGTCTAGGGCTTGGGTTTTAACCCTAACCCATTACTACACACTTTTAAGTATGGGTTTGGGTTTTATCCCTTAGGCTCAATGTATCTTTAACTCCACTTAAGCCTTTTGGAATAAATTCCAAGAGCCTAAAGCTCTTCAAATTGCTTAAGCTCAGAGGAAATAAATTTCTAAGCCCAATCATCTTAAAGTAATAAGCCACTTAAGAATTATATTCCTTTGGCCCATGTTTTATCAAATAAAACAATCCAAATAAATAAATGCATAACTGAGGCTCAAACCAAATGGTGAATTTATAGCAGCTCAAAGAGGGACTTAAA
This sequence comes from Alnus glutinosa, assembly GCF_958979055.1. Taxonomy (NCBI): domain Eukaryota; kingdom Viridiplantae; phylum Streptophyta; class Magnoliopsida; order Fagales; family Betulaceae; genus Alnus; species Alnus glutinosa. The sequence continues at coordinate 19,771,414 of NC_084890.1, read as the reverse complement.
GGGAAAAATACAATTAGCTTTAATAGGTCTGTGTCAATATCGCATGACACTATTAACCACAATTGATTCAACTAAACAAATGTGACTACACTCTAATATGTATTTTTAAATTAATAAATTAATCTCTGTGACGTACTTATTTATTCCATACTACCCCTCCATGGAATCATTTCGCAGTCGAACTAAAGTTAATACACTGTAACTTTGTTCGTTACCTCTTTTCCTTGATAACCTAATTTAATTACATGATATATAATTTTGTGCCTTGTGAGATTTCATCTCACCTTGTACAAAACAAAGTTACAGTAAATACAACTAAAACACTCAGGCCTAAGCTTTGGGATAATCATTCCCATTAAATCTACATCAAGGGGAATATTCCTTATCACTTGTTCCATGACAAAAGATTTGTATTCCTTCTTCAATAAGATGTTCCTAGAATGCTACATGCAATCATCCAATGCACAGATATGTTGACCATTGATTGATCCCACTCCCATACATCAAAGTGACCTACATTTTACATTTAAGTTCACAATCTTCTCAAAATTTAGAGTAACTGTTATAAGTGGCCATGCACATACATCATTCTTTATCACAGTGTTGAAAGAATGATGACTCACATAGTTCGTTCGGTACATGGCACTACCTTGCTCTTACACCAACATATCAACTCAAAGTCCTACTTGCTTCTCCTAATCATGATAGATAGGGGTGTAAACCCCGAGCCGATTCTCGGTTATTGGGCGATAACCGGGAACCGGCTCCGAAATCAGGTACCCCAGTTACCCGAAGGGTACACGGTTACCCCAGGTGAAACCAGTTATCCAGACCAGGTAGAGAAATTTTTTTAAAAAAAATTACTTTTTGGGCCTATTTTTTTGGACTTCATTTAAACTTTTTTGGGCTTTTTTTTTAAACGGTTTTAGCTATTTTTTAAGGTATTGGGCCTAATTCAATCAAGAAATTAAATTAGGGATGTTACAATCTTAAATCTCAAAGGAAACTTTTTTTTTTTTGGATGAATCAAATTCTTTGTAAAGCTCAAATACAAGAGAATATACACTCCATAAAACTGGATCACGCCACCTAAACAGTAAACAGTAGTAGCAACTAAACACTCAGCTATTCACAAATAGCAACAAACTAAAAAAACAAAACAATCAAACTGCAAAAATAGAGTAGCAAACTCAACCAGGAAGTCCTTATAATACACAAGGGAAACGAAAAAAAAAAAAAAAAAAAAACAAACCAACACCACTGCAATGCATAGAAGCATCACACTACAAAACACAGCAACTACAAACTGCAATGAACAAAGCAACAAGCACCCACAAGGCCATAAAACCATCAACCCTTGATCAATTTCTATAAATTCCAATGCTGAACAAGTCAAACCTCTAGAAACCTGAAATTTAATGATTAAAAGCAAGTCTACTAAAATTCAACTACCATTTTTAAACAAACCAACAACCAAAAGTTCATAAACATATTTAAAAAGTTCATAACCAAAAGTTCATAAACATATTAAACAATAAACATATCCAAGCATGGTCCAGTTTCTGGCTTTCTGCATCTCTGCTCTCAATCATCTATAACTACAATAGAAGAAGAAGAAAAAGAAAAAAGAAAAAAGGAGGATAAGTTAAATAAATAAATAACTAAAATGAATTAATAATAATGAAAAGTGAAATGAATTTATAACAATTTTACATTTACCATGCTCATCAAAGATTTCAATAATCTTCTCATTCTCCAAGTCTTGATTGCTCTTTAACTAGTCTTGTGTGCAAATCAAGACATCAACTGTCAATAGAGATAATAATTTCTAAAGGGATCCAGTATACGCCCTCCGTTGCTGAATTCGGACTCAGATGCAACTGTGAAAATAGGAATGGCCAATATATCACGAGCTATCTCTGCGAGGATAGAATATTTGTGTGCATTAACCTTCCACCAAAGTAAGATGTCAAAATCTTTTGTTGTTGTTTCATACCCATCCAAAAAACAACGATCCAACTCCGTCATACACTCCAAGCTTTTTACTTCCTCAATGTGTTGGGTGAATTGGATCCAATATTCCGTCTCTGTAAGTGTATCCTTATCGTTATCACCACTAACATCTATAAAAGTAATAGTTGAACTTTCCACACCCACATCCAAGCGAGACAAAGGCCCCCCACATAACTTATTGTATTGCTCCCATAAATGGTTCAAGAGGTCTTTCACATTTGTCTCGATTTGTTTTGCCCACTCAGGGCCACTGCATTTTATCAAGTAATATTGTAATGCCTTTAACTTAGTACGCAGGTCAAGAACATGAGCAACATACAACAATAAGTTAATCTTATCCATAGTCTCCCAATACTTTTCATACTTCTTTTTCATATCCCAACTCACTGCACTAAGGATATGATTATAACTCATACACCCATTAGCCAATGTCTTTTGAATAATACAAAGTTGAATGAAATATGAGTTGGCGGTGACATGAGTTGAACTAAAAAACTTCAATGTCGCTTCATAGAAAGGTTTCAAAAACTTCACAAATTCCTTAGCATTTACCCACCTAGTATTGCTAGGAACAACAAAAGGATTACCATCTTCCTTCCCGAGTCGAGTAAAAGCTTTTTAGTACTTCTCAGCCACACTCAACATTAAGTACATAGAATTCCATCTTGTTTGAACATCTAGAGATACCGTTTTCGTACATTGAATTTTTTCACACTTTGTACATTCTTTAAACCTTGTCATTCTTTGTGGTGAAGATCTCACAAATTTCACTACGTTCCTAATATTAGAAATACAATCACCCAGTACTTTCAAGCCTTCATTCACAATAAGATTTAATATATGAGCGGCACAGCGCATGTGAATGAATTCACCTTCCAAAATAGTATCTCTCTTGTCCTTCAATTTCCTTCTCATATAATCAATCACCACATTATTGACTATAGCATTATCAGCTGTAATAGTGAACACTGATTCAATCTCCTATTCTATCAATGTATTCTCCAATATTCTTCCAATTTTTTCACCCCTATGACTTGAAATTAAGTTAAACTTGATTATTTTCTTATGCATTCTCCAATCATAATCTATGCAGCTAGCAATAACAACTATGTAGTTCAAATTTTGAACAGATGTCCATGTATCAGTAGTGAAGCAAATTCTTTTACCCCTCAAAAAAGCCTTCAAATTAAGTTTTTCTTCCTCAGATAGTTTCATGCAATCTTTTTGTAGAGTTATGTGACATGGTAAATTGAACTTTGGTTCAATTCCATTCATCAATTCTTTAAACCCATTACTCTCCACATGCCTAAAAGGCAACTCCTCCTTGATGAAATATTGAATAACCAACTTCCTTACTTTAATCGGATCATACTTCACAAATCTCAATTGGTTGGTATTGCTACTAATGCCTTCTGACATTTTCTTAAATGACTATTGCAACAGAGTTTGACCTTTGGATACATTGGATTTTCCCGATTTTCTAAGTGGAGAGGTTGGACAGTTAGAAGTAAGGTGGGTCATCAAAGCTGAAGTGCCATTTTTCTAGTGACACTCTAAGATCCTATTGCAATAATTGCATGCTGCCTAAGGGTTTTTCTTGTCAATTGGTTCCACTTTTGTATAGTGCGACCATACAACTAACTGATTCACAGCTTTTGATTTAATTTTATTTTTTTGTGGGATCCAATTCTATTTGCAAGGAAGACGAGGGGGTTTCAACATTTGTAGATGGTGTTGCAGGCTTGTCATGTGATTCATTGACATTTTCCATAATAAGCCTAGTTGTGACTCACCCCTATAACATAACACACTAATTGTTCAAATCCAGAAAAAAAAAAAAAAAAAAAAAAAAAAAAAAAAAAAAAAAAATTAAGCAGGAAAAAATCCAATAGAACAATGTACTTGCAGCACCACAAACAAGGATGTAACACATCTATCTAGATTAAAAAATTTCACCTTATTCTAGCTAAAGAAAAAATTGATCAAGTATTTAATAAGTTGGTGTTAGAAACAAGGAGAGCTAGACAATAAAATAGGCATCAAAATCAGAACCCTGAATATTTTATTTTGCTACACGCTACAAACTTTTGAGTATCAAACCACTTTCCAACCCACGAAAGAATGTATAAAACAGTGTCCAACTATGGATCTGTTTGTTTAGGGTAAAAGAAAAGTTTAAGACAATCCCGTTTGATCCAATTTCATCATCTAATTTTTTTAAGGAATTAAAGGATTCCTTAAAATCTTTTGAAATTCCAATTAAACCGTCTTATATTCATTAACTTTAAAACACAGAGGTTATGAAACAACAGTCCATCGCAACAGGCAATAAATATCATATGAACAGCCTAATAACAATACGTGCATCAGGTATGATTCAAAACTCAAACCCATGGTTCTAAACATTGCCAAGATTCGCAATATCTAGAAATTGGTAGTTGATATGAAAATAATGTCCAATAATATCAGCCAAAATATTCATATATCACGAGTTATCAACCAAAATAGAACAAAATTATCTATACATAAAAATCCTTAGAAAAAAAAAAAAAAAAAAAAAAAAAAAAAAAGTAACACCAAAGATCTTTCAACCTTTGGTGTGTTAATTATTTAATATTACAAGGAGTTCAACTATGAAATTTTTTGATGAATAAGTGAATATTTTATTACTAACCAAACATTAAAGTACAAACACAGGGTGATAAAAGACCAAACAAACAACAAAACAGAGGACAAAAACTATGTGAACAACTAGGCACACAGGTGTCAAACTAGAATAGTCCCAATAAATCAACAAAACAGAGAACAAAAACTCTATGAACAAATAGGCACAAAAGTTCAACTATGATATTTGTGTTCTTCCTTTTTATTATAACTGAAATGGAGTCAACTAAAACGTCCCCACTATCTTTAACCAAAATGTGGAAAATCACGAACCCAATAAACTTAAACTCCCCAAAATCTGGAAAAATTCTTGGAGCACAAAACAACTGCATTCATGCATGACGAAATGGTTCATTAAGCACAAAATAGTCAATTGATCGAATATTCTTATAATACAGAAATATAATTAATTAAAAAAATGAACCATATCTAACCAAACCGTTGTCCTTCTGCTTCTTTTGCTCCTTCTACTTCAAAAATACCAGATCTGTAGAGATAAAGCAGAGAAAAACGAAGCCAATAAGGGTGATTTGGCCGAAGGAGAAAAAGAACTAAGAAGAATAAGAAGCACTAACTAAAGACGAAGAACTGAAGAAGAAGTGAAAAGAAGAACTAAAGACGTGAAGAATCAAGAATGGTGTGAAGAAGGCAGGCATGAAGTTTGAAGAAGGCAGTGGCACAAATCGGCAAATTGCAAAAGTGAAAGATGAAATAAAGAAAGGTGGAGAAATTAGGGCAAAAGTGTGAAAAAGTCGGCAATGTCCCTTGGATTAGCCGTGTAACATTAGGGCAAAAGGGTAGGAGTAATTTTTTTTTAAAAAAAAAATTAATAGACTCGGAGCCGGTTACTCGGTTATAACCGGAAATTTTGAAAACCAATACCAAACTCCAAGTACCAACTCGGTTTTTCAGTTTCCTGGAGCCGGTTATAACTGGTTCGGATTTACACCCCTAATGATAGATCGTTGAGGTTGACATGCTATAGTCTAGATGGATTTCTCAGTTCCATTTATGACTATGAACAATCTTTTATTAGTTATAAGGACATATGACAATGATCTTATGTGTGATAATCTCATTACTTACACCATAATCAAATACAATGTAACTTAGGGATATTACACATATATAATATGAAAATATTCAAACATATATGTATATGTTCAATGCTCAATATTATACAATTATAAAAAAGCATCATCAATGCAATTGGAGTTTTGGACACCAGTCTCAACACACTATTCCTAACATACTTTATACATTATATAGCTTAACTACATGCATATATAGGTATTTCGAAACCTCTGCAAAACACTAGCATACACGCATGTTTAAGCAAGAATTTGAAAAACATGTGCAACCAGTTGTAACTGTATGCATATATTCTATCCCATTCAAAATCATATACATAATGATAAATTTAGTATGAAATCGGTGATAATTTATATCACATAAAATATCCATAAACACTAACTCATGTACACATTCATTCATTTCTTTCATTATCATTTGCCATGTGAATGCTCAAGTACAAATGGGTAGGATTTGCTCTTTACCAGGAACTTTCACCCTGCTTGTTTTGACCCATGCGAATGCTCAAGTACAAACGGGTAGGACTTGCTCCATACCTAGGACTTTCACCCTATTCTTCTTGACCCATGTGAGTGCTCAAGTACCGGCAGACCAGCCTTGACTATACTTCATTTCCTTTAATCCATTTAATTCATTTTGCATGATGATGTACATGTTCGTGATGTATGCCACAAAATCATTTTTTGCCTTATTTTCATGCTCATGCAACAATTTACGTTAAACTTTAACACATATCAACAAGCATTCCTCATCATTTATAAACCAAAGCAAAAACACATAAATCATATATCAAAGCATATCTCAATACCATTAAAATCATCGAAAGTAGTCATAAGTTATATATCATCAAAACATATCATCGACTTGAATTTAAATAATCATATCATGCTTTGAAATTCATTTAAAGATTCATTTTTTCACGTAGTAAACTAAATGCTTACTAAACATTAAAACGTTTGAACCATTTAAAAAGTAATATTATCCTCAATAAGTAAATATACTTACGACTATCCACTTGATGTTGATGGATGCCTTTCAACCAAAGCTCGCAATGCCTAACTACATTAGTACACTGCAAATACACCATTAATCACTACTCATAACTTTGCTTTACTCTAAACAACACAATGATCACACACATATGGCTACCCATACTAATTGAGGGTTTACATTTACTACGTATCTACAAGTTAATAAGCTAACCCATAGAGAAACTCTAGCATTGACATTAAAAAATTCTTATTTATTACACTTTAGTATTTTAGGGTTAGGGTCTTACATTGATTAACGAAAGAATCCGAAGTTTCGCACAGCGAAATTCATACCCGTTGTTAGAAGAATACTTTGAACTCCAAAAACTACAAAAGCCCTACAGAAATTTGAAAATTTTAACATAAACCCCAAAAATCAACCCAAATAAAGGATAATTTAGGGTTCAAAGATTTACCTCAAATCAATCGGTAGAATCAATTGTCTGGCACAAATGATCGTGTTTCCGGGGTTAGATTTGGCTTTAGAAACCTCTATTAATCCATACACGAGGCTTGAGCTCAAAACCCATGGAGAAATTTGGGAGAAGAACCGTGAAGAGAGAGAGAGAGATACATATATGAAAAAACGGGGTTAAAAATAATGTTTTAACCCCAATTTTTGCGTCAGATGCGATGCATGTTTGGACGATATAAGTTACCGTTCAACTGGGCCTTTCAGGGTATGTGCATGGACCCTATCAAAGGTATTGTTCGGACGCTCGTAGTGAACAAGATGTTCTACCATATACCCTTTCACACGTCGTTCGAATGCCTTCGTGAACGAGACGCTTTGTCTCACTCAGTCTTTCATTGTTTGCTGTCCTATTCGGATACCCTAATGAACAGGATGTTCAGTATCACCACTGGGATGTTCCATTCGGACAACAAGACTCCTATTTGAACAACTTTGGCATTAGGCAATTTTTTTCTTCTTTCAATTTTAAAGTTTTTCTCATTTTTCAAGCGTTTTAACTTAACTACTGTTGGAGAAATAATTAACACCAAAGACATGTGGGCCTAAGGTAGTATCGGGGGCCGAGCCCATCGGGTTGGCCCGGCCAGATCAGACCCAAGTACAAGACCATTCGTTATCTCCAAAAAGACAGATATTCAAAATATATCAAAATAGGCTTTTATCCCATCAAATATGGGATAAGGTATCTAATAGAATGACATTAGCTAAAGAGAGTGTCATATCCAGTTTGGACTCTACTACCCAATTTGAATTCTATGTGATCTAAGACTCAGACTCCTAATTAGAAAGATAAGATTCAAGACTATGTGATCTAGAACTCAGACTCCTAATTAGATTATGCTCCAAGCACTCTAGCAGTTTTATAACTGTGAACTGTGAGCCTATAAATAAGACTACTACGCCAGGTATAAAAGACGAGTACATTCTCTGAGCTTTTGAGATTACAGATATTTTCCAGAAAATTAGTTTGAACTGACTTAGGCATCGGAGTGGGGGTCTGGTCGGCACCCCTATAGTCCGACGAGCCGTTTATTATTTTGCAGATTACGAGGAGAGCGAAGATTAAGGAAGGAAGGCAACGAATCACAAGGCAACACGTCACCGTACCGGAAACTGTACCAACAGTTTGGCGCCGTCTGTGGGAACGAAGAATTGTTCTTACGAAAAAATAAATCTGTAACGGTGACTGCGCGATCAAGTCAAGTTTGAAATCACGGATCGGAACCTAATTGCTCGGTGATGATGGATTCAGCTTATTTTTGAAACAACAAAAAAGTACAAAATTCACAACGATGACTTCACGACAATTCATGGCCGAAATCGGCCGATGGTTTCCTTCATGAAGACCCCCAATCTGCATCCACCGACACAAAATCAAAACTCTTCACTGCGGATGCCCAAGATAAGTCCATACCTTTCTTTTCATTCTGATTTGTTAAATTGTGGAAAGAAATCCATGGTGTGGATAACTATATGTGCTATGATGAAATCCAATGATAAGAAATTTTGGAGTGTCAGATCTGAAACTCTCTTTAGACAAAGATCAATAATTATTGTGCCCTTATGTGTTTACAAGCGCTTCGTTAAAAAACATGAAGCCTTTCAACTATACTATGAGTTTTGGTTGGAATGATGCTTCTCTTCTAATGCTTGCTGATTTTTGATATTTTTTATTGGCACTACAAGACAAATAATTGGGTTTATAAGAGAAGAGTGATGGTTTGAACTTTTCAAGCCTTGATTTCACGTAAAACTTTAAAAGTTCTTAGCCCATGCCTTTCCTCTTATTAGAAAGAGATTTCTGAATCAATAAAAGTATATCTCTAGATCTGGTTTTTTAGCGTCAAAATTAATTGCTGACAACAAGGCATGTTGCTCGTCTATAGTATCGGCAATGTGTTTGTTAACATTCTCTGCAGAGATGACAAGAAAAGACTGAGAGAAGCTCCAGATGTTTCCTCCAAGTGATCTCCAACTTCCAGAAAATCCAAACAAAAGAAGAAGATGGGTCAAGAGGCAGGGAGTCGGCCCAATAAGCAAAACAAAACAAAAAAAAAAAAAATGGAATAGAAGTGGGGCCCAACCGATCTGGATCCTCCCCTCCGAACCTGAGAGCACCTTCGTGAACCTCCGAGGCAACAGTGAAGGAGAGACTCCACCTTTGAACCACCGAGGCAGCGGCGATAGGAAGATCCAAACCAGATTCGGTTGTTCCAACAGATTTCAAGTCTGTCTCCTTAACCACCGAGTTCAAAGGGGCCAGTCCATCGCCAAAACTTCGTCTCGACAGTTCGGCCAATGCCCAGAACAAAGAGAAAGATGCAGACCCACTACCTATTGCATATAGAGCCCCTGAACAAGTGATGAGTACATGAAGTGGGTCGAGGATTGCTTTGCTAGAAATACCTGCAGGTTCACCGAGACACCGGCGCGTGTATCGCCTCGAATGATTTCCGAGTTGCCCATCACTAGAACTCTCAGAAGTGGATCCGAGAGACCATAAAAAAAAAAAAAAAAAAAAAAAAAAAAAAAAAAAACCGGAGATGCATCTGGATACTTCAAGAAGTTCCAGAAGCCTCATCCTCGGAGCCCTCTCGTCTGCAGAGCACCACGTCGAGTTCGGGTCTGGTAGGTGTGACGTCGAGGAGCGTGGTGTCGCCTCGGTGGTCCAGGAGAAGTCTCTGGTTTGTTTTCTTGTTTACAGATTCTCGGTGGGTTCTGAGTGGAATGGAATGTCGGTGTCGCCTCGGTGGTCTAGGTCTTTGCATGGGCTTCTGGTGACTAGTTCACTTCGGAGGAAGAAGATGGAGACACGATGCTGTGGACACAAACAGAATCAAAGTGTGGATTGTGGATACATGGCGCCGTCAAGGAGGACCCGAATCAAATAAACAATCACATGCCAAGAGCTCGGGTCACTGCCAAATGACCGAGACATGACTTGCCAGTTCGGTCGTACTTCTGTTCAAAAGCCAGTTAAACCGGTCTGGTTTGGTAATGTTCCAAGTGTTCAGCACATGAATTTTATATAAATAAAAAAAAAAAAAAAAAAAAAAAAAAAAAAAAAGAAGAGAGAAAAGAAAAGAAAAGAAAAAAGAAGAAGAGAAAGGAAAAAGAAGGAGAAAAGGGGAGTATGTATGGAGGTTAGTATACTCCGAGGAGTTTTATCCCGAGGTGGCAACCTTCTAAAAAGTTAGATCTGAGGTGATTTACGAGGCGGAAAGTTATTTCCGAGGTGTTTTACCGAGGCGAAAAGTTAGATCCGAGGTGATATACCGAGGGGAAAGTTAGATCCGAGATGTTTTACCGAGGCGAAAAGTTAGATCCGAGGTGATATACCGAGAAGAAAGTATAATCCGAGAAGTTTGATCCGAGGGTATTCTACCGAGGCGAAAAGTATATACCGAGATGACACATACCGAGAGTATTATTCCGAGGGTACTATCCCGAGGAGACTATGCCCGAGCTCCTAGTTCCAAATGGCACACTTTGAGGACCCCTCTAGATTTGCCATCCTCCTAAGTGCACAGTCACATGCCGAGGGAAAAATCCGAGCTGAGGGTCCAGTTTGAGGAACTCTCCCAAAGAGCACCATATCGAGTGGCGTGGAGGATAAGGAGCTCCAAGTAAGACGGTCCATCTTCATTGAATTCACCAGATAAGTTCATACTCTTCTTTTACAACTATGATTTATGTTAAAGTAAGGATAAATGTTGGTTTTTATCAACCAGGAAAAAATATATTTTTTTTTTGATAAAATAGACTCGTGTGTTGAGGCCTCACTCCTGCCGTGAGTGAAAGGATCACAAAATCATCCCGACGGATGAAAAGGATATATAGTGCTACTGTGCATTCTGCTATTTTGTTTTAGTATATGCAGTGCTTTGTTAACCCTTTTTGCAGAAAAGATACGGGGAGACAACCCCTACAACAAATTAAACAAGGAAAGTCTCTCAGTCAGTCCAACATCGAGAGCCAAGGAGACAACCTTGCAGAGAAAACAAGGAAAGTCTCTCGGTCAGTCCAACACCAAGAGCCAAGGAGACAACCTTGCAGAGAAAACAAGGAAAGTCTCTCGGTCAGTCCAACACCAAGAGCCAAGGAGACAACCTTGCAGAGAAAACAAGGAAAGTCTCTCGGTCAGTCCAACACCGAAAGCCAAAGAGACAACCTTGCAGAGAAAACAAGGAAAGTCTCTCGGTTAGTCCAACACCGAGAGTCGGGGAGACAACCCTGCAGAAAAAAAAAAAAAAAAAAAAAAAAAAAAAAAAAAAAGGAAAGTCTCTCAGTTAGTCCAACACCGAGAGCAAGGAAGAACAGACAGTCCCCAGGTATCGATTGATCTCTGCTAAGAATAAAGCAGCAGTCCGAGACAGAATGGAAGCACTTCTTCATCAAACTTCTCCAAAGATGATCAAGCTACATTAGCGTCCATCTGACTCCCCACCTCGAACGACTCGAAAGAGTTATGGTGGGGATGTTCGGGAAAGAAATCCGCCCGAATCCTTTCCTCGAACAACCCGAAAGGGTCAGGGAAAGGATACAAAGGGTTGAAACCTCCCGGTTGGAGGTTTCCGAAGGATGAGGACTAGAATCCGCCCGAATCCTTTCCTCGAACAGCCCGAAAGGGCCAGGAAAAGGATACAAAGGGTTGAAACCCCTCGATTGGGGGTTTCCGAAGGATAAGGCTAAGGATATCCAAAGAAGAATCCACCCGAATCCTTTCCTCGAACAGCCCGAAAAGGCCAGGGAAAGGATACAAAGGGTTGAAACCTCCCGGTTGGAGGTTTCCGAAGGATAAGATGATGGATATCCCGATTAGAATCCGCCCGAGTCCTTTCCTCGAACAACCCGAAAGGGTCATGGAAAGGATACAAAGGGTCGAAACCTCCCGGTTGGAGTTTTCTGAAGGATAAGGTTAAAGATATCCCGAATCCTTTCCTCGAACGACCCGAAAGGGTTATGGAAAGGATACGACAGCGGGATTGCAGGTTTTCGGAAGGACAAGAACATCCAAGAAAGAATCGGCCCGAGTCCTTTCCTCGGACGACCCGAAATGGTTATGGAAAGGACACCAAGACAAGAAAACCTCTCGGTTGGAGGTCTCCAGACGTTAAAAGATTGGAGCATTCAGAGATAAAGAAATTAAAAGGTAAAGATTTCAAGTTATGATTTCATTTCAGTAATATATAAAGTCTTTTACAGGTCACAAAGATTTCAGAAAGGAAGGTAAAGCTCAGCGACCTGACTACCCACCTCGAACGACTTAACCTGCGGTCGCAGACTAAAGTTATGGGGGCTAGCTCATTAAGGTAAACAGGAAGGTAAAACTTCAGAATGATAAAGATTCAGGGAGAAAAAGCTCCAGTATGACAGAGCTTCAGGAAAGATTCAGTATGACAGAGCTTTAGGAAGGATTCAGGGAGATAAAGATTCAGGAAGATAAAGCTTCAGAAAGGTAAACATGATGAAAAAGCTTCAGGATGATAGAACTTCAGGAAAGATTCAGAAAGATAAAGCATAAAAAAGATAAAGCTTCAGAAAGAGTTTCAGTAAAGATTCAGGAAGATAAAGCTTAAAGGATGACAAAGCTTCAGGATGGTAAAGGTTTAAGGAGATAAGGCTTCAGGATGATAAAGTTTCAGGAAAACAAACAGGAAGGTAAAGGTTTAGAAAGACAGATCTTCAGGATGGAAAAGGTTCAGGGAGATAAAGTTTCAGAACGACAAAGCTTTAGGACGACAAAGCTTTAGGATGACAAAGCTGCAGAATGATAAAGTTTCAGGAAGGAAAAGCTTCAGGAAGGTATGAGGATAAAACCTCTTTAAAAAATCATCAAGTTGAAGCCCTGAGACTCACTCCGAACTCCGAGATCTCTTTTACACCATCGTCCAGGATACCAAGAGGACTTGACTATCCGCCTCGAACGACTTAGCCCGCGGTCGCGGACTAAAGCTATGGGGGGTAGCTCAACAAAGTTAAAGCTTCTACAAAGGGAAAATCACCGAAGCTACACCAAACTCTCAAATTAAGATCTCTCAGGAGCAACTCGAACAAAGATACGGGGAGACAACCCCTATAACAAACCATACGAGGATATTACCTCTACAAAAAATAACCAAGTAAGTTCATCGCTTCTAAAAGATTTTTTTCATATCCTCCTCGGTCATAACTTACACAAACCGATTGTTTGTTTAAGTTAAGGAGGATAACTCAAAACAAAAGATTTTTCCCTCTTCAGCTCGGAGGTTAAAACAAAAGATTTTTTCTCTCCTAGTCATGGAGTTCAAAACAAAAAGATTTTTGAAACAAAAGATTTTTCTTACCCTCCTCGAAGTTAACTTACGCAAACCGATTGTTTGTTCAAGTTATTAGAAGATAAGTGAGAATTGATTTGTCATGGAAATTTTTTCCATAACAAAGAATTCAAACATTACAAAGTTCAAAAATAAAGATATTCACAGGTGAGACCAAGCTAGATGGTGTTCAGATTAGAAGATTCGGTACTCCAAACACAAAACATCGGGCCAGCAGAAGCCCCTAGTCGTTATAAGTCTCGGACAACCAAAGCCTTAGCGCTAGTCTAGGCTTCCGAAGCCCCCAAGAGAGATTTTTGTGGAAACGGTCTACGAAGCGCTACCGATGAAGAAGCTGCGGGTATGTTAAGCCTTTTTCTCCAACGGTTTACCATTTTTTGCCAGACAGAACCTTGATCTCAGGAAAGTTGTACTCAAAGTGTTCTCTCAGAGAGGCATTTCACCACAATCTTGGTGAAATCAACTACATCAGTCCGATCCATCTCCTACCGAGAGTAGAAAATCATCTTCACAACTTTGGCCCGACCGACAATATTATGTAGAGGCATTTATGAAGAAGATATCTATGAGAAGTTGCTATTAGTACTATGACAGATCACAAGTTGGATCCACTCAACCCGATCCAAGGAGAAGATAAACATTTAGCAACTACTTCAGGGAAATCAGGTATCAGTTATCCTTGGTAGAATTGGGATAGGACTTATGGTCCAATCAGATAAGAAGAATGATCAGATCAGAAGTCTAAGAAGATATCAGATTAGAAGTCTAATAAAGGATCAGAGTCCAATTAGAACTCTGACAGCAGTTCTAGATTGACAAGGAGCAGGAATTCCAATACTTCCAGAGATTCGAGGCATTATTCGTCATAATTACTTTGAAAGAGGCGGCAATTGTCAGATACAGATTATGAAAGATCCAGATTCAGAAATTGAGGTATTTAATTCTCTTACATTCTAAATTCAAATAAGAGAATTAGGGGGGTAACTGTTGGAGAAATAATTAACACCAAAGACATGTGGGCCTAAGGTAGTATCGGGGGCCGAGCCCATCGGGTTGGCCCGGCCAGATCAGACCCAAGTACAAGACTATTCGTTATCTCCAAAAAGACAGATATTCAGAATATATCAAAATAGGCTTTTATCCCATCAAATATGAGATAAGGTACCTAATAGAATGACATTAGCTAAAGAGAGTGTCATATCCAGTTTGGACTCTACTACCCAATTTGAATTCTATGTGATCTAGGACTCAGACTCCTAATTAGAAAGATAAGATTCAAGACTATGTGATCTAGGACTCAGACTCCTAATTAGATTATGCTCCAAGCACTCTAGCAGTTTTATAACTGTGAACTGTGAACTGTGAGCCTATAAATAAGACTACTACGCCAGGTATAAAGGACGAGTACATTCTCTGAGCTTTTGAGATTACAGATATTTTCCAGAAAATTAGTTTGAATTGACTTAGGCATCGGAGTGGGGGTCCGGTCGGCACCCCCATAGTCCGACGAGCCGTTTATTATTTTGCAGATTACGAGGAGAGCGAAGATTAAGGAAGGAAGGCAACGAATCACAAGGCAACACATCACCGTACCGGAAACTGTACCAACAACTACTAAGTCATTAAGAGCCTAATTATTTTTTTGGGTGTTACGTTGATAGAGTTGGTAACTCTGTCTCTCACTTCCTCTCTCTTAAATCAAAGTAGGTAGATTTTCACAAAGGGAAAAGAGGGATATAGCGCAGCTCTCTCTGTCTCTCTCGTGCAAGGCGTCTGTATTCTCTCTGTTTCGACAAGCCTAAAATTGTAGAATGAATTTATGTAAATGATGCAAAAACCACTCACCAGACTGACTGAATTATAATTGAGTAAAGACAAAACGGTCATTTCGGGGTGCAAACGAAAATACTATACGGGAAATCAAGGACAAAAGGGTCTTTTTAGGCAAAATAAAAAAAGGGTACTGTTTTTTTTTTTTTTTTTTTTTTTGAGAATAACTTCAGATATTATAAAACAGAAGAACCAACTTGCTGTTCAGCTATAACACTAGCAACAATACAAGAAGGAAAAACATCAATCCAAACTTGAGTAAAACGTTGCACAATAGCCTGTCTTGCTAGATTGTGGGCCACCACATTGGCTTCCCTTGGAACAAAATGAACACTCCAATCAGCCACATGAGACAAAAGCGAAAGGGTATGGTCAACAATACTGCCATATTTTCCCACAGAAGCCCCACAAGACGCAGAAGCCCCATCAGACGCAATCTCCGAGACAATTTCTTTGGCATCTCCCTCCAACAAAAAGGACTGTAAACCCAATTTTCGACATAGTTCAACAGCTTCTCATGCTCACAACGCTTCAGCCACGACCGAATCCGAGACATATGGTTTAGACAAACACATTGCAGCCCGAACGACACCCATATGATCTCGAATAACTATTCCCACACCCATAATCTTCTTCTTCTTACAAACTGCTGCATCCCAATTAATTTTAAGCTTA
Source organism: Alnus glutinosa (assembly GCF_958979055.1). Classification (NCBI taxonomy): domain Eukaryota; kingdom Viridiplantae; phylum Streptophyta; class Magnoliopsida; order Fagales; family Betulaceae; genus Alnus; species Alnus glutinosa. The sequence continues at coordinate 19,755,317 of NC_084890.1, read as the reverse complement.
CCCTCAGGCGGCTTTACCCATGGTTGAGACCGATTAACGGTGGCCTGTGAAACAGGCTGGCCATTGGCAGTAGCCAAATGAAAACCCTCCAACTCCTCTGTCGCACATTTTATCAAGCATATAGGATTCAAAAACGCCCCTCCATATACAACAGTATTACGCCTGAGCCACAACTTCTGAGCTATAATAGCAACCAATTCCAGATCCTCAGCCCCCAACCGCTTACTTAAATGTTCAAAAATTGTGAGAAACCCACCCTCTGGAATTATTGTCTTCTGTATTCTTCGAGAGCACTCCGCCCAAACAGCTACAGAAGCTGGGCACCTCCAGATAACATGGGCACTTGATTCACCAGGCACTCCACAGATAGGACAAATAGGGTCACTGACAATGGATCGAGAATGGAGCTTTTCCATGGTAGGCAAGATTTCATTACACGCTCGCCAGACAAACATCTGCGTCGTACGTGAGATGCGCATCCTCCAGATGGTGTTCCACATTGCATTCCTGTCCGGGTTCACTGAGCAGCTACTCTGTTTCCATGAGATACGGTCCAATTCCAAATGGTAAGCACTCCTCACCGAAATACTCCCGTTTTTTGTTCCTGCCCAAATTAATCGGTCCTGCTGCAATCTAGGGCAAATAGCAATACTACAAATAGATTCAGCCACATTGATTGGGAAAATATTCTCCACCTTAGCCACATCCCACCAGTTTAGGTCGTGGTCTATTAGTTCACTAACACGTGCTTCACTTCCCAGCATAGAAATTGGCTCCTGGATCATATTAGAATGCTGGGATGGGAGCCATTATCCTTCCAAATTTTGATCATTTCCCCATTACCAACCTTCCAAATCAAACCTGCCTGGAGAAGTGGTTTAGCATTCCAAATACTCTGCCATGCAAAGGATGGGCGTCGCCCCAAATCAGAATCTAAAAAGAAACCACCCGGATAATATTTTTCTCGTAGAACTTGGGCCACCAAAGATTCAGGTTGTTGAAACAGCCTCCAACCTTGTTTAGCCAAAAGAGCAAGATTAAAACTTTCCAATTCTCTAAAACCAAGCCCACCCTTACATTTGATTTTTCCCATCTTCTTCCAGCTCATCCATGCTATCTTATTGACATTCTCTTTATGACCCCACCAGAATTTAGCCATAAGAGAATTAATATCATGACAAAGACCTTTGGGCCACTGGAAGACACTCATAGTATAAGTAGGAATAGCTTGGAGAACTAACTTAAGGAGAATTTCCTTACCGGCATGGGATAAAAATTTTTCCTTCCACTCATTCATTCTTGTCCATATTTTTCCTTTGATCCCATTAAAAGTACTAATCTTAGATCGCCCAATGAGTGATGACAACCCAAGATATTTCTCATATCGTTGGGTAGAAGGAACCCCTGCTTCAGTAAGGATATGAGTTCGATCAATCATAGAAGTGTTCCTGTTGAAGAAAATAGAAGTTTTCTCCCTATTTAATTTCTGCCCCGAAGCTTTCTCATAGAGTGTTAGTAGATCTTGGATCCTACCCCATTCCTTAAGATTTGATCGACAAAAAAGAAGACTGTCATCCGCAAAAAAGAGATGGCTAATTTTTGTACCTCCTCTAGAAATAGGAACTCCTGAAATTTGTCCCGTACGTCCCCCATGATGCAAAAGTGAACTGAAAGCTTCAGCACATAGAATGAAAAAATAAGGAGAGAGAGGATCACCTTGTCTGATACCCCGAGTAGGCACAATGTGTCCATGGGGTTGTCCATTAATCAAGATAGAATAAGTCACTGTTCGGACACATGTCATAAGAAGTTGTATCCATCTTGGTGCAAATCCCAACTTGTACAATATGGCCTCCAGAAAACCCCACTCAATGCGGTCATAGGCCTTACTCATATCGAGTTTCAAAGCCATAAACCCTTCCTTCCCCTAAAGCCGAGTATCCATCGTATGCAAGGTTTCAAAAGCAACTAAAATGTTATCAGTAATAAGACGCCCTGGAATAAAGGCACTTTGCTCAGTAGATATAACATGTGGGAGAACCACTTTGAGTCGGTTAGCTAACACCTTGGCAATCAACTTATAGATCACGTTACAAAGGCTGATAGGCCTATATTCCGTCACACAAGTAGGGGCCGAAACTTTGGGAATGAGTACAATATTAGTAGCATTTATACCCTCATAAAAAACCCCTTCATTCAAATATTGTAAAACCGCACGACTAACTGTCTTTCCCACGGTCCCCCATGACTTCTGATAAAAACAGGCAGCAAACCCATCAGGCCCTGGAGACTTGAGAGGGTGCATTTGGGATAGGTCAAAACTGACTTCTGCTTCCGTAAACGGTCTCAACAAACTATCATTCATATCCACTGTGATACGTGACTCCACATGGGATAAACACTCATCCACCCCAACCAAACCCTGGGAAGTAAAAAACAATCTATAATAATCAATGAAAGCTTTGCTAACCTCTTTCTTTTTTTCCCAAACTCTCCCAGATTCATCACAGATTTTTTGGATTCCGTTGATCTTTTTTCGATGATTTGCCTAAGCATGAAAGTATTGAGTATTCCGATCCCCACTACGATACCAGTTTTGTTTAGCTCGCTGCTTCCACCTGATATCTTCTCTCTCCAATATACCATCTATTTCCCCTTGGAGCTTAGAAATAGCACCTGCTCCTGCATTTTCCGGGCAAGCCCGACTTTGAAGATCGGCAAGCTGTTTTGTCTTTAGCTTCAACTGCTTCTCAGCATTACCAAATTTTTCCAAACTCCACCGTGACAAAGTATGTTGGCAAGCCGAAAGCCGACATTGCACATCATGCATGGAATCTCCCCCCAAAATATCGTTTTCCCATTCAGCCGCTATGAGAGTCCGGCACTCTACATCGGTATACCAACTATCTTCAAATTTAAACCGGCGTTTATAAGAGTACCTCTCCATCCGTTGCTCTCTAAATAACACATGAACTGGACTATGGTCAGAAGTACGGGCCGCCAAAATCATAACCGAAACAATGGGGAAATGACCACACCATTCACTATTAGGCACCGCCCTGTCCAACATACCCCAGATCACCTAACTGACAGTCTTCCAATGCAGTGCGAAAACCATCCATTTGTCTTTCACGGCGAACAACTTCCCCAACCTTCTCATCTTGCGACAAAATTTCATTAAAATCACCCACACACAACCAAGGTAGTGGTGCATGGGTTTTCAAATGTCTAAGAAGTAACCATGACTCCTCTCGTTTTGCAGTCTCTGGATTCCCATAGAACCCTGGGAATTTCCAAACAAAATTATCATCTCCAGTTTTGATGATTGCGTTTATATGCCTTCGAGAATAATTATAAATTTCTAAATTACAATCATCCTTCCACATTAACGCAAGCTCCATGCGATGTTTCGTGCTAATAGTTTCCATAAGAAACACGAAATTTGGTCTCTTTTCCTTCACCATATGGCAAAGGTCTCGAACTGACCGAAGGTTACCAAGCCCTCGGCAATTCCAACTGATAAGACTCATTGTGGCTCGCGGGGCTGTACCACAGCCTCCGCCAATGCCAGTTTTGGTGTCCCTGTGTCTACTGATTTACCTTTCTTAATCTTCCCCATTTGGACGTTAGGGTCAAACTCAGGTGATGGTTGGACTTTCCTTTTCTCCGAAGGGACAAAAAAATTAGAAGAAACCATACCTTCCATACTAGGTGCACGAGCTCTACGTTTCCAGTTACGAGCAACTGGTTTCCTTTTCTGTTTATCAATCTGCATCTGCTCATTTTCATTTTTCGTGTCCAGAAACTCATTCACACCACCAAGCACATCGCCAATTAAATTTACAGCAGCCTTACCCAACCTAGGTCCCTGCTGTTTGGGCTGAAGCACCTTTTTCCCTTCTTGCTCCAGGCCCGCTTGATGGAAAGTAGGAAGCTCCGGCCCAGTTAGCTCCCCTTCTTTGTTCCACTGCTCTCCCATGCAAACCGACTCCATCTGCCGTGCTAATTCCGTTTTTGACGTAGCGGAAGACTAAGGTAATTAATCAAAGAACAGCGTCTTCGATTCTGCAAGGAGAAGCGTCTTCGTCTTCTACCCCAAAAGATAAAACAAGCCCGCAGGCTAAAAGAAAGATAAAACTCCGCAGAGTATATGAGAGAGAATTCTCTGATTTTATAACAATTCAATTGATTGAGTTTTTACATAATAAGCAAGCCTATTTATAGGAGAGAAATACTTGTAGAGAAAGTAATCCTAATCCTAATAGTAATAGTAAACCTTATTCTAATAACAATAGTAAACCTTATCCTAGTAGTAAAAGTAAACTTTATTTTAAAAGGAAATCAAATAAATAAAAACTATTTATTAGGGATCTTCTAGAAACTTCTAGGGACCTTCAGGTGCTACATCAGTCTCCCCTTCTTGAAAATAACTCGTCCTCGAGTTAAGTTCCGACTCCTCTTGTGGAAAGTATTCAAAAATGTCTGCCACGTTGAATGTTAAAGATACTGCCAAGTCCTCAGGAAGATCAACGACATATGCATTATCGTTAATCTTTTTAAGTATTTTGCATGGACCATACTTCTTATTCCTCAGCTTTCCAGAAACACCAGTCGGTAATCGTCCCTTGCGAAGATATACCATCACAAGATCACCTTCTTGAAAAATCTTTGATCGCCGACCCTTGTCTACTGCTGCCTTGTACTTAGCATAGGATTTTTCTAGATGCTGACGAACTTCCTCTTGGGTAGCTTTCACCCGTTCTGCTAAATGCTCTGCTGCGACACTTGCTCCCGGTAACTTAGGTAAAACTGCCAAATCTACTGCAAGTCTCGGAGTTCTCCCATAGACGACTTCGAATGGTGCCTTCCCAGTAGATCGATTCACCATGTTGTTGTAGGCAAACTCAGCCTGAGCTAAGGCCAAGTCCCATTGCCTCGGTTTATCGCCTGCAATACAACGAAGTAAATTACCTAGAGTTCGATTAACAACTTCTGTCTGCCCGTCCGTCTGTGGATGGCTCGTGCTACTGAACTTCAATGCTGTGTCGAACCGCCTCCATAATGTTCGCCAAAAGTGAGACAAGAACTTGGTGTCTCGATTAGAAGTGATAGACTTTGGGATCCCATGCAATCGAACCACCTCTCGAAAAAATAGATTGGCCACTTGAACAGCATCAGATGTTTTCTTACAAGCAACAAAGTGAGCCATTTTGGAAAATCTATCCACAATTACCATTATAGAATCTGCTCCTTGTTGGGTTCTCGGGAGACCCAATACAAAATCCATAGATACATCTTCCCATGGTGCTTCCGGTATTGGTAGAGGCATGTATAATCCCGTATTTTGAGTTTGCCCCTTGGCGACCTGACAAGTCTGGCATCGTCGGACAAAATTACCTACTTATTTTTTTAGTTGCGGCCAGTAATATCGCTCCTCTACCAGAGCAATAGTCTTGTCTCTTCCCAGATGACCACCCAATCCTCCAGCATGTAATTCTCGGATTATTTGTTCTCGTAAGGAACTCCTCGGAATGCATAGCCGATTCCCACGAAATAAATACCCCTCCTGAATGTGTATCTCGGAAACTGGTTGTCCCGCCTTGCAACGCTTCCAAGTCTCACCAAAATCTTCATCTTCCTCATATAACTCCTTTAGGCACTCGAATCCAGTCACTTCAGCTTTCATGGTTATCAACAAGGTAGCTCGACGGCTCAAAGCATCAGCTACACGATTTAGTTTGCCCGACTTATGCTTGAGAGAAAAAGTGAACCGTTGGATATAAGAAACCCACCGAGCATGCATCCGATTTAGATTCTTTTGACTATGGATGAACTTTAATGCTTGATGATCGGTATAGAGGACAAACTCTCGTTGGATTAGGTAGTGCTCCCACACCTTGAGAGCTCTTAAGACAGCATAAAGCTCCAACTCATATGTTGACCACTTTTGTCTTGCTTCTCCGAGCTTTTCACTAAAAAATTCCACAGGCTTCCCTTCTTGAGATAACGCAGCTCCTATCCCGACGATTGATGCATCACACTCAACTTCAAACAGCTTGTCAAAGTCGGGTAAGGCAAGTACAGGTGCCGTGCATAGTTTTTCTTTGATGATTGAGAAACTTCGCTCAGCTTCGTCACCCCAGTTGAATTTTCCTTTCTTCATACACTCGGTGATTGGTGCTACAATACTGCTGAAATTCCGAACGAACCTTCTATAGAAAGTTGCTAACCCATGGAAACTTCTTACTTCTCCCACTGTCTTGGGCGTAGGCCATTCTCTAATGGCTCTCACCTTTTCTTCATCCACTCTGATTCCATCGGCACTAACCACAAATCCGAGGAAGACTAATTGATCCATCATGAAGCTACACTTCTTTAAGTTGATAAACAACTTATTTTCACGGAGGACCTCCAATACTTTCCTCACGTGATCCATGTGATTCACCGAGTTGCGACTATAGATAAGAATATCATCGAAATAGACAACAATAAAATTTCCGATAAAAGGTTTCAATACCTGATTCATAAGTCGCATGAAAGTGCTTGGTGCATTTGAAAGACCGAAAGGCATCACCATCCACTCGTAAAGCCCCTCTTTAGTCTTGAATGCAGTTTTCCATTCATCTCCCGGTCGTATACGGATTTGGTGATATCCACTCCTCAAGTCAATCTTCGAAAAAATCTTAGCCCCAGATAGCATATCAAACATGTCACTTATTCGGGGAATTGGAAATCGATACTTGATCGTGATCTTGTTTATTGCCCGGCTATCCACGCACATTCGCCAACTTCCATCTTTCTTCGGTACAAGTAGGGCCGGTACTGCGCATGGACTCATACTCTCGCGCAGATGTCCCTTCTGAATTAACCCATCTACCTGCTCTTGCAAAATAGCATTCTCCTTTGGGCTCATTCGATAGTGTGGCAAGTTTGGGAGACTTGCTCCTGGCACTAAGTCAATACAGTGCTGGATATCTCTCATGGGTGGCAGGCCTTCGGGCATCTCTTCAGGCATGATGTCTCGAAATTCTTCTAATATCGGTTGCATTATCTTGGGAACTTCTTGTGAGACGGAATTCGGAGTTCCTTTAGTCACCAATGCTACGATGTCTCGAGCCTCCTTAACTTCTTCTATAAATTCTGAACCAGTGGATAGGAGGATCGGCTTACCCTTGGAATGAGTTGAATTTTTGACTTCTTGTAAGGGTCGAAATATTATCTTCCGACCATCTCGAAAGATAATGTAAACATTAGCCCTTCCTTGGTGCTGGGCATCCACATCAAATTGCCAAGGTCTTCCCAGGATTAAGTGGCATGCGTCCATCTCCACTACATCACATAAAAGAGAATCTGAGTAATGTTTACCGATTGAGAATGTGAAACGACTTCTCTCGGTTACTAGTGTCTCGGTTCCTCGCTTGATCCATCCAATCTTGTATGGAGCAGGGTGCTTCTCAGTTTTCAAACCCAACTTCGATACCATCTCCTTTGACACTACATTCTCCCCACTACCACCATCAATAATCACATCACATACCCTTTGGTTGACTGTGCAGCGAGTACGAAAAATATTGTGCCTTTGGGATTGATCTTCTTGCCTCGGGGTCAAGAGTAAACGTTGAATTACTAAGGATCGGGAAAGTGGGATTCCCTCATCAGCGTCAGCCAACTCCTCTTCCTCATATTCGAGTGTATCATCATCTCCATGCTCGGATCCTTCTTTTGGCTCAGGTTCGATCAAGTTTACCATCTGTCTCCGGGGACATTGATGAGATCTATGTCCTGGTTGGTTGCATTTGAAACACTTGTCTGGACCGGGCCGTGCGTACGGATTGTTGGATGGTTGTCTCGGGATGTTTGAACTGCTACTGGCTCCTTTTCCCGTGGAAGTCACTGGTTGACTTGGTGTGACCGTCGGAACTAGAGATTGCTTTCCCCGACCTTGTGTTGCTCTCGTTGAATCGCTCGGGTTTCGCTCCCAAGTTGGTGCTCTAGGCCGCTCCAATTGCTTCTCGGCTCGAGTTGCCAAGCTAACTGCCTCGTTCAAAGTAAAGACAGGATGCATAGAGACTTTATCTTGTATTGCTACACGCAGTCCACCAATAAACCTTGCAACTTGTTGATCTTCTGTCTCCATGAGATCATTCCGGGCGGATAGGCGATAGAAATCATCAACATACGCCTGGATGGTTCGACCTCCTTGTCGACATTCTTGGTATTGCTGGAATAGTCGTTGCTCAAAATCCGGTGGTAAAAACCGTGCTTTGAGTAGCCGCTTCATCTTCAACCATGAAGTTACCGGTCCCTTCCCTTGTCGAGCACGGGAAATCTGTAATTTCTCCCACCAAGCAGAAGCTCCTCCCTTGAATTTGTATGCCACTAATTTCACCTTGCGATCCTCGCGAATATTCATGTAATCAAAGAACCTCTCTACCTCTGTCACCCAATCTAGGAAATCTTCAATTTGAAGATGCCCGTTGAATGATGGGAGATCAATCTTCATTCGGTATTCATGGGATTCCTCCCTACCGTGATCTTGACGTCTGGGTTGCTCTCCATAAGTATCCCGGTGGCCAGCGCCTTCATAGACATTCCCCATATGACCAGCTCCACCGCGCTCATAACCTCTGAAGCCTGCGCCGCCGCCATGACCGGTGCGCCTACGTCCTTCACCTCGTCGATCTACTCCATCGTTCTGTCCAAACACCCCTTCAGCGAAGTCTTCATCGTCACTAAAATCCTCATAGACCGGTGGTCGGTTTATGGGTGCAAGTTGTCGGTGAAGAATAGGCCTCACTCGAATCCCATCGTCATCATGGGCATCATTGTCCCTATGATTATGATTAGGACCCACGTGCATGCGCTCCATCATCTCTCGCATCTGTCGCATCTCTTGTCACATCTCTTCTCGCATTGTTTGCTGGAACTCTTGGAATTCGGCTTTCCAAGGAGCCTCCCTGTCACGATCAGCGTCGTTAGGGGGATTGTCACCGTTGCGTTGATTGGCCATGATCAGGATAAAGCCTGCTCTGATACCAACTGACGTAGCGGAAGACTAAGGTAATTAATCAAAGAACAGCGTCTTCGATTCTGCAAGGAGAAGCGTCTTCGTCTTCTACCCCAAAAGATAAAACAAGCCCGCAGGCTAAAAGAAAGATAAAACTCCGCAGAGTATTTGAGAGAGAATTCTCTGATTTTATAACAATTCAATTGATTGAGTTTTTACATAATAAGCAAGCCTATTTATAGGAGAGAAATACTTGTAGAGAAAGTAATCCTAATCCTAATAGTAATAGTAAACCTTATTCTAATAACAATAGTAAACCTTATCCTAGTAGTAAAAGTAAACTTTATTTTAAAAGGAAATCAAATAAATAAAAACTATTTATTAGGGATCTTCTAGAAACTTCTAGGGACCTTCAGGTGCTACATCAGTTTTCATCACATCCACCTTTGCAGGAGACAGCTGGCGTGAAGGAGGATCCAAACACGTTGATCTTTAAGATAATGATGAAATAAACTAAAGGTTGATTTATTATTTTAATTTATCCTTTTTTTTTTCTCAGTCTTTTTCAATAGTATTGCCTGGCTTGAGACTATTACTCATTATGCAAATGATTACAATAAATAATCTTTTTCTGAATTGAATAATTTGTTATAATTTATTTATTTAAATTTAAGCTAAATAATAAATAAATGAACAAAGTATAAAGATATTTATTATCCCGAGAAAAGCTCCTCCCTCCCCTTGTGTCGGCAAAGAAGAAGATGTAGCACTGTTTTCCAGTTTTCTTCCCAAATATGAAAAATATCCGTTAAAGTTCTCTCCCCCAATCGTGGGTCGACATGTAGAACATAGTTCGCACACGTGGCATATTCAGGATCGTACGTAGGTCACTGAATTGACCCACCGGGTCCACTCAACTCACTCAACGACTTGTTCTAATTTGGAGAAGCAAAAGCAATCCTCCTGATTCCCAAACAATGACATCTGAGCTTCAACTAAAAGAGACATGCAATGCAACCTTTGCTTCCTCTTGCAATGTTAACGGAAACATTTTGTATTTATGAGTGGGGACACGTCATTTTCCGGTTTATTCTTTTTGCAAACCGGTCATTGAATTTATGAGATTTCCGATCAAATTAACAAATGAATTTATAAAATTTATGTAAGTTTCATAAATTTAATGGTTGATTTGAAAATATATTGTATTGACGAGTTCGTTGTTGTGTGCCTGATTGACTTCATTCACTCCACTCGCAACCATCCTTGGTAATCCTTTTCCGTTATCGATTAGAAATAAAAAAAAAAAAAAAAAAAAAAAAAAAAATTATGAGAAGTTTCGAGTTATATTTTATATTATTTAAGTACCGAATCACAAACTGTTGGAGACTAATGTGATTTAATTTATTTCAATTAAAAGTAGCTTAAATAATATGTGAAAGTGAATTATTAGATTTGACGTGTCACCAGATGAGAGTTGCCCCTTTGCTTTTGAACATTTGCTTAATTAAGAAACAAAAATAAATAAATAAGGAAAATAAATAAATAAATAAGGGTTGGCGGTTTGCCACTTGCGAATGAGACTTATAAGCATATAAAGCTTCTATTCTTTGGGTTCTTCCTAAGCAAAGCTATCATGGGCTGCTCATGGGAAGTCAATAGCAAGTTTGGTAGGGCAAATAGATTTTGAATAATCAGCCTAGACAGCTCTATTTTAGACTCACACAACTACCCTATACTATTTTTAAATGGTTAATTATATTTAGTATACTTGTGTATAACTATTATATAATTATTAGAGTGTATATACGCGTGAATATTACCCATCTGCATCTGTTATTCGTAATTATCCGCACATGCAATTTGTAAAAATCACTATCTGCATATGCGGATGCGGTTATTAACCGTGAATAACCGCATCCTCATATCATTTATATATAATAAATATTATATTTAATAAATTTATCAAAACAACGCCGTTTTGAATTAGGTATATGTTATATTTATATTAATTTAATTGGTTATGTTGCTTTCTCGTGTAACACTTGGGCAAAAAGACAAAAGTAATATGAAATTAATATGTTTTCAAACGATTAGGGCCTAAAAAAAGATTTAACACAAGCCCAAAATGCTACAAAATTGTCCTAAATTATTTTTAGAATCGTTTAAAATAAGTTATAATAGAGACCACAAAATGCCCAAAAAACTAAAAATAAGCACAAACAAGCCATTACTTAATATGCAGATAGCGGATAATAAACGCAATATCCGTGCGAATGCGATTAGTAAAAACGTGATAAAGACACGGATATCTAAAAGTGATATCCGCATTTTGCAGTTGCGAATATTACAAATAACAATATTCACATGTATGTAGATCTCTAATCATTGGATGACATGATAATAAAAATTAACACTTAATTTTTTTGCTCTTACGAGTGTTGATTCAATAGTTAATTTTTATTATCACACCATCCAATTGTAAGAATGTTGTACTGGAGCCTACTACGAGTAATATTAGGATCCCTTTTTTCATTTGGATGAAATGATTTTTCCTTTACACCTTTGTGGAGACTTCTTCCACTCATTGCGAAGGAAAAACCATTTCATTTCGATGAAAAAATAATGGTCCTTAATATTGCTTGTATACCGGAAAGCATTATTATATATATATATATATTATAAAAGTATTCCAATACTCATGTAGACCATGCATATGCATGAATGTAGACGAAAATTAGACATGAATGAGCACTTGAGCAGCTCGGCCCACGACTAAGTAGGTAGTAGGCAATTTAATCAGGATTAAAGATATGATTAATTGCTTGCTATGCATAGCCAGGTTGGTAATTAATGAAGACAGCTCAGTTTCGAGGGGTCGATTCAACCAAAGACTTCTCTTCTCTTCTATTAATTCTCTCTTTTGACTTTTAGCATTTATAATTATTCTACACAACGTATCAAATACGCATTTATTTATATATCTCTTCGATCACTTCTCATAATCGACCACACATATTTTAGTAAATAAATAAATTAGTGGGCCCTCACTTGAGTAACAAAATTATTGGTTTAGAACTGCCAATATTTCTCTTTATACATCATAAATGTTATTTTCATTTTTTTATTCAATATATTAATATAAGTTTTGACCCAAAAAAAAAGAAAAAAAAAAGAAGCTAAATGGCTCAGAGGTACACATGATTAGTGGTATCTGTGTTTAATGAATATTCTCAATTGGTATTTTCATTAGCCTTTCGCCTATTTTTTTAACGGACTTTCAGGTTATCCACATTAGAATGCTGATACATGTCTCGATTGCCACGTGACCACGTATCACATATGATAATTATGCTTTCAATGCCGCATAGGATGAGAAAAATGCGGCATTAAATCATATTATTTTTCAGGAAATGAATATTTTTTTGAAAATGTAGAATTTTAAAGGTTAACATGCGATTTTAAAGATCAAAAGTGTGATTTTGCCAAATACTTAATCGCGTTTTTAAAAATCATTTTTCTCAAATCACACATTTTAAAATTGTTATTTTTAAATCATATTTTTTAAAATTGCAAATCCAAACGAATCTTAAGTGTTTGACAAAATTGCAGTTTAACTTTTAAAATTGCAATTTAACTTTTTAAAATTATATGTTTTCTAAAAGGTATCCTATTATTTATGATTTGCAAAAACAAATTTTTTAAAACGCAAATTCAAATAATTCATTTTAATTTGATGTCAAACGGACCGTAAACGAGTTAGCCGCCAGGAATTAATCAAAGGCTGTTTGGCGAGCAAGTCGTGAGCGGCGCAGGAGAAAAAGGCAGGCAGGCCCGCAATGTTCGGTTCCAAAAGCATATTGAAAAATACAAATGGAAGGCGATGATTGGACATAGACGGGAAAAAGATTTAAAAGAAGAAATTTATAAGAAAAGTGAAAAAAAGGCAAAAAAAAAAAAAAAAAAAAAAGATTTGTGAAACGTCCTGTCTCGTTCCAACACGTAGACGACATGGACGAAGAGAATTGTCCGCCCAGTTAAGCCCCCCCCTCCACCTGTCTCTCTTTCTTATATTCATATTCAAACGCCACTCGCAGGCCTGGACTTGGTCGTCCCTCTCTGTTCGTACGTTTCCTCTCTTCCTCTTTTTGCTTTCTTTCTCTTACGTTTTCGATCGTCGTGGTTTCTACACAAGCGTTATATTTATGGTACAATTTCGGTTTCTTTTTTATTATTATTATTATTTTTTTATTTGGGGAATGCATGGAAGCCTTTAAATTTGATTCAGAGTCTTTTTTCTCTTTCTGGGGAGAGATCTTCTCTCTTAAGCCTTTTTCTTGCCGCTTTCTCTGTCTCTGTCTCTGCTACTTCTTCTATTCACAGAACGATTTCCTTCCTTCCTTGGTCTTTTTTGTTAATTGTCGGTTGCCCTCCTCTGCTCTCTCTCTCTCTCTCTCTCTCGTACTTTGTTACATGTTTTTCTTTTTCCTTTGTTGGCTTTTGTTATTGTAATCTTGGATGGATATTATATTATTGCTCATGGGAATTTTTGGATCTTGTAATTTGAATTTTTTCTTCTTCATTTGTTTCCTTTCTATGTTATATGGGTCTGTTTTGTTTTCAGATTTTTTGTTACTGGGTTTCATTTCTTCAATTTTGAAAACTGGTTTTCCGAAGGTCTTTTTCTTCCTCTATTTTATTTATTTTGGCAGACATGCTCTGACAGAAAAATAATCTGCATGTTCTATTTCTATATTTTGGAATATTAAGCCCACACCGAAACAGAAGCTAAACAAAAAATTTCAAACTTTTGGGTGTTTTATTTGTTTCCAATTCTTATTGTCATCTCCTTTTGTATGGGTTTTCTGCTTCTGGGTCTCTCTGGATCTAGAAATTCTGTATCTCTTTCTCTGGAATTTGGGAATTGAGTGCTGAACTTTCCAGGCTATCAGTTGTATAAAAGTTTTGATATTTATAATGTTAGAACTTTTTGTTGACCTTTCCATCTTTAATAGGGCCCAGTTATGACGACTTTTAGTGTTTTAATTTTTCATAATTTTTAGTTTTTACATTTCTATTGTCCAAAAATTACTGTTCATTCGTCGGTTTTGATTGCAGTACGTTACACCAAAAGAGGGGTTCTGCTTTGATAGTTGGTACTGAGGCAAAGGATTAGATTCCTGTTCGTACAAGTCGGGATTGGAGGGATTTTTCCCGATGCTAAATTTTGGCAGGCCTAGAACTCAGCCAAGGTCCACTAGATCTATGTCACTTGGAGGTAGGATTTCCTTTATATCTGTGATTCACTTGGATGTGTTTCGACATAAAACTACTTGTTGATAGTTCTTTTCTCCAGTCAAATGTAGGCCACTCAAAAAATATCTATTTATGATTTCATGAAAAATATGTGCAAATTGAGAAGTCGTGGTTTCTTTCTGGTTATGTACTGCTTACTGTGCAGTTCATTGCTTGAATTATATGTATACACTAAATATCCTTGCAGAGCTTTCGAGGATTTCTATATTTATGTTTGGGTTTTGTTTGACCTTGTACTTGTAGGCATGGATTACCCAGATCCGAAAAAGAAGAGCAACTTTGTGGGAAAAATTCTTTTGGCTGCTGTCTTAACAGCATTATGCATTCTGGTGCTCAAGCAATCTTCCAGTTTCAATACTCCCAGCCCGGTAACTTCTTTGTCTTATATTTAAATATCCTTCTCATTGTTAAGTACTTGTTTATGCTGATGGACTCATTTTCTTCCAAAATGTATGTGTTACATATATTATCCAAGGTCAAGCTCAATGCTTCGAGAATTGCCAGTTGCTGTTCTTGCTATGATGTGATACCAAACCTAGGCTATGTTTGCTAACTTTTTTGAATAGTGTTTTTTGTGTTTTGATTGGAAAAGAGATTTAATGTGATGGGAGTTGAGAAGAGTTTTTAGTGGGAATCACATTTGAAAAGTATTGTCTGTGGGGTCCACTTAAAGAAATTGTTTGGTAAACATTTTAGTGTTTTCATAGAAACAAACACTAAATATGCTTATTTTGAGAAAACACTTTCATATTTTTCAAGTGTGAAGGATGACTTTTTACAACGCTGACGAGGATAAAGGTGGCCATACAGTTACCTTTACCAAGGATAGAAGTGGCTATGTACCACCCCCTCCGTAGGGGTGGTTGCATGGCCACTTCTGAGCTGTTGGGGTGGTCGTGCGGTCACCTTTGACCAGGATTCTTATAAGGTGTGAGAAGTTTTCTAAAAAGTGTGTTGTGTTTTGTCTTTTGAAAAGTGTTTCGTTTGGTAACTATTTTCTGAAACGTGCGCTTCTGTGTTTGAAAAGTGAAACAACTTTGCAAAACACTTACCAAACGTATCCCTAATTCTGTTTGTAATTGGGTGACATATTAAACTGGAGCCCAGGAACCTATGCAATTTGAATCCATATATAGTGCAACTATTTATGGGAGAGGGCAGGTTTCATATTGATGTGGGAAGTTGTTGAACTTTGTATGACTGAAGACACCAATGGAACACCTATGGCTGATTGCTGCCATCATTCAGGCTGTAATCCACAAAGTTAAGTGAGTCCTGTTTGATAAAATCATCCTCAATGAGGAGTGCAAAGTGGGGCTTATCATAATTGTATATCTATACTATACTTCTGTAGTATTGGTCAAATACAAATATTTGATTATCTTGATGTGGATTATAACAACAAATTCATATCGTGGTTTGCTCTTTAGTTTGGAGTTTATGAATTAGCATTATTTTAGTTCCTAAGATATATAAGACATCCCTACCAATAAGTAATGTGTTGTTGACTTGTACACGACACTGGTTCTTTGTGTTTTTGACCAGTTTGGATGACCACATAAGGTCTTCAATTGATTGTCACCTGCATTGTACTTTATGTAAATTGTCTATGGTGCAAACTTTTTGTGTGAAAGAATTGTGTCCGATCAAATTGTTTTTTCTTATCTAGATTCGACTTTCACTTAATCATTACGAACTTATACATAGATCTAAAACTTTTAAGGATTATCTACAATGTTTATCTATATATTTGTTTTTTTGTTTTGATTGTTTTTCTTAAAGTACAGTTCCTTACATTGTTGTCCAACTGTTTTGGGACTCCAATTCGACCTTTCCCTAAATTTGATTAATTGTTTGGGTGCAACCCCCCCCCCCCCCCCCCCCCCCCCCCCCCCTCCTCAAATAATGATCAATTTGATTACATTGGATAAAAATATAAACTTGGATATAAATGACTTATTAGGGTATGACTTATCAATTGAAATGAGTTTTGACATTTCCAAATCTGAAATGTTCTACAATTTTTATTCATTTCCTTCAGTTCTCCCATCATGAACCTGGGGTAATGCATGTCCTAGTAACAGGAGGTGCTGGCTATATTGGTTCACATGCTGCCTTTCGTCTTTTGAAGGACTCATACCGTGTAACTATAGTGGTAGGCCTTTTTGCAGAATAAGTATGAATTTATTTTTTATAACTATTTTGCATTTGCAGTGTTAGTGACATATCTTTAAGATTTTCCCTTTTTGACAGGACAACCTCTCACGGGGAAACCTAGGTGCTGTAAAGGTTCTCCAAAAATTATTTCCAGAAGCTGGAAGGCTTCAGTTTATTTATGCTGACTTAGGGGATCCAAAGGCTGTATCCTTATCAATTATTATGCCCTCTATAAGATATACTTCACTTGAGAATTATTACTTAATATAAACAGCCACACCTGGAGGTTTCCTTAACAGATTTTTCAGGTTAATAAAATATTTTCAGAGAATTCATTTGATGCTGTTATACATTTTGCAGCCGTTGCATATGTCGGGGAAAGCACCCTTGATCCACTCAAGTAAGTATTGTCGTTTGATCGATGTCTAGCCTTTTTAAAAGGTCAACCTTGCAATGCAAAGTGTTCTCTTTTTGCTTTCAGGACTTCTACTTCTTGCATTTAGCACCTAAGAGTTCAATCTTTCTAGGGAATGTAGATTTTGTAAAACTCAGAATTATTCTTAACATGTTGACGTAAGAAAAATTGTAAACTATGCATGTAAATTTTGCTTGTTGATCTAATTGGGAGTTCACGTGGTATGAATAGATTTTTCAATGTAGTAACTTTTTGGCGGCAGTATGAAATAGCTCCCAATTGTGAGATTTGCTTGGATCGAGTTTAAGAAAGTTCAAAACTATGTGATTTAGGTCCAGTTCAAATGTAAATAAAGACGGTGCAAATGTTAGCATTTGAAACATAAAAAATAATAATAATAAAATAAACTTTTGAATTATGCTATGCTTGATATAAATGTGAAGTTAAAAGTTGGAGTTCACCTTTTCTTTTCTTTTTGTTTAGTTATAATATAATTCAAAAGGAAATGGGGCCTAATCCTAGGGCATGCCCCGGTGGAAGGGGGGGGGGGGGGGGGGGGGGGGTGTATCTTTGTTTGCTTGCCTCCTGCTCTTTCCCTTTCCACTTGGAAAAAATGAAAAAGGGGTTACCCGAGATGTCCTTAGGTGTTGGCTGGCTTCATTATATTGGAGAGGAGCTACATCTTCAATGGTTTTTGTCATTTTCCAAACAAACATGTCTTTTTTTTTATTACTATGACATGAATTTTTTTTTAATCATGCTTTGGCTGAAATAACCAAAATGACCATCCAGACATGATATTTTAATCATATCTCAATAAATTAACCAAAATGACCGTGTTTGGATAGAATGGAATTCTATTTTCAGTCCAGGTGTTTGGTAAAAAACTGAATTGTAGGATTGATTTGTGAATTTTATAAGTTCATTAAATAAAAATTTTATGACCTTTCTTTTATGTTTAGAATGCACAACCATTTTGCAAATCATCAAAAGTTGGGAAATTGGAATTATCAATCAAAAAAAAGAATGAGAAACACTTACAAAACTAGCAGAAGAATCTAGAAAAATGAAAAATCATTATTTTTATTAATATGGCTTAAAATAAAGAAAAGGAGTTCGTTTTTCTTTTCAACTGGAAAATCTGGTCACACTAAATACTTCTGTGTTGGCCAGATTTTGTTGATTTCTCTATTTGAGTTTATGATGGAAAAGTCCTATTGATAATGTAACTGATGAACTCTGAAAACTTGAAAAGCTTGAGAATTTGATAGATGAGATTGGGTCTCAATATATCTTAATGCTACATTTTAATATCCTTAACTTCTTAAGCAGGACCATGACACTTTTGAAGATCTAAATTGACTATTGAATACATATTATGTTTGATTTTGGTGGGAGATAGATAAATATATGAGATTTGGTCAAATGTCTGGTTGTGGATTGGAATTTCAGTCTGTAATTAGAAAAGCAACTCAATATTCTAGCTTGTTGTGGATGTGCTTTATCAATCAACTTCAGATCACAGGCATTTTTTGTATGCACATAATATTAGCTTGGTATGTAAGAAACTGGTTAATTTTGTAACTTTCTCTACCTAAGGTTTTACTTCATTTTAATCTTTGCTTGATCCCCCTTTCAAATAAGCAAGTAAAATGGTGCTTTACATAGTGATAACTTGTACACTATTAAAAAAAAAAAAATAGTGGTAACTCGTATATTATGCTGCTAATTATATCGTTACCTTGTTGTGCAGGTATTATCATAACATTACATCAAACACCTTGGTTGTGTTAGAGGCCATGGCTGCACATGGTGTGAAAAAATTGATATATTCTAGTACCTGTGCAACATACGGGGAACCTGAAAAGATGCCCATTACCGAAGAAACTTTGCAGGTGAGGGTTCTGAAACATGGTTTTCATTTTGTTTCAGTTCTTATCATAGTTTTTATTGGGAAAACTTGGTTCTGTTATTGTTAGCGATATTCTTTGTTTCGTTTACTTTCAAAATGACTACAAAAATTATTTTTGGTTTTATTTTTCTTCTTCCATCTGAGGCAATAAAATTGGTGTGGCTTGCTACAGCTATTTTTAATGCGTATAGGGTTCTATTGCTAAAAAAACTGATCAACGTTGTTGCATGAATTCAGGTCCCCATTAATCCATATGGAAAAGCTAAAAAGATGGCAGAAGATATAATCCTTGATTTTTCTAAAAATTCAGACATGGCAGTCATGATCCTAAGGTTGGTGTTAGCTGTATGCTTATTTTATATAAATCTTTCTACATTCTTTTTCCTTTCTTTTTTTTTTTTTTTTGGGGGGGGGGGGGGGGGGGTGTGTGAGGGGAAGGGTATACACTTACCCCCCATGAATTGACGCCTCTTTCACAGGTATCCCCAAACTACCATTTGTCACATTTGACTTCCCTCCAACTACCATTTTGGATGCAAAGAGACACCTCTGTTGGTTGAGGGCATTGAATCAGACGAAAAAAATGAGCACATGACATGCATGTAAATATTTTTTATGTGAAATGACGAAAATGCCTTTAATTAAGATAGTGAATTTACTTTAATACCTTCCAATTGGAAAAAAATCCAAAAAAATTAAAATTGAAAAAAAAGATGGGTGGCAATAGAAGGGTGGTTGCCACCCCTAGGTGGCGGTGGTGGCGAAGCATTTGCTTGGGTGGCGGACCACCCCTAGGGGGTGGCCGAGCTACTCCGAAGCACCTTTGGGGTGGTTTGACCACCTCTAGGACACCTGGGGGTGTTAGCTGGACCACCCAAGAGGTGCTTCGTCGATTCTAGTGGCTGGTACTTGTCAGCCTCTTGGGGCAGCATCCAGTGGGAGAAGCAAGTCCGCTACTCTGCCCAGATCCACCGATCTGGTGGCATGCCGGTTCCGGTTACCGGCACCTCTGGTTTCTTCTGGTTGCTCGAGTTGAAGAGGTGCAGAGACAGCGTTTTTGGGCTAGCTGGCGTTGAAGAAGGCCCACATGTCCCTGCTCAACACCCACGACACCTTTCAATGATGTTGGGCGAGCTCTTGGATGTGGTGGCCTTCACGCACATGATGCTCTTGGCAGCCCGGGTGGGCGTCAGGTACGCCATGGAGAACCCCCAATTAACCACTCCGTTTTTTTTCTAAAAAGTTTGTGAAGTTTTTTTTTTGGCTTATTTTTTTTTTTTTTTTTTATATGGAGGGCATTTTTGTCATTTGAAGTAAAAAATGAGCACATGCATGTTACATGCTCATTTTCCGTCGAATGCAATACCCTCAACTAATGGAGGGGCTATTTGCGTATAAATGGCAGTTGAAGGAGTTCAAGTGTCACAAATGATAATTTAGCAGGGTATGTGTGAATTTCTCCCATTATGGACAAAAAATTACTTCATAAAAAAAAAAGAAGCAGGGTATGTGCGAATGAGGTGTTAGTTCATAGGAAGTAGCGTATTCCCCCCTCCCCTTTTTTCCTTGTTTTTTCGATCATTTACCTGGATCCCTCCCCGCAGCCCAGCTTCCCAACACTCCAAAAGAAGTTTTCCATAAGAATTAAGAAATTTGATAAACCAGGGTCAACTATCCTGATTGTCACGGATCTCTTTTCTTTTTTGAAAATTTCAGATACTTCAATGTGATTGGGTCAGATCCAGAGGGCAGACTAGGTGAAGCTCCAAGACCTGAACTACGTGAGCATGGAAGAATCTCTGGTGCTTGTTTTGATGCAGCTCGTAGAATAATTCCTGGGCTGCAGGTATGCTGAATTCTTATTGCATGACACGCCTCTCTTTAGAGGTTGAAAATATGTTGGTAAAGTCATGACCAGCCTACTAAATTCAAATAATGGAGGCAATGCTTTTATTCACTCCATCCTGAAGTTAGTTGAAAAAATGAAAAATGAAAAACTGCTGGGGGATGTTTTGGTGATAAACTTTTTAATTTCATCTCCTTAACCAATGGGCTTTAGCTCAAATGGTACCTCCTCCCTTTGTAGCAAGGTGTCCCACAGGCTGCGTAACTTACCAATAAAAAAAACCCATCTCCTTAGAAGGAATTCCTCAAATTCAAAGAATTAGTTAGGCCACTCTCGAGAAATCTGAGACCTGGACATGGTTAATAGAATCTGTCGAGAGGTTTTGTCCATAAAAGTCAGCTGCTTAGGGTTTTGTCTTAACATAGTTATATCTGTTACAAACTATCCGCATTAGTCTTATCATAATTATGCATGCAGTTTGATTTGTTCTAACTAGCATTTTGGAATTTGCAGGTCAAAGGAATAGACTATGATACACCTGATGGAACTTGCATACGGGATTATATTGATGTCACTGATCTGGTGGATGCTCATGTGAAAGCTCTTGAAAAGGCAATGCCCAAAAAAGTTGGAATTTACAATGTTGGCACTGGAACAGGTAGGATAAACAGAAAGAACAATCATTATGCATATTGTATTGTCTTGTCAATGGAGGATTTAGTTGAAATCTGAGGCTTCTCCTGGGATCACGTTTTCAGGTAGATCTGTGAAGGAGTTTGTGGAGGCATGTAAGAAGGCTACAGGAGTAGAGATCAAGATTGATTACCTACCCCGTCGGCCTGGTGACTATGCCAAAGTGTACAGCGACCCGTCTAAGATCGCTCGTGAACTGAAGTGGGTAGCACGACACACCAATCTTACAGAGAGTTTGAGAATCGCATGGAGATGGCAAAAATCTCATCGTGATGGATATGAAACCCTTTAGGCAGTGTCTCACTGAAAGGATCACAGATTCACAGCATTCCATAGCAGAAGATTAATGGTAATGACCCCATGAATTGCTGATTTCGGCTGCTGCGTTCTATTGCTCTCTTAGAACGGGGGTTCATCAAAATTAAGATAATTTTTTTTTCCTGGTCAGAGTATGTCATGATGGGGGGTAGTAGTAGGATGCCGCCGCTCATTCATTACATGTATTAGAACAGAGAAAAATAGTTCAATAATGATTATTACTGCGCCCCTGATGGTGTAGTCATGTAACGACTACAGCGCCCTCTTCACTATCTTGACAAGCTCCTGTCAATAATAGTAGCGTCTCTTTCCCAGCTCACACTAGCATATTATAGCTACTTTGACTCATCAACCTCCCTGATAGCTTCAAGCCTTCAATAGTTCATTCTCTTTGCCTCTCTGCTCGCTCGTATTAAGCTCTGAATCGCGTGCATCGTCTAATGTCTAATGATGCACGTGCGTTTAAAGGCCGTAGAATAATTAGAAGAAAAAAGAAAGCAAAATCAGTCTACGTAGTTATACCCAAAAATGCAAAATGCAAAATTAGTTTATGCGGTTAAACCTTTCAACCAAAACTCTGATTTGAGGGTGCGTTTGGGATTGAGATTTCGTAAACAATAAGTGCGATTTTTAACCAAATCGCAGAACATAAATCGTTTGGGAACTGCGTTTTTAAAAATTGTGATTTGAAATGGTGTTTTTTTGAAAATACAGAATTTTACTTTTTCAAATTGCAGTTAAAATGGTGTTTTTTTGAAAATACAGAATTTTAAAAGTTAATTTAAGATTTTAAACGTTAAACTGCGATTTTGCCGAATGCTTAACTGCGTTATTAAAAATTTTTTTTTTCAAGTCATACATTTTAAAATCGTAATTTAAAATCGCATTATTTGAAATCGCAAATTCAAACAAACCTGGTCTTCGAAAACCCAAAAAGATCCACCTTGTTCAGTTTTTTTTTTTTTTTAATTGACTTTTATATAGTTTTTTTTTTTTTTTTTTTTTTTTTTTTTTTTTTAATTGATTTGAAAACGCAGAAAATTTACTTTTTCAAATCGCAGTTAAAATGGTGTTTTTTTGAAAATACAGAATTTTAAAAGTTAATTTAAGATTTTAAACGTTAAACTGCGATTTTGCCGAACGCTTAACTGCGTTATTAAAAATTATTTTTTTCAAGTTATACATTTTAAAATCGTAATTTAAAATCGCATTATTTGAAATCGCAAATTCAAACAAACCTGGTCTTCGAAAACCCAAAAAGATCCACCTTGTTCAGTTTTTTTTTTTTTTTAATTGACTTTTATATAGTTTTTTTTTTTTTTTTTTTTTTTTTTTTTTTGAACAAACTGGAACTTTCATTAATAAACTAAGCCCGAAGGCAAAATACAACAGCCCGAAGGCAAACATCCAGTCCGAAGCTACAAATTACAGCCGTAGGACTGAGGTAGTGAATAGAGATACAGAATCCCTAATCACTAAGCTAGGAACAGATCCTAGCTTAAAGCAGCTACCTAAGCAACAAACTAAAATTACATGAACATACAATTTGGTCCTCTCTATACATTGAAGCACAAACCAACTAAAAATGAGAGAACCTGGTCTAGCTTACAAGCCACCTAAAATGCCCAAGTAATTTACAGCCCATTACAAAGGTAAACTGTGAAAAGACAAGAATATACATAACGAAAAAAACACAAATCAGAATAAGCCCAGAAACTGCCGGGGGAAGAGACCGTCTGGTCACCGGCGCGTGTAGCACACGCGCCACCCTGAACCACCCCTGCTGCCGTCGGACACCCCACCAACACGAAGCCCCCCCAAATCCCAGCCGGAAAGAAGGAGCGTGGCTCACACACACACAGGTCGCCTATGGCACGTGTGGACCACGCTCCGCGCTTGGAAGCTCAAAACCCGCCGGTGGTTGAGGAGGCGGCTTCATAAGCAGCCGGCGAACACAACAGAGCAGGACGTGACGCAAGATTTCCGACGAAACGTAGTAGATCTAACTTGGCAGAAACCGAAAACCATGCGAAGCAGCTCAAGCCTTCCGATCTGCAGAAAAGAGAAAGAGAAAAACGAAAGCAAAGCAAGAAAAGAAAAAAAACAAACTCCATAGCTCAAAAGCTAGGAGAAACACAGCCACCACCGGAACAATCCGGGTGGAACAAAAGCTCCACAACCCTAGTGGTTGGGAGAAAGCTAACCCCACTGGAACAACCAGGGGTAACAAAACCGCCCTGGCTCAAGAGGAGCCAGAGGAAAAGATCAGCACCAGGAGGAAGGAGGCGCAAGGCCACCCCCTCCCGGTGAAACCAGACTCACAGACTTGTTCTCTCTCTCTCTAACACTACTTTCACTGCGACAGGTTGACTTTTATATAGTTATATGTTTATAGTTTTATACACTTACATATTTATAAATTTATTATTATGGGTGACGTGTCATAAGCTTATTGGTTTTTTACATAGCATTAATCAGTTTCCGTAAAAGAAGTAGACGGCATGTTGGGTGGGCCAAGCCTTATGTTTGGTCTCAAGTTTCTTCGTCTAATCCAAAGTAAAGTAAAGCTCCTAATATTATTAAGCATCAACTTTCTAAAATCTCATGGCTGATTTGAACTCTCGAGAAATCTGAACACTAGTCTAGATAATTTCACAAGCATCCTAGATATGAAAAAATGGTGCTGAAAATATGAACCTAGTCTAGATAGTTTTACAAGCATCCTAGATATGAAAAAATGGGTAGCACCTCAATCGAACAAAATTGAAAGGAAAATGATTTGTGGGGGACGGTTTTCCGTCCCCCGACTGTCCATTTTTATTAAACAATGAATTTTTAATAAAAAATTGACTTCTGATGTGACATCAGAGGTCACTTTTTTTTTTTTTTTTAATTAAAAATTTCATTTTTAATAAAAATGGTCTGACAGGTCCTATTCCTTGTGAATCACTCCTCAAATTGAGAAATGGGTAGCACCTGAATCAAACAAAAATGATGCCTCAAATCTAAGAGTAGGATTGTACCTATCACCACATCCGATCCTTGATAAGTGTTGAATGTTACACATTCAACCCCCTTAATTTACATATGTTAAGCTCTTAGTTTTGTTATAGTTTGATGTTTTGTGTTATTTTTGTGTTTTCTTGTATTTTATAGGTTTTGGAAGAAAATTCATCAAATTCCAAGATTATAACGAAGTCAGCAAACTCACTTTTGGATAGATTCAATTCCAATCAATTTTGAATTTAAGGAAAGAGAAGTCAGCAAAAATTCGTTATTTTTGGAAAAAAATCCAGAATGAGCACGTCTCAGTAATTTAATTATAACTTTCGACTCAAGTATCGGATTGCAATGAAATTAGTGGCATTGAAAAGCTAAGACAAAATGAAACAAATATGTCAGAAATAGGTTTTTCCTAGTTTGGACGTTTACCATGCCAAAATTGTCCCGCAATAAAAGATCGCAAATCTGTACGAATTTTGGAATCCTTTTCCTACTTGGATGGAAATTTCAGAAAAGGAAAAGACTTGTAATTATTCTATTTGGACTAGAATAATTTATAATTGTTCTAGGATTTCTAGAGCTTCTCTAATCCCTATAAATAGGCCTCTAGCCTTTGAAGAAAAACACACACAAGCTTTGAGGAAGAATCAAAGGCTACATCAAGAAGGAGGTTTCTTTATAGTTTTTATTTTCTTTCGTTTCCTTTATTATTTTTTTATGAGGATGATTTCCATCCAATTTATGTGTAACTAATACTTTAATTAGGGCTCGATTGAAACCCTAATCATGTCTCTTTAAGTTTTTTAATTTGCTTTGCTACAATTTATATATTGTTGCTTAATTTGATTAATTCTAGTTTCTTGAATTCCTCGCATGTTTATGTTTAGCTAGCATATTCTTGTGGTATGGATTTGTTATTTATGTCAATATGTATGACCGAGTCCTGGGCATAATAGAGTAACGAAAGAACTCCGACACAGGTTCTTGGATTAATCAACATAAAGACAATTGGAATAGATACCATATTCCAATCTGAGTGTGTTTACTGATTTTCATAAATTTATGCTTTCTTTAAGAACAACTTAGTAGATACTATGCTAAATCATTCAAAGAAAAAAAGAGTTAGAGTAGATACCATGCCTAACTCGTTGCTTAGGAAAATCAATAGCTTTAGGAGAAGATACCATTTCCTTGTAGCTGGTAAACATTAAGTATCATGTTATGATTGTAGTATTGTGCATATTGCGAATCTTATTTGAGTAGATTAGCGGTGGATATTGAAGCCCTACATTTTCTTATTATTATTTTTAATTCAATCATTTATCCCGTCTTATTAAACATATCTCTTTTAGGAATATCTTTTTAAGCATAATTTACCAATCCTCGTGGGAATGATATCGTATTTGCCTACTATACTATCTTTTCTGACATTGTGCACTTGCGAGTTAAACGTACAAGTATTTGCCTATTTATTTAGGTAGATATTTGCACAATAATCCTCCTTCAGACTCTCTTGGGACAAGCGAATTGACTCACGCTGGGGCCAATTGTTTTATGTGCATTCCCTTGCTATAGAGATGGTCCCTTTGCCGTCCAGTCCTCACTGACGTTCACAAACTATCCACATCAATAGCATGTTTCTGTGCCAACTCTAAAAAGCCACCCAGTGAACTTTGTTGCACTGCCGGCAAAGGACTAGCACTTGATTCCTTTGGTAATGCTGTAGTTGATACTGAGGGGCGGCTGAAGCGCATCCTTGAGGTGGCCATTGAGATGGGTGACTACCCACAACAATCCTCTTTATAGGTCCAGTCCCTCCAGATGATGTTCCGGGGACAAATGTTCTCTTCCTTTGCTCATAAAAGGATGCAGCGTTCTCCCTCAAGCTCTCTACATAAATTGAGTCGCGATCGATCCACTGGTTGGGAGAAGACTTGAATATTGAAGCACGCCATCATAGACCAAATGCGTGGGTTTAGGCCCCTCTTAAACTTCTTAGCCTAGCTTTTTCAATACCGCCTGGGATGAGATAGACAGAAAATCTTGACAGCTGAAAGAATTTAGCTGCATATTCAGTCACTGCATTCTCCCTTGGACCATATTCATGAACTCTCTTGCCTTAGCCTCCTGCACTACTCTTGGGAAGAAGTGCTTATTGAACTCATCCATGAACATGTCCCACGTAATGGCTTGCTCCGAATCCAATTCCCTAATGAGGAACACTTTCCTTCCTTGCCATCACCTTTTTGCTTCCCCTTATAGCTTAAATGCGGTATACGTCACCCTCTGCTCGTTAATGCAACTGGTAGTTTCCAAGAGTTCTTCCATGTCATTTAACCAATTCTCAACGCTGACATGGTCACCACTCCCATCAAAGTTATCGGAGTTGTGACTACAAAAATTCTTCACGGCACAGCCCTGTCCCACAACATGCTGCCTAGTTTCCCTCTCGTGTGCCATAGCTGTGACAGTTGAGAGATTGAGGTCAACAATTGTGTCGAGTCTGGGTTGACAGCTTCATGAACAGGAATCTCCATAGACAGTCTCAGAGTGGTTGTTCGATCTCCCTAGTGTCTCCCAATTCTAGAGCGTTGGGTCCAGTAGCCTAATTCCTATGGGGCGGCATCTTCTGCAATAAATGGTAGAGTCAGAACAGGCTCGGACAGAATCAAACAACTAACCTTAAGATAAGATCATATCAACTAACTACTCTAAGCTCTAGTGCAATCATCTTCCGAAGGCTATCTTTACTAAATCCAAAAGTCTTCAGAGAATAAGGCTCTGATACTAACTGTAATGCTCCGGTGAAAGGTTCGCTTCTCATTCTCATTCCACAAGGAATAAGACTCAAAGATTTCACATTCTTTGAAGAGAGCTTGTAACGGAAGACTTTTTACTTTCATACAAAAATAGTTGCTAATCAAACCCACAATCTTTAAATAACCAGAGTAAATCTAAAGCATCATAACATAGATAATAAAATCTCCAAATGTTATGGTCAAAGATTAGTCATCAAAACATAACAACAATATTACAAAACCGAATCTAAGAGTCATAAAAGCTTCAAGTTTCAAGGCCTAGTCCTAAGAAGACAAAGGCCCAATTTCGCTTTTTAACCATGAGCGGCGCACGTTTGGCTCGTCCCGAAAGACTATATGCTCATCCTGTTGTCACAGGGGAGAGCAGTGAAACTTACATGCCATGTGAATGATAATTGCATTCTTCCTTATTTGATCTATAAATCTCTTTATCTGAAGGGTTTGAGTTCTAACCAGTTTTTTATATTGCCATGTAGTTCGTGTTGTGTTACTTATTGAGTTGTCGAACTCTCCCTTTTCCTTGCAAACTTTTCAGATGGCGTTGTAAGTTGAATTCTTTTCTTCGTGAATGGCGTAGACCTTTTTAAGAGCAATAGATCGTTATGGATCAACTTAACTTTTGTATTTTACAGTATGATTTTGTAATTCATGGCATTATGTTGTAACAATTAAAGACCTACTAATATATATATATAATATGAAGTGCTATTTCCTAGAAATTATGTGGATATATATATATATATATATATATATATATATATATATATATATATATTTTATTATCATATTTTATTATGTGTAGTTTGTGTTCCCCTTATATCCCAAAACAGGGGCATGACATAAATTAGCATTCTTTTAATTATTGGATGAGGTGCGGGCTAAAGTAACAGTCTATGATTGTTTGATAACAATAAACCGATTGAATCTTTAGCCTTGGCTTATGATCCCTATGTTACAGACAGATGTTCGACTGTACGAGCAGATGCGCGATCGGCGGAGGAATAAGTTAATTTGTCGCGACTAGCCAAAGGAGTATGGGCCATACACCCCGGGTTACTTACCTTTTTCCATAGCACGCAAGAAAAGAGAATATGACACACCATCCATCGACCCATGAATCAAGAAAGACAATGGTAATGAATGTGCTAAGAAAGAATGCTGATGAGCATTGAATGTTAGCTTCTTAATCTCGTTGTGATATGATGTTTTCTCTTATACTCTATAAATACACCTTCTATTGGTGCATTAGACACAACTTTTTAGATAATAGAAATCAATAGGATTAGTGGCTAGGGTTTGGAAAAAAGTGTTCTTATTTTCCAACAGCTTCTTGGAATGAAATTCTCCTCAGCAAAGGCGATTTCCAACATCTCCATAAGTAGCTAAATCATTCATAGGGTATTGACGTAGCCCTCTCCGAAGTAATAATAGTGTAATTGTATTTTCTCTTGGGAATTTCATATCATGAGTATTGGTTGTTTAATCTTGAGAATATTTCTTATTGTCTAAATTCGATTTTGATAAACATTGTATCGGCTTAGAAAATTGTTAATCTCGATTGAACTCAATGTTCATATTTTTCATGATTGTATGAATGATGGTTTTATAACGGTATTAATAGACACATAATCATGAGGGTTTGATAGGCCATGCCTAGGAAGAATAAATTGTTTTACACCCTAATTAGTTTAATTTAGGTAAATCAATTTATTCTTACCAAAAGATGAGTTATGTTTATTGCGAGTGATTTATTTTCTTATTGATATGCTCACGACCACATCAAATGCCCCAACAACAACCTTGCTCCAGCAAGGTGGAAACGACATAGCATATTTGCAGTAACAGACTTTCCCCCAATTATTGATGAAAGCAACCCTTGCCCTAGTTTGAGGAAGAAACTTGAGGTAGCCGAAATACAATTTATGAAGTTAGGAGTTCTCAAGGAAGGGACGCACCGTCAAAGGTCAGCTTTCATGTTGAGCATCGAGAAAGACTATATCGCACTCGTTACAGATGAAGAATGGGAGGTAGAGATGAAGGAAGCAAAGAGTATTTTGTATCAAACTTGCAACTTGTGGTATTCTCCTATAGTGCAAATACCAGTTGTCTATCAAATTAAATTTAGTGGACAAGAAAAAAAGGCTAGTTAAGTCTCCCAAGAAATGTTAGTATCCAGTTGGACTAAACATCGAAACATCAACATTCACTTAAAATCAAGGACAGTTATTTGGCAAACGTCTTCAGTTTTCCCTTGTTGGTAGCATTTCATTTCTTTGCTTTTGAGTAAGCAAATATCCAATGTCATATATAAGATACTTATATTCCGTTTGTTTTGACGTAAAATGTTTTCCGTCGTAAAATATTTTCAACGAAATCCCTGAAAACATTTTCCAACATTTAACTCTTACGAAAAAATCACCAACGGCGAAAAAACAACAATGATGAGATTTTGTCACTGGCTAACAAGATTTCGACTACTATTGCCGAGATTATGTTTCTGTTGGTGGTCGATTGTCATCAATCATTTGATGCCAGCACTGAACGTTTAATGCTCTGATAGGATGCCTGTTTTGTCAATTTAGGGTTTAGTGAACTTTTGGAAAATAATTGATAATTTCCAGATCCTATGAATTGTGTAATATGTGCGAAGAATTTATCATTTTCATTTATGATTTTATTATGTATAATTGTGAATCGGTGACAAAAAAAAAGGTAGAGATCACTAATACAACATATGAATTTCCAAATCTCATTGCTACAGTGATCCAAGTTAATTTGCAACATAAGAAATAAATATACTTTCACAAAGTACCCATAACAGCAAAATAGGTCCAAAAAGCTCATTTTAAGAGGCCGAAAAGATCAAAATAGGCTCAAAATGCAGAAAAGAGGCGGCTGAATTTAGGTTTTATAGAAGGTCATGAAGCTTTTCAAAATTTTCTAAACACTTTTTTTTTTAATAGAAAAATTAGCAAGATTTTAATATTTAAAATATAAATTTAAAGACTAAAAGAAAATAGGGTTTCTAGAAAGGTTTTATCACATTTTAAAATTTTGAGAATCAATTGAAAATTATATATATAATTGTAACAAATAAATAAAAATTTCTGGATTGTTTAAAGACAGTGACGTGTGCTATAAATACAAAATACAAGAGGGTTTCAAATCCTTTTTAGCGCGACGTCTGCAGTGGATAGGGTGGGTTTCTGCCGAGAGAGAGAGAGAGAGAGAGAGATGGGTAAAAAGGTGGTGGAGAGGAAGAAGGAGAAGAAGAAGAAGAGAGGACGACCGTCTCTTTCAGATGTCCGAAAACGCACTCTCAAAGAACAACAACAACAAAAGCGAAACCACAACTCTGCCCCTCATTCCGCTTCTAATTACCCATTATTCGTCCCTGTTCCCGTCCCCGCCTCGGGTCCTGCTCCTTTGCGGCGATCCCCGCGCCTGAATCCTAACCCCTACGCCCACGAGAGCGACGCGGACGAGATCTGCAGCGAGGAGAGCGACCCCGACGAGAGCGCCGACGAGAGGGGCTCCATGAGGAAAATGGGAAGAATGACCGATGAAGAACGCGTCCGCTACCGGGAACAAGTTTGCAGGACTGATGTAAGTAAAATTAATTCCCTTCGTCTATGTATATATGTACGTATATGCCTGTGCCTGCAGCTTTAACACTCGTTCGTTATTAATAGGGCTTTGATGTTGACGTCGTTCGTAGCTTCCATGGTTGTAGTTTAATTCAACCACTCAACATAAGAAATGAGAAGTCATACAGAACTTGTGAAATAATTTCGCAGCGCGCAATTGACCAGTACCACAGGCGCAAACAACGAAGAACTTCCAAGGTTGGTGTTTTTTTTTTTTTTTTTTTTTTTTTCTTTCTTATGAATATTTGTTAAGAGGAAAACTGTCTCTTACATATGCTGAAATAGTCATTTATTGCTTCTTTTTCCGTGACAATAAACTTTTGTTTGTAGCCTCAAACTCCACTGAAGTTTGTGAAGGTATTGAAAGCAATGTCTCAGCATTTAGATTTCCTCAGGTATTATGTAACCTTTGAGGCCGAGAATGTTGCTGGCCAGACTAAGATCTATCAAGCCTTGGCGCGTTGGAGGAGACCCCCCATAAATGACGTTAATTTCACCGTGTTGTTTGTCAGGGGGTATAAGAAAGAGAAAGGTAAAGGAATTACATTTAATTAAGGAGATTAATATATCTAATTGTTCACAACTTTGTTTGTTTTTGCTGCGGCTTATCTTATACATATATATATGTTTGGTCCATCTCTCGTTATACACACACAAACAGTCATGTCTTTGCCCTCTTAACCAAAAAGACAAAAAGAAAAAAAGTTCGGTCAAGGCTAGAGGAATTCCTATAAGAGGCATAATATGAAGTTGTATGATAATTGGTTTGGAATTGTTAATTGATTTATGAAAACATAATAACAGGTAATGGTGTTTTAAAGACAAATTTTGGTCTAGCTTATCTTACCATAATTTTTGTTCACAACAGGGGATCAAGTTATTGGTATTCACTCTGTTAGTGAACTGCAATCGCACTTGGATGCTGCTTCAATGAGATCTCGCCTGGCAATCGTCTTCTTCTCTAAAACTCGGCCCTGCCGTTTCATTTCTCCTCTTTACACAAGCTTAGCTGGGAAGTACCCGAAAGTTGTTTTCTTGAAAGTTGACATAGATGAGGCCACGGACGTGGCTGCTTGGTGGAATATCCGTAAAGCTCCCTACTTTTTCTTTGTAAAAGAAGGCAAGGTGGTGGACAAGGTTGTTGGAATAGACGCAATTGAACTTAAAGGGAAGGTTGCACATCACTCACGCAAGCAAAGCTAGAAGTGAGCTAAAAATCATGGTGAGTATATGAATTCAAGTGTTTCTTGATCCTGTCTTCTTTGTTTGATTCTGTCCGCTATGTTCTGTCTACTTCTACTATGTTCTTACTTTAATTATAGCAGTAATAATTCTTCTTATTTGATTGGCCCATGAGTCCTATCCCAATTCTCTGATTTATCTGAAGTAGTTGTTAAATGTCTATCTCTTCTTTGGATCGGGTTGAGTGGAATTTATCCCCAACACCTTCTATACATGTTGGATTAGGTGTAGTTGAGACTTCTTTTTAAAATGGGTTTCTGTTGGTGGTCGATTGCCATCAATCATTTGATGCCAGCACCGAACGTTTAATGCTTTGGCAAAATGCCTGTTTTTGTCAGTTTAGGGTTTAGTGAACTTTTGGAAAATAATTGATAATTTCCAGATTTGTTGTGAAATGATTTTTGCACATCCTATGAATTATGTTACATGTGCAAAGAATTTATCATTTTCATTTATGATTTTATTATGTATAATTGTGAATCGGTGAATAAAAGGTAGAGATCACTAATAAAACATATGAATTTCCAAATCTCATTGCCACAGTGATCCAAGTTAATTTG
Organism: Alnus glutinosa; assembly: GCF_958979055.1. Lineage (NCBI taxonomy): Eukaryota > Viridiplantae > Streptophyta > Magnoliopsida > Fagales > Betulaceae > Alnus > Alnus glutinosa. The sequence goes on along the minus strand of NC_084890.1, from coordinate 19,722,385 downwards.
CAACATAAGAAATAAATATACTTTCACAACGGTCCAAAACAGCAAAATAGGTCCAAAAAGCTTATTTTAAGAGGCCGAAAAGATTAAAATAGACTCAAAAAGCACAAAAAGAAGCAGCTGAATTTAGGTTTTATAGAAGGTCATGTAACTTTTCAAAAAATTCTAAATTCTAAATTCTTTTTCTATTTTTTCCAACTTTTTATTTTTTAGAAAAAATTAGCAAGATTTTAATATTTTAAATATAAATTTAAAGACTAAAAAAAATTATTTAAAATGACAGTGGGGTGAAAGCTGCCAAAATAGGGTTTCTAGAAGGGTTTATTTTATATATATATTATTTATATTCATTTTCTAGAATTTTTAAAGGCGGTGGCGTCACTAGCGTGTGCTATAAATTCAAAATACAAGATGAGTTTTATTATTTTTGGCTAGGGTTTCTGCCCAGAGAGAGAGAGAGAGAGAGAGAGAGAGCTAGAGATGGGTAAGGGTAAGGGTAAGGTGGTGGAGAGGAAGAAGGAGAAGAAGAAGAGAGGACGACCATCTCTTTCAGATGTCCGAAAACGCACTCTCAAAGAAGAACAAAAGCGAAACCACAACTTTTCCCCTCATTCCGCTTCTAATTACCCAATCGTCACTGTTCCTGTCCCCGCCTCGGGTCTTGCTCCTTTGCGGCGATCCGCGCGCCTGAATCCTTACCGTTACGCCGACGAGAGCGACGCGGACGAGATCTGCAGCGAGGAGAGCGAGTCCGACGAGAGCGCCGACGAGAGGTACTCCATGAGGGCAATTGGAAGAATGACCGATGAAGACCGCGTCCGCTACCGGGAACAAGTTTACAGGACTGATGTAAGTGAAATTAATTCCCTTCGTCTATGTATATATGTACGTATATACCTGTGCCTGCAGCTTTAACACTCGTTCGTTATTAATAGGGCTTTGATGTTGACGTCGTTCGTAGCTTCCGTGGTTGTAGTTTAATTCAACCACTCAATATAAGAGATGAGGAGTCATACAGAACTTGTGAAATAATTTCGCAGCGCGCAATTGACCAATACCACAGGCGCAAACAACGAAGAACTTCCAAGGTTGGTGTTTTTTTTTTTTTTTTTTTTTTTTTTTTTTTTTTTTTTTTTTTTTTTTTCTTTCTTATGAATATTTGTTAAGAGGAAAGCTGTCTCTTACATATGCTGAAATAGTCATTTATTGCTTCTTTTTCCGTGACAATAAACTTTTGTTTGTAGCCTCAAACTCCACTGAAGTTTGTGAAGGTATTGAAAGCAATGTCTCAGCATTTAGATTTCCTCAGGTATTATGTAACCTTTGAGGCCGAAAATGTTACTGGCCAGAGTAAGATCTTTCAAGCCTTGGCGCGTTGGAGGAGACCCTCCATAAATGATGATAATTTCACCGTGTTGTTTGTCAGGGGGTATAAGAAAGAGAAAGGTAAAGGAATTACATTTAGTTCAGGAGATTAATTTATCTAATTGTTCACAACTTTCTTTGTTTTTGCTGCGGCTTATCTTATACATATATATATGTTTGGTCCATCTCTCGTTATACACACACAAACAGTCATGTCTTTGCCCTCTAACCAAAAAGAAAAAAGAAAAAAAGTTCGGTCAAGGCTAGAGGAATTCTTATAAGAGGCATAATATGAAGTTGTATGATAATTGGTTTGGAATTGTTAATTGATTTTTGAAAACATAATAACAGGTAATGGTGTTTTAAAGACAAATTTTGGTCTAGCTTATCTTACCATAATTTTTGTTCACAACAGGGGATCAAGTTATTGGTATTCACTCTGTTAGTGAACTGCAATCGCACTTGGATGCTGCTTCAATGAGATCTCGCCTGGCAATCGTCTTCTTCTCTAAAACTCGGCCCTGCCGTTTCATTTCTCCTCTTTACACAAGCTTAGCTGGGAAGTACCCGAAAGTTGTTTTCTTGAAAGTTGACATAGATGAGGCCACGGACGTGGCTGCTTGGTGGAATATCCGTAAAGCTCCCTACTTTTTCTTTGTAAAAGAAGGCAAGGTGGTGGACAAGGTTGTTGGAATAGACGCAATTGAACTTAAAGAGAAGGTTGCACGTCACTCACGCAAGCAAAGCTAGAAGTGAGCTAAAAATCTTGAGTATATGAATTCTAGTGTTTCTTGATCCTGCCTTCTTTGTTTGATTCTGTCTGCTATGTTCTGTCTACTACCACTACAAAAAAAACATGATTTTCGTCACTTACATTTCGCCACGTGTACGGGCACTGTACACGTGGCGAACTGTTGGCCACGTGCAAGTGGCCACGTGTGCCCCACGTAGCGGATCTGGTTGTCACTAAAAACACATTTAGCCACGTGTATTTTAATACACATGTCCAAATGGCCATGTGTCACAAAATACACGTGGCGAACAATTAGCCACGTGTATTAAATACACGTGGCTAAATGTTTTTTTTTTTTTTTTTTTTTTTAAAAAAAAAAAAAATGAAAAATTTTGTATTTTTTTGACACGCATTCTTAAGACACGTCTCCAACAATAATATTATTGCTTAAAAAAAAAGAAGAAAAAGAATAGATCTGTTCTTTTCTTTTTTTTTTTGGTAGCAGCAATGCACCGACTCGGTCGCCGGCTGCCTCTACCAGGTCACGTACGGCGACAGCTCATACACGGTCGGCGACGGCTCGTACACGGTCGGCGATTTCGTCACTGAGACGTTGTCGTTAGGGAACTCCGGCGCGGTGAACAACGTCGCTTTGGGTTGAGGCCACGAAGACGAAGGTCTGTTCGTTGGCGCCGGAGATCAAAGCGTCGTCGTTTTCTTACTGCCTGGTCGAGCGCGACTCGAGCAAGTCCTCGACGCTCGAGTTCAACTCAGTCCCACCCGATGACTCGGTCACAATTGCGTTACTGAGAAACAGCAAAAATCGTACGTTCTACTACGTCGGACTCACCGGAATGAGCGTGGGTGGTCGGGGAGGCCGTCGGGAAGGCCGACCACGCGGTGGTCGGGGAGCTGGCCGGTGGTCCAGTACTGACGGGGGGAGAGAGAGAGAGAGAGAGAGAGAGAGAGAGAGAGAGAGAGCGAACGAGAGACGTCGGGAAGGCCGGAGGGAAGCCGGCCACGAGGTGGTTGGGGAGCTCGTCGGTGGTGCAGTACTGACGGAGAGAGAGAGAGAGAGAGAGAGAGAGAGAGCGCGAGAGAGAGAGAGCGAGAGAGAGAGAGAGAGAGAGAGAGAGAGCGTGATACAGAGAGAGAGAGAGAGAGAGACCGATTTCAGTGAGAGAGAGAGAGAGAACGCGATTTTATTTGATATTTGAAATTTGAAAGCTACCGACCCGATTTCGAAATTTGAAATTACAAAACCTTAATAAAAATTTGAAATTTGAATTGATAAAAACAATTCGTCACGTGTACTAAGGCCACGTGTAATTAATACACGTGGTTAACTGCAAATATAAATATAAAAAAATAAAATAAAAATATAAATATTTTAGCCACGTATATTAAATACACGTGGCTAACTGCAAATATAAATATAAGAAAAAATAAAAAAAAATATAAATATTTTAGTCATGTGTATTAATTACACGTGGCTAACTGCAAATATAAATATAAAAAAATAAAAAAAATATATAAATATTTTAGCCACGTGTATTTAATACACGTGGCCAATTGGCCACGTTTATTAATTACACGTGGCTAACTGTCATCTCGCCACGTGTATTTATTACACGTGGCCAATTAGCCATGTGGCTACAGTAACGGTTACTGTAGACACGTGGCTAATTGCTTGTTTTTTTGTAGTGTACTACTATGTTCTTACTTCAATTATAGCAGCAATAAGTTTGCTTATGTTTGCCGTGACTAATGTGTTTGGGGATATTTTTGGTGTTTTTGAGTTATTTATTATTGTGTTTGTCTTGAAAACAGAAGACAGAAACACAAACAACCTAGCCTAATATGGTTGTGCTCTATTCAATAAGTGGATACTTTATTGACATCGCATGTTTCCGTCAAAAATACAATACACACTAGTAATTACATTGTGGCAAACTACTTATCAAAAAAAAAAAAAAAAATTACATTGTGGCAAACTGTGGTTGGCTAAGGAGAGTGAATAAATTTGAAGTTCAAACTTTTCACGCCCCCGTTTTGGGATATAAGGGAAACGCGAACTTGAATACTAAAAACAAACATTTTAAATGGAAGCGTGCATTTACAATATATAAATTTAAACCTCCTACTTTCTTAAACCTTTTTATTTATAATTCTTTACAAGGTCATGAACTCCAAAAAGAACAAAACGTACTATACAATACTAGGGTTTGGCCGGTTCATCACGAACTATTGCTCTTTGCGAGGTCTACGCCCTTACAAGGAAAGGACTTCGTCTTACTGTTGTCATCTGGAAAGGGGTGGAGGAAAAATGGGTGAGTTCGACAACTCAGTAAGGAAAATACAACACCAGAGGAATAAAACATGTTATAAACCTTTATGCCATAATCTTTAGTCATGCATAATGACAGATTTATTCTACTCATTGATAAGAATTAATTTCATATATAGTGAATTTTATAATGTATATTGTTTTATAACCTAAACCAATTGTATGATTAATTTTAATTTATTTTGGATGATTTGAGTATTTTTGAGTATATTAAAAATTATTATAATTATTAGAAGTATGATTATGATATGTGACTTTAGACTGAGTATACGTTGGAGATTCATGTTATGAAAATTGTTTAAGAAATAATATGCTAGACTGTTTATGTTTTATAAGAAAACACGTGTTAAAGCATGATTCGTGATATGAAATGTATTGTTTTAAAGCAGGAGGCATAATCATATGAACAATTAACTAAACAAGTGTATGAGGAATATAAATAATGGCATATGAAATTTATAATGATTTAATAAATTCTTTTTATCTGTTTTCCCTTTAATCCTTTATCTGTGGTTTAACCCTTTACAGACTCTAAACCGCTGTTACCCGTGAGCGAAGCATGTTGGCTTTTGTCCCAAGAACCTATGGATTCAGCCTGTCGTCATAGGGGAGAGTCATCCGGGTTGGGGATCTTCCCTAGGTGAAGGCCAACCCCGGCTGGTAGCACACACCGACTTACGGTATGCTTGCCATGCTACCCTATGGGAACCAATCCTAACTGTAATAGTGCCTCAGGGTTAAACAATTATTACTGCACATGAACGCTTTCTGTAATTCTGTTCTGCAATAACTGTAAACTTACTTTAAAACTGTATGAGCCGCGTTCATAACTGTAGTCATGTGCAGAATTTAAACTTTAGATCCTCTTTTCTTTCAACACTGTATTCTTGAATAAAATCATATACTTTGGAATGCTCTATAATCTTAACTTTCAAATGCTCTTTTTCATGACTATAAGTATGCATAATCCATAACTTTGAAATACTCTTAATCATATCTGTAATTATGCATAAATCATATCTTTCAAAATGCTCTTAATCATAACTGTAATTTATGCACAAAATATATGAGTAATAAAAGCTTGGCATTAAAAATCACATCCGTAAATGCTTTATAAAATTTCCCAACACTTTCTCAGAAGATTTGTAATAAATTCTTGTTGGGTTTTTTTTTTTTTTTTTTTTTTTTTTTTTTTTTTTTTGTTTTCGGTGTTGTATCCCCTTACCTGGATTTGTCCTTAGCGTCTGGGTCAACCTTTTACCTAAATAAAACATAAGGATGAATTTAGCGGTACGTTCTGAAAATTCAGTTTTAAGACTTAAATTAAATTATCACCACCACAATTCCCAATCACCAATTTACAACACAACCGGGACAGGAAACACATCATAACACTAAAACACTACCAATTACCCATTTAAAACGGAGCAGTACCCGGCTGTTCAAAATCCCTATTTAGTCAAACTTTTAGCCCAAAAACAAAGAAGACACGAGTAAAAACCCTCAACCTATAGTACACAGTTAAAACAGGAGGGTCTATCCAGGCCACCGATCACTCAACTCAGTACAAAATAGCCTGAAAAAATACTCTACAAACCCATAATCAGTTCAAACACCCAACCGAACATCAACCCATAATCACGGCCCTCCACAGTTCAACACACCCACTCGGCTACTCAAAATAAAACGTCTCAAAATCATCCAAAACCAACACTCATATACATTGCTGGAACAGTAGAGACTCCACCACTGCACACAGTCAAAACAAACACCAAATCACCCACTCCACCGAGACACACCCACACAGATGGCTCAGTCATCCAAAACCTCCACTCACAGAGAACACACCACACACATAATCAATTCTATGTCCAAAAATAGCAAAACACAAGATCAAACTCCAAGCTTTAACTATACAGATTAAATCCAAAGATTAACACCGAAAAACATCACACATACAAACAAGGATAACCCATAAATTACCCATTGTTTCTGGACTTAAGAGTCGCCGGAAAATCCTACTGAAGCTCGCCGGAACCGCACTCCAAGTCACCGGAAATCGCCTCCGACAACGACCCACAGAAAGCGCAGCTCTGTCTCGCCGGAAATCGCGTTCTCCGGCCACCGGACTTCGCCTCTGCTTCAACCCACCGGAAATCGCCACTGGAACCACCGAAAATCGCCGGAAAAACCAGACTTCAAGTCGTCGGGTTCAACGGGTCACGGGTCGTGAGTCACGGGTTCTTGGGTCTCTCGGGTTTTCTTGGGCTCACGGGTCACGGGTCACACTCCTGGATTCCACCGGATCTCCTCAATCGCCGCCGGATTCTGGTTCTGGCCGCCGATCATGGAGGATTGGACCTCGCCTGGGCTACGGCACTCCGGTTCCACCACCGGCTCCCTCTGGCTCTCGGGCCTCTCCTCTCTCTCCCCCGAGTCTCATCTCTCTTACTCTCTCAATCACACTCTCTCTGATCTCTCTCTCTCAGTATCTCATCTCTCTCAATTTCACTCTCTCCGGTCTCTCTGTATCTCGTCCGAAGAGAAGATAAGAAGAAGAAAGAATATAAGAAAGAAAGAAAGAAAAGAAGAAAACAACTTGCACGGCAAGTTGTTCGGTTTTTCTTTTTCTTTTTCTTTTTCTTTTTTTTTTTTTTTCTCTCTCTCTACTTGTTGAATAAGTTAATTACTTAAAAAGTTTTATTTTATTTTATTATTATAAAATATATAAATATATATATATATATATATATATATATATATATATATATATATATATATATATATATATATATATATATTATTAGGCCAATTAATAAGTTTTAAAAATCTGGGGTATTACAATCTTCCCCCCTTAATAAAATTTCGTACTCGAAATTGAAAAACTAAAAAGTTTTTCTTCACGAAGAAAAATAAAGCATATTTTATAACATCTTGCCATAACTCCTTAACTTATATGACTTTCTATCAAACCTTCACCATCCACATCATTTCTATTTTCATTTCTCTGCTTCAACGTAAAGGTCTGCTCTTAGAGCTTATCTATTTTGTTCGTTTGTGTCAGCAATACCTGATCATATCATTGTAATCAAAATACCTTGAGCAATATCTTGAAATTTCACCTTATCTTCTATTGTTAAAATTCCATCTACTTCTTTTCAGAAATAAACTTATTATAGATGAAAACCTCGACCATGATAAGCAGCTGTTCTATTCCTCACAAGAAGGGTGTAAGAAAATAATATTTTATATAGTACCATGATCTATTCTATGAGTCGATCTACCAACAAAGGCAAGGGTACCAACCTTCATCCAATATGGACTGGCAAGTTTGCGTATACTTCTTCATAACCCTCGTCAAAAACAGAAAGTATACCCGCGCTCGAGCGGTGTCACATACTTGTTAAGTACACTCAACCAGTAAAGTCTCACCTAACTTAGATTCGGTCTTCTGCATTAAGAATACGTAGCTCTAACTTTGTTATTCGATGCTTCCCAAGAAAGAATCTTCCATCTCATGTTATTGAAATTCCAACGCCCAATTCTAGGGAAGAAACTTATTTAAAGTCCAACGTCTCGATAAAAAGACCATACTTAAATAAATCCTTAGGGGTTGGAGTTTCTTTCCATTAGAAAAATCCTTAAACATTATTTCCGAGTCCAACCGTTCCTACCCTCAAGTGAGACAGTCTGTAGTTCTTCAGACTTCATAACATAAATCATATCACTCCTAATAATTCCATCAAGTAAGAATTTAAAATCAAGATAGTACCTCAATCAACCTCAATTGGCTTAGTGAAAGGCTAAGATGTTGACCTTAGGATCCTCCAACGATAACACCAAATATTTTTGTTTACTCAAATTAGCATGTATCCCGAAACTTTACCTCGACCATAAACTAATAATATATCATAAACACGTAGATCAATTTAATCATAACTATCCTTAATATCATGACAAAGGTATAAGGGATTAAGATCATGTCTTATAATATACTCGTTATTTCCTTTATCATCAAAAAGAGTGTAAGACATTAATGTTTTCAAATCTTGCCTTCAAATCATAGGTAAGCCTCAATTTATAAATCAAGCATTATCCTTGCATTCCATTGCAAGATTTAACCTCGAAGTATAGATCAGTTAATCATCAGATATATACGTAACATCTAATAGAGATGTAGAAATTCTAAGATCCTCAAAGTATAAACATCAAGTCTGTAAATCAGAAAATTTCAAAATCTAAGGCTTAAACCTCAAATAACATAATCAGTTCCCTTGATCATATTATCGGATATAGAAACGATTTCATTGGCTTCCATGAAGTATCTTTCACTTTCCTAAAATCAACTAAGCATCAATATCAGTAATACACCAAAACCTAGTCTCCATATTTGTCATTACCATTCATCATGATTCTAGTCAAAATAATATTAACAGTATTATCCCATAAACATTATTCTAATCCAAATGAACCTCAAAATGGGATTTAATCATAACATATTGTTTTTCAACAGTAATTATGCAAATCATATTTCTATAACACTAAAAATTCTTCCAATAACAAAAATCATATATTTTCAGTTCCATGATTTAGAATCATCTTAAAATATAAACCTATCATCAAAATCCGTAATCACTGGCTGCTATCATAGAATTGATATTGATTTTTTTTAAACCTCAAACTCAGCCAATATACATAAGATTGAAAATCCTTATTCAAAAATTATATATCTCCTTATCAAGATTCTCAAGTCACGGCGAAGGTTAATAACACCACAGTCTTACCTAACAACCTGAGCAACTGAAATCTATTCCTAAGGCTGAGCATCAATTTAATCCACTAACCATCGAAGCAAATGTTAACTCCTCCACAAACTTTATTAAAACTAAAACTAGGAAAAACTAGATTACTAAATAAGGAAATCACAAGCTTCTGAAAATAACACCATTTTATTCTAAAAATCTCATGGTATCCTATCTCCACATAAACACAATTATTATGCTAACAATGATCTTCTCAAACGTAGAAATTCTTAATCTGAACAGTTGAGTACTAATTTTACTCCAATTTAGTATCGAAAATGATTATGCACTTACCTCGTATGATAGTAATCTTACTCGGCATTAATACTTGATTTGAGCGTAGACATTCGCATCGTAGTGCGTGATCCTGATTTTGTTAAACCATTGTATTCTCCCAGCATTCCCTTACGTCGTCATTACAGCGAAGGACAATCGATCACAGTAAAAAGGCGCTCATCCAACCAGTCAATTAAACACATATTAGTAGCGAAAATAGTTGATCAAAAGGGTAGTAAACATGAAACTTATCATTTCACTTATTAAAACTATGCTCTAACTGATCTTAATTATTATGCCCAAAGTAACAACCTATATCTTAATAGACAATTCTTTGGTGTTGAAATTTACCCCAAATGATTGATTCTTTGATTGATCAAAATTCTCATCTCCAAACTCTTAATTAACAAATCCACTGCTTGCATAACCTCAAAATTCATAGACCGAAATATCAGATTTTATCAGATCCTAACAATAAAAATTAGAATACCTGAAGGATTAACAATCCATACCTCAAAGCATTACAGTCCTCTTTGTGAGTCCATAATAATCCTCAATCACAACTAATCAATCTTCTCAAAGAGATTAAAAGAAAATCATCATATCAAAAATCTTCTAAAACTGTCATATTCCTTGAGCTTTTATTCCTTTGATTCTTTACTTAGGTACTATGATCTTTTTCTTATCCTGCATAAATACTATTATCCTCATAAGTCAATGGATTCAGCCCTAACATCAATCCAATTCAATTATACCATTGATCAATCCTCAAATATAATAATTAGAGCATTTCTTAAACTTAAGATCTTCCGAAAGATTCATCTTATGTGAATCACATATCATATAGATTATCTTAACCTCTAGAAAACTCCAAACATTTCTCCATTAATAAATTCTAACTTCACTAAAGTTATCAGATCATAAGAATATAATTGCTCCAAGGATCATCAATTTATTTAATCAACTTATTTCCTTATATGTCCTTAAAACACCTGAATCAACAATCTATAGATTAAGTATCCATCTTCAAAATGATACCAGATTCAAAATGATAGACCTCATCATTTAGAATATATCATTGCTTGCATCCTCGAGTTAATCAAGTAATTCTCAAAACTTTAATATTTATCTCTAAGCACATGAAATATCTATATGATGCTTAATACATTTATTGACATGATATCCAAATATCTGCCTAGGTATTAAGCATCCGAATTTCTATAATCTATATCTCTAAAAGCAATTCATGAATCATGACTATACCTCAAAACATGGTCTTAGATATCAATCCATCAAAAACAAGTTGGTCCATTATCGATGCAATCTATAACAACTATTATTCCTCAAAAAAATTGTACAACTTAACACCTAAGTAAATAAATCTTGAAAACTTATCCCACTTTGTTATCGATCATAGCTTATACCCTGATATTAGTTCCAACTTAGAGACCTCAACTTTAATAAAATCAATCCTATGGTCCACAAAGTCAATCTGCTATGATGCAAAATCATATCCGCTCCCTAGAACTTATAGAAGTTAGACTCTAAAAGATCCACTCCTACAGTCCATAGAGCAAACTGCTCTGATACCATGTTGTCACGCTCCCGTTTTGGGATATAAGGGAAACACGAACTTGAATACTAAAAACAAACATTTTAAATGGAAGCGTGCATTTACAATATATAAATTTAAACCTCCTACTTTCTTAAACCTTTCTATTTATAATTCTTTACAAGGTCATGAACTCCAAAAAGAACAAAACGTACTATACAATTCTAGGGTTTGGCTGGTTCATCACGAACTATTGCTCTTTGCGAGGTCTACGCCCTTACAAGGAAAGGACTTCGTCTTACTGTTGTCATCTGGAAAGGGGTGGAAGAAAAAGGGGTGAGTTCGACAACTTAGTAAGGAAAATACAACACCAGGAGAATAAAACATGTTATAAACCTTTATGCCATAATCTTTAGTCATGCATAATGACAGATTTATTCTACTCATTGATAAGAATTAATTTCAGATATAGTGAATTTCATAATGTATATTGTTTTACAACCTAAACCAATTGTATGATTGATTTTAATTTATTTTGGATGATTTGAGTATTTTTGAGTATATTAAAAATTATGATAATTATTAAAAGTATGATTATGATATGTGACTTTAGACTGAGTATACGTTGGAGATTCATGTTATGAAAATTGTTTAAGAAATAATATGCTAGACTGTTTATGTTTTATAAGAAAACACGTGTTAAAGCATGATTTGTGATATGAAATGTATATATTGTTTTAAAGCAGGAGGCATAATCATATGAACAATTAACAGAACAAGTGTATGAGGAATATAAATAATGGCATATGAAATTTATAATGATTTAATAAATTCTTTTTATCTGTTTTCCCTTTAATCCTTTATCTGTGGTTTAACCTTTTACAGACTCTAAACCGCTGTTACCCGTGAGCGGAGCACGTTGGCTTTTGTCCCAAGGACCTATGGACTCAGCCTGTCGTCACAGGGGAGAGTCATCCGGGTTGGGGATCTTCCCTAGGTGAAGGCCAACCCCGGCTGGTAGCACACACCGACTTACGGTATGCTTGCCATGCTACCCTATGGGTACCAATCCTAACTGTAATAGTGCCTCAGGGTTAAACAATTATTACTGCACATGAACGCTTTCTGTAATTCTGTAGGCTCTACAATAACTGTAAACTTTACTTTAAAATTGTATGAGCCGCGTTCATAACTGTAGTCATGTGCAGAATTTAAACTTTAGATCCTCTTTTCTTTCAACATTGTATTCTTGAATAAAATCATATACTTTGGAATGCTCTATAATCTTAACTTTCAAATGATCTTTTTCATGACTATAAGTATGCATAATCCATAACTTTAAAATACTCTTAATCATATCTGTAATTATGCATAAATCATATCTTTCAAAATGCTTTTAATCATAACTGTAATTTATGCACAAAATATATGAGTAATAAAAGCTTGGCATTAAAAATCACATCCGTAAATGCTTTATAAAATTCCCCAACACTTTCTCAGAAGATTTGTAATAAAATCTTGTTAAGGTTTTTTTTTTTTTTTTTTTTTTTTTTTTTTTTTTTTTTTTTTTTTTTTTTTTTTCGGTGTTGTATCCCCTTACCTGGATTTGTCCTTAGCGTCGACCTTTTACCTAAATAAAACACAAGGATGAATTTAGCGGTACGTTATAAAAATTCAGTTTTAAGACTTAAATTAAATTATCACCACCACAATTCCCAATCACCAATTTACAACACAACCGGGACAGGAAACACATCATAACACTAAAACACTACCAATTACCCATTTAAAACGGAAAAGTACCCGGTTGTTCAAAATCCCTATTTAGTCAAACTTTTAGCCCCAAAACAAAGAAGACACGAGTAAAAACCCTCAACCTATAGTACACAGTTAAAACAGGAGGGTCTATCCAGGCCACCGATCACTCAACTCAGTACAAAATAGCCTGAAAAAATACTCTACAAACCCATAATCAGTTCAAACACCCAACTGAACATCAACCCATAATCACGGCCCTCCACAATTCAACACACCCACTCGGCTACTCCAAATAAAACGTCTCAAAATCATCCAAAACCAACACTCATATACATTGCTGGAACAATAGAGACTCCACCACTGCACACAGTCAAAACAAACACCAAATCACCCACTCCACCGAGACACACCCACACAGACGGCTCAGTCATCCAAAACCTCCACTCACAGAGAACACACCACACACATAATCAATTCTATGTCCAAAAATAGCAAAACACAAGATCAAACTCCAAGCTTTAACAATACAGATTAAATCCAAAGATTAACACCGAAAAATATCACACATACAAACAAGGATAACCCATAAATTACCCATTGTTTCTGGACTTAAGAGTCGCCGGAAAATCCTACTGAAGCTCACCGGAACCGCACTCCAAGTCACCGAAAATCGCCTCCGACAACGACCCACAGAAAGCGCAGCTCTGTCTCGCTGAAAATCGCGTTCTCCAGCCACCGGACTTCGCCTCTGCTTCAACCCACCGGAAATTGCCACTGGAACCACCGAAAATCGCCGAAAAAACCAGACTTCAAGCCGTCGGGTTCAACGGGTCACGGGTTCTCGGGTCTCTCGGGTTTTCTTGGGCTCACGGGTCGCGGGTCACACTCCTGGGTTCCGTCGGAGCTCCTTAATCGCCGCCGGATTCTGGTTCTGGCCGCCGATCATGGAGGATCGGACCTCCCCTGGGCTACGGCACTCCGGTTCCACCACCGGCTCCCTCTGGCTCTCGGGCCTCTCCTCTCTCTCCCCTGAGTCTCATCTCTCTTACTCTCTCAATCACACTCTCTTCTGATCTCTCTCTCTCAGTATCTCATCTCTCTCGATTTCACTCTCTCCGGTCTCTCTGTATGTCGTCCAAAGAGAAGATAAGAAGAAGAAAGAATATAAGAAAGAAAGAAAAGAAGGAAACAACTTGCACGGCAAGTTGTTCGATTTCTTCTTTCTTTCTTTTTTTCTTTTTTTTTTCTCTCTCTCTACTTGTTGAATAAGTTAATTACTTAAAAAGTTTTATTTTATTTTATTATATATATATATATATATATATATATATATATATATATATATATATATATATATATATATATATATATATATATATATATATATTATTAGGCCAATTAATAAGTTTTAAAAATCTGGGATATTACAAAACTGGTAGCTTACCTCTTTTTTTTGCTCCCAAGTGCACATTATGCGCGCGCGCGCAGACACACACACACACACACACACACACACACACACACACACACACACACACACACACACACACACACACACACACACACATATATATATATATGTTATAGTTATATTCTACTCATGGATCCATGTGGATATACATACATAAACACTCGTTGGTAATGAGAGACTTGCGACTGAGTTGGTAATGTTTGGGGAAGAGAAAGGGCGAGAGAGATTTGGGAACGACGGCCTGCTCGACGGAGGGCGGCGGTGGGCAGAGCCTTTAGGTTGAGAGATTTTGAAAGTTTTGGGGCAAAATTTTTCTGAAATGGGGGGAAATTGGACGGACATCAGGTTTTCAACAAATTTCCTGATTTTTTTTTTCTCTCTTGCTGACGTGGCACCTTGCCACGTAGCCCGGTCGTAACTGGGTCTACGAAATAGCAGCCCTCATATATTATTTATGGGAAATGATAGGCAGGGGACACTCATCCGTCCCCTGTCCTACTTTTAATAATAAAATAATTATTATATATTTTTTTCATTTATTCTTTCTAATTTTTTCACTTTTTGTTTATATAATATATTATTTTATTATTAAAAGTAGGACAGAGTGCCTATCATTTTCCATTATTTATATTTTCTAGAATTTTTAAAGGCGGTGGCGTGTGCTATAAATTCAAAATACAAGAGGAGTTTCATTATTTTTGGCTAGGTTTTCTGCCGAGAGAGACATCAGTTTCAGCGCGACTGCGGTGGCTAGGGTTTCTGCCGGGAGAAACATCATTTTTAGCGCGACTGCGGTGGCTAGGGTTTCTGCCCAGAGAGAGAGAGAGAGGGAGAGAGAGCTAGAGATGGGTAAGGGTAAGGGTAAGGGTAAGGTGCTGGAGAGGAAGAAGGAGAAGAAGAAGAGAGGACGACCATCTCTTTCAGATGTCCGAAAACGCACTCTCAAAGAACAACAACAACAAAAGCGAAACCACAACTCTGCCCCTCATTCCGCTTCTAATTACCCATTATTCGTCCCTGTTCCTGTCCCCGCCTCGGGTCCTGCTCCTTTGCGGCGATCCCCGCGCCTGAATCCTAACCCCTACGCCCACGAGAGCGACGAGATCTGCAGCGAGGAGAGCGAGCCCGACGAGAGCGCCGACGAGAGGGACTCCATGAGGGAAGTTGGAAGAATGACCGATGAAGAACGCGTCCGCTACCGGGAACAAGTTTGCAGGACTGATGTAAGTAAAATTAATTCCCTTCGTCTATGTATATATGTACGTATATGCCTGTGCCTGCAGCTTTAACACTCGTTCGTTATTAATAGGGCTTTGATGTTGACGTCGTTCGTAGCTTCCATGGTTGTAGTTTAATTCAACCACTCAATATAAGAAATGAGAAGTCATACAGAACTTGTGAAATAATTTCGCAGCGCGCAATTGACCAATACCATAGGCGCAAACAACGAAGAACTTCCAAGGTTGGTGTTTTTTTTTTTTTTTTTTTTTTTTTTTTTTTTTTTTTTTTTTATGAATATTTGTTAAGAGGAAAGCTGTCTCTTACATATGCTGAAATAGTCATTTATTGCTTCTTTTTCGGTGACAATAAACTTTTGTTTGTAGCCTCAAACTCCACTGAAGTTTGTGAAGGTATTGAAAGCAATGTCTCAGCATTTAGATTTCCTCAGGTATTATGTAACCTTTGAGGCCGAGAATGTTGCTACCCAGACGTCTAAGATCTACCAAGCCTTGGCTCGTTGGAGGAGACCCCCCATAAATGATGTCAATTTCACCGTCTTGTTTGTCAGGGGGTATAAGAAACAGAAAGGTAAATTATATGAAATTATCTAATATATTGTTCATAATTTTTGTTAATTTACAAGATGCATGCATATGCAGGGGATCAAGTTATTGGTATTCAGTCTGTTAGTGAACTGCAATCGCAGTTGGATGCTGCTTCAATGACATCTCGCCTGGCAATCATCTTCTTCTCTAAAGCTCGGCCCTGCCGTTTCATTTCTCCTTATTACACAAGCTTGGCTGGGAAGTACCCGAAAGTTGTTTTCTTGAAAGTAGACATAGCTGAGGCCACGGACGTGGCTGCTTGCTGGAATATTCGTAAAGCTCCCTACTTTTTCTTTGTAAAAAAAGGCCACGTGGTGGACAGGGTTGTTGGAATAGACGCAATTGAACTTAAAGAGAAGGTTGCACATCACTCGCGCAAGCAAAGCTAGAACTGCAGAAGGGTCAAACAAACCGTACGAGGAATTCGTCAAATTTTGTGGCAATTAATTGAGAGAATAAAGTGCTATAGTTTTCACTGATTTTATAGTGATGGAAGTTTGAACACCTATCAATTACTACAAATCATTTGGGAAATCAATGAATTGACGATATTCCATATAATTTTTTAGGGAATTGGACAAAATTTTAGACATTGTTTTCAAATTAACTGGTGAAGATATATTCTTACATTACTGTTTACCATGTTTATAATCATTTATCACATCATTATGACAAATATATAAGTTTCATATGGGAAATCAATTCAACGGCTTTTGGGTGGTTGTTGTGTTTAAGCGAGGGGGTTTTAGAAGGGTCGTGAAACCTTTCGACCGCATTTTGCGGCCCACATCTTGGCTTTGACCAAGATCAACAAATAGACTCCAAGGTTGGAAAGCACGACTTCTAACCCAAGCTTTCGTTGGCCCATAACCTTGGTTTATTTCTGTGGAAGATAATAATGCTGTGCCAGTGAGAAATGAATTAGCCAGACGAGGCTTGGAATTGGATTTTGCAAGGAAACTTTGGATCATCATTTCCTTTACAATTTCAATGTGGCAAGGGCTCTGTGGAATGGTTTGCACTTTGCAGCAAAGTATTCGCAAATCACAATGCAGAACCCAAAATGAATTGAATTAAGTTGCTCACAACGTTCAATATATGAAGACAACAACGAGATCCGAAAAAGTAACATTAGTATGAATTTCCAACTCTGTCACCAAAATACACGTGACGGTAAACGAACTATATATAGAGTAACACCATTCACCTTCTTTGCCTCAAGCGACTGATTGAACAGCTCGGTCAAAGCTCTCTTCCGCATTTGATGTCCTTTTGACAAGCACGTGGTCTGGGTGTGAAAGTTTCAACTGGCTGCAAAGCAAAACAGTGACTTAAAGTTGTCAGTCACTAACAACAAATTCTTCAATTAGGATTACTTTTTTAATTTCTCTATCACAAAAAGAATATTGAACTTCCTAGATTTTTGGATGGAAGATAGGACGCTCATAGAGATTTGTTTGCCATGTAAAAGCATATAGATATCTCACATAGGCATGGCATATAAATCAAAAGACAAAGCAGAATTGTCTATTGTTAAAATCTCAGATATATCTCACTATTATGCCCAACATTATACACTTCAAAATCATGCTTACCCACTTTCTTCAGTTGTCAAACTGCACTTAATTGTAGTTTTAGCAACAGTAAGTAAAGATTTGTGAACATTGACATTTATGCTTTTTCACTAATTCCGTGCTAGTTTTTATGAAAATGAAACAAATGAGGGCATGAAATGATAGCATACCTGACAAAACGGGAAGACGGTTTACCAAGGTGAAGACAGCATACAACCAGATTGGCTAGAGTTTCTGGATCCTTTGCATCCTGTGTCCAATTACCAAACAGCTCTTCATCACATCTATAATTCAAAATGAACATGTGCCTATCTAATGCCAATTCAATGCAACCTTAATATAAATATTTAATAGTAAAACAACAATATCTTTTTGGTACATGATAATTCACATTTATGTCTTAACTCAAAAATAGAGGGATTTGAGAGAAACAATAAAGAGAACCTTCAAAAGTGAAAGAAACACGTAGTCAATTCAACTTTTTTCACCTTTTACCCAACCAAAATCATTTAAATATTGTCAATTCAATAAGTTGTGCAAATTGCCTAGTGACTAAGAAAAAACTACTGGTTTACTCATTTAAAAGCCCACAAAATCCAATATGTCGATTGCTTAGAAACTTGCCTTGTTTAGTGCTTCAAGCAGCAGGGTTTCTGCTTCATCAAAGTTTCCCATGTGCATGCAGCAAACCGCCTTCCCATTCAGGATCAAACTTGTCATCTGATACTTCTCTGAGAAATCTTGGAAAATAAGGTATGCTTCCTGTATCTTGGAACCACCCTGATTCAAAAGAAAACATAAGGTTACAAAAAACGATAGTTTCTCACTCTTAAGGAAAAACAGACAGCATACATACCACTGCCAAATTTAACCATGCATTAGCAAGTTGAGTTAGTGTGTGGTCCTCATCAGTCTGTTGCATGACCCTAAGCTGTCTCTCTGCATAATCTGACCTATGCATTTTAAGGAATATTTGGACATTCAAGGCGTGCCTGCAAAAGCAGAATAATTTCTATCAGGCTTATGAAAATGACAAGAAGCATTCTCAGCAATATTTTTTTCCTCCACTTAAGATAGCTAGTCATGTGACTTCTTAGTAAAAAATTGGTGGCCAAGGATACAACCCTCATTTGCATAATGCCATTTCCAGGATAGATAAATTTAACTTTTGTTAATGGAAGGCCTGGAGTAAATTACATAAGCCATCAAAATTGTGCATCATGCAAAGATTTTTTTTTGCTTGTGTTGTTCATAAGATATGTAGGAAGGTGCCTAGGAGGAAGCAATCGAAGGATAGGAGAAGTACATGAGATACAAACCGTCAAACACTTCCATCATCATCTTTGTCAAATTAAGTGAATAAGAATACAACATTGGTGCAGTCAAGTCATCAAGACCCTAACTGAACTTATTGCCAGCCTTAGATCCTAAGAAGTGGTCAAATATCATTCCTGACATCACCATCATCATTTTATAAAATTACGTCAAAGAGATGTCATCAGTACAGTCAAGGAATCAATTAAGTGAAAGAATGCACAGGTGAGGGAAGCAAGCAGGTAACCAAAAACCAATTAACATCCAATTTCGATCAAAGAAGTTAGCTTGTTGCAGAAGCTTAGAACATGTAAGAAATCACGACACCTTCAAGCATCATTATCTGGCAAGATCCTATGCAAGTGACAGCTACGTTTGAAAATTTTGAAAGACAATTCAGAACAACCCATTGACTTTGACTGAGTAAAACACATACTTCTACAAGAGAACTGTATCTGTGTCTTTCAAAATCTTTCAGCCAAACACATACTTTCAGCCGGTCCAGCCGGTCCTGTTCATTCCATCTCTTGAGATCAACCTTTAAGGCCTTAAGCTTTTGAGTGAAAATGAAGCTAGGAGAACCCTGGAAGCGATAAGACTCCCACCAAAGCCGAACCCTATCCACAAACCCTTCAGCCTTCAACCACATATTCTCAAACTTGAACGGTCTGGAGCCCCGTTGAATGCCACCACAATCCAGGAGGATAGGGAAATGATCAGAACACAATCTAGGAAGCCTTTTCTGAATAGACCCTGAGTACTTGACCTCCCAATCAGGAGAGACAAGAAATCTGTCAATACGAGACCAGGAGAGATTCTCCTGATTATTGGACCACGTGAAAGTCCCTCCAGCGAGAGGAAAATCCATGAGGCCCTGCTCGGAAATGAAGTCTGAGAACTCCATCATAGCAGCACTAAGGCGCCCTTCCCTAGACCTTTCAGTAGGAAAGCGCATGATATTGAAATCACCCCCAATACACCAAGGCATCTCCCACCAAGAAGCAAGGCCAGCCAGCTCGTCCCAGAGCAATCTTCTTAAAGAGTGAAGATTAGGACCATAAACCCCCGCGAAGGCCCAAGTAAAGTCATCGTCAACGCTCCTAAAAGAACAAGCAACAACAAACTCCCCCACATACACATCTAATTTCTCAACAGCCCTTCTATCCCACATGATAAGGATACCACCAGAAGCCCCGCATGAGGGTAAGTAACACCAATCAACGAAGTGACATCCCCAAAGGCGCCTCACTAACCTGTTGGAGATGAACTCCAATTTGGTTTCTTGCAAGCAAATAATGTCTGCCTTCCATTGTCTAATTAGGTTTTTAACTTTCAACCGCTTGCTGTCCTCATTTAAGCCCCTGACATTCCACGAGAGAATTTTTGGCTTCATAAAATACCTTCAATCGCCCTCCCTTTACACCTACTCTGAATACTGCTTCCGCTTCTCGTATCATAATTAATAGAACACGATAATCTATTAAGTTCTCTATTGAACTTATTGCCCACTTTCAGAGAAGAATCCATCTCCTTCTTGTCATTTCCAGCAAGGATAGCCTCAAACACAACTGAGAGCTGACCTTCAAAGCCCTCACACGTGACCCCCACCGACTGGCTATAATCCATAATCGCCTTCAAGAAGTCCGTTGGAGATTTTTTACCGGAAGAACCCCTGAACTTATCACCCGGACAGCAACACAAAGGGATCGGCTCTTCCTCCGGGAGCTCAATAATCTTCTTTCCACTCGTGGACCCCAAACCGGAAGGGGAGAAGAGAGTATTAGAAGCATCTTCAACTTCTAACTCCGGGGGACCAGCCCAGACCATCCGAACTGATTCAGGGACTTCCGGAATTTTGGGTACTACCTCCAACCTAGAATCGGGAAGCTCAAACCCATTACTGGGGACCGGCTGAAAGGTTGAACTATCCAAGGCAGGGGCAACAATCTGCCCTCCTGCGCAGAGTAAAGAAAGACAGATGCCGATGTCCTCCACGTTGATGAGTGGCCCGGGACCTAACTCCAGCAGCTTGAAGTTGCATACCGGAGCTTGAATCTCGAGAGTAGCAGAAACACCATCAGCCTCTGTGCATCCCGCAGACTGAATCGTACTCCTGGCTATACCCAACTCTCCCTTATCTTCCCTTGAGTCCGTATCTATTGTGATCTCCAAGGACGTGTTTGTCTTAGGAGGATGGCTTAACCCATCAGAAGTTGACGCTCTCTCCGGCGCACTCTCTTGTCCATCGGAACCCGATACTGCCAACGTTTCTGTGACTGTAGGCGTTAGATCTGCTGTTGGAACACTTAGGTTGGGCTTAGCTTTCGGTACCCAACAAGTCCTCTGCTTATTCTTCTTCCTGTTCTTCTTTCTCTTCCGCCTGTCACCGTTGGGCTTGAAGCCCTGCCCAACCAACAGCATCCCTTCACGCACACAACTTAGTGCTCGGTCCACCTCATTTCTCAACTTCTCCAGCTGGCTCTGCCATAGCATCATGGAAGGTAACGTGTCTTTCCCTCCGAACTTCTGAGATCCGTCGCTTTTTTCACCAAAGAAATAGTCTGACTTGCCTCGGAAAACAGCAGGGGACTTTGCTTCCAATTTAGGACAACTCCTGACCCCCTGCTCAGTATCGGAGGCATAACGGTGATTACCCAAGATTTGCTCCGGCTGGACCTGCTTCTGTGGCTGGATAGTTCAACCTTTCAGCCGGTCCCCAGTAATGGGTTTGAGCTTCCCGATTCTAGGTTGGAGGTAGTACCCAAAATTCCGGAAGTCCCTGAATCAGTTCGGATGGTCTGGGCTGGTCCCCCGGAGTTAGAAGTTGAAGATGCTTCTAATACTCTCTTTTCCCCTTCCGGTTTGGGGTCCACGAGTGGAAAGAAGATTATTGAGCTCCCGGAGGAAGAGCCGATCCCTTTGTGTTGCTGTCCGGGTGATAAGTTCAGGGGTTCTTCCGGTAAAAAATCTCCAACGGACTTCTTGAAGGCGATTATGGATTATAGCCAGTCGGTGGGGGTCACGTGTGAGGGCTTTGAAGGTCAGCTCTCAGTTGTGTTTGAGGCTATCCTTGCTGGAAATGACAAGAAGGAGATGGATTCTTCTCTGAAAGTGGGCAATAAGTTCAATAGAGAACTTAATAGATTATCGTGTTCTATTAATTATGATACGAGAAGCGGAAGCAGTATTCAGAGTAGGTGTAAAGGGAGGGCGATTGAAGGTATTTTATGAAGCCAAAAATTCTCTCGTGGAATGTCAGGGGCTTAAATGAGGACAGCAAGCGGTTGAAAGTTAAAAACCTAATTAGACAATGGAAGGCAGACATTATTTGCTTGCAAGAAACCAAATTGGAGTTCATCTCCAACAGGTTAGTGAGGCGCCTTTGGGGATGTCACTTCGTTGATTGGTGTTACTTACCCTCATGCGGGGCTTCTGGTGGTATCCTTATCATGTGGGATAGAAGGGCTGTTGAGAAATTAGATGTGTATGTGGGGGAGTTTGTTGTTGCTTGTTCTTTTAGGAGCGTTGACGATGACTTTACTTGGGCCTTCGCGGGGGTTTATGGTCCTAATCTTCACTCTTTAAGAAGATTGCTCTGGGACGAGCTGGCTGGCCTTGCTTCTTGGTGGGAGATGCCTTGGTGTATTGGGGGTGATTTCAATATCATGCGCTTTCCTACTGAAAGGTCTAGGGAAGGGCGCCTTAGTGCTGCTATGATGGAGTTCTCAGACTTTATTTCCGAGCAGGGCCTCATGGATTTTCCTCTCGCTGGAGGGACTTTCACGTGGTCCAATAATCAGGAGAATCTCTGCTGGTCTCGTATTGACAGATTTCTTGTCTCTCCTGATTGGGAGGTCAAGTACTCAGGGTCTATTCAGAAAAGGCTTCCTAGATTGTGTTCTGATCATTTCCCTATCCTCCTGGATTGTGGTGGCATTCAACGGGGCTCCGGACCGTTCAAGTTTGAGAATATGTGGTTGAAGGCTGAAGGGTTTGTGGATAGGGTTCGGCTTTGGTGGGAGTCTTATCGCTTCCAGGGTTCTCCTAGCTTCATTTTCACTCAAAAGCTTAAGGCCTTAAAGGTTGATCTCAAGAGATGGAATGAACAGGAGTTTGGCAATGTGGAGTATCGCATAAAATTACTCATGGAAGAGTTATGTTCTTTTGATAGGTTGGAGGAACAACAAGGTCTTTCTTCTGAAGAAAAGGAGAGGAAGTGTGTGGTCACTAGAGACCTGGAGAATTCTATATTGCAGGAAGAGATTTGTTGGAGACAGAAGTCTAGGGTTCTATGGTTGAAAGAGGGTGATAAATGCACTAAATTCTTTCACCGAATTGCTAACTCAAACAGGAGGTCTAATTCCATAGAGTCGCTTTCCATCAATGGCTCTGTCTCTTCCGACCAGCAGGTTATCAGAGAACATGTGGCTCATTTCTATGAGTCTCTTTTTACAGAACCTTTCCCATGGAGACCTAGAATGGATAATATTGCCTTCGACACCCTGGATGCAGCTGAGGCATCTACGTTAGAACTTCCCTTCGAGGAGATGGAGGTCTTAGAGGTGGTGAAAAGCATGAATCGAGACAAGGCACCTGGTCCAGATGGGTTTTCTCTTGCATTTTTCCAGGACTGCTGGGATGTGATCAAGACAGATCTTATGAGGGTTTTCTGGGACTTTCACTCTCAAAGCAAGTTTGTCAAAAGTGTTAACGCCACCTTTATTGCCTTAATTCCGAAGAAGTCTGGGGCTGTGGATCTAAAGGACTTTCGTCCTATCAGTCTTGTTGGTGGTGTATACAAGATCATTGCAAAAGTCCTTGCAAATAGACTTAAAAAGGTGGTGGAGAAGATTATATCATCCCCTCAAAATGCTTTTGTAAAAGGTAGGCAAATTCTCGACTCAGTTCTTATTGCCAATGAGTGCTTGGATAGTAGAATCAAATCCGGCGAACCAGGGCTACTTTGTAAGTTGGATGTTGAGAAGGCCTACAACCACGTTAACTGGGATTTCTTACTGTATATGTTGAGAAGATGTGGCTTTGGGGAGAGATGGTGTTCCTGGATAGCGCAATGTATATCTACGGTACGGTTCTCTGTGCTGGTGAATGGCTCCCCAACCGGTTTTTTCAGTAGCTCTCGTGGCCTTAGACAGGGTGATCCTTTGTCACCACTTTTGTTCGTCATAGTGATGGAAGCTCTTAGCAAGTTTTTCTTCGCTAATGTTCAAAAGGGTTACCTTTCAGGGTTTTCTGTGGGTTCTGGCAACAGTGAAGCTTTTAACATTTCTCACCTTTTGTTCGCAGACGATACTTTAGTCTTTTGCGGGGCTAATTCTGAACAACTTCATTATCTTCATATGCTTCTTATTACTTTTGAAGCTGTGTCAGGATTGAAGATTAATCTGGCCAAATCTGTTTTGGTTCCTGTGGGTGAGGTGGATAATATGGACGGTCTGGCTAACATATTGGGCTGTGGAGTGTCCTCTCTTCCTATAAAGTATCTTGGTCTTCCGTTGGGAGCTCCTTTTAAGGCTAAGTCTTGCTGGGATGAAGTTGTAGGGAAGATTGAGAGACGGTTGGCTAGCTGGAAGCAGTTGTATTTGTCGAAGGGGGGTAGGGTTACCCTCATAAAGAGTACTCTTTCCAACCTTCCTACTTATTATCTCTCTATATTCTCTATTCCCTCCAGTGTTGCTAGTCGCATTGAGAAGCTGCATCGTGATTTTTTGTGGGGTGGCATAGGCGAAGAATTCAAATACCACTTGGTTAGTTGGTCCAAGGTTTGTCTTCCTATTTCTGAAGGTGGATTGGGCATTCGAAATTTGAGAATGTTCAATAAGGCGCTATTAGGGAAGTGGTTGTGGCGTTATGCTTTTGAGAGAGAAGCTCTGTGGAAATCCGTGGTGGATGCGAAGTATGGCTCTACTAGGGCTGGTTGGTGTTCTTTAGATCCCCTTGGGTCTCACGGTGTGGGGATTTGGAAAAACATTAGGAAGGGGTGGAGCATGTTCTGTAGATCTACCAGACTTATCTTGGGCAATGGGTCAAGGATTCGTTTTTGGGATGATGTATGGTGTGGAGAGATGGCCCTCAAGGAAGCCTATCCAGTTCTATATGATATAGCTTGTGCCAAGGATTCTTTGGTAGAAGACCATTTGGTAGTGGTAAGTGGTTCCTATCAGTGGGATGTCAGATTTTTCCGTGATGTTCACGATTGGGAGGTGGACGTTATGGCTTCCTTTTTCTCCTTACTGTATTCATCTAAGGTGGCTCAAGTTGGGGGGGACCGGCTTTGGTGGACCCTCTCTCGCAAAGGGTCTTTTGATGTCAGATCATTCTATAAGGCTCTTGCATGCAAAGAAACTTCTTTTTTCCCTTGGAAAAGTATTTGGCGGACCAAAGCCCCATTGAAAGTGGCCTTCTTCGCTTGGACGGCAGCGTTAGGGAAAATCCTCACCTTGGACAACCTCAGAAAGAAGCGTGTCATTGTGATTGATAGATGCTGTATGTGTAAAATGACCGGGGAGACTGTGGATCATCTTCTCCTTCATTGCGAGGTTGCACGTGCTCTGTGGTACGTCATCCTTAGCCGTTTCGGTCTGTATTGGGTGATGCCTTCTCGGGTGATAGACTTATTTTCTTGCTGGTGGTCGGGGGGACGGTCCAGTAGTGCGGTCGTGTGGAAGATGGCTCCTTGTTGTCTTATGTGGTGCTTGTGGACGGAACGCAACGATAGACAGTTTGAGGACAAAGAAAGAACCATAGAGGAGCTCATTTCCTTTTTTCTTCATTCTTTGTACTCCTGGACGGCTGCGTATTTAGCACCTTTAGAGATTAGTTATAGCAATTTCCTTGTATTGCTTTCTTCTTCTTCTTCCTAATTGCCTCTCCTGTATACCCCCTGTATACCTGATTGCGCTTTGCGTTTTTTCTAATAAAATTTTCTACTTACTTATCAAAAAAAAGAACTGTATCTGTGTCAGATATCAAAGAAGCCATTAGTGTGTTCCACAAGGTTTAGACAATGTAACAAATCATGACACCTTTATTCACCATTACCTGGCTAGAATCTATGCAAGTCAAAGTATCAAAGTTTGGGAAATTTGAAAGTCAAAATTCAGCATGACCCAGTGACCTTGACCAAGTAAAACAAATAGTTTCTCAGAAATCAAACTTCCTGGGTACTCGTAATATCTAGCAAATAAATCTTACACATATAGAAGGAATGAAAATAAATACTTTTCAGTTATAAAAACCTATCCGATGCATCTTGTACACTATTTCACAATGGATGCACCCTCCAGCTAAAGGATATAACTTTTTTCCTGTTAACCACAGTTAACGACTATGCAGATAGCCTTTAGACTAAATGGCACTCCCAGCCCCTCAAAAAAATATTGGGATAGTGGGTGAAATTGGTGTTCAAGTCCCATAAGGTGTGTGAGTTATTTGCCAATAAAAATAAATAAATAAATAAATAAAAAAACAAAGGGATAGAAATTTAGAAACTACCAAATCCGACCAGTACTAGGGGTGCAAATGGATCAAGCAGAACCATGCTTTGCACTTTTCAGTCTTGGCTTAGTAGAAAATTGTACAGGTTTGAGCTCAATACGATCTCAAAGTTCCAGATCAAGCTCAGGTCTGAAGATGCTTGTCTGAGCTCATGAACCAACTTGAGCTTGGCAAAAATACACCAAATGAACACGAAGCATCAACTTTCTCTTTCAAAAACTTTGAAATAAATCAGACGGTAGGTCCCCACAGAAGCCCACATCCCAATTACAAACTCAAGATACAAGACCAAAAAGTACTCAACTTTGCACTTTCACATGCAACATGCACAGTTCATAACAGAGACAAAAAGTGAGAGAGCTTGTAGTTTTATATGAGAAGCATGCTCTGAGATGACGTCCGTTTTTTATGTGGGACTCTTTCTTAATGGTAGGAAGATTTTCCATTCGTTGGCTACCAACGTGGGATTGAATATGAGTCCCACAGTTGACAAGCCATGTATCCTTTGTCACTCTCCTGCAAGCTAAGGACTCAGTTGACAGAAGAGATTAGTATAAGTTTCAACTATCTCACCTAAACATGTAACCACGCTGTTTAAGATCTCTAAGATTGATTTATTCCTAGTCTTTATATCAGTAGCTCCCTGGATATGATAGGACTACCCCCTAGGCAACATGTAAATCTTAAGCTAAATCTAGCATATGATTTAAATTTTTTCTTTTTATAAGTAACAAAATTTATTAAAAACCTAAGGGCGCACCCAAGTACGCAAGAAATATACAAGAGAAGCACCTAGTCAGCAAAAGACAAGAAATCAAGAAAGTCATGAAAAGTACAAATATGAAAACATCATACGCAAACATCCATTGGAAAAGGGTATAGAAAAAGGCCTTAAACTCTGTCACTATCCAAAGCTTTGAACATTGCTTTCTCTCTAAATCTATCAATATTGGAGATGTGGAGTTATCGGGAGAAGCAGCGTGTGTAGAGCATCCAGTAGACGGATTGGGTGATGTGGTTCTTGATTCAGAGCCTGTTGGTGTTGGTAGTCTCTCAGCCACCGTTGGTTTTGGAGACCCTAGATCCGTTGAGTGGGCTTTTAGCTGTTAATGGGGGGAAACTAACGTCTTTGCTAGAACTTGATTCTTGTGTTGGGAATTTGAGGGAGCTCAGTGTCATCGACGATAAGGGGAAAGGGACAGCTCTGTTTGCTTTGGTTGGGATCAAGTTGGATAGTGCAGAAGGTAACAGTCAGCTTGTTAGTGACCTGATGCCTTGTCTGGATGTGGATCTTTATAGTAGAAAGGAGGCCATGTTATATACTCATCCAAGTACCTGCCCCCCAACTGTGTTCAGGAAAAATATTTGCTCGGGGTGGGAGCATTCAAATTGGGTTTTGCAAAGGGCAAAAGAGATCCATCATGTCCTGGGGATTTCATGTGAGGGCTATGAGGAACAGTTTATGGCAATTTTGACAGCTATTGAAGCGAGTTGATCCCAAAAGGGATCAACCTCCAATTCCAAACTATTAGATAGAGGTACGAGGGAGTTAAAAAGATCGGCATGCTCTATTAACTATGACTCTAAAGGTGGTAGTTAAGGCTGTGGAAGAGTTAAAGGTAGGGGGTTCTCAGTTCTTAATGAAGCCTAAGTTGTTATCTTGGATCGTGAGAGAGTTGAATGAGGGTGATAAATGCTTTAGGGTGAGGAACTTAGAGAATGGAAGGCTGATATTGTTTGTCTTCAACATATTGTGAGAAATAGACATTTGGTTAATCATCAGTGACAAAACCACTCTTCAAGTGAGATTTACCATCCAAAGCAAGATCTAATGCATTAAACAAACTTCTCAAAACATTATTACTGTTGACAGCTAAAAAGATTTATCTTTTTCTCACAGCTTAATAAGGGATGATCCAATGGCTATTAGACTTGGGCACATCAGCTTTGTGGAATATTTGTGTTGTATGTAGCATTACTCTAATTAATTTGGGAAAGAAAACTCTAAAATTTTAAATATTACATGTTCAGAGGATGCTAGATGTGCAGTATTCAAGGAAAAACCAAAACAACATAATCATGGAGAAACGACAAATATCACTACTAATAAAAGATGAAGAACAAAGATATTGCTGTTGAGAGAGACAAAAAAATAATCACCACAATGAACACACAAACTCTTTGACATACAAAACACTTTATGTTAAGTAGAGTGGGCAATTCGGGTTGCGTTTAGGCCAACCCGAACTAGATTAGTTAAATTGGTTGGACGGGTCACCCGTCGGATTGTCGGGTGAATCCATGTAGCTAATCGGGTCATTAACGTGTCGTGAACGTGTTGGTGGGTCATAAACGTATCGTAATCGGGCTGGCGGGTCAACCCATTTATGAACCAAATCCGTTTAGCCTAAACCCAAACCCTACAACTTCGTATCGAATTCGCGGGTCGTTTTAAAAATTGGCAACCCTAATGTTAACCATCCAAACTTAAGCGATCTTTCTTGTTATTTTATGAAGAAAAAAAAAAAAAAAATCGTCGAAGCCGGTATTAAAAAAAAAACATTGAAGCAAATGCTATGAATAGGAAAACAAAAAGACAAATAAGAAATCCGATCCAAGACTCCTAAACAGAACAAAAAGGGCCAAAAAGACCTGGAGACTCACAGTTCCATAGTGCCTCCAGCATTAGTGTGCTTGAGAGCCTCATTGTAGTCTTGCTCATGCATGAATATGATCCCAGCAATCAACCTCAAGATCGGGTTGTTCCCAATCGCCGGATCCCCCAACCACTCCTTCAGACTCGAGATCGTCGACTCCTAAAACAACAACAACACTCTGTCATCGATGTCACACTCGCAACAATCAACATTGATTTTCCTTACTTTCCCAAACAAAACTCAACCATCAGTAAGGTCGCGTTTAGTGGCTCAGAACTGGATTCGATTCAAAATCACAGATCTGACGCATTCCAGTTCGGGTAGAACCAAACGCAGCCTTACGAACAAGAGCTATAAATCATAAGCTAGCGAAACAAAAAGCAAGAGCGAAATTCAGATGATGAGAAGAAAAGGACCTTGTTGTCGGGTGAGGAGAGATAGAGGGCGAGCAATTTAACGGCTTGGAGAGGCGTGGCGGCGGAGGATTCGATCTCGCTGATGACGAGCTGGAAGCTGCCGAGGGCGATGTAGGAGCGGTAGACCAGGCAGTCCCGCTCCACGGCGTCGTCTGGGGAGAGATTGGGGACTTCGCTGTTGTTGATGGCCGCCTGGTACGCTCCCAGGTAGAAGCTGTTCCGGAGATTGAACAGCTGGTCTGGTCCTGCCGCCATTTTTGTTTTCTTTTTGGATTTGATTTCGCTGCAGATCTGAGAGACACAGGGCGAGCGGGCGAGGGAGAGAGAGAGAGAGAGACAGGGAGAGAGTCGTTAAAAAAGATATCCAAAATTTCGGAATGAGTGAGCGTGGGCCGTTTTAGGTTGGCCCGGATCAACAAAAACCCAAACTGAACATTACAAACCCGACAAATACTGAACGGGTTGACCGGTTTGGGTCCGTCCCCCTACTGAGGCCGTAAATTAACAAAGTTATTTGTAAGCTCATTCAGGTTCAACTCAGTTAAGCTCGGCCTGAATTCGACTCGATTATTAAATGAGTAGTTCGTAAATACAAAATTATGCTCGACTATTCAATGACTCATACTCATATAAAAATCAGCTCGTTTGGCTAAAGTTCGTGAGCAAACTCGTAAAAATTTGATTGAATTGTTAATTAAAAGTATATACAATAGTTATACTCTATTATTATAATTTTTAAGTATCTTAAAAATGAATGTTATGTGATATGTTAGAAGTATATAATTATATGTAGAATTTTAAATATAATAAAATATTGATAAAAATTTTTATAAACCGGTTTGTAAGAAACATTTTACAACCCACATGTAAGAGTGACATATGTCCATTGGCAAGTGAAAATCACATGTTGTTTTAATAAAAAAAATATATGTTTCTCACATGCCAATGGACACATGTCATTCTTACACGTGGGTTGTAGGATATTTCCTACAAACCAATTTGTAGGAAATTTCTGTTCATAAAATATAGGAAAACATACACATATCACCCTCAAACTGTGATCTCATTATCAATGTCACTCAAAATTACGAATTATGTCAATATCCCCCTAAACTACTAACAAATGTCAAAGTCTCCTTAATGACTAAAATATTATTCATAAAATTATAAATAAATTAAAAATTAAAATAAAATCTTAAAATTAAATAAAAAAATTATAAATTAAAAAAAAAATGAAAAACCAAGCCACCCCTTGGTGTTTTAATTTTTTTTTTTTTGGTTTTTTTGGTTTTTAAAAAAAAAAATTAAAAAAAAAAAATTAGAAGGATATTTTTGTTTTATTGAAAAAAAGTTTGGGCCATTTTTATCTTTTTGTCTACATTAGAGGACATTGACACTTTTTTTTTTGATAGTTTAAGTATAATTAATAATTTTTAGGCTATGAGCCTAACATTAAGTATAACTATATCAATATGTTATAACAGTATGTCAGTATCTAATTATATATTATGGTAAAGTATAATTAATTTATCTCAAAAATGGGTACGTTTTGGTTTTTGTCTTCAACTAAAACACTCCGTTTTGTGTTTGGTTTGGTGGACCGTGGAGCAAAACACGGCTTTCGTTGCATGCGGACCTGACAGCTTTTAAAAAAATCATACCATGTTTTGTTAATTAATGATCGTCAAATTTTATTTTTTTTATTAAATTTCAGTTGTAACACACTTTTGTTCTCCGAAAATTATAGGGTGTTTAAATTTGCCAAGGGATCACTCTTGCTGATATGATCGGACGACTTAAATTGAATCTTGCAATAGATGATTATAGTCAACGGCTAGGATAACACGTGGTATCGATTTCAGCTACAGAAAAGCGTGTAGGGAAAAAAAAATTTAAAAATGTTTCTTTATTATCTCGATTTTGAAAGGCATGTTGACTCTATGGAAACCAAATGCAAAAAGAATATTATTTTGAGAAGTGATTCCTACACTCATTTCTCACAACAGCTTCACAACAAGCTGACGTGGCTGGTAATATTTTATTATTTTTTTTGTTTTGTTTTGTTTTCTTTTTGTAAAAAAATAATAAAATATTACCAGCCACGTCAACTTGTTGTAGGACTGTTGTAAGAAATGAGTGTAAGAATCATTTCTCTATTATTTTTTGTCTTTCTTCTGTTCTTAATCAATGCGTTATATAAGAGAAGGGTCCGGTATTGGACGGCTCCCTAGGTTTTCTCCTCTTTAAGAAAATTTAGGGTTGCCGGCTTTTAGTCCTCCTCCCGGTCTGCCAATGAAGGAGCTTTCTCCGATCCCGCCTCTGCTCCTGAAGCCTCTTAGTATCTACTGAGTGGTGGCCATGGCAAAGGAGTGTGGGGATCCTCATGGTATCTTCCCATTTGCGGAAGGTGAATTACAAGAGGTTGATATCAGTATCAATGAGACAGAGGAGTTGCGTACAAAAGGTTCGAAATGCTTAATCGGGAGTTTGGGAGTTGCAAAGAAGATCCACCGGGACACGTTCAAGGCAGTTCTTATCCGTATTTGGCGAACGGTGGGCAATGTTTTTTTCAAGGAGATTCAAGAGAATTTATGGTTGTTCGAATTTTCTAAAGCTAGCGATAAAAGGAGAGTTCTAGAGGGCCGTCCATAGTCCTACGACAGAGCTCTCCTGATCCTAAATGAACTGGATGGGCAAACACCACCGTCTCAAATGGATTTTTCCCTTACGCCTATATGGATGCAAATACATGATATGCCCCTTCATTGCATGAGCAGGGGTGTGCGGTTTAAAATTGGAAGCATTCTGGGAAAAGTCGAGGAAGTCGCTGTGGCCGATGATGATGTTGGGTGGGGGAAGTACCTTCTTATGCAAGTGGCCATAAACTTATATCAGCCCCTGGAAAGAGGCCAGACGTTGAAGCTTTCTGGCAAAGCTTGTTGGGTTCCTTTTAAATACGAGAAGTTGCAACTGTATTGTTATAGATGTGGGAGAATTATACACCATCAGGGAGGATGCCCGATCCCTACGTCGAAAAAGCATGATGAGAGGACAGCCTGGGGGCCCTGGCTCCGGGCAGAAGAACTATCACGAGGCCCAGGTTTTCCAGAATTTTAAAGGGCATCCCGATCAGCGTCACCGAAAAAATCCACTCAGGCGGCGGCAGCAACTCCAGAAAATTTGGAAAGATCACCTATTTTGGAAAGTAATCTTCCGGCGGGTGACGTGCAAGTCAATGTAAAGACAACACCAGAAATCTCGGAAGCCAACTCGCATCCTTGTCAGGTGCATAAGGAAAGTCCAAATCGGGAAAGAAATCTAGTTTTAAAAGGCAAGGTCTCAAACGTTCGAAAACGGAAAGTGAGAGAGGATTCTTCAACGTATCATCTGGCTCTTAAAGGGGATCTACGTGGCTACCAAATGGGTGGGTCATGTAGGGGTGACGTGGTGAAGACCCAAGGAAAGGGTCCAAATATGGCCCAATTCTATAGGCCTAAGACAGGAGCAAACTTGGTGGCGGGTGCACGAGAGAAAGACCCAGATGCTCCTAGGAAAAAATCTAGATGGGTGGACAGCATTGCCCCGGCTCATCGAAAGTCAACAGAAGGTCTGAAAATTTTAGAGTCTCCTTTAGTCGTGAACTCAGGGAGTGTTCCAGATACTACGGAACCAGTTACACGTGGCAACAATGGCAAAGATCAGGTACTTTCTCCTCTTATTACCGCATCTAACGATAGTGGAGGAGGAAATCTCAAACATTGGAAAAGATTGGCTCGAGGGGAAGGAGTGGGTCATTTTTTTGTGTCACCTACTCATTGGGATGAATCTTCACATATTCGGCCTCCTCAGGGGGATCAGAGGTTTGCTATGGAGACTCGGGGCTCCATGTATGCTTTGAATCTTTTGGAGGATGGTGATGTATTGGCGGAGGCTGCTGAGCAGCCCCACCCATAGCAATGAGTATGTTCTGCTAGAACTCCCGGGGACTTGGGAACCCCTAGACAGTTCGTGAGCTTCGCCGGATGGTGAAGGATAAGAAACCCCATTTTCTGTTTCTTTGCGAAATGAAAGTGCAATCAAAGAAGTTTACAAAGTTTACGAAGATCAATGGGCTATGAGGGGATGTTCCACGTTGATCCGATTGGTAAGAGTGGTGGTTTGGTTTTATTTTGGAGGGAAGG
Organism: Alnus glutinosa; assembly: GCF_958979055.1. NCBI lineage: Eukaryota > Viridiplantae > Streptophyta > Magnoliopsida > Fagales > Betulaceae > Alnus > Alnus glutinosa. The sequence continues at coordinate 19,688,601 of NC_084890.1, read as the reverse complement.
AAAAATCCTTGAAATCCAGAATTTCTCTTGCCACCATATCAATGCAAAGATTACCATGGCAGGGTCGTCTCTCTCTTGATTTTTTTCGGGCTTCTATGGACACCCGGATCGAACCCAGCGAGATAAATCGTAGAAGTTGCTGTCATTACTCGAAAATTATTGCCCAGGAGCTTGGTTGTGTATGGGTGATTTTAATGAAATTATGGATCAAAAGGAGAAGCAGGGAGGAGCTCTGCGTAGTCAAGCTCAGATAGAGAATTTCAGGAGGGTGGTCCATGAATGTCATTTCGGTGATTTGGGCTACAATGGTTCTAAATTCACTTGGAGCAACAAGCGAGAGTCGGGCATTTTTGTGAAGGAAAGGTTGGACCGTGCATTAGCAACTCTTGAATGGTGTGCTCAGTTTCCGAATGCTATTGTGGAGGTGAGTTCTGTTACTAATTCGGATCACAAGCCATTTTGGCTCTTTTTTAAACCCTATGTTCGGCCGGCTCCAAAACATTTTAGGTTTGACGCTTGTTGGAATGTCGACGAGGATTGTGGCACAGTGATTGAACAGGCATGGAACAGAGATTTGGAATGTTCTAATTCGGTGCAGAATGCTATGCTCAAACTGGATTTATGTAAGATTAAGTTGGCGGAATGGAGTAAGCAAAAATATGTGGCGGGGAGACATACTCTACGGGTCCTGGAAAAGAAGCTGGAGAGTTTGCAGCATCAGGAGCATCCTGGAATGATAGATCAGATCCGAAGCATTCAAGGGGAGATTAACAAGATGCTGGAAATGGAAGATATTAAATGGAAGCAACGGGCAAAAAGGAATTGGTATTGTATGGGTGATCAAAATACGCAATTCTTTCACACCTGGGCAAACCAAAGGCGACGTTCTAATGCTATTGGCTCTATAAAAGACCTATCAGGAGCAGTTTGGACAGATCAATGCGGGATTGGCAGTGCTTTTACATCTTATTTCCTGCAGCTTTTTACCTTTGAGGGAGCTCCAGGGCTTGAAGAATGTATTCTCACGGTAACTCCCCGAGTAACATTAGAGATGAATGCTCATTTGACTGCAGCCTTCACGCCCGAAGAAGTAGACCAAACCTTATTTCAGATGCATCCCTAAAATCACCTGGACTAGATGGCTTTGGAGCAAGTTTCTATCAGACACATTGGCAGATTGTCGGTGATGAGGTTAGAAAGGTTGTTTTGGAATTTCTGAATTTCGGTGTTATTGATCATGCCTTAAACTCTACTTTTATTGCCCTAATCCCTAAAACTGCTAATGCTTCTTGTGTTAGTGAGTTTAGACCAATCAATCTTTGTAATGTACTTTATAAGCTTATAGCAAAAGTCATAGCAAATCGGTTTAAACAAGTGTTGCCTGCCATCATTTCTCAATGCCAAAGCGCTTTTGTACCTGGTCGCCTTATAACAGACAACATTTTGGCTGCGTACGAAGCTCTTCACTCCATGAATACTCATATGAAGGGCAAGAAGGGTTATATGGCTGTGAAGTTGGATATGAGGAAGGCATATGACCGTGTGGAATGGTCTTTTCTTGAAGCAATGATGAAGCGCTTAGGTTTTTGCAGAGGGTTGGATTGCCATAATCATGAAATGTGTTCATAGTGTGACCTATTTAGTTTTGGTGAATGGAGTACCTCATGGCAACATTATTCCCTCCCGGAGTCTACGACAAGGGGATCCGTTATCTCCTTATCTTTTTCTATTGGTGGTAGAGGGACTTAGTTCGTTACTTGTCTGGGCAGAGATGGAAGGCAAAATTACAGGGGTTCCCTTCTCTTATAGGGGGATTCGACTCAACCATTTATTCTTTATCGACGACAGCTTACTCTTTTGCCGGGCAAATTTCAATGAATGGGGGAACATTTTGGGGATCCTAAAAGTGTACGAGGAAGCATCAGGTCAAAAGCTCAATGTGGCCAAGACCTCGATTTTTTTCAGTAAAAATACTAGAGAGGAATTTAAAGACTTCTTGCGTTCCTCTGTCGGAATTTCTGCGACCTCTAGATATGAGAAGTATTTGGGTCTCCCATCCTTGGTTGGGAGGTCAAAGACAAAGACCTTTGCTGGGATTGAAAGCAGGGTACGTAAGAAACTAGATGGGTGGAAAGAAAAATTCCTTTCATAGGCGGGCAAAGAGATTCTTATCAAAGCGGTGGTTCAAGCCATTCCCACCTATACTATGAGTGTATTTCAATTGCCGAAGACTTTATGTAATTCAATAAATTCGATGACAAGCCAATTTTGGTGGGGTAAAAATTTAGAATGTAAAAGAGTTCCTTGGATGAGTTGGAAGCGAATGGGTGTATCCAAATTCCATGGTGGTATAGGGTTCCGTGACCTGGAAATTTTCAACAAGGCCTTGCTAGCTAAGCAAGGGTGGCGACTATTAAAATTTCCAAATTATTTGGTAGCTAGAATATTGCAGGAAAAGTATTTTCCAGGGGGAGATTTCTTAAAAGCTCCATTGGGGAGGCGGCTGTCTTATGCCTGGAGAAGTATGTCAATGCTCGAGAGGTTTCGGAGTGGGGTCTTGCGTGGAGGGTGGGAGATGGCACCTGCATTCGCATTTGGGGGGACAAGTGGCTTCCACCACCCAATTCCATCTTGGTTCATCAACCACAACAAACATTAGCAGTTGATTCCCGAGTTATAGAGCTGATAGATCCCCATACTCGATGGTGGAATTTTGACCTTATTCGAGCAAACTTTAATCCTTGGGAAGTGGGTCAGATATGCAGTCTTCCACTTAGTCCCCTTGGTCAGCCGGATCAAGTTGTTTGGCAAGGTACCAAAAATGGATATTTCACAGTCAAAAGTGCCTACTATCTAGAGATGCAACACAGAGACTGCTCCAATGGGGAGAGCTCTACGCGACGACATGATGAAGGGGTGTGGAAAACAATCTGGAATTTGAGTGTGCCACCAGTTCTAAAGAATTTTGCTTTTGTCTAAACATACTTCCGACAAAGGCTAATTTGTTCTTAAAGAAAATTGTCCAAGACCCTCTTTGCCCTTGCTATTCCAGGGAAGAGGAGAGCCTCTTTCATAACCTTTGTTCTTGCCCTTCTTCTATGGCAGTTTGGCAGGAATGCTCTGGGAGAATTCAGAAGATGGCTATTGAAATAATAGATGGATGGGGGCTGGTTCAAAGTTGGATGGCAAGGTTGGAAGGGGATGAGCTCATTCTTGTTCTCATGGTAGTAAGGCATTTTTGGATTAGAAGAAACACTTTTGTTTTTGAGAACCTGTTTTTGTCTCCTGTGCAGGTGTTGAATGAGGCAAAATCTATGGTAGTTGCTTTTGAAGTAGCTATCACCCCCCTGGGAGTTGCACATAGTCCTCCGGGTTACCCATAAGTCAGATGGAAAAAGCCTCCCTTAGGCGTTGTGAAGCTTAACTGGGACGCTGCTTTGAATAAAGAGACGAAGACTATGGGAGTTGGTGCTGTTATTCGGAATGAGGAAGGGGAGTTTGTGGCAGCCTTGACAAAGATTGTCCCTTTCATTATTGATCCTCTCATTGCTGAAACGGTTGTTGTGTGGCATGCAGCTCAATTTGTATGTGACCTGGGCTTTCAACGCATGCTTCTAGAAGGTGATTCCTTACATGTGATATCCGAATTGAAGAAGGTCGGCCCTTTAGAGAGCAGTAGGGGATAATTAATTTTTGATACAAAGCTTATCCTTTCTAGCCTCGCTCAATGTGGTTTTCAACATGTTAGAAGGGAAGCTAATAAGGCAGCCCATTGTTTGGCTAAATTTGCTCTCTCTCTCATCAGCTTGAAAAAGTCTGGATAAAGGCTTGCCCCTCTGTTATTTAGCATATTGTACTTGCGGAGCAAAACGCAATTTCCTCATGAATGAAAATTTCTTGTTACTCAAAAAAAAAAAAAAATTAATGCGTTATGCACAAATCAAGATTCAAGTCATTGATTGACAAAGAAAAAAAAATCAAACAATGGTTGTTCAAAAAATTAATGCTCGCTTCTTCTCGCATTAGATCCAACATTCGATTTGCTTCTAGCCTTCTACAAGATTTGGTTTTGAAATTGAAAATAATTTATTGACTTCTAAAACAAAACAAGTGTGTGTGTTTGTGTACAAACAAATATCTTAAATGCGAAATTTAAATAAGACAAGATATTTGTTACGAAGTGGAAACTCTGTGAAGAGAAAAAACCACTCCGGGGTAGCCAAACCCAGAAAATCCACTATCCAAAAACAAAGCTAGTTACAAGACACTCATACTCACATAACCCTATGCAGTAGTCGTACCTTTAACTCTGACTCAACACGAACGCTTTCCAACCAGATCTTCCACCTGAAGGGGCTTTTGATGGATTCCTTTACCTTAGGGCCAACCCCTAAGATAAACTTCACACGAACACTTGAGCACACACTGGCAATGGCTTCAGAGCTAGCAGATCTTCGATTCTCCCTAAACACCCTCTCAAAGCACTATGGAATTCACTGTCGAATTTTGTACAAAACACTAGCCTAGAGCCCTCTATTTATAGGCTTCAAGAGACCTAAAAAACAGCTGAAAATCGGACTCTGGCTGGCGAGCGTCCGGACGGAAGTTAGCCTTGTCCGGACGGATTTCTGTGATATCCGTTCGCTAAAATCCTTTCCGTGTTCGAACGAAATCCTGGAATATTTTGATTTATTGGATATCGTCCAGACGAATTTCCGAGTCGTTCGAACGTCTTGCTGAGACTGGACATCGTCCGGACGGATTGCAGAAACTTTCCAAACAGTGTCGACTTATGAGATACAACTCCTTGTTGAATACTAATTGACCTAGCGTCCGGACAGTGTTGCTCTGACGTCCGGACATCTTCAATGTTTATCTGTAAGACACTGCAGGACGTTCGGATGCCTTCGAAGGCTTGTCTGGACGGTTGCACAGGAACCGGCTGATTTGTCTTGGTTTTTGCAAATGACTCTTCATGGATAACTTCTAGAAGCTTGTGAATAGTAGATGTCTAAATATATGAAGATTCCAATTTGAAAACCAACTGTTCGAGTATATGAAGATTGAAAAACCGACTGTCTTGTTAAAACGCAACCATTACAAAAAGTATTTTGTTTTAACCAGAATGTAGCCAATAAAAATACTAACAGAAATCTTTTAGAGTTTCGAACCCTTTTCGTCGGATTCGAACCAGAAGACACTGATCAACTATCTCATATCACTGCTAGATCCCAAATTTTATGCCAATCTTCTATTTTCCTCACACGTACTCTTCGCTTTGGCAAAGATAACTTTTGTTCTAATTGGTATGCTACTTATGTACTGAGCTATAAATCTCTTGATTTGGTTGTATGAGAGCAAGAGCATTTCGAATGGAGAACCCACACCCTGACTCTTGATTCTTGAAGAAGACTTCAAGCTAGTTATGTTTCATATAACCTTCGATGTTCTTATGATTTTTCTTTCAATTAGTACTTATTTTTTCAATATCTCTGAGCTCTAATGGTAATGTTTGATATGATTTTTCAACTTTCAGGGGACGGCTGTTCAATCTTTGCTTCTTTGGTTTTGTTTTTTTGACTCTACAAGCTACAAACCCGAATACAACATACTAACTCAGTGGCTATTTTAATTTGTTAGATAATTTGTAGATATATTTTTTGTCTGAACTGCCATGTAACACGGTCATTACTTACCTACCATGTGTGGTTTTTTTCTTTCTGGTTTATGCTCTAATTAATGATCATAAAACTTGAGATACCCTTTGTTTTTTGATTGTCGAGTTGTGAATCAACCCATTTCTGATTAATGTTATGCTATGTAATAGAATATATTTTTTCTAATTAATGATTAAGAGTATGCTTTGTATTTTTTATTACGATGATTATGCTTTGTATGCTCAATATTATTGTAATGTTTATTTGATTAATGATCATGCTCTTTTTCTAATAATACCTATTATCTACTATAATATCTTAAAAGGATGAAGGGGGATTTGAACTAACTTGATCCAGTGGAAGAGTATGACAACGAGAATTCTTTTGAAATTAGCAATGGTGCTACTACTACTTCCCCATAAAATATTGGAGTTCAAGATATTGCCTTTAATAATGTTCCAATTGAAGAAGATCCGCAAAAGCATGCTTATCAGAGAAAGATTTGGAAAGATTTTTCTGAGGTGGAGATAAGAGGTGTGAAAAAACATAAATGCAATTGGTATAAGAGGACATTCACTGTATCAAAATAAAGTTGTACAACTATGTTGGGTAGGCACATGACAACTTGTTTTTCATACATTGGTTCCAAGAAGAAGCAAAAGATTTTGTCCATTGATGGTAAGAAGTTTGATGGTGTGGGCACGGTAACAAATTTTAGTTATGATGAAAGGAAAGAGAAGGTAAGAGAACTTTGTTCTCATATGATTCTCTATCATGAATATCCTTTTATGCTTGTGGTGCATGTGTTGTTTAATAAGTTTATGAATGCTTGCACATTGTTTTGCTTAAAAATGACTCGGGCTACAACAAAGAATGATTGCTTTGCCACTTATGAGAATGAGAAGCAGAAATTGAAAACTTTGTTGAATGGGTTCACAAAGTTAACATCACAACTGACATGTGGACTTCGTATCAAAAAGTTTCGTATATGGTTGTCATATGTCATTTCATTGATTTTAATTGGCGTCTAAATAGGTGTGTGTTGAACTTTTGTAATATGCCATTGCCACATACCGTTTTTCTTATTACAGATGCACTACATAAATGTTTTCAAGACTGGAGGATTGAAAATAAAATTTGTTCAATCACTGTTGGCAATGCAAAAGTAAATGATACAGCCATGAGAGTCTTTAGGGATTTTTTAATATGAGAAAAGCTTTGCTTGTTGGTGGAAAAGTTTTATGTATGCTTGGGGTGTAAACGAACAAAGCTACTTGTGAGCTCGCCCGGGCTCGATTCGGTAAAGCTTAACTTGTGCGTGACTCGATTATTATATAAGTCATTCGTGAGTACGAAACTATACTCGATTATTAAATGATGTATACTCATATAAAACTCGGTTCGCTCATTTAAAATTCGCGAACATACTCGTTTAAGGGCTTGACTCGTGTGTGTGTGTTTGTCTATATATATATATATATATATATTAATTATTATAGTATATTACTTATTAAGTAACCATAATTGATTGGTATACAACATATAATTATAAAGTATAATTAAATAATTATATCTATAGGTATCTATATAATATATAGTTTAATGATAAAAGTACTCATATGGTCATATCTTAAATGATCTATCCATTAAGTAGAGCTAATTTGGCCAAGCAATGAGTCACAGTGTTAGCCTTTCTTCTAACATGGTGAACAGAACAAGGCTGCAAATGCTGAAGACAAATCTGGGTATCCGCGATCAAATGGCCATAGCTACTCCAACATGGACCTTCTTTCTTCAAAGCTGACACTACATTCAAAGAATCACCCTCTATTTGCACAGTAGAAAGACCCATATTACATCCTAACTTCACTGCAACCCATGCTCCCAATGCTTCAACCATAGAAGGGTCCACCAAATAAGGGAAAAAATTTGCATGTGTTGCTAGCAATCCCCCCCCCCCCTATTGTCTCGAATCACAACCCCAATTCCGGTCCTCTGCTGCACTGGATCTAATGCAGCGTCCCAATTTATTTTCTTCCACCCACATGGAGGAGGAACCTTGCTAACCACACGGTCCTTGAGTCCTTGAGGTTGTGCTACTGAGCTCTATGTCACCTAAGGAAAATTTCCAGCCATCCTTCTTGCCAACGCTAACATGTTGATAGGAGCTGAGAAGTCCCTACCAAATACCAAGTTATTTCTCCTTACCCAAATCAACCTCACTATTGTAAGTGCCAGCAGTAACTCCTCACTATCAAGTTTCATCCACAAAAATTGTAGCAAGCCCTTCCCACTTGTAGCCTCGATTGCAAGCTTATGGATTTTACGTCAATGTTCTTGCCACACCGCCATAGAGGACTTGCATCCTCATAGGATGTGGACCACATCTTCAGTTTCTTGTAGGCATATAGGGCAAACCAAATTGTCAACTACGTGTGTTTGAAATAGAAGCCCTTTAGTAGGGAGCAAGCTCGTTGGCCACTTTCCACACAAAATTCTTTACCACAGTATGGTCCTGCAACCGCCAGATTTTAGTCCATATACCTTCCTCCTCCCTTGCATTTGAGCTCTCTCCCTTACCTTGGACTCTCTTATGCACTTCCATGTAGTAAGCACTCCTTACCATGAACACCCCTTGTGAGTTCCCCTTCCAAATCGTAGTATCTGGAGCTTGTAGAGGGCTGGGAATCACACTACAAATACGTACTACCTCCTCCTGAGTGAATTTCTCATGAAGGAGAGGAATATTCCACCACCCCGTCCGCGGTTTAATGAGAGTAGAGACCTGGGAGTCCACATCCAACCCTTGGTGAGGGGAGTAAATAAGGGTAGAAAAAGGAGGAGGGAGCCAATTATCCTTCCAAATTCTAACCTTTTCACCATTCCCCACCTGCCACATTAACCCTTCCTTTAAAACCCCCCTAGCTTGAAAAATGCTTCTCCAAGCATACGAAGGCCGGTGTCCCAACTGAGCCGACATGAAATCCCCATGAGAAAAATATTTATCTTTCATAACATGAGCAACAAGAGACTCCGGGTGTTTGATCAATCTCCACCCTTGCTTTGCTAGCAACGATTGATTAAAGATCTCCAAATCCCGAAATCCCATACCACCCTTCTTCTTGGAGGCTCCAAGATGACTCCAACTCATCCAAGCTCCACCTTTGGCATCCCCCGTTCTACCCTATTAGAACCGACTCATCAAAGAGTTTAGATTAGAACACAGTTTCTTGGGCAGCTGGAAGACACACATGTTATACGTCGGGATTGCCTAGACCACTGCTTTGAGAAGGATTTCTTTCCCCGCCTGGGAAAGAAATTTCTCTTTCCATCCGTCTAGCTTTTTACGAACCTTGTTCTGGATACCCTCAAAAGTTTGCATTTTGGATCTACCCACCAAAGTAGGAAGGCCTAAATACTTTTCATAGCATGATGAGGCTACAATACCAGCCGAGGATCGAATAAAATCCTTGAATCCTGCTCTTGTATTTTTGCTGAAGAAGATAGAAGTCTTACCCACATTAAGCTTCTAGCCTGAGGCAACTTCATAGGCTTTCAAAATCTGTATTGGGGACTCCCATTCAGGAAAATTTGTCTTGCAAAACAGCAGGCTATCATCTACAAAAAAACAAGTGGGTTAGCCGTATTCCCCTTGCAGATATACTGATATGTCACAATGTATCTTCATTATATAATGTAAATTATGTAATAATCACATGATTCATATCAACAACATTTATTTTGTATGACTATTGACTAAATATGATCTAATTAGGTAAATTATGTAATATGATCTAACAATTTATATATATATATATATATATATAGATAGATATAACAATTCACATAATTCTTTAATCCTAACTTATAAGTATACAATGCATAATAATATAAACAATAAAGATTATGTTATAAGTTATAACTATATACAATAAGCACATAATTTTAATTAATACAAATATACAATAATACTTCTAGCTTAAATATAAAATGATAATTACTTTTTTCTAAAAAAAAGTGTAAAATAATAGTTAAGTATGAATGTATGATTATTAGGAATTTATTATTATAGTTTATTAGTTTAAATATAATTAATGATTTGAAGGCTGGTCCTATGATTAAATGTAATTCTGATTAAGAATATAGTTGACTTAGTAGTTAGTATGCTAGTAGAATGTTAATACTTAAGGTAATAACATACAAAGTTAATACTGAAAAAGGTTATTTTTTTGCTATTAACATGTAGTACTTAATCTTATATGTTAGTGTATGCAAGGGAGGAGCCTGGGGTCGAGAGGGGTCAAGTGCCCCTCTCACCTCTCAAAAATCCACATTAACTCTAGTGGAATTTTTTTAGATGTTCCAGGGATGGAGCCAGAGGGGTCGAGAGGGGGCAAGTGCCCCCCCTCACCTCCTAAAAAGTTTATTTACTTCCTGTGAAATTTGTTTGAATATACTTGTTGCCCACCCTCAACAACTTATTACGGGGTAAATTATTTTTCAAAAGGATTGAGATTTATATATCTTAGCCAACGATTTATCGTGTTTTGGTAAAATAAGTTGCACAAAGTTGTTCAGTCTTTAGAAGAAATAGAGGTTGAAGACGAACAATACAGTTCGTAAAATGCGGTGTTTAAGCTGTGGAACAATGAAGGTGTTTACAAAACAAATTTTTTTATTCAAACGCTCCGTTTCATTTATTTGCTGGAGTTGCATTTCATCAAGACTCAAACGCACTGTTTCTTTTATCTTTATCTTTATCTTTATCTTTTTCTTTAAGCAAAAGAGCAAGGAACAACTTTCAGGGAAGGGTATTTGTAAGAAAAAGTTCTCTCGGGAAATGGTCTTGGACTCTTGGGGAAATCTCACGAAGCTAGTACAACAGTACTCTAGTCTCTATTCTATAATTAGGCAGGCTACCTTGAATGGATATAATTCGGTGTGAAATATATTTAGTTAATTCCGTGTGTATATTTATTAATAAAAATAAGTTATATATATAAAAGTTTGTATCGTTTAATAATTAAGTTTATTTTCGTATTTACGAATAGCTCATTTAATAATCAATTCGAGTACGAGTCGAGTTTAATTGAGTCGATCTCGAGTAAACTCGCGAGTATTTCAGCTCGTTTACACCCCTATTTATCTGTAATTATGTGAGACTCATGAGACTTTTGTTTTTTCACCATGATATAGTGACTTTGTGTGACTGGTGTCTCTATGTTAATTTATTTATTTATTATTATTTTTTTTAATGAAAGTGATGTGAGTTTGTCACGACAAGTGAGAGTGTGAGACAGTGAGAGAGTCCAAGGAGTAGATGCCCAAACACTGTTTCAATTGAAGGGTGGGTCTATGACGTTTGTCTGTGAGAGGCTAGTTTTTTTTTTTTTTTTTTTTTTTTTTTTTTTTTTTTAAAAAAAAAAAAAAACACAAAAAAAAAGCTGAACATTAAGAAGTAGCTTGGCTTTAAAAAAAAAAGTTAATTCATTTTTTATTAAGTTTAGATTATTTTCATTTATCAAAAATAAAATAAAATTGACCCCCTAACTAAAATCCTAACTCCGCCATTGAGATGTCCAGGTTGCCCACCCTCAGTTGCTCATCAAGGGACATCGACTTTACACCGAACTAGGATTCACGCTCAACCGCTAATGTGATTTTTTTTTTCCTGTACCTGTTAGTCTGTTTAGGGTTAGGAGATTAGGTCACGAAGGTAAAAGAAGGAAGAGGGGAAGACGAGCTTTTAAATTTTACAAAACGCAACGTTTAAGTAAGGTAAAACACTGCGTTTAAATAAAGTAGAAAACACTTATTTTGTTCACGAGAGACCCATTGATGCCACTTAGGAAAAAAGAAAAAAGAAAAGAAGGAAAGACTTGGTTGTTGACGCGGTGACGCCTCATAGCGTTAAAAGTTGAAAGGAGTTAATGGCCTTGTTTGGAAACTCCAGGGACGAAACAGAGTATTGCTCTTTACTGTTTACATTTTTTTAATTTTATTTTTATATTTTTCAATAACAATCAACATCAAAATATTCTCACTTTTTTCACTTTTTATATCACATAAATAATTTTTTATTACTATTCAAATAAAAAAATTCACTACAATACAAAACTTTTTCACTTTTCTATATAATTTTTTTTTTTTTACTTCATATTACAACATCACTTTTCACTAATTTCAAAATTAATAACTCACTAATCTATTTTGTACATGTATTTGCCAAACAACACAAATATATAACTTCATGATTTCAGTGCCGAATTTAAACATGTGTTTTTTAACTTCTTCTTCTTTTTTCTTTTTTTTTTTTCTTTTTTTTTTTTTTAAAGCACCGAGTCACCTACTTTAAACCTGAGTTACCTAAGGGCTAAGTATATATAAATAAAACATTAGTGTGACTTTGTGCGATTTGATTCCTTGTTTTCGTCTACCGAGTACAATTAGCAAGAGAGACCTTTCTTACTTTTTCATAGCGAAACAGTCAAACTAAGGCCTGAAGGCCCTGAACTTGTCTTGTGATTAGTGAATTTTTTTAATTTTTTAATTTTTTTTTTTTTTGGGGGGGGGGGTGGGGGGCGGGGTGGAAGACATGCTATATTATATGTACATCTTTTGTGTGGGTCCTAAAAAAAAAAAACATTTCTCTTTTCTTAGCCAAATTTGTCAAAAAAAATATTTGAGATTATAGGGAACAATAATAATTTCATTGAGCTCCAATTATATTCTAAACGAGCTCGTGTTAAGGTAGGTTTAACAAATCTGTCACTAGATCTTTGCTTAGTTTTTTTTTTTTTTAATTATTTTTTTTCCATCATAATTATAGAGACCAAATCCAAATAGCATATCTACGAAAATGACCTTATCAACAAGTTAACCATTATTTAAACAATAATAAAATTTTGTTAAATTATTTATTTATTTTGTTAATTTATTATTTAATAATATTTTTAATAAATTTTTGTTCAACTTAAATTATTTTCATTAAAAAACCTTGACTCATTTGAGCCAAAATCCTGACTTCGCCACTGAGTGTATGTTAAATATACCAACTATATGTTAATAAGTTATTAGCAAAAATTACATTCTAAGGTATTTCTCATATGCTTTAAAGACACGTCTCACTATCCCCAAGGGGTAGTTCAATCGGCTAGAGACCACGCCTCATGAAGCGGAGGTCACTAGTTCAAATCCCCCATTTTCCCTCTTATGTGGACTTGTCAAAAAAAAAAAAAAAAAAGACACGTCTCACTTTATGACACTGGTTTGTAGGAATTATCTACAAACCACTTTGTAGCTAATTTATGTCCTTAACTTAGTATGTTATTACCTTAACTTAGTATAAATATTCTTTCTTTTAAAAACAAAAAAAAAGTATTAACATTCTACTAGCATAATGACTACTAAGTCTACTATATTAGTGTGTTAGCTTAGAAAAAACAAAATCTTATATAAAAAAATGGGGTAATTACCTTTTCCCCCCATGAACTACCAAAAAATGTGCGATGCCCCCATGAACTACCAACTCGACCAAAATAGAGCATTCAACTACCAAAGATAACCATTTTCTCCCCTTCCGTCAGTCACACGCCGTTTTACCCTCATTTTCTTCCTCTTTTCCCCCTATGAACTACCACCATCTTCCTCTTTTCCCCCCATGAACTACTATCATCTTCCAACATGCCCCCATATAAAACGGCACATGACCCGTTGACCGTTTGTTTTAACCCCTTTGACTGACGGAAGGTGGGAAAATGGTTGTCTTTGGTAGTTGAATGCTCTATTTTGGTCGAGTTGGTAGTTCATGGGGGCATTGCGCATTTTTTGGTAGTTCATGGGGGAAAAAGGTAATTACCCCTAAAAAAAAGTACTTAATATACTATTAACTACTAGGATAATATACTAACATAAGTACATAAGGTAACATAACTAGTTAGTATACTAAATGTTAATATATTAATGTATGTGCTAGTGTATATTAACTACACTAACTATAGTTAAATTATATAATTTTTTCATTAATATACCATATTAACAACTATATAGCATATTAACTAATTACTCTAAATGTCCCCAAAGAGCAGCTTAATCGGCTGGAGATCACGCCTCATGAAGCGGAGGTCACTAGTTCGAATCCCCCCTCCCCCTCTCTTGTGTAGATATGTCAAAAAAAAAAAAAAAAAAAAAAAAAAAAAAAAATTACTCTAGATGACTTGCACATATTATATAACATATGTTAAAAAATTAACCAATTAACACATCAAAATGTTAGTCTATTATTAATGAAAATTAATTAGTTAATAATTAATAATGCTTGATTATATAAGATACGATATTTATATAATAAAACGTGACAAACGTTATAGAAATTTGTTGTATATTAACATATGTTGGCAACACGACAAAAAATAAAAAAGTGTTCACTAATTTAATTTTTTTTTTTTTTTTTCCATTCAATTGTGGGGAGGGAAAAGGGTCACTGATTTAATTGTTGAACACTTTAACGAACCCTTAATGTTTAACATCGAGCACCATTCAACATCTTTCTCAACAAATCTTATATAAGTGTGGCCTGCTATGGGAAAGATGTTGAACACTAATTTAATTTAAAATGAAATAAAAGAGAGCTCTAATAAGTCATAAGTACGTCTAATTGGGTTGCTCAGGAAAAGAAAAGGAAAGGTACGACTAATTAGGTTAGGGAGGTGACTATTTCTACCTTATTATTTCACTAATTCATTGTCATTAAGTAATGGGAAATGAAAAGTACGTACGTCCATAAGAAGTTCGGAAGGGCCAGCAACTAAAGTCACGTAACGTTGACGCACTTCTCTCTCCCCTTTGGTCTGCTCAAGGTATCCATCAATACTTTTCCTTTGCACAAAGCTTGTTTTATCTTTTTTTTAGAAAAAAAAAAAAAAAAAACCCCTTCCCAAGGCCAATCCTACTTTTCTTCCCCTTTTTCAAGAACCATCCCAACCGTTTATCCCAACATTACTCACCCATATTCTTCCAAAATGCAACCAGTTTAATGCCTAGGATAACGACCTTCCAAAAAACCATTTCAATTCTTCAAACTCTCTCTGACCCTAAGCGGCAAGGTCTCTATCTCCCTCATTCCAACGAGCCCAACCATGGTTGAGAGCCTGAGTGCGATGGAGTGTTAAGGATATGCTCTCTACTGTATCAATCAAGGGAACCATTCGAGAAAATTATGCAGCAAATAATGCTGCAAATTATGAGAAGAAGCAATCACCAGCTCATAGTACATATAAGGAAAGCTATGCAGCAAATCATGCTGCATGCTATCAATACACGCTGCTTGACCATCACTCTAAGTCCTAGAAGGCAAGTGCAGCAAATGCGTGCCACCACGCAAGGCAAGAACACAATCACAGTAATGAAGAGATTCGGCCTAAATAGAAACTTCTCAATCATCACTGATTTGGTGAACTATGACCATCAATGCTTTCCATTTTTTGTACACCTCAATACTTGTATATATTGTGATAGATATCACATTGTAATTCACTCATTAAAAACAATTGAAATAATATAGCGTTTTCTAAACTCAAACTTGGTATCAGAGCCATATTGGCTAACACCTCATTTTTTGATCCATCTCTCCCTTCCATTGTTTCAATGGCATCTGCAAGTTCCTCAGCAGTTTCTGCTCCTTCCTTTGTTGTCCCCAACATTACCTCTTTGGTGACAACCAAACTTGAGGGTCCAGACTACATGAGTTGGACTACTCAATTTGTTCCGGCTTTGAGCACACATGACCTTCTAGGCATTGTTGATGGCTCTGAAGTTTGTCCCTCCAAGTATGCTATTGATGTAGAGGGCAAACTCACATCTACTCTCAATCTAGATTTTCTAGTATGGCAGAAAAAGGACCAGTTTGTACTGGCCTGGCTCAATGCCACCCTATAGGAAAAGGTGCTTTCCATGGTTTATGGACTCAACACTTCTCAACAGGTTTGGGCACATCTAGCAAAGCGGTTCACGCCTATCTCTCATACCAGAATTTTCAACCTCAGAAGGCAACTTCAGACCATTAGCCAAGGGTCTAAAAGTTGCACAGATTACTTGCTCACAGCTAAGAACCTTGCTGCAATAGGCAAAGGGGTTGAAGATGAAGATCTTATCTCCTATGTGATTGGAGGACTCAACCCCTCTTACCATACATTTTTCACCACCTTCAGCTATGGCAACCGTAATGTACAAGTCTCCTTTGAGGATTTCCAGACTGAATTGCTCAACTATGAACAGCTGCTTGAAGCACATCAAAAACCACTTCAACCGGATGGAGGACAATTTGCTTTTCACCTTCATAAACAGAAAACTCAGCCATTCCAGCACAGAAAATATCGCTCTCCTCAGTATGGCAGGAACTCTTCTAGACAGCCCCAACATCATCAACCTACTGCCCCTCCTCACCACTCGGCACCTCCACCATCCAATTTTCCTGCATCCTCTCATTATGGTAAACCCCTCAACCCTGCCACTCATTTTTCCCCTAATTGTCGTCCCCCATGTCAGATCTATGGGAGATCAGCCATCAAGCATTGGATTGCTACCATAGGATGGACTTTACCTTTCAAGGCAAGCATCCACCTGCTCAATTAGCAGCAATGGCAGCCTACTCTCCAGCCACAACCGAAGTTGAACAGCCCTGGTACCTAGACAGTGGAGCCAACCAACATGTCGCTTTTGAACTGGAAAAGCTCACCATTCAACAACCTTATCAAGGGCAATAAAAGTGTGACAGTCGGCAATGGCAGTAGCTTGCAGATAGCCAACATTGGTTATTCTCTAATCTCTACACCCTCATCTCAATTCTTTCTTCACAAAGTTTTACATTGCCCGAATGCTTCTGCTAATTTGCTGTCTATACAAAAATTCTGTAGAGATAATAACTGTTATTTTATTCTCACATCTACCCATTTTACTATTAAGGACATGCAGACCAAGGAAATTCTGCTGCAAGGGCCGAGTGAAGCAGGGTTTTACCCCATTTATCTCAAGCATCTCCAATCCAATAAAGTCAAGAATCAAGCCTCTTTCCTCTCTTCCACAACATTCCTATCTCACTTCACTGCCTTCCTAGGTGTCACTGCCTCCCTTGACATTTGGCATACACGACTTGGTCATCCATCTAGTTCTGCTATGAATAAGTTGTTGTAGCAATCGTTAATCTCTTGTAATGGTTTCACCAAAATGAATAAATTATGTGATTCTTGTCAAATTGCCAAAAGCAAAATCTCCCCTTCCTTGATTCCCATCATATCTCTAAGCATCCACTTGACTTAATACACTCGGATGTATGGACATCCCCAATTTTATCCCTTGGAGGCTGTAAATTTTATGTCCTTTTTGTTGATGATTTTTCCCGGTTCTCATGGCTCTATCCTCTGCAGGCTAAAAGTGAAGTCCTTGCTTGTTTCATCAAATTTAAAACCCTTGTGGAAAAACTATTCTCCTGCCCCATTAAACAACTTCAAACAGACAATGGGGGATAATATGTTTCCTTGGCCTTTAAACAGTTCACGGACACACATGACATCCTACATAGGTTCATATGTCCCTACACATCTGAGCAAAATGGTATTTCTGAACGCAAGCATCGACACATAACTGAAACTGCCTTGTCCCTCCTTGCTCAATCACAGCTAGCTTTTCATTATTGGGTTGATGCATTCCTTACAACAATCTATCTCATCAACCGTCTCCCTACCCTTGTGTTACAGCATCAATCCCCATATTTTAAACTCCATCCAGATTACACTCTTCTCAAAACTTTTGGATGTGCTTGCTACCCCTTGCTCAGGACCTACATTCCACATAAACTGTCCTATAGAAGCACCAAGTGTCTTTTTCTCGGGTACGACAGCACTCAAAAAGGCTATAGATGTCTTGACCTCACCACCAATCGGGTATACACCTCTCGGCATGTTATCTTTGATGAACAACAATTTCCAGCAGCTCATGCAAGCCCTGCTTCCAAGCCCTCTGCAGCTGAAGCTCCTCCCGGTGTTGTCATTTCCATCCCACTAGGTATCTCTACTCCCTCCTCCTTACTTTTATCCCCTACTACTACTGCTCCTGCCTTACCTTCCCCTACTTAGCCATCTACCTCCAAGGATGCTTCATCCTCACCAAGCCTTCCCTCTCCTGAACCCATTTCTGCCCTAGAAGCTCCCTCCCCACCTTCTACTCCGTTGGAACCTGAACCAACCTCTCCTTTGGAACCTGCTCTTCCCTCCACTCCTAGCTCTCCTTCCTCACCCACCTCTAACACTGCCTCTCCAAGTCCCCCTGCACTCCCTGATCATCCACAGCCCCCCCCCCCCTCGCATGCTGACTCGGTCTCAAACCAACTCCCTTCATCCCAAATCCTTTCTTGACTACAAATTGTATTCCTCTACTAAGTACCCTCTTCTAGCTCTCACCAGTGTCACCTTACCTACTGAACTTGAGACTTATAACCAAGCTGTTCAGAACCAATGTTGGCTTAATACTATGAAAGCTGAGTTTGCTGCTTTACTGTCTAACTATACTTGGACTTTGTGTCCTCGTCCTCTCCACCAGAAAGTTATCCGCAACAAATGGGTTTTTAAACTCAAACAAAAGTCTGATGGCACCATTGATAGGTATAAGGCCCGGCTCGTGGCCAAGGGCTTTGATCAAGAGGAAGGGGTGGACTTTCATGAGACATTCAACCATGTTATCAAGCCAGCAACCATTCGGTTAGTCCTGGCCCTCACAGTTCACTTCAATTGGGTTATCCACCAACTTGACATCTCCAATGCCTTCCTTCACGGCTACATTGAGGAAGAGGTCTTCATGGAACAGCCTAAAGGGTTTGAAGATCCTCACTTTCCAGACTATGTATGTCGTCTTCACAGGTCCATTTACGGCCTGAAACAGGCGCCCCGTGCCTGGTTCATGCGCCTGTCCCAAGCCTTATTGGAATTGGGTTTCTCAACCTCAGCAATTGACACCTCTCTCTTTATGTTTCATCATAATTCTGTGCATATTTTTGTACTAATATATGTTGATGACATCTTAGTTTCCAGCAACTCTCGAACAGCTGTTTCAGGTCTTATTAGCCACTTGCAACGTGAATTTGCAGTCAAAGATTTGGGGGCCTTGTCCTACTTCCTTGGCATTCAAGCTACTCAGCTTCCTTATGCTCTTTATCTCACACAGAGCAAATACATAACTGATCTCCTCTGCAGAACCCACATGGATGGCGCCAAACCTGCCTCCACGCCTTGCACTCCTGCTGTCAAGCTCTCCCGCTTTGTTGGGGACCCTCTTGCTGATCCATCCGAGTATCGTCACATCGTCGGTGCCCTGCAATACTGTACCCTTACGCGACCTGACATTGCCTACAATGTGAACCAGCTCTGCCAGTTTCTACACTCCCTAACCACAGTCCACATGGTTGCTGCCAAACGTGTCTTGAGGTATCTCAAGGGGACACTCAACTTTGGCCTATGCTATACCAAAGGATCCCTGCAACTAAATGGGTATTATGATTCAGATTGGGCTGGTAGCCCTGATGACCGGAAGTCCACTACTGGCTATGGGATTTATCTCGGACCTTGCCTCATCTCTTGGGCTGCCAAGAAGCAATCAGTCATTGCTAAGTCCAGCACCAAAGCGAAATATAGATCAATGGCCTTTGCTGTTGCTGAGATGTATTGGTTGAGGATGTTGTTTCAAGAGCTCCGTGTTCCTCTCTTACTCACTCCCTGCCTATGGGTTGATAACCTTGGTGCCCTCTCCTTGTCCTCTAATCCTGTTTTCCACGCTCGCACCAAACACATAGAGGTTGATTACCATTTCATCCGCGAAAAGATCTTCAATAAAGACCTTTTCGCTCGTTACATATCTTCTCAGGCTCAACCTTCGGACATATTCACTAAAGGCCTGACCAAGTTAATGGTTCGTTCACTACCCATTAACTTGAGCGGGGATGTTAAGGATATGCTCTCTACCGTATCAATCAAGGGAACCATTCGAGAAAATTATGCAGCAAATAATGCTGCAAATGATGAGAAGAAGCAATCACCAGCTCATAGTACATATAAGGAAAGCTATGCATCAAATCATGCTGCATGCTATCAATACACGCTGCTTGACCATCACTCTAAGTCCTAGAAGGCAAGTGCAGCAAATGCATGCCACCACGCAAGGCAAGAACACAATCACAGTAATGAAGAGATTCGGCCTAAATAGAAACTTCTCAATCATCACCGATTTGGTGAATTGTAACCATCAATACTTTCCATTTTCTGTACACCTCAATACTTGTATATATTGTGATAGATATCACATTGTAATTTGCTCATTAAAAAATAGTTGAAATAATATAGCATCTTCTAAACTCAAACTTGGAGGTGACTGTAGTTGATTTGGGCGAGGCGTTAGTGGTGGTTTCTTGGGTAGACTGTGGTCGTGGAGGCCCACGTAAGAGACTCTGCGACAAGGCGAAGTAGGTGTCAGTGACGACGTTGGGGCATCTTGTGAAGTCCGGAAGGACAACACTAGTAAATGGTGATTCTTTAGGAACATGAATGGTTATTACAAAGAAAATAGGGAAAATACATTTAACCCATTGAAGTTGCACCGCTTTTTCGATCTTGCCTTAAATTTTTTAAATTGGCAATATACCACCCCCCCCTGGAAGTTTTTGAGATAAGTATTACCCATTTGTTAGCCATTTCCGTCATCTCTAACTCGTTTACACCCCTAATCACACACACACACACACATAATCTTTTGGAATATACGGAAAACCATAAATTAATTCATGTCTCAGCAATCTGCTGCAACAGGTGAGTTACTCGGAACATGTTATTGCTGGTTTCTTGGCACAGACATAGAAGCATAGAGTTCCACGATGAATAATCAGGGGTGATCCCCATTTGTACCATATGTGAAAGGAGCTCCAAAGCCTTGTGAAAATTTCCCTTCCTACAAATAGCGTCGATGAAGGGATTATAACTTGTTATATCGAGAATGCAACCCCTCCCAATCATGTCATCCATGAGCTTCAAAACGCTGCTAACTTTTCTTTGCCTGTAAAACCCATTGATCAGGGCATTGAATGTTCGTGCAATTGGAAAATAACCAAGATGAACCATCTCATTCACCAATTCAAATGCTTCACGCACACATCCTTGTTGGCAAAATCCATGGATTAAATTATCATAAACAACAACACTTGGAGCTCCCCTTTCTCCAAGCATCTGATCAAAAACCTTCTTTGCATCCTCAATAGCTCCCTCCGCACAGAAATCTAAAATGCTTAAGCTCCTATCAACAGCTCTAGGAAATAACTTCCACATCATGGTCAGAAATGTGAGTGCTTCATCCAACTAATTTTCCTTATACAGACCATATAGCACACTATTATAAGGACTAATACGACTCCCAGATCCTGCCTTACTCTCCTCCATTAGTTCCAAAATCTTCAACCCATCTTCCATCCTACCTCCTAAAAACAAAGCTTTAATTAGTGTATCGTATGTAACAAAACTCCAATTAATCCCATTTGTTTTCATCTCTTTAAACAGATCAAGGGCCAAATCCAACATCCTGTACTCACAAAATCCAGAGATCAAAATGTTGTAGGTGTCTATATTTGGAAGGTAGCCCTTCCTCTCCATCTCCATCAGAAAGGAATACCTCACTTTCATTTTCCCTAATCTACAAAAACCCTTTATCAAAGTATTATAAGCCACAATGTCAACCACACCTCCCTTACTCTCCAGTCTCTCAAATCTCAACAGCCTCAGTTACACGACCAACATTACAGAGAAGTTCCAGAACCTTAGTTTTTTTTTTTTTTTTTTTTGAAGGGAATCCAGAACCTTAGTTACTGAAACAACATCTGGCACATACCCCAAACTGAAGCACTTCTCCAACAGAGTTAGAGCTTGAACCAAATTCTCTTCTTTAGAGTAAGCAGATATTAAGACAATAAAAGTCTCATCATTGGGCTCCTTCATTTCATTCATCAAGCTCCTTGCTCTCCCATTTTTCCCATTCCTGCAAAATGCATGAAGTAATGTGTTATAAATTACGGTATTTGGCATAATTCCCCTTTGACGTCATCGCTTGCAATAGCTTACAGCCATCACCAATCCTGTCAGTTAAGCAAAGTCATTTCATTAAGATCCTGGAAGTTTAATCATCACCTTCAACACCACTTCCCATCATTCTCTTCCTATAAAACCATCTAGCCAAATCAATATCGTCCATGACAAGAGCATTTAGTATTGAATTAAAAATCTTCAAAGACGGTTTCCTTTCACACCGAGAAACCAAGTCAACCACTTTGATCCCTTGCTTAACCATACGTGCCCGCCCGAGACCACGGATGATCGTTACGAAAATGTCGTCATCTGGGGGTGACCCGATTGAGTTAGGCATTTCGTCGAGCAGATCCTTTACAGTATCAAAGCAACAAAAAGCACATATATAGATTGCGTATTAAAGCACGATAGGTGGACTGAGAGTGGGTGAAGTCGGGGAGTTTGGAAGCCCATTTGAAGGTTTCGAGGGCTTGGGAGGCCGATTTCTGGTTTAGTATCAAATGGGCAATTTGCTGCTGGGTTGGGACATGATATGATGATGTGGAGGAGGAGGAGGACAATGAAATGGGTTTTGATTTTCAGCGGCGAAGAAGAAATCTTTGAAACGCTTCTGGGGAGAAGATTGCAAGAGTTGCAGAGTTGGGGGTTTTCGGCATGGATGACTGATCATTCGATGACTGCCAGAACCTAATAAGTACTAAAAACATCTACAATAACCTAATCTCGAGCTTTAAACAAGATCCTAATGATCTCAGAAGTTCTATAATATACATCATACATCATCCACATACGCTTAAATCCAGCATAATTTCATACGTAGCTTTAAGACGTTAAAGGTACTAGCTTTTATTCTCATAATCATAATCCATTGCTAACCAACCATGGAAAATTATCTTAAAGTGTTGGAAGATGCATTAATACTGTTTCACATAAAAGGAAACCCATCTTTAAGGTTTTATGAATTTTCATGCACTAATCAACTTTCCTTTTATAAAAATATCAACTTTTTAACTCATGTAATTAAAGAAAGCATCTAAGCATGTTTAGTTACAAAAAATTACAGTAAAAGCATGCATAAAAACTGAAGGTTAGAGATTGGGTTAAGCTCATTACCACATGGCCCTCTCTCTCTCTCTCTCTCTCTCTCTAGGGATGGGTTTCTAGAAAGGGGCGGAAAGGGGACCTAGGGTTTATCCTAGGTTCTTAAATAGGACCCCTCTCACACATCAAATGATGAAAACCCTACAAATTTTCATGCAAGTGGGCATCGATCATTTGATCAATGACAGCCACGTGCATTGATCATTCGATGTGGGATCGATTGATTGATAGCCGAGGTTCAATTTTTAATTATTATTTGAAACACCCTTTTTAAATACAATTCATGAAACACTTGTTACATGCTTATTATATACATTTGAAAGAGGAGTTTGCATTTAAATAATTTAAATATTTAAAACATGTGTTGTTTATAGTTGGTTTGTTGGATGATGATGGGAACGGTGGAGAAGCATCCCTTACGTTTGTACCTTTTTCACCTATGAAACATGCGTTGTTTTATAGTGGAGCCTTTTAAGGATGCCAAAAACGGTAGTAAAGGAGCTTTTGTTCTTGGTAGTTATGGAGAATTTGGCCTAACTCCTTTTTGCAGAATCAGACCTCGGGTTGTCAAAGATAATAATGGTTGTGCATATACGGGAGAGGATAGTTGACTGTTGCTTAGCTAGACTATTTGCATGGTGTAACGCCCTACCTTTTCAAAAAGCGTAAGTGAATTTTTTTCGATTTCCACGTGACATTACTAACTCATCAGAGTTATAAATTAGCAGCGGAATATAATTTTTCTTTAACAATGACACATCAGAGCTGACTAAATAACCTCAATATATAAAAATAATAACCTTTTGTTCTGATATAATAATTACATCCAAAATAATAACATATGCGTCACATGCGGCACTTAATAAATACATAATTACTGTCTTCTCCAAGATAAAAAATATTTCATATTAAAATAATTATTCCAATAGTCTTGACATTTGATACACCCTGCAAAAACTCGCATGAGATTGCGGTTATCATCACAATTTCATGCTGTGATCAAGTGAGTCAACAGTCCTTGACCATAGTGAAATACTGCATTATTTAAAAGTACACTGAGCAATCAAATGATGACAGTTATATAAATACATGCACAACCTTATATACTTCTCGCATTAACCTTACTAAGAACCTATGTTCCATCCATTTGAAGCCTATGCTTTACTTATTATGAGCCTATGCTCCGTTAGATTGAAGCCTATGCTTCTTTCATTATGAGCCTATGCTCAATGCTTATTAATGGAAGCCTATGCTTCATTAAATCTCTCAGATGGCCTATGTTCCCACTGGTGGCCTATGCTCACCAGCTTTGTTATTATTATTCCTTCAACATTTGGTTTATTCGTCGGTTTTATCAGTGTATTAATGCCTTGGTACCTAAACTTCGGTTTACCCGTTGGTCTAGTCAATTGCTTGACGCCTTAGTACGTAAAC
The DNA here is from genome assembly GCF_958979055.1 of Alnus glutinosa. NCBI lineage: Eukaryota > Viridiplantae > Streptophyta > Magnoliopsida > Fagales > Betulaceae > Alnus > Alnus glutinosa. Next base: position 19,664,297 of record NC_084890.1, on the reverse strand, counting down.
CTCAGTTCATCCGTTGATCTCCTCAATCACTGACGCCTTGGTACCTAAACCTCCAGTCTTTTTATTAACCCATTTATAACTCATAACTTTACCACAGTATAATCATGCAAACAACATCATATACATAATTACAATCAGAGCATGTTAAACATACCAAATGCCAAACCATATGCATACAATTAAATAAAGCAAACTTCTACATATAATCAAAAACCACCACACGTTTCATTCCCAGTAAGTAAGAAATACTCACAGTAGTTCTTCTAGCTTCAGGAAAGCGTTCACAGATATAATCACTGCAATATATACATATATAATACAAGCAAATAGTGAATTAGTATAATTCACTAAAAATTACATTTTAATCCTATTCTAATTTCTAACCTTTAATTCTTAATATAATTTCCTATTTAAGTAAAAATATATATAACAGTTAATATAACCAATTGTAGTCATAAATAATTCCAATTTTATATCCTATAAAATTGAGCAAAATAATAGCATTAATATTAATAATGCCTAATATTACTTTTAAAACACTTGGGCATCATAACAACGTGTTTTATAAATTATTACTCCGCTTTGAAAAGCCATATTTAAAAACATCACTTAAAACGTTAGATACGTTATAATAAAACTCATAAAATTATAAATATTAAAACAATATTTTATTTAAAAGTAAATATCCCCTTCCTTATCCTTTTATTCATTATTTCTTTTAATTTATTACTTTTTGTTTGTACCCACCGAGAGAGAACTCATCCCATCTACTTTTTATCTACCTTTTTTACTTCTTTGTTCCTTCTTTGTCCTTTTCATTTTATCCCTTCTTTCTTTTTCCTTTGTTTATTCTTCTCCTCCTTTACGGTTCCAGCCTTCTTCTTCTTATATTTTTCTTTTCTCCTCTACCTTTCTTCTACTTATCTTTTCCTCACTGCAGGTTGAACCCGAGAGAACAGAAACAGGGAGAGGAAGAGAACTAGAGAGAGAGAGACTACCTGTGGTGGAGAGGATCCCTTTTCTTCCTATTTTTCTTCAACTAGGCCGAGAGAAAGGAGAAGAAGACAGCTGCTGGACGAGTGGGGAGAAACAGAGAGCTCTTATGCTCTGTTTTTCTATTGCTGGACGGAACTACACAGGGAAGAAGACGAGTTTGTTTCTTTACTATTTGGTTTGGTTTTTGGCTAATGGAACGACAGAGGGAAGAGGAGAATCGGTTTATGGGTCTCCTACTCAATTTCTTCTCTCCATCTCACGGTCTCTCACTCTCTCGTTCAGACTCCCTGTGTCTCTCGGCAAGAGAGAGTAAAGGGAAGAACGGAAAAGAAGGAGAACAAAGAAGAAAGAAGAAGGAAGGAGAGAGTTGCTGCGGGTTGGAAGAGAAACATAGAAGATGGAGAGTTTCTGCTTCTTCTTCTTTTCTTTTTCTTTTTTTTTCTGCAGAAAAACTGAAATGAAGAAGAGGATATGTGCGAAGAATGAACGGGAACTGCACCTCCATTTATACACGCATGGAAGGTTAAGATCAATTGGGCAAGGATTGATCCATGGCTAGGAAGGATTCATCTCACCTGGGCGTGAAAAGGGGCTGCAACACGGTTAGATGAGTTGTCCAATGAGTCATGCATGTAATGATTGGTTTCTCTCTCTAAGAGACGAGTAGTTTTGTTCTAACTATTGCCTTGATTCTCTTTGTAATTAAACTGGGCGGTAAACTGGGCAATATCCTATTATCCACGTGCAAGGAGGCTGGGCTGGGCTAACATGGGCTTGGCTAGGTTTTTATAAAAATAGAAATGGGCCCACAAATAATATAAATCTGAATTTTCGTCTAACTTAGAGGTATAATTTTTCGCAGATGTTTTCAGATACTAAATGGAGTCCAAAAATTATGAACTTTGGAGGGTAGCTAAAAGACTTTGAGACGAGCGTTTTGACTTTTGAATCGACTAAAATGGAGTTCGTTTGACCCTATTTTCGTAATTTCAAAGTTTAAGGTCCGTTTGAACTTTTATTAAACTAAAACTATAAATACATCTTAATAAATAAATATTTATTTTCATAAATATTTATATTTATTCATTTGCCTTATTATTAGGTCTTAAATCATATTTTAAGATATTTTATTTAATATTTTAAAATACGGGGTGTTACACATGGTGTTTACCTCATTTCAGTGTGTTTGGGCTAAAGCTCCTCAAGTTAACTATGAGCCTGTGGTGGAGGTTATCTAGGATTGTAATCTAACATATGAGGATTTTGACGAACTTAACTTTTGGTCTAGTTGATTGTGTTTTAATGTTTTAGTACCTTTAGCTTTGGCTTGTAATATTTCTCTTTGATGTGATGATCGATCTTAGATCGTAACATTGGATGGATATCTATGTTATGTTTTGATGTTTTAGTTTAACTCTAGTGGTCATCTATTATGACTTTTAATTAGTAACTAATCTTGATTCATTTTCTTAATTGAAGTCTTTTGTTGCATGAACTCTCTCTTGAGGGAGGAAGTTAATGCATGTCCCTTGTGTTTCCATTTTGTCTGGATGAGAATGGGGTGATGTATCGTGGAATCAATTACCGGTTAATTTTCTTCTCGGAGTTACACTCCTAACTTAGTTCCTAAGAGAAGATGGTTCAACAATGGCCGACAAAGTACCCGGGGAGATAAGAGAGGTATTGCAGATCGATGTCAATGAACCAGTTTGGACAGTGCCATTTGACGGATCCTCCACCACAGCTGGAGGGGGAGTAGATGCCCTGTTGACCTAATAAAGCGAGGTGCCTATAGCTGTGTCATTTGATGAGTGCCAAAAAGTGTATATTTGGACCCCTTAATTTACATTAGTTAAACCTTTAGTTTTGTTATTTTCTAATGTTTTGGGTAGTTTTTGGTGTTTTCTGTTTTTGTAGGACAATAAGAGAGGAACGACAAACTTCATAAAGAAATAGCGGGAAATTCGGATGCAGCAGACCACTACATTTAGACTGATCATAATAGGACCAAACGATATCCGTTTTGGGAGTTTCTTAGGTCTAAATTGAATTTCAAGATGTCAGCTTTCCAACGCAACAAGTTTCAGCCAATTTGGAGACCCTGACAAGTCGATCGATCGAACTTAAAAGTCGATCGATCGAAAAGTCGATCGATCGAAATAAAAGTCGATCGATCGAACTTATGCGGAGCTGGAATTCCAGAAACCCTAGCTAACTCTATAAATACATTCTATTCTCATTTCTTACGGGAAGAGGCCGCTTGAGAGCGCCCTAGGGGCCGTTCTCTCTGTAGTTTAGGGCTTCTTGTGTATATTTTCTCTTAGAACTTCAAATCCTTGTAAGTTTCTTTGATTTTAATGCATTCCTTTTGTTTATTTATGCTTTCTTTTGTTATGGGTAGCTAATATTTTCGTTTGGGGTTGAGGATGAAACCTCACCAGTGAAGAGAAACCGAGTTTTGTGCTTGTTCATGCTATTTGAGTTTATGGTTTTGATTTCTCATTGCTCTACTTCGGTTTTCTTGAAATGATGTTTTGATATCTCTTGTGGTTTCCGGATACAAGTGATGATGTGGAATAAGTTTCATTAAATCGGTTGCTTGGTTTTTCATCTATCAAAACATTGGACATTCATTGTGCGCCGTTTGACTAATACATTGTTTTATCGGTTAGAATGAAGATATCCATTGTGATTGAATGATACATTGGATGTTTGGATTTCAATTGGTACTCTTTGTGATTTGTGCTATGAACGGAATCATTGAATGATCTAAATGATTTTTGAAGCAATGTAGAGCATACCTAAGATTTATAAGTGACAACCTCGAATAAGTGTGATGAGCATGAGATTAGGTTGATATGATTTGGTGAGTGTGGATTCCAAAACCCTAGACCCCTTTATTTTCGTTATTTTTGCTTATATTTTCTTTTATTAAAAACCTAAATTTGGAACTAGGTTAAAATAGGATTAGTTTGAATAGAGATTAATTTTCGCAACACAATTCCCTGTTGGATCGACCTCGCACTTGCATAACGCTATATTGTAAAACGATTCGTGCACTTGCGAGTACTATTTTAAAACACATCATCATTCAAATATGAATTCCATGCTCTAACAATGTGGCAGGGCATAAGGTTTATCTCACATGGCTCTCAGTGGCCCGAAAAATTGAAAGTAAAGCACCTCCAAAGATCATCAATGACTCCAACTCAGTGGTCTGCCAAGCAAAGGGGACTTTCACTACAAAAAAAAAGGAAATTCTGGACGGTTTTAAACCGTCTAGAAATGCAAAAAAACCGTATGGAATCAATTCCAGACGGTTTTTTTTGGACGGTTTCAAACCGTCTAGAATATAACGTCGTTAAATAAATTTCTGGACGGTTTGGGCAAAACCGTCCAGAAAAATTATGGACGGTTTTGCCCAAAACCGTCCACAATTTATTATTTTTTTTAAAAAAAAATAATTTGTTTTTTGTTATTTTTTTATTTTGTCCAGTGGTCAATAAGCTTCTACGCGTGTTCTACCGGGAAATCCACCGGAAAATTCATCGGAGAATCAAGCTTCTTCGGTTCAGCTGCACCATATCTCCTAGCTCCCTTATTTGCACAACCCAACAACTACAGCCACGGCTAAACACCCCCCCTTTCACAAATCAACCAAAAAATATACCAACCCAAAACGACCCAGAGCCGGTTTCGGTCGGATCTGGCCAGAAACCCCAACGGCCTCGCCAGATCGGCTAGAAACCCATGCACTGATCTCTCTTTCAGAAATGAGGAAGATTATTCTCGTGATATGGGCAACCCATTCGACTCTGTAATAGACGCAGTAATTAGGGGAGAAAATATACCGATCCCTAATCGCTTTGATGGCAGAGGCGTGACTCCGGGTATTTATGGCGTGCTAGGCGGAGGCAACGATCTTTCCTTCATAAACGAGGATGTTTCTTCGCGTGATTTGGGCAACAATTTCAACTCTGTAAACGGCTGCAGTACGTAGGGGAGATGATATGCAAATTTATGGCAAAGGCATGATTCAGGGGATTTCTGAGGGAGGTAGCGTGAAGACAGGGATAGACGCAGATGGAGGGTTCAATGGGCCGGAGGAAGAAGAAGAACGAGAGAGAGAGAGAGAGAGAGAGAGAGAGAGAGAGAGAAGAGATTGATGGTTTTAAGAATACAGTGTGCGTGGGTTTTCAATACAGCTAGTGGGCGTGATGGTTTTAATCGGACGGTTGTATTTTGGTTAAGAAAGAAATCGGAAGGCTGCAGTGAAATAAGGGGTATCACGCGGATCGATGACATGGCATGTGCAAAAAAATTTCCAGACGGTTTGTTAAAAACCGTCTATAAAATTTCAGACGGTTTTAACTAAACCGTCTGGAAATAATATTTACAGACGGTTTAGAAAAAAACCGTCTAAAAATTTATAGACGGTTTTTATAAAACCGTCTGGAAATGAAAATTTCCAGACGGTTTAGTTAAAACCGTCTGTAATTTTATGGACGGTTTAATCAAACCGTCCATAATAAATTTTTTACAGACGGTTTTGAAAAAACCGTCTGCAAATTTTGTTTTCTAGACGGTTTTAGAAACCGTCTAAAAAAAAAACCGTCCATAAATGCCATTTTTTTGGTAGTGTTTGCGCTCAAGGAAGCATCTTTAGCCCCCCGACTGAGCCCTTGCCTAAAGATTGGAGGACTGTTTCAAGACGTACATTCAAAAACTAGCACACCTAACCGATATGTAGACACACTTGCAACATTAGGCTCAAAGATCACATTTGAGGGAGCACACACCGAAGTTACACTCATGATCGAAGAGAGAATCAGCGATCACAGACCGGCCTCTAGAAGAAACCGACTGCCGGCAACTGTTAAAAGCCAGTCTATCGGCCTCAACAGGGATAACTAACATGAAGATTATCAAAGATTACACCGAAAGGCTCGAGCAAACTACCAGAAGCTTCCGGGGGCGTGCTATCTAGGTGCCTAATTACAGTGGCGGAGTCAGGATTTTGATTTGGTCAATATTAAAAAAATAAAGTTAAATAAAAATTGATTAAAGAATATAAGTAACGAAATAAATAAACAATTAAACAAAAATTAATTATTGTTTAAAACATATAAATGTAAATTACAATTTATTTTGTCAGGCCTATTGCCTAACGTTAATTTACTCGGTTATTCTTGACAAGTTTTCATATTTTGAAATTAATACATGATTTTCTTCATTACTAATAGTCTTGAATATATCATTCTCAACGTACGTAACCAGACAATCATTTATTCATTGATCTTCTTTATTTAGTTACGTAAACGATATTTAACAATAACTGTCACAACTAGCAAAATAAATAACAAAGTTTAGATCAGTGGATACACGTTATCTATTTTCATCTCGACCATCCTTTCAGCAAGTTATCCAATTCCTTTGATGATTGCGAAATCCTCGGTTGGGATAAACTTGAGTAAGACTGTAATTTTTATTTGTTAAAAGCAGCAAAGAAACGAGGCGTACGGCTAGTGAGGTTGAAGACGAATTGGAAGTCCTTTCTGTGGAGCGGGCATCATATCACCGATAATTTGCTCGTGGGGAAGCACCAACTCCCATTTGAACCTCTTTACCACGTTGTGAACAAAAGTGAGGATTGCGAGGCGAGCGTACTCTTTCCCAGGGCACATGCGAGGTCCACCTCCAAATGGAACAAATGTGAACGGAGGAAATGCATTTGCGTCATCGTACCTTGACGGCTCAAACCTTTCTGCTTCTCCAAAAAACTCGGGCTTCTTGTTTGTCGTGCTCACTGTCCAATATATCTGCCAACAACAAAATTTTTTGTCTTTACTATTAACTATTAAGCTCTTTTTTTTTTTTTTTTTTAGAAATGATCCATACATTCATTTCTCACAACAACCCCACAACAAGCTGATGTGGCTGGTAATATTTTATTATTTTTTTTGTTTTGTTTTGTTTTCTTTTTGTAAAAAAATAATAAAATATTACCAGCTACGTTAGCTTGTTGTGGGGCTATTGTGAGAAATGAGTGTAGGGATCATTTCTCTTTATTTTATTTATTTATTTTTTTTTTTTTGTGTGTGTGTGTGTGATGAGACTTAAAGTAAAAGGAATTGTGAGTTTTTTTCATAGAAAAATTGTTTATTAATATTTTGACCTTTTTTTTTTAGTATAAAGGAAAAAAATAAAAGAAAAGGAAAATGAAAAACTTCACTTAACCTTCCTAAACTTCTATTACTTTTGCAATCTCTCTTTTGATGTTTGAAACTCTCAATTTTATGTATCGAACTTTCAATTCTTTGCAATCTCACCCCTCCCTTTAAAGTTTTGGGTTAAATCAAATGGTCAAAGGGTAAAATTAATGACCCGTATATACCCCTATAAACTCTATAAAACCACGAAATTATCTTTAAATTACAACTAATTTTCTTCAAAAAATGAGGGTATTTTGGAAAATTTTCATCCCTCCATTGGAATTTAACGGATTGCAAATTTTTTAAAGCTTGATACACTAAATTGAGAGTTTTTTTAATTGTGGGAGGAAAATTGTAAAAGTAATAAAAGTTCAATAAAGTTAAGTGAAGTTTTTGAACAAAAAAAAAAGAAGCAAAGAGAGCCTTTAATATGTTTTGTGCAAATCTTTTCCTAGTAAATGCCCAAATTTCTTGCTATGTGATAATATAATTGTATAAATCCTATTTGAATATACGAGTAATATATATATATATATAATTCAAATATTTAGACATGGATATTTTTGTAAATTTCATCAAATTCTGACTAATTCTTAAATCTTTTCATTTTTTTTTTCCCAAAAAAAAGAGAAAAAGGATGAGTATTTTGATAATTTTAAATCCGAACGAGGGATGAAATTGAAAAAAATTAAAAAGATTGATACACTAAATTGAATTTTTTTAAAGTTTAGGGATTAATTGCAAAAGCAATGACAATTAGATGGATGAAGTGAAATTTTTATAATAAGAATAGAATGAAAATTGAATATATATATATATATATATATATATATATATATATATATATATATATATATATATATATATACACCTTCCACCCCTTTGGAATGTTGTAGCCGGCATAGGTAAAATCAGTGAGAGCCTCTCTGAAAGTCCCCTGGAGTGGTGGTGTGAGCCTCATGACTTCATATATCACGTTCCATGAATACTTCATTTTCTGTATCTCATCCCAATCCAATACTTCCCCAGACTTCTTTGAGGCTGAGACCTCCAATTGCTCTGCCATGCCGTAATTAAAAAATAATAAAACATAAAAAAAAAAAAAAAAAAAAAAGAAAAGAACCCATTCACGAGCATTAGCAATGATGCTATGATACATAAAAGAGAAATAATCCCTACACTCATTTCTCACAACAGCCCCACAACAAGCTGACGTGGCTGGTAATATTTTATTATTTTTTTACAAAAAGAAAAGAAAACAAAATAAAAAAATAAAAAAAATATTACCCACCACGTCAGCTTATTGTGGAATTATTGTGAAAAATGAGTATATGAATCATTTCTCTACATAAAAACCAAAGAAGATCGACTTTGATAGAAAAAAAAAGGAAACAAGAAATGATACACACACATATATATATATATATTTTATTTTTTTTAAAATTTTCATACAATTAAATTTTTAATTTATCATTGAATTTGTGAGAATATTCAATGGGAGTCACAAATCTAATAATAGATCCTCGCCGGTTATATATATATATATATATATATATATATATATATATATATATATATATATATATATATGTACTTTTTATAAAACAGATTAAGTCATCACCGGCGAGGATCTTGTCGTAGATGTCGGGCCTCTCTCCAACATATTTCATGAAGAAAGTCATGGTAGTAGCAACTGTGCTATACCCTGCAACCAGCAAACCCATAATGTTGTCCGCAATTTCAGCCTCCGGCTTATATTTCCCGGACGGGTCAGTGGCGACAATCATGTGCGACAGTATGTCCTGCATAGGTGGTCCTGTTGCCATGGCAGCCTTCTTCTCCTGAATAATTTTCCTTAGCTCCCTGCGGATGGCCACAGCTGCTTTGTTCGCTTTATGAAAAATTGTTCCCGGGAAATTCAGAGGAATCGAATGCATCCCCAGAGTAATGTCATCGAAGCGGGTAACAAGCCTAGCAATACGCTGTGGATCATCCGCGCCCAAGAAAAATCTGCAAGCAAGAGTCAACGTGAGGGTCTTCGTAAGAGGGAAGGCGTTGACCGTGTCTTTTCCTTCCCAGTGGGTTTGCAAGTGTTGCTGTGTGATGGAGTCCATTTTCCCCAAGTACCGCACCAATGCTTCGGGCTTCAAAAACCCTGGAGATTTTAAGATTTTTGCCTCGGCGGCGCGTGAGATTTGTGCCTCGGCGGCGCGTGAGATTTGTGCCCCCGCTCGGTGAGGCCGGAAGATCTTCTGCATTGAATGAGGGCGGAACGCGGTGAAGAGCTTTTGCTCGTTGGAAAAGAGGAATTTGTGTCCGCTGGGGCCGCATATGACGGCGGTTTCCTCTCCAAGAATTTTGGTCTTGAAAACCTCAGGCGAATACTTGTTCATCCTATCAAACACAAACTTTTCTGGCTTCCCAGACAGGAACTCAAGAGTTTCACCCACGATAGGCCATCCCAAACTCCCTGGCGGCAGGTTTCTGCAACCCTTGGACCTGCGTGTCAAAGCAAAGATGCCAAGAACAAGAACCACAGGGACCAAAGATAGCAATAGGAAGAAGGCCGCCATGGTTGATGTTAAAGAGGTTGTTGAGAATGAAGATATACAAGGGGAAGTTGGTAAAGCACGCTAGCTTGAGACTAGAATTTATATAGTTGATGACTATATGGCATGGCAAGGCGAATTGAATGCCAATGTCGTTATTTAAGTACATTTTTGTTTGAATAATTAGACTGACATTTAGAGGTTGTCTCACTATTTATATGACGTGGTAAATTAACGGATTATTTTGACTTGGTGGACGGAAAATAGGTTAAATGAGTGATTTGTAATTATAGTTGACCACAAAGATCCTCCATGAACTTTTTGTACCACATGTAGTGTTTCGTAATTTAGGCCAACCTCAAGGACCAGTAGTACAATTATTCCTAAAAATTAATTAATTTTTTATTATTTTACGAGCATTAATTATTATTTTTAATCTATTAATAAAAACACAGTAAGGATTTAAAGAGATGAAAATGAATTATCTTCCTTGTATGATGTGAATCTGCATGTTCTTCTGATGTTCTTCACGCTTATCAATAATTTACGGGACTTCGATGCCTAAATTTGATTATGAGGGAAAAATTTGCTCAATGCATAAAATATTGAATCTGAGTTTATACCTGGGGTATGTGCCTATTTATAGGCAAGAGATGGAGTTAAACCTGGATTTGGATTCTTGCTCCTTGTTGATTTAGAACTGCCGTCAGAGTTCTAATTGGACTTTGATCCTTTATTAGACTTCTAATCTTATCATTTATTAAACTTTTGATCTGATCTCTTATTTGACTTCTAATCTGATTAGACCTTGAGTTCTATCTCAATTCTACCAATAATAGGATTACTAATCAAACTATACTTGGACTAAGAGTCCTACCCCAATTCTACCAGAATAGGACCACTAATCGAATTATGACTCTTACTTCAATTCAACTTGGAGTAGAGTCGTAATCCAAATCTACTAGTATAAGTAATACCTGATTTCTCGGGAATAGCTGTTAAGTGTCTAACTCCCGGGATTAGACTTTCTAGGAGTCTTGTTCTCTCCTCCTTCAATCGGGTTGAGTGAAATTTATTCCCAACATTCCTTATGTAATATATAAAACTTAATTTTTTGCAATTATATATATATATACACTATTAGATACTTACAGAGTCTAAATTTGACATCACCATTATGCCAATATTTCGTCAGCTTCTTGAGAAAAAAGAGAAAAGAAAAACTCTTTTACATAATATTTGGTTTAATTTCTTTTGAGTCATCAGCAGTAATTGTGGAATTGAAAATTTTGATGGGTAGTTTCTATTTAAATTGACATGACTATGTATATATGGGAAATGATTCATGCACATTACATAGGTTTTACTCCAATGTGTTATGGGGTTGTACACTAGTTGTGCACTAGTTATATTTTTAACATTTTCCTATATATGTAAACTACCACTCATAAATCATTAATCGATAGATTTTTGAGATGTGATGAATGATGATGCCTATCATTCTATACATGCTGGATGTGGACCTGTTGAAAGACTCAAGAGCTAGTTTCCTGCTGGCAAATGACAGCGCCCATCTTCTGCCGTATAGACTGTTTTGAAAGAAAATGAATTGATTTTTTATTTTATTTTATTTTTTTAAATTTATGAATAAATGAATGAATGAATGAATGATGGCTCCTTTTAGTTTACGACATGTGCAGAGTATTAATAGGAGAAGATGATCCACTTTACAAAGAAAGAAATATTTGTACGATAATTTTACATAAAGGTAAGTTGTGCTAAATAAAGGATGTCGGAAGTGTAACAAATTGAGCAGTAGATAGCCCTTTGGTGAAGATATCAGAAGTTTGATTCTCTGTCTGAACAAATTGTACCTTGAGAGCACCATAATTGATTAGATCATGCATGGATGAAGTGATAATCAATTTTGATGTGATTTGTTCTTGCATGAAAAACAGGGTTCGTAGCAATATATTAACATTGTCACAATACCCATCAGCTCTTTATTTTTATTTCTTTTTAATAGGCTGATCTAAAAATTGATGGCTACTGTCATATTAATCCAATAGAAGAGAAGTTCAGTATGTTGCATTACTCAATTATTATAAACCACTACCATTAAGAAGCATATATGTACTACAAATTCAAATCTTTCTATTTGTTAAAAAAATAAAAAAAATAAAAATTTGAATTTTTTATTTATTTATTAATTTTTTTTTTAAGAAAACAAAGAAAAGATGTTACTATGCAGAGTTTAGCCTCCCCCGAATTTGGATCCCCATTTAGTGTAAGAGTGAGGATGTAGTTGTCTTTTCACATGTGAAATTACCAAAATACCCCTCAACATAAGGGACTGGCTCTTCTCCCGTTGAAGTACAACCGGAGAGGATCCTAATCCCCCCCCCCCCAACTTGATCGTACACAAAAACAATAACATATACTTTCTGTTCTAATTAAAGTTCTATGCAAACGAAGGGAAATACAGAAGGTGAAATTAACCAATAGATGGGTGGCGTATGCGGTAGAAATTCTAAAGATTTAAGGGTCAAATGTATAATTATTAGGTGTAAAATTCTAAAGATTTAAGGGTTAAATGTAAAATTATTAGGCCTTACACCTTGATCATTATTCATCATTTCCTTACCCTTAAGGTCCTTGATTAAGTCCTCTTAGAAGATGAAAAAAATAAATTAGAAAAAAATACCCCCGAAAATCGTTGGTGATTCTTGCGTCAAATACCCCCGGGTTTGTCATTAACTTAATTTAATAAAAAAATAAAACCTACCTTTAGTATTACCCCCAATACCCGTAAGGCCATAACCCTAATTTCTCCAACTCGTCTCCACCACCGCCATTCAACTCCAACGCCGCCAAGCCCATCTCTGTGAATCCATTCAACTCCAACGTCTCTGTGTTCAACTCCACCGCTAGCTCTTGATGATCAAAATCCGATTCTTATGGGATGAATTTTAAATGATTATTGGATTTCTTGAATTTCTTTCTTGTATATCTGGGTTTATTCCAGAAACAGAGAAATTGTTGGAGGGGAATCGGTGGTTGAACTGTTATTGAAATGATTGATGTCATTGAAAATCCTGGTAATGTTTCTGTGATCTTATTTATGATTTTGATCATTGTTTGTGTTTATGCTATTCAATAAATTCCCCTTTGTACGTTTGGATCAAATTGATGGAAGAGAGTCTAGTCCTTGTTGGATACTCGTCAACTAATAGAATTTCAAGAGTCTTGGGTTTCTTTTAATCTTTTTTCTCAATGGGTATGTATAGGGTTTGGTCAGGAATCGGTAAATTAAGTATGTGGAATTGAAAAGTCAGGGAATGAGTAATCAACACTTGATCTTGAAGAATCAAAGAAATTTTATGGTTTTCTGAAGAATCAAAGAAATTTTTGAAGAATTGAAGTGTTTGATATTGGTTACATATTTATGGTTTTCTGAAGTTTTTTTTTTTTTTTTTTTTTTTTTTTTTTTTAAATTTCTAAAAAAGTTAATACCCGGTTTACCCGGGTTAACCAGGTAACTCCCGGGTAACCAGTTTTCCCGATTACCCGGATCCGGACTAGGTTTTTGAAATTCCGAAACCGAGCACCCCGGTTCCGGTTCTTGGTTTTGACCAATAACCGGGAATTGAAACCGAATTTACACCCCTATTTTCTATTATTTGGTTTAAAATCACACGTTTGAAATTATGATTTCGTGAATAAAAAATATTATTTTAAATCAAATCGCAAAAAAATAATTTGTTTGGGATTGTATTTTTAAAAAAATTGCGATTTGAAAATGCAAAAACTTTTAGAATGCAGAAAAATTGGTGCTTTTTTGAAAACGCACATTATTAATTTTAAAAGTAACGCTTAACTGCATTTTTAATAATCACATTTCAAAATCGTTGTGTTTAAATCACACTTATTGAAATGACAAATTAGAGCAAATCCATATATATAAATATTGTCGAGATTGTCATAAACATCCGGTACAAGTTTTTGACAATCTTAATAAACCACTCATTTCTTTTGATATATATATATACCATTGAAATGAGTGGTTTATTAAGATTATCGACAACTTTATTGTCAAGATTGTAATAATCATTTGGTACAAGATTGTCAACAACTTTGTTGTCAAGATTGTCATAATCATCTGGTACAAGATTGTCAACAACTTTATTGTCAAGATTGTCGTAATCATCCGGCCCAAGTTTTTGATAATCTTAATAAACCACTCATTTCTACTGGTATATATAAAACTCATTTTATATATACCAGTAGAAATGAGTGGTTTATTAAGATTGTCAAAAACTTGCAATAAAAGTTTTTGACAATCTTAATAAACCACTCATTTCTCCTGGTATATATACCACTCATTTCTCCCGGCAATGGTTATATATATCCGGAGAAATAAGTGGTTTATTTAAATTGTCAAAAACTTGCACGGGATGTTTATGACATTCTCGACAAGTTTTTTGGGGCATGTTTGCGTGTGTTAATTTGTTTTTTTGTATTATATTTTATTATTTTTTGCTATATTCAAAATTACGAATATCGAAAAAAAATTAATTTTTGAAATTATGTTTGGATGGTTTAAAAAATATAAAACAAAATTAAAAAAAAAAAAAGTTGAATAAAACTTAAATAGAATTCAATTTTATTAAAACAACCTAAACATATATTTTGGTCGATTAATAGAATTTGGTGTTAAAAGGACATGTTGGCTGCCGAATTGACCGTTGCCTGAGTCTCTCCTTTCACGTCACCTACGGCAGTTTGAGCCGTTGGGATTTTTATTTTTTTAATGGTGGACAACCAAACGGGCCGTATAACTTCAAACAGCAGGCTTGAAAAAGTGGAAGGTTTAATTACTTCACCATTTCAGCTTAATTTGAAATTTGATCAAGAAATATATGGTCTCTCTTCACAATGGCACTTGTTCTAAATCTTTCGATCATCATTTTCTGTACATACAAAACCAAGTTTGGAAGAAAATTGGATAATTTGACTTGACTTGGCTACTCGGCCTTCTGCTGTACGTACGTGTGCGTGTGCACGTGGTGAGATAATTATCTCACTTTCATAATTTTTTTGGTTTTTTTTATTTTTTTATTTTTTTATTTTTTATTTTTTTATGAAATGTATTTAGTATTATTCTCTTGCACATTTTTTTTTTCTTTTCTTTTTTTACAAATTTACTAATGAATATGTGAAACCAATATATAGTCTTAGACTCTTATAGATTCAATGGTAGATTTACATATCTTTTGTACGTAGATGAACAATAGATGTGCAATAGAATTAATTAAACATTCTACAGTTTTTTTTTTTTTTTTAAAAAAAAAAAAAATTAAAGAAGACTTTATACTTTATTCATAATCATGAAGATAGAGCTAGTTCCTCTAACAAAAAGTTTTGGCGTGCACATGTTCTACAAAATAATTCATAATTTACCTTGTAGTTGCTGAAGCTTATGGTGCTTGGAAGATAGTTGAATTCTGACGAGATATAGAATTGTAAAATATTCTGCTGGATGGAGATGCAATGAAAATTTAAAATGCTTTACGAATGGAAGGACAATCCTGGAGCCATTATGGTGAATTGATTAAGGATGCTAAGTTTTTACTTTAAGGTTTTTGTTCTTGGGATGTGTGCCTGTTAGGATGGGAGCAAATATGGCTGCCCATGGACTAGCATAGGAGAATTGTACAACAATCTTTAGAGTAAATATGGATAGAAGATTCTTCGGTTTTTATTCGATCATGACATTGTATGTATTGAAAAAATTTCGGAATTTTGAGTTCTATAATCAGATATCGGCCCCTTCTCCATAAATACCAATAAACATTTTGGCCCTATTCACTAAATTAATTTGGCCTCACCCAACTAATTTTTTTGCATTACCCAATTAAGCCTAAAAGCCCAAACAAAGATTCCTCTACTACAATTGATGAGTGCCAAATATTGTCTATTTAGACCCCTTGATTTACATAAGTTAGACCTTTAGCCTTGTTATTTTCTGATGCTTTGGTTAGTTTTTGTGTTTTTATGTTTTGTAGGTCAATAAGTGAGGAATGGCAAAATTCATGTGGAATTGCTTGGAAAATTCGGAAGTTTTGAAGAATTCGATTGATCGAACCTAAAAGTAGATCGATCGAATTTTGCCCGAAGTCGATCGATCGAACAAAAGTCGATCGATCGAAATTTCCCAGAACTTACTTTTGCAGAAGTGCGCCAGAACACCCAATCAGGAGCTTCTCCATGACAAAAAGCAGTTCTCCCTCTGATTTTCGCAGCAGAACACACTGGTTGCATGACCTTGGTTGTCTCTAGCAAGAGAGGAACCCTAGAGGGGGTTAGAGGAGTCATTTTACATGGGTTTCTAGCCCTAATTTCCCTCTATAAAAGCTATAGCCATACCTCCTTGTTGAGGGAGTTCAGAAAACAGTAACTAGGTTTAATTTCGTGCATTTTGTAGTGTATTCCAGTAGCTTTTGTTTTTAGACACTTTCTTTTTGTAAAGCTTTCCTTTTATTTCCATGGTTGTTCTTCATTTTCTTGTGGTGTTCTTAGTTATGGAAGGCTAGTAACCTCAACTAAGGTTGAGGATGAAACCTTTCCATTGATGACACTCACACTCTTATTATGATACTTGCACATTTAATGATATATCATATTTGTTATTCAAGTTCCATTCATCTAAATGCTTTATCTTTTGCAATGAATGTGGTTGTTGGTAGATATAGGACATTTAATGTGTTTCAACCGATGGATACATTGTTTTATCGGTTTGAATGATGATATCTATTGTGATTTGTTCATTGAATGGATACATTGGATGATTTGATTTCAAATAGGTACTTTTTGTGATTTATCTTTGAATTGGATTCATTTAATGGTTCTAGAATATGTGGTTGAGAAACTTGAATGACATCCTAAGCTTAATGTTCTTTGGGTGTTCAAGTAGAAACCAAGAAGTGTGAGTTGTTGGATTTGGTTTGGTAGATTCCTTAGCCTTAGTTCCTTTTAATTTGCACATTTTATTTCATCTCGTTTGTTTAGTCTTTTACTCTTGAATCAATCCTCCAACCTTTGGAACTAGGTTAAAATGAGGTTGATTAAACAAGACACTAATATTTGACAATTTCTCTGTGGATTCGACCTCGCACTTGCACACACTATATTGCAAACGATTCGTGCGCTTGCGAGTACTCATTAAAACACACATCAACAATCAAGAAGCAAAAAAAAAATTAGAGAACAATTTGAACAAAAATTGAAAACAATCAACCTCTCGGTCCTGACTCCTCACCTAACCTCCTCCGTCTCTGAACTATGATTCCCACAAATCCCACTGGCAGTTGGCCAGTAGCTGTAGGCAAATTGCTTCCGCTTCGTTTTATCTCAGTTTGTGACCGGGGCAGCCTATTGGACGGATCTCTCGTCCCAACTTTGTAGGTTCTCAAAACTCTAACTTCAATGTATTTCCTTCATTTTTTCTGAAATTCTGGTCATTATAAGCCATAACTCATAAGGTGAACTGAAGAAGAAAACATGAGAAATGAGAAGATTAGTCAAGGTAATGGCAATTTGGATTTGGGTTTGGGAGTGGCCGAGTGGAATTGGGAATTTGGGATTAAAAAACATGGGAAGAGAATTAGTGAAAGAATTAAATAATAATAATAATAATAATAATAATAATAATAATAATAATAATAATAATCATGAGAAGATAATGGCAGAACCTTGGAAGAACTGGAAAAGAAGAGTCTAAAGAGTCGGTCAGTCAGAGACAAGACTTGAGAGAAAAGAGGAGAAAAGAGTTGCAAACAGGAAATAAAGAGGAGAAAAAAAATAAAGTGATTGAAGATCAAGTTGTACAATTCCTAATAAAAATAAAGTCTAGACGACTCAGGAAGAGTCCATGTCCTGCAGTCGTGGTGTCCATCACCACTAGGCACTAACTTGTCACTCGTGATTCATGAAATGTGAATTTAGAATAAGAGTAATCCCTAGGCCTTTGTCCTGGCTTTGCCCACTCACTATTAATTGTTTAGTTTTTATTTTATAGTATTATAAAATTTTAATTTTCAAAATTATTGATTTAATCTGATTTTTACGGTACATAACAATAATTACTTCAAAATACAAAAGCATTGTAAAACCAATCAAGGCAAATTGCACTTTCAATTCCTAATATAAATGGTATTGTAATTTTGATATTATGGTTATTGAATATTGAGAATATTAGTTATTATAGTTTATAAGTCTAAACAATTAATTTGAGAATTTGACACTTGAAAGCTATTATATTATGTTGTTCTTTATGTGAATTTGTTAATTTCTAATTTACAAATATTTTTTCTTACTTTTTTAAAGACTAAAATATAACCATGTAAATTTATTTATAAATAATGGAAAAGCCAAATACAATACTTGGCTTTTTTTTCAACAAAAAAAAAAAATGCACAAAATGCTTTGGCCCCTGCTCAAAATATTATCTGGCTTTGTCTTTGTCTATAATAAATAATATTTTCTAACCAAACTATATTTATGAGCAACAGAATTTGCTTATCCTCTAGTATGACAAATTTGTGAGTAATTCTAGCCGGCGCTCCATCGTCCCTTTCTTGTCCATCTCCATCTGACGTGGCATCAGCCACGTCAGGCCATTTTTTTTTTTTTTAAAAAAAAAAAAAAGAAAAATTTCAAAAGCTGCGTTTTAAACACGAAAACGGAAGCTAAAAATTTCCCCAAAAAAAAATTCCCCCAAAATTTTCCCTCCTCCCTTCGCCCACCACTGGCTACCATTGCCACCAGCTACCACCATCCATCTCCATCTTTAGTCACAAGGTACCGTGCGGTCTCCATCCCCTGTATCGCCATCTCCGACAACCCATCCACCAGGTAAGACCCATCTTCGTCTCCATCCACGACGACCCATTACACCGCCGACGATCCCAGTCGAAGCACCACCACAACCGACGAGCCCAGCCATCAAAAGAGGTAAGCTCTCACACTTCGGTTCTTCAGTTTTTTGTTCTTTTCAAACTTCGTTTCAATTCCTCTACAGAGAAAAAAGAACTAAATCTCTGCAACCATGCTAGTTTACTAGGATCTTCTCACAGGTAAAATTTTATCTCTATTTTTCAATTATAATCTCTTTCTTTCGGATTGGTTTCTAGGGTTTTTTCTATGCCTCTATATAAAATTCTTTGGATGAAATTTTGTCTGGTGCTTGTTTGGATGTAAAATTTTCGAGTTTTGTTTTCTGGGCTTGATTCTATTTAAGCGTGAAAGGGTGTTGTGAGCTAATTGAAGCTCAAATATTAATTAGATTCTCTACATCTTTTTTTGATTATAAGCCTGGAAAAAGTATAATTAAGTGGTATTTTTCTGAATCTATTCAATAATATGGTTACTTTTGCAATGCTGTGTAATTTAGTCACTTCCTTGCCTTGTGGGCTTTATCAAATAGATTCTTTTACGTGTACAGATAAGTAATGAGCACTCTTGGGGAATGGTTATTATTCATCACATAGAGATATGATTCTGTTGAAAGTAAGCATTCCTGTAAAGTCTCAAGCTTTGTGGATTGGAACGTTTTTGTCTGCATCAACTTAGATTTGCTTAATGTTCTCTCTTTCAAAATGTGAACACTAACCATTCCTATGTATTGTTTCTTTCTCACTTCTCACCTTGTTTGTCTCTAAAAGTCTTATCATGACCACCATGAAATTTGGGCCTGTAGTTGCACCCACCCAATCCTGCAATGTCGGGGGTAGTAGTCATTGGATATTTAGCATATTGTGCATGCCTTCCTCAGAAATCTTAACCACCCTCGGGACTAATTGAAGCTCAAAGTGGATGTGAGTTAATTGAAGCTCAAAGTATAATTGTGTCAATGATCTCCCCTTCCAAAAAATTTTGCCCCCAAAAGCTCAAAATATATAGAGATTCATGTACTGCTTCTAGTTAATCACCCTTTCTACTGTGTGTAATTGAAGATGTCTAAATAGCTACTGTGAATTTGCAAAAGAAAAATTGTTGTGTTTATATTTATTCACATTCACAATTAGGTGAAGACAGCACATTGCAGAAGCCATTGTTCTTTCTAGATGACAATTAGAGGAAGATTACGGACTTGGTGATACCTTATGGACTTAGTGTGGCAGCAAGGTTTGATCAATCAAACATATGCAGGTCTTGCTTGCAAATAGGTGCACATAATAACTCCTTTTTTTTTTTGTGTTTTTTTTTGTTTTGTTTCAGGAGCTATATGTGCAGGTGTTTGATTCACTTGAAAGACCATTAACTGAAAATATTAACGAGATGCAGATGGATTGTTTTGAAGGTGGTGTTAATGCATCTACAAGATGTCTGCAATCTGCTTAATGTGAAGTTTGACAGAAAAAACATTATTCTTTCATTCTAAGAGGAAAAAATTATATTGAAATGAGTGATTCTTTTACATGTTGGAACTTGTAACATGTAATTTGAGAAGTTAGGTGGAATTTTTGATGGAACAAGTTGATATTTGTTCCTTGTACTGCCTATTTTTGGTGCATTGAAGTACAATGTGTTGTGCAGAAGCATTGACTAATGTATTTTACTGGGTGCTTCTTTTCTTTGCAATACAACCTTGTCTCCCAGGAAAATAAATTATACAAGAAAAGCATCTGATTGAATTAAATAACTACAATATGGATGGTCTCCCTTCTTTTTCAAGATATATCTTTGATACCCAGATTCATTCAGATAATTAGAAGTCTTAATTTGAAGACATTTTTGGATGGCAGATGAATCCAAATTGGAATTCTTCCCTACATCATTAAATAAAACGTAGCCATCAAAGGACTTGAATGGGGTGAAGAAATGAATGTAAATTACAAGAATGGGGTGACAAAAGTTCAAAGAAATGCAATCATATTATGAAGTGATGGAGATTACAAGACTTCAATCATAAATAAAACTACTTTGAATGATCACTGATCACGCAAAAAATATATAACCCACTTCCCAATATTCACCTACAATAAAATTTTCAGCTCTAGTTTTGCACATAGATAACTATCCTCGACCAAATAATGGATCATCACTTCTGAGCATGCTTCCTGGAACAATAAACATCACAATAAGCATCACTGGAACAATTCCATCATTATTACTCAACCAACCAAAAACCAAACAAGCAAAATAAAGCTTCGTCCTCAATATCAAATAAATAAGTCAAAGTGCCCAAATTGAGAATCTTCAAGAAACTACATAACGAAATAAGAGCCCAATATAGACCATGAAAATTTACAGATCATTCTGCAAAACCTCAATAAAGATCATTTTAGGAACAAAATTACATCAAATATTTCTCAAATAGAAATATTGAATCATCCCATACATTAATTTGCCTCACATCATATGCTCCACCAAAACACTAAAGCATGCTCCACAGTAGCATTTTCGATGTATGTTTCTAACACAATCTCCATGACAAGCAGCGTCTCACTGCATGTTTAAAAAATGACCAATATCAGCAAAAAACTAAAAATAAAAGAAAAGGAAAAAATAAACAAAGAAAAGACAATCTACATAGTGCTATATAAGTATGATAAACTTTCAATTTAAACAACATACTTACCAAAAGTGACAACTAGAAAATCAACCTTGATTGACACAATGTGTCATAGCCTGATTCTGCAGGATTTGAGATTGTCTGCAAATTATGACAAAAACATTATAGGTAGCACCAACATTTGTTTATACAATTCATCGGTTATCATATGAAGCTCGCGTTTTCTTTTGTAATACCTGAGTAATTACACTATTTTGAGTTCCAATTACATTGTCATGTTGAATATTACTAACAGGAGGCAACAAATATTCATGTGTGTCCACAATAGCATTTCCTTGGGAAGTCTTCCATTAATAAAACAATACAAACTTGTTAGTGAAAGCATTTAAAAAATATTTAAACAAGCATAATTAAACACAAAGAATAAAAATATGTTATGTTGTAACTCTAATTCAATTATTGAATATAGAATAATTGAGTTTTACTGAGATTGTCCACCTCTCCAGAAAGAGTACTAATCGAATCCTAGTAGTTCAAATTCCAGAACAGAGTATTCAAGTACAAACCCCGGTTTACACTGCTGAGATCAACCACGAACCATCTCGATGGCTTCAAATTTGGGATTGCAACAATTCCCATAAACAAGAAAGGAAGAAGTGAAAACACTCCAAGCAATATAGCGACCTATCCCACAATGTTTAAACCCCTGTAGTTCATATAAGTGAGTGCCACTGTCAAAACCAGTACCTCCATAATCCTCGGTAAACCAGCTTCTAAAGCTGGGATGGCTGATTTCATATAGTCAAGAAACAGAACAGGATATAGAGCATTATCATACCATTTTCTTTTCCTTGATTGTAACCGAAAGAAAGATTATTAATCTATGTTAGGATTGGGCACAATAACTCATTGGTTTTTTCTTTTGGCTCAGGAAAGAATCAATTTTTTTTTTTTTTTTTTGATGAATAAGATTTTTCATTCCAAACACAAAAGAAACAAAGAACACTCCGGTAGGCTAGAAACACCAAGCTTAAACCCAGAATATTTGCAACAACAAAAAACACAACCAAAAGCCCAACTATCCATACACAGCCAAACCCCACATAAAAAATCCTCGAACCTACACACTTAACAAACAAAACCAGTAAACCGAAAACTATACATTTAGCAAACCAGCAATTTTTAGTAGAACAGAGCCAAAAAAACCCAACTGCCTAGATACTAGCGCAGCAACCCTTCAGCCATTCAAATCCATAATACTGAAAGGAATGCCCCAATTTTTACTAAGCTTGACAAAAAAATTAAAAAACCTAAGCACAGACTATAAGGGGTTTGAGGGATTAGAGATTCAGACCCACAAAGCTAGAGATGGAGGGGTACCTTGTGGATAGAGATGGAGATGGATGCAATTGGCAGCGGTGCTTGTGGGGTAGTTGGTGGTGGCGATCGGTGGCGTGGAGGGAGGAGGGAAAGATTTGGGGGGAAAAACTTTTGGGAGAATATGGCAGCTATTTCGTGTTTAACCTGGTTTTGAATTTTTATTTTTTTTATTTTTATAAAAAGGGCCTGACGTGGTTGATGCCACGTCAGATGGAGATGGACAAAGGAGGGACGCTGGAGCGCCGGCTAGAATTACTCAATTTGCCAACTTACATCGTATTTGAAACCACTTTTTAGTATCCTCTACTAGTTGGGCATTTTTATTCCAATTTCGTGCCGTAATCTTCACGGCATTCACTATTTGGATCGCGTTACCCTTCAACATGGCTGTGGACTGAATTTTGCTATGTATTAAAAAAAAAAAAAAAAAAAAATTAAATGTTTAATTAATTTATTTACAAGATTTTTTTTTTTTTTTTTTTTTTTAAATTTATTTTTTAACAGATTCCATGCATTCACTTTTCAATCATCTCTCTTGGTTCTCTCTTGTCAATTAATTTCTCCATTATTTTCTCATCCCTATGCATATTTTCTTCTTTCCGATCCCTTTAGGGTATACGCGTATCGGCACATGCAAACAGACGTCCGAGATTCAGCAGAGTGTAGAGTGCAGAGCGACCCTCAATATTTCTAATTTTCTTTCTACGCACGCTTCATTTATTTGGTAGTATGTTGCACCCTTTGTGGGTGTCACGGACACTTTTGTGAAAAGGGTTTTGAGGGAATCACAGTCCGTGATTAATGGGTTCAATATTCATATAAAAGAAATGGAAAATATACCTTTTTTTTTTCTTCCTTTTTTAGGATAAATACGAAACAATTATTTTTCACATGTGTCACAAATTCAATGCTTGTTTTGCAAAAGATGACATCATAGGTACAAGAATAAATGATTTTTTATTTTATTTATTTATTTTTTCCATATCTTGTACATGTTGATTTGCAAAAAAATGGACAGCAGGTAGATCTTACAAATCAAATGGTTCATTTGCAAAAAAGATGGATAATAGATGTACATAGGGCTGACAATTTTTGCCACGACCCGTAAACTCGATACGAACCCAACACAAAATTAAATGAATAGGGTTGAAGAGTCTGACCCGTTTAATTAAATAGGTCAGGTTATAGTTGACATATATATAATCCTACACTTATGATTTGACACGACCTGAATCCGATACGTGACATAATAACAGACAATTTTTTATATGACCCGCAAATCCGACATGAATCTAATACAAAATTAGAAGGTTATAATTAAGAGATTTGATACGTTTAATTAAATGAGTCGGCTTATAGTTGACTTATGTAGTCTTATACACATGTCTTGGTACGACTCGAACCCAGAATACGAACACGAATTACCACCCCTAAATGTACTTGGAGAACTGATTTTTTTTCCATTTCGTGTATGTACATGTTGATTTGCAGAAAAGATGGACAATAGATTGGACGTGTATTATAATGAGTAGCACTTTCAGTGAACGTGGAAGCTTGTTACTATGTACTTACATATGTAGATATGATATGATATGATATATACAAACTAATATAAAAGAAATCACATCGCTTTGATTTTGATTTATGTTATATATATATATTTAGTATTACGACATGTGGTGCAATCCTAAGCTGTTGAGTCTAAAACTTCCATTTTCATTATATGTAACTAGCATTCTTTTTTCAAATTTTGATAGGTCGTTTACTCGTAAGATATGATTGTCCATGACAATAACCAATAAAAAATTTAAAAAAACGCCCGCTTAGAAAATAGATTTGAGAGAAAAGAGTTACTCCCCCCTCATCTCTATTTCCTTTTCTACTCCCCACTCTTATCTTCCTTCTCCTATTCTGGTGTTTTCTTTTGTTTTTAGGTATTCTTTGACCATTTCAGCAATTTTGGCCTCTCCTCTATGCATCCGTCCATCTACCTCAGTATTGTATCATTCATCTCCTCCCTAACCACTGCTGATGTTTGCTAGTTGTGTTTTTACTTTGAATAAGAGTTTTCTTCTCTTTAGATCTACCCTCATAGGTGATCTATGGGATGAAGGTTAGTCAAGTGAATGAGTTATCTCTCACGGCCTGGATAGTTCGGTGTACATGCCAGTTATCTCTCACGGCTGGTTTAAATAAATTTTTATTGGCTATCCTTGTCTTAGATCCAGTCCGCTTAGAGCAGATCTGCTCTTTAACTATTTTTGTAAGGTTTCATCAATATCTTCATTTGATCCCCCCTGACTGACGTCATACACGTCCCTTGCTTTAGTTTGAAGTACGGCAACCCAATTTGGGTTCTTATCGTCCACAGTATAATATACTTGTGATGCTTGATAAGACAATATGAACGAATCATCAGTGATATTGTCACCAATGTGTATTAGGTGAGTAAAATTCACAAGGATTAAGCCAGATTCATCCTTCATCCATTCCCTGTCACGTGTTACATCCGCCGAATTACACTTGAATAGCACTTAACGTGATCCATCATAATACTACAACTCAAATATGCGAGTTAACACGCCATAGTAGGTCGGGCCATCTACACCGAGTATACTAACTCCACTAATTTGGGTTATCTTTCCTTGATTGTCCTCAATAGTGCGAAACAAATTGTCATTGCTGATATATAGCTTCAATTTCGAGGTTGTTCTTACAGGCCCTACAACATACCACTTTAACTTTTCCCCTAATTCATTCATGCGGAGCTCATCCATTTGTTGAACCTGATATTTGGGCTTCACATCATTATAATGAATATAATTTCACAAAAGGTAGGCAATAAATTAATTGTGTGTATCAGCGTGCGACATAACACTTACATAGTCCCTATACCAATCTAAAAATTCTGCGATATGCTTATTTAAATCTTCTATCGTTACTCTTTCCATATCGCTTGCTTGACTACTAAATATGCAATTGCTAAATATCAACTTAGAACCCTTAATGAGAAAATTTTGATATTATTCTTGCAGTCATGTTAGTGGGACGAGATATTCATTCAGAGCTTGGATTCTGAAGTAGTGACAAACTGTTGGAGTAAATAACAATCATTCGTGATTGTATTTGTTGTTATACTTTTAGGATTATCTCAATTAAAAGCATAATCATATGTTTTTTTTTTTCTTTTTTTGTTAAAAGTTAAAAAAAAAAATGGTTATATTGTAATTTTTTTAAGGAAAAAGTACAAATACTCCTCTCAAACTACCATTTTACTGTCAATGTTCTCCCTAAACTATAAAAAAGTGTCAATGTCCCCCCAATGACAAAAATATACCCTTAATACAATTATATTACCAAAAAAAACTTTTAAAAAATGGTTAAATTATAGCAGATTTTCTGTGGGTGTTTGTTCTCGATGGTAGTTGATGGTCGATTGAGGTTGATGCTTGATTTTGGGTTAATTCTGTTTGGTGCTGCTTGGTTGGTTTTTGTCCGAAATTTTTTGTGGTATTTTGCTTCTTCGGGTTTCTTTCTTCGAATTAGTTCACTTCCAATTCTAAATTTTTCAAGGTTTTCCTTTCAATCTAGGATATTGGTGTTTGGATGCAAAAGCAAAAGCAAACCGAGGAAGAACATAGCGAAAAGTTTCAGGAATTGCAATGAGTTAACTTTGTCCAAAGAACTAGAGCAGAAACTCAAGAGGAAGGTTCAAATGTTTTTAGGAATGTTCAAGCTACCCCATGTATTGGATTGAAGATACTCAGAGAGTGGATAAGATATAAATGTTCATTTGGAACTAATGTGCTACCAGTCTGCTGTCCTATTAGCTAGTTCGGTTGTTTTGATTTACTTTGTCGTGTGTTGTTGTATTTTCGTATAGATGTAGACCAAATGGCTCTCACAGCAGTAGAGATTTTTTTATTTTTTATTATTATTATTATTATTATTATTATTATTATTATTTTTATCATTCAAAATAATATTGTACGATACATGAATGTTGTCACAAAAGCTGAATGTGGCATGCTCGAACACCTCTAACCGAATAAAATTCATAAGAGAATTTGTACAATTTGCTTCTTATATTAATTTGTGTGGTGTACCTAGTCTCGAAGGACCATCCCAAATCCTGAAGGGTTCTTAAGGCCCACATATTGAGAAGTCATCTACTGGCTAGAATTCTCGTGGGCCAACCCATAACTAAGTTGGCTTAGGAAATTGGAAGGCTATTGGTGTATCCATCCTCGCTAGGCCCATAAGGTCCATCTATCTCATACCCTCTCGGGCACAAACACAACCAAGGTTCTTCACTTCCAAAGAACTCATAAGACTCGCCAGTCAAAAGGCTCATTTGTCAAGAGTCTCGGCAATCTAACCAGGATCAACAGGTCAAGGAGATTGAGACCTTTTATACATTATATATATATATATATAATAAGGATTTTACACCCGTCGTTATTGAATTTAAACTCATAATATAAATCGTTCTCCATTCCTAATTAACTTCAAATGGGTCATGTGGTAAATATGAGACTTCATTAATTTCAATAGTTTTGAATTATTTGTCAAAGTAGTAATGCCGTGTAAAAGGTTTAATCTGGAGAGAGTCAGGCGTACGTAAGCGTGTTTCCTCGCACCAAAGCCAATGCCCCCCGATGCTTTCAACCAGTTTTCTCCCTTCAAAGTAGCCCAAAAAGAAAGCCAATTAATGGTGAAAGAAAGACGTAAGCTTTAGGATTGAAATCAGACCCAGTTTTTCACTTTTGCGACCCGTTCAACTTTCAAGCTTTTAGCAATTTAGCATATATATATATATATATAAATAGTCAAGAGTCAAACGGTTCCAACATACAGAAAATTGGAAAATTCAAGTCATAGAAGTTGGGGCATATATATAAATACCCCATTTCCCTGACAGATTCTTCATCAAAAATTTTTATTACCAAAGTTAATTGCTTAGAGAACAAGATGAGGCTTCTAAATGTGCTTCCTGTACTCGCAACACTGCATTTTCTTATGAGCATTCACGCATACAAGTGCAACGCTTTCAGAATCTTGCATGGTGAAGAACAAAAGTTGATGAACAAGAGCCTTTTGTTAGGGTTACTGCAAAGGGGTTATGTGCCTCTATCTGCACCTAATCCGCCCACTCACATCCCCGCTTCAAAGCTCGGGCAAACGGCCTTTGCAGGTCACAATGTAGCTCCTTTGATGGGATCATTGCAAAAGGGTTATGTGCCTCCATCTTATGCGCCCAATCCTGGCACTCACATCCCCGCTTCAACACTCGGTCAAAAGGCATTCGCAGGTCACAATATGGCTCATTTGCTAAGCTCACTACAAAGGGGTCCTGTCCCTCCCAAAGATCATCCAAATCCGCCCACTCACATCCCCGCTCCAAAGCTCGGGCAAAGGGCCTTTGCGGGTCACAATTTCGCTCCTTTGATGGGATCATTGCAAAAGGGTTATGTGCCTCCATCTTATGCGCCCAATCCTGGCACTCACATCCCCGCTTCAACACTCGGTCAAAAGGCTTTCGCAGGTCACAATATGGCTCATTTGCTAAGCTCACTGCAAAGGGGTCCTGTCCCTCCATCTTATGTGCCCAATCCTGGCACCCACATCCCCGCTTCAACACTCGGTCAAAAGGCTTTCGCAGGTCACAATATGGCTCATTTGCTAAGCTCACTGCAAATGGGTCCTGTCCCTCCCAAAGATCAGCCAAATCCGCCCACTCACATCCCCGCTCCAAAGTTCGGGCAAAGGGCCTTTGCAGGTCACAATTTTGCTCCTTTGATGGGATCATTGCAAAAGGGTTATGTGCCTCCATCTTATGTGCCCAATCCTGGCACCCACATCTCCGCTTCAACACTCGGCCAAAAGGCCTTCGCAGGTCACAATATGGCTCATTTGCTAAGCTCACTGCAAAGGGGTCCTATGCCTCCATCTTATGTGCCCAATCCTGGCACCCACATCCCCGCTTCAACACTCAGCCAAAAGGCCTTCGTAGGTCACAATATGGCTCATTTGCTAAGCTCACTGCGGGGTCCTGTCCCTCCCAAAGATCAGCCAAATCCGACCATCCCTTAGGCGCATATGCCAGAGTAATATTTGTTCCTCATGACGTACATGCCAATAGAGAGAAAAGAAAGCTCGTTTAACATAAATATAAAAAGAAAAAGAAAAATTAATCCAAAACCTCTAACTTATAATTACTATTTTAGTTGGTGTAAGAATAATGGCAACAAAAACACTTGCCAGCCTTTCTTTCCATTTCATTTTGCAATTCTTTTGTGTAAATCCTGGTATTTGCTACATACATGCAGTACTACTATATGTACTTGGAAATTAAGAATAAAATGAAGCTGATCGACGAGATTTTTTTTCTGTTTTTCTAGTGCATCCATGAATGTGTGTTGTTTCCGTCTTCTGAAATAACAATATCAATCTCCTAATTAAATTAATTATTCATTTTATGTTATGCATCCTAATCATTTATATATAAATTATAAGCTGCTTAATTGTGTATCCTTAATCAAACCATAATATACATGCAATAGACATAACAAGGAAACAAATTTCATTGAACAACGTTGACTAGTCAGAGGTTTCAGCGAGCCAACACTCAAATGTAGAGAAAGAACTAGAGATAGATATGGACGCTGTATTTATGTTGGACCATGATATTTTGACCTTGAAAAATATCAATTATTACTTATTAGTTTGGATTTTATATATGCATGGTGTTTTTCTCTTCGGATTTGTCATGGGTACGGTGATGGGTTAAGCCTATGAGAATAGTTTATGCTTTGAAGGTTGATTGGGGTTGTTTAATTTTTATGTTATGGATTTAATTTGTTTTATTGCTGCATGTTTTGAGTTATGTGAAATAATAGTTGATGGTATTTTCCAGTTAACGTACATTCATAGCACATGTATATATTCATTTTCTCTTCTTTTCTTTTTCTTTTTCTTTTTTTTTTGGTTGATTACTTCTGAAATATTGTACGTGTATCGTCTTCATCTCCAAGATGCTAAACAAAAGTTGGAAATGAAAATTGAAGATATAAAATAAAGGGAAAGTATGTACGATATAAATCAATAATATTATATTTAAAATAAATTTGGAACAATCAATCTTTTGTATGTGGTTGACTATATGTTTTATAGTCCCATTTTTTTTGCTTTCTTATTTCAGATGTGGTTGAGCAACATTTGATTATTTAACTCTAACGGTTAAATTATCAACATTCTTAATTACTAAAACTATAGCTTCTTGTACCTCCTTGTTTTCTGGATTTTATTTTTTTTATTTTTTTATTTTATTTTTTCATATTAACAGGTTAAAAAAAATTTGGTTATACTGTAATTTTTTTAAGAAAAAAGTACAAATACTCTCTTCAAACTACAACTTTATTGTCAATATCCTCCATAAACTATAAAAAAATATCAATGTCCCCTAATGACAAAAATACCCTTAATAAAATTATATTAAAAAACCAAAAAAAAAAAAAACTTTAAAAAAATGGTTTTAATTTTTTTGTTTAAAAGAAATAGTTTTTTTTTTTAAAAATAATTTTCAAATTTTTTGTTATTTTATTATTATTTTTTTAAATTTTGCATTTATTTTTGTTAATTTTTTCGAATTTATAAAGACATTTTTGTGTTATTGAAAAAAATTTATGGTCATTTTAGTATTTTTGTTGTTATGGGGAAAGACTTTGACAGAATTGGTAGTTTAAGAGAGACATTGACAATTTGAGAGAGATATTTTAAGGTCACTAGCTCGAATCCTCCTCCCCTCTTGTGTGGACATGTCAAAAAAAAAAAAAAAAAAAAAAAAAAGACCATTAACGCATTTCTCAAAAACGCTGAAAAAAATTTAAACGTGCAACTTTTCCTTAGCAATTTTACATAAAATTTTCGGTGTTTGTTTTATAGCGAACGGTGCATGCTAAATGCCGCAATACATTTTCAGCATATAATGAATGCCACGAAACTACATTTAGTAGCGTATATTATACGTCGATAAATAAAAGCCAATAATTAGTTCTTGGCGTTTTTTACTTGGCAACCGTAGAGAAATGTTCTTTGTTTTTTTTTTTTTTTTTTTCTCTTTTTTGTATGTGTAGTGAAAAATTGTTGTCTTTTTAAATTCTGATTGCAATTTTGGCTGTTCAAAGCTCATCACAAGGCCTAAAAAATCTCTACCCACAATATAATTGAATATTATTATTATTATTATTATTTTCGAACATTTAAAGTTGAAAAATAGATTTTATTTAAGAATGTCTTTAATATTATTTGATATATATCTTATTTAATACTATCAATTTTTTAAGACTTATTTCAAGAATGGAATGTAAATAATAATAATAATAATAATAATGAAATGTTGGAAAATTAAATGATATTCATGCATTTTTAATTACTTATTACTATAATTAGGGCCTTAATTAAAGAATGTTAACTATAATTAAGCCTTCAAATATTTTTTATTATTATGTATTAATTGAGAGCCTTATTAAATTGGAGGCCTTAGGCGACTGCCTAATTTTTTTCTATATAGAGCCGGCCCTGAGTTCGATCACTACACGGAGCTAGATCAATAACTTCCATGCCACTACAAGAAAAATAAATACACCATTGATAAGATAACTTCAACCTGCCATGTGGCAAGCATCTAAAGGCCATAATCAGGAGCTTCTTATGTTAAAAGGGTAACTCTCTCCAAAAAGAAAGACACTCAAGTATGCTCTCTATATAAACTTTTAATTAATTTTCCATTCAGATATATATTTTATCAACAATGTATTAAGTTAAGCATCGGAGTGCCAACGGATTTTCAGTGACCATTTTTTCTATTTTGCAAGTATTGGTGCGGCGATCGAAAAATTGCTTCAACATATACTATAGAGGGTTTAATTTGTTAAAATACTTGTCACTAAATCAAAAAGAAAACAAGATCGTTCTATATTTATAAAGATGATAGAAAGGAAAATCACTGAAACGCGGTGGTGTGTCGACTCGTTCCCTTCCCAACTTCAAATGGGCCATGTAATACGTGTGAGAGACTTCATTAAATTCGATCAATAGTTTTGAATTATTTGTCAAAGTAGTCTTGTCGTGTAAAAGGTTTAGCACACGCGAAAGCTGGCCGGGGATCGGACCAATTTAATCTGGACAGAGGTAAGCGTGTTTCTACGCACCAAAGGCAATGCGGCTGCCAAGCTGGGGATTATGTTTTCACCAAGTTTTCTCCGTTCAAAGTCGCCCTAAAGAAGCCGATTGTGAAAGAAAGTGTCCGGAACTGGGCTTCAGTCAATTAAGCAAGGGCTACTTTTTATTTTTTTTCTTCATTTTCAATTTCTTTTTCCATTCAAAATGCCCAAAGAGAAAGGAAAGGGTAGATCGTTGCAGCTGCAGGGAATAACCAAAGGAAATTCCAAGTTGATTGTTGAATCAAATGCATAAGTCATTCTTTGGTACGTAGGGCTTACGGCCGGACGTACAGTCCGTTCAAAGTTTTGGGAGAATGGTATTACATTTAAATATGTAGAAATTTTTAAAATATAACTCTTGGAAATCTTCCTTTTAATTATCATTAAATTAATTACCAATATCTTAAAAAGTTTAAGTTAATAAGAAAAATTTAATCAGATATTTTACCAGTCTCGAGTCTTGACAATACTGTAGGTTCATTGCACTGCATGACTTCTTTTTCATGTATGTGAAACACATAAACTTTAGGATTGAAATCAAACCCAGTTTCTTTCTTCGCGACCCATTCAACTTTGAAGCTCATAGCACAAATGGTCAAAACTCAAGAGTAAAACGGTTCCAACATATAGAAAATGGGAAAGTTCAAGTCATACAATTAACTTGGTGAGCATATAAATACCCCATATCCCTTTAGACAGATTCTTCATCATATTGTTTATTATTATCTTTGCTAATTAAAGAAGAAGATGAGGCTTCTAAACGTGCTTCTTGTACTCACAACAGTGCTTTTTTTTTTTTGGATGAATGAAAGCTTTATAAAACCAAATACAAACTACAAACACACCAGAGAAATCTGGTTCAAACTATTACATGGGCAAAGAGAAAGCCCAAAACAGCTCATTCAAAAGCCCTTACAACTAAGACTAAATGCAGAAGACAATCTGCAGCATCAACATACATCCTGACTAGTAAACTAGAACAGAATCTACAAACAAATAAAAGTCAACAAGACCTCAAACTCAACAAAACAAGAGAACCAACTAACCACAGAACTTAAACCACATTCTGCAGATTCCACAACTGGACTAACATCAGATTCTCAGCTTTCTTCTTGTAAGTGCCCTTCACCAAAATTCTGGCTCTCACCTCCCATTCTGGCTTCCTCTGAACTCGGGATATTCCCATTTAGGATGTCATTTCTATGTTTCCAAATTTGGTACACAGCAGCTCCTAGGCAGAGGATGCACAGTCTAGTTTTCGGGCAGTCTTTTTTCAGATTAGAAATACTCCAATTCACCACCTCCTCCCATGTCTCCACTGGATTAGTCACTAAACAAGAAGCCATAAGGCTTTTCCAAATACGTTTGCTGAAACTATATTGGAAGAACAAATGAGTTCTGTTTTCCAACCTTCCCCGACAAAAAAGACACATCTCCCCTAAATATCCCCACCTACATATCCTCTCCTTAGTTATTAAAGCATCACGAAAAACCAGCCATAACATGAAGGAATGCCGAGGGATAGCCACTTAATTCCAAACCGCTATCCACCATTTCTCAGGAACCTCTTTTTTCCTTCAAGCATCCCATGTCTCTGCACAAGTATATCTCCCTTTCTTACGTCTCCAAATAGGAAAATCAGAATTACCAATCTCTACCTCCAATAGTTTGCTCTGTATATCATCAATTCGATCAGATCTAGCATAAGGCCAATACCACTCCCCATTACAAATAATAGTCGACAACTTGGCATCAATTGAGCTCCCTGCATCATACACAACCCTATAGCCATACTTGTCTAGGAGACACCCATCCAGTTGCCAGTCATCTAGCCAAAGAAATATTCGGTTGCCATCTCCCACTTTAAACTTCAAAAACCTCTTAGCCACCTCTCTAAGTTTGAGAATTTGCTTCCAACTCCAAGAGCAGGATTGAGGAACAGGAATTTGCCAAAAACTCCTCCCCTTCAACCAATTTTGATCCACCCATGCCACCCAAAGTGAACCTGCCTGAGCAAAGAGGTTCCAAATATGCCTAAGCATAGCCGCCTGATTCCAAACATTTAACCTCTTAAACCTCAAGCCTCCTTCCTTTTTCGGAACACAAACCTTCTCCCATGCAACCTTAGCCTTAGCATTCTCATTACTTCCTCCCCACAAGAAACGGTTTAGTTTCTGCTCCAACAACCGAATCACTGCTTTGGGAAGTATAAAAATACTAGACCAGAAGACTTGATGGCTGAAAAGTACCAAGGAAATTAGTTGTAACCTCCCTGCAAAAGATAAATGCTTGGCACACCAAGAATCAATCCGAGAAGTGAACTTTGCCACCAAACCTTCACAGTCTACTACTATAAGCCTCTTATTTATAAGAAGAACTCCCAAATATCTCACCGGAAACCCGCCTTTTATCATCTGCTAGAGAAACAGTGCTTTTTCTTATAAGCATGCACGCATACAATGCTTGCAGAATCTTGCATGGAGAAGAACAAAAATTGATTAACAAAAGCCTTTTGTTAGGGTCACTACAAAGGGGATTTGTGCCTCCGTCAGTGCCTAATCCGGGCACTCACATCCCGGCTTCAACAATCAATTCAAGGGCTTTGATGGGATCTCTGCAAAGGGGTCATGATGTGAACCCGTGGGATCGAACTCCCTTGAACCCACAATCAAATTGAAACTGTTAGTATTTTAATTGGCTACATTCAGTTGACAAAATCACTATTATGTAATGTTGCTGCTTTCACAGGGATGCCGTATATTTCAGAGTCTTCAGATATTCAGAGTTTATTTTTCTGATGTGGAAAGAGCCGTATTATGACAAGTTGTAAGTTTCACAAGCTTCTAGAAGTTATCCATGAAGAGTCCTTTGCAAAAACCAAGACAAATCAGTCGGTTCCTGTGCAACCGTCCGGACCGGCCTTTAAAGGCGTCCTAACGCCCTGCAGTGTCCTACAGATAAACATTGAAGATGTCCGGACGTCAGAGAAACACCGTCCGGACGCTCGGTCAATCAATATTCTACAAGGAGTCTATTTTCAGAAGTCGACATTGTTTGGGAAGTCTTTGCAATCCGTCCGGACGACTCGGCATCACGTCTGGACAATGTCTTGTATTTGCAGACCGTCCGAACGACGCAGCAATACGTCTGGACGATATCCAATAGTTCAAATAACTTCAGAATTCCGTTTGTACGAGGAAAGGTTTTAGCGAAGATCGTCCGGACGCTCAGTCAAGCCGTCCGGACGCAAACCTGATAAGGATAGAATTGCATTGTTTCTGAAGGATATCACAGAAACCTGTCCGGACGTGGCAAACTTTTGTCCAGAAGGTTGACAGACAGAGTCTGATTTTTAGCAGTTTTGAAGGTCCTTTGAAGCCTATAAATAGGGGGCTCTAGGTATGTGTTTTGTACAGAATTTGATAGAGAATTCCTTATAGCTTAGAGAGGGTGTTTAGGGAGATATTG
This sequence comes from Alnus glutinosa, assembly GCF_958979055.1. Lineage (NCBI taxonomy): Eukaryota > Viridiplantae > Streptophyta > Magnoliopsida > Fagales > Betulaceae > Alnus > Alnus glutinosa. The sequence continues at coordinate 19,628,893 of NC_084890.1, read as the reverse complement.
AAGATCTGCTAGCTCTCTAGCTTTTGCTAGTGTGTGATTTGGTCGTGTGAAGTCTATCTTAGGGGTTGACCCTAAGGTAAAAGAATCCATCAAAAACCCATTCAGGTGGAAGATCAGGTTGGGAAGCGTTCGTGTTGGGTTACACGTCAGAGTTAAAGGTATGACTACTATATAGGGTTATGTGAGTACGAGTGTCTTGTAACTAGCTTTGTTTATGGATAGTGGATTTCCTGGGTTTGGCTACCCCGAAGTGATTTTTTCTCTTCATAGAGTTTCCACTTCGTAACAAATATCTTGTCTCATTTAAATTCGGCATTTAAGATATTTGTTTGCACACAAACACACACTTGGTTTGTTTAAGAAGTCAATTTTGTTTTTTCAATTGGTATCAGAGCTGGTTCACTTGTGTTTGGATTTATTTCCTAAGTGTGATCCATGACTTCTTCTAACATAAATCTTCCTGAGTTCTCTGAAGATGATTTTTATGATTTCTCTAAAGATACCCTTTTGATAGGTAAAGTCTTTAAGAAATCCAATAGAGAACTAAAGAAGATTAAGCAAGAAAAAGAGTCTTTGATTTTACAGTTATCTAAATCACATGCCTTGATTGACTCTTTGACATCTGAGAATACCATGCTTTTTGATACTGTCAATGCTCTAGAGAATAAATTAAAAGAATCAGAGGATCTCTTGAAACAATTCTCTAGTAATAATTTGAAAAGCATGCTTTGTATTCATACAGATATTTCTAACAAGCCTGATTTAATTGTTAATGATTTAAGTACTTCTACTTCACATGCTTCTGGTTCTAAATTAGATTCTGTTGATATTAAGCCTGTGATAGTAGATGCAGCTTGTTTTGAAAATTCTTGCTTAAATAACTGTGTGAAGCCTAACTCCAAGGATTTGGGAACAAAAGGTAATTAGTTTGTTCCTATTTGTCATCATTGTGGGAAGGTTGGTCATATTAGACCAAAGTGTTATCTGTTAAAATCCCATAAACCTTGGAAGAAGCAGGAGGATTCCAAAAAGAGCTTTATTGAGAAAACCTCTTCAGATAAATATGTTCCACCCCATAGGAGGCATATATCTCAAAGAGGTAAGGACTTTGTTATTTGTGAAAATGCTAATCTTAAATTTGCAGAGCCCTTCAAGAAGCATTTCAGCAAACAAAATCAACCTACCTGCTTTCATTGTGGTGTCTTTGGACACATCAGGCCACACTGTCCTCAGATCCGACATCAGCAGCCTCGGATCAGGAAAATAGAGCAAAAGACAGGTAAGTCTAGCTCTAAACCTTCCAAGCCTCATCATGCTTTTCGGCAACAACGGCATTTCCTCAAAGGGGTTCTCCCTCTTACCGTCAATATGGTAAGTATGGCCACACCAAGGCCGAATGCTTCAGAATGAAGCGTCCCAAGCCCAACAAGAATCAGACCAATGAAGGGCTTGTCAACATGATGAAGAGTGTCGTAGTCAACTGATCAATTTGGACATGGCTACACCCCTGCCTCACAGGTAGAGAAGGTATGGGTAAGGAAGGATAAGACCATTCACCCCTTGAGGAGGAGTGGACTCACCTAGTAGGTGAGGTCTCCCATGCCTAGGATTTTGGTTCCTTAATCCTAGTGCATGTCAAGTATGTTTGCATTGCATCTTTATATAATCTTATCTCATGAATGCTTTGCATGTTGTTGTGGAACCCATCTTTTCTATCCCTATATTCTCTCTTGTTTGTCCTGAGGAAATTCTCAAGGTATTAAATAGGGATGATAGTAAAAGCATGTCAAGCGGCTGCTTTTCTATCTTGGTACTATCAAACCTCTCTCCCTGAGGTTAGGTTTGTTTTTACCTTACATACCTGGTCTATATTATCCTCTTTATTGTGAAGCATGTTTTTTTTTTTTTTAAAAAAAATTGGGGGAGAAGATGCAGAATTTTATTTTTTTTATAGCTTTTCAGATATTGTATGTGTTTTTGCTTGATATCTTTGTTCATTGTGCATTAATTGAATATACTTATATATGATTGAGAGTTTATGTCTGATATCTGCTAAGTTTTCATGTGCATCTTAATGTTAGATAGTTGCTTTTCTCATGTGATAAAAATATGCACTATCCAAAGCTCCCCTAAGGTACATTCTTTTTCTCTCTAACTTTTAGCTTCTGGAAATTCTATTGAGAGAGATTTTTTTTGCTAAGATGGTCAAATTGACCAACTTGCTAGTTGAACCTAGAACCCATAAATTCTGGCATTCTTTCTAGGTTGCAGTACCAAGTGATAAAAAACATTCAAAACCGAATATATATGGATAAATAAAAAGATCCACTGCTTATGTTAAATCTGTTCTTGACCTTGTCCTTAAAGAAATAGTCAATGACCAAATCATTGCGGAAATAGACGATCACTAAAGAACGAAGTAAAAGAAAAGTGTTGCAGCTTAGGGAGAGTGTATCAGATGAGGGTGGCTAGGCCTGAGTAAAATAAGGTTTGACTTTTGACTGATCTAACATTGATTTTCTCTCTTATTTAGAAAATCCGGTTGCTTTGAGTCATATCAATGAACTTCATACCTTATTGAGAAAGCTTTCACACACACACGCATTGCATGAGTTAAGTTTACTATTGAAAAATTTCTATCTGCAGGGAAATTTTTGTGCTTATTGACTCTTAACTCTCAATTATATCTTGGTATATTTTTGAAATGCTATTTGATTGTTTTATCTGTTATTTATACATGCGTGTTCTGAAGCTAAAGTTAGGAAATTTTTTCTGCATATTTCCCTCTGTTTTTCAGCTTCTAGTGTGAAGCGTCTGGACGAACATGTTCTTGCGTCTGAATGCACTCGCCTCTGTCAATCTCATATCTGACAGCATGCCGTCCGGACGAGTATGTACCACGTCCGGACGCGATCTTTTTGCTTTCTCTGCCAAACACACACTACTTTTTGCCTATTCTATCACGTCGGGTTGTGTGTGTATTCTCTCGGACTAATCCCGAGATTTTGGCATTCTCCGTACATCTTTTCTCATTCCCAAGTATGTCCTTTGACTTTCCTTATTCTATTAAGCTTTGGTTCTTTTTAGAATATTGAAATATTTGATTGATTGGAATGATGATTTGAGAGATTGTGCATCTTTTTCTGTCTTTATGCTGGATGGATATTACTAATCTGTGCCTTTTGGATTGCTATATCTACTTTTGTATTTCTTTATTCATCCAATTGATACCCATCATAATACCACATTCTTGTTGAAACTAACAGGATCTAATATTTCCTTGTGGTGTTATTGTTGGATAGATTTCTATTTAAATATTTTCAGGAATATGTTGTCCGGTGGCTTCTAGCATAGTGTCAGACAGAGGGCTCTTTGGAAAACAGACCAGTGTTGAAATCATATGTTCCAGAGATCTCAAATTTTAGATGAGCTCATTCCCCATGCTCATACAGAATCTTCCGTAACCTTTTCCTCTAGATCTGCACCAGCTAAAGATTCAGGGGTGAATCTTCTTTATCATCTTGCAGACCACTTGTCTTGAGGATTTCTTTCTGTGGATGATCAGTTTCGGGCAAGAAGACTCAAGTGACTGAAACTTTTCAGTCTATGGTTTCCCGGCTTCAGGAGCTAGAAGCCGAAGTAGTTCAAATCCAGCATTTTATACGGTTTTCTCTCCGTTACTTGATTTCAGTGGATCAATAGGATTTTAGAATGTTTTTGTCTGTGGATTTTATATACTCTGTTTACCCTTGTTCTGTTGAGACATCAAAGGGGGAGTATTTAAATACTGTGGTCTTTCTATACTCTGTTTACCCTTTGTCCCTTTGAGACAAAAATGGGGAGTATAAGTTAGTTTTTGGCTTTTTGGACAGGGAATGTATTTTTAACCGGTTTAGTGATTTTTGTCCCAGAATGGCCAAAGGGGGAATTTGTTAGTATTTTAATTGGCTACATTATGTTGACAAAATCACTATTACGTAATGTTGCTGCTCTCACAGGGATGCCGTATATTTCAGAGTCTTCAAATATTCAGAGTTTATTTCTCTGATGTGGAAAGAGTCGTATTATATGACAAATTGTAAGTTTCACAGGCTTCTAAAAGTTATCCATGAAGACTCCTTTGCAAATACCAAGACAAATCAGCCGGTTGCTGTGCAACCGTCTGGACGGGCCTTTGAAGGTGTCCCGACGCCCCGCAGTGTCCTACAGATAAACATTGAAGATGTCCGGATGTCAGAGCAACACTGTACGAATGCTCGGCCAATCAGTATTCTACAAAAAGTCTATTTTTCAGAAGTCGACACTATTTGGGAAGTCTCTGCAATCCGTTTGGACGACTCGGCATCACGTCCGGACGATTCCTGTATTTGCAGACCGTCCGGACGACCCAGCAATACGTCCGGACGATATCTAGTAGTTCAGATAACTCCAAAATTTCGTTTGTACGCGGAAAGGTTTTAGCGAAGACCATCCGGACACTCAGTCAAGCCGTCCGGACGCAAACCTGATAAGGATAGAATTGCGCGATTTCTAAAGGATATTGCAGAAACCCGTCCGGAAGTGTCAAACTTCCATCCGGACAGTCGAAAGACATAGTCTGATTTTCAGCAGTTTTCAAGGTCTCTTAAAGCCTATAAATAGGGGGCTCTAGGTCTGTGTTTTGTACAGAGTTCGATAGAGAATTCCTTATACTTAGAGAGGGTGTTTAGGGAGATATTGAAGATCTGCTAGCTCTCTAGCTTTTGCCAGTGTGTGATTTGATCGTGTGAAGTCTATCTTAGGGATTGGCCCTAAGGTAAAGGAATCCATCAAAAACCTATTCAAGTGGAAGATCTGGTTGGGAAGCGTTCGTGTTGGGTTACACGTCAGAGTTAAAGGTATGACTACTGCATAGGGTTATGTGAGTACGAGTGTCTTGTGACTAGCTTTGTTTTTGGATAGTGGATTTCCTGCGTTTGGCTGATCCGGAGTAGTTTTTTCTCTTCATAGAGTTTCCACTTCATAACAAATATCTTATCTCATTTAAATTCCGCATTTAAGATATTTGTTTGCACACAAACACACACTTGGTTTGTTTAAGAAGTCAATTTTGTTTTTTCAGAAACCTACCCAAGAAAGCCAAGAATCAAGTTAAGAAGATATAGACCTGTTGAAATCTTGTTTCAAGAACCTAGATTCGGTGAGAACGCCACAAAGGGTTTGTCTTTGATAAGTTCTTAGTTCAATCAAGAACAAGTAGAGGAAACTGAAAAGTTTTCTATGAAGAACAAAAACTTCATTGACAATCAACTTGTCTAGCAAATGTGGCTACAAGTCTTTTTAAAACCTCTCCATGAAACCCTAAACCTACTAAGGCCTACATCAATTAAAATACATGGGCTGAACATCTTCAAGCCTAAAACATCCTAAACTACACTTCTATAACTAATAAAAGAAGTCCACTTAATGAAATAAATAGGCCCAAAAGCCTATATCCATAGAAATATAAAAATAGGCCCACACGCCTATACTTAGTGAAATAAAGGTTTACACTAAACCACTAGGCTATGCTGCCCCCATTTGTCGCTTGTATCACATGGATTAAAGTTGGTTCTTCTTCTTTAAGGCCCATCTCGAATGTTGGGGCTTGCTCGATAAATTTGCAAACTCGGCCCAAGTAGATTGCACTAATCGTTGCATTGCTTCCTTGATCTTCTTCGCTTTTGACCTTGTGATTGGCCCATCTGAAACTTGCAAGGGATCTTTAAGATTCGGTCTACCATGGGGCCCATAAGGTCATGTGCCTCCATTTGCACCCAATCCAAGCACTAATTATATCCCGACTTCAACAATTGACCAAAGGGCTTTCACAGGTCATAATATGTCTCATTTACTAGGTTCATTGCATAAGGGTCCACCCTTGCCTTTAGGGAGTTCTTGGCCCCCACAAAAATTTAGAAATGCCACAAAAAAAAATTGAGTTTTTTTTTTTTTTTTTTTTCCTCTGAATTTTATGTATTTTTATAAAATGGATTCCCAAAATTAATTTTTACCTTGAAATTTTTTTAAATTTTTAGTTTTGTCCCCCCTCTCCTAATATATTGGTTCTGCCCTTATAGGTACCCACATCCCTGCTTCAACGCTCGGCCAAAAGGCCTTCTTGGGTCACAATTTCCCTCCTTTGCTAAGCTCACTGCAAAGGGGTCATGTGCCTCCATCTGAGCCCAATCCAGACACCCACATCTACATAACATTACCCCGCGACTTCGGAATCCTATAACTATCTTTGGCCATCTCTCTAAGTACTACCGCCAACTAATCTATAAAAAAAATTATTTTACAGCTAGAGATCATGTAAGTATGTGGCTTAGTAAGTAAATCGCTATGAAACTTAGCCCATGTAATGAGCCCATTGTGTGTCATTTATAGAAGGTTATATGTTTAAGCATGCACAAAACTAACATAGTGAAAATCATTGAGCAATGGCAGAAATAAGGCTTAAAAGTACAGTATAAAACAATGAGTTATGCTTAAGGGAAACATTGCTTTAACTTTTGCGTTTTAAGAAACAATGGCTTTGGCAAAAGGATTGTGTTATTATTCTCAGAAAATCATGCTGATGAAGTGCATGTTTAAATACTAATACATATATCAATAGTTGTAATCATTCTCCATACGGCCTATATGTGCCCTTAACCCCTTCACGGTAAGGTTTGCACATCTCATAGGACTTATGGTGCAACCCCACAGCCAACGAGTGATGCACATAGCCAACCATGTAATGTCCAAGAAATTAATTAGGTATTAAAAATCTAAATTAGACTAATTATGTGAGAAATTAAGAAAAATATGAGAAAAACACTTAGAAAACGTTCAGAGATGAGTTTCTATGTAATGCGTCTGGACGGACCAAAATATGTGTCCTGACAGACTTGGCAGAAAGTCTGTGTCTGCTGCTGTGTCCGGACAGCCAGCGGACGGAACTCCCATCGAGTTCTAAATCATGTGCGTGTCTGGACGGACCATTTTCATGTTCGATCAGGCCACATTTTAAGACACCAACGAGCTCATTTCTCTCTCTCTCTCTCTCTCTCTCTCTCTCTCTCTCTCTCTCTCTCTCTCTATCTCTCTCTAAATCTTGGTAAATTGAACCCTCCAAACTCAAATCCGACACCAAAAATGTGATCATTGCTACAAGATCTATGGTTTCACCAATTGGTTTGAGGTAACTCCGAAAATCCTAGTTCCTCTAAATTTTGTGTAGATTTTTTAGAGTTTGAGTTTGATCTCTCAATTTTCTTTAGGTATTGTGTATTTTGAAGTGTTCTACACAATCTCCAAGCATTGGGTTTCACTTTTGGTGAGAAATCAAGGTAAGACTCAAAACCCTAACTTTTTGTAAGTGTTGTAAAATTAGCCATTTGTGTATCTAACCCTAAGATAATCTTATGGGTTAGTGTTCTTATTTAATGGGTTGTTAAATGGATCCTTATAAATTTATGGGTTTTCCATGGGTTATAGTTCTTGAGCAATTCAAGAGCTAAATAGAAATTTAGAGCTAGAAAATGTTATGTGATAATATTAATGTGTCATCACAATGTATTGTACAGTGATACATTGTGTGGCTTACAAGAAGAATTTCTTCATAGCCAATTGTCAAGCTGCCTAAGTGAGTATTCAACTCATCGAGAAAAGATATTACATTTTGTGAAGTTTTTACAATGAAATAAATGTTAGATTTATGATAAACCGAGCCAATGATATTTTAAGATGATATATGCTTGTGAATGATTTCAATACCTTCAAATATGTTTAAGTTATGTCTTAATATGATTTCAAATGAGTTAAGGTTTCATTTTACAATTAGAATGATGTGAAAAACATGAAACGTTGAGAATTGTATAAGTGTGTGAAAGAATGAACACGTATGATGTAAGTCACGAAAGCACAAGCATGTACATGGAACAAAACGCTGAACCAAAAATCCTTGGGCTACATACTGCTGGGCGCCATGCAACAAGACCATTGGCTTGCGTACCCCTTGGCACTATAAAACAAAAAACCCTTGGGCTACGTACCACTGGGCACAATGAAACGAAAAACCGTTGGGATGTGTACTACTTGGCACTATGAAACGAAAGACCCTTGGGCTACGTACCCCTGGGCACCATGCAACAAGACCATTGGGCTGCGTATCCCTTAACATTATGAAACGAAAGAACCTTGGGCTGTGTACCCTTGGGCAACATGAAACGAAAGACTGTTGGGCTGCGTACCCCTCGACACCAAAATGAGATGAAAACGAATGATGAGTACAAATAGCATGATGTTGATGTGTGACATATTTTAAGATGATTTCATAACTAGATGTATCAGTATGCCTATGAGTTTGAATGTAACAGAACATATGTATACAGTTACAGTTAGATTGCATAGATTTTAATACGAAATTTCATGCTAGGCGTACCAATATACCTATGAGTTTGAATGGAATAGAATATATGTATATAGTTACGGCTACAATGCATATGACGTTTTATAAGGCATTGTGCTTGATTGTGCTTAGATATGGGTATTTCCCCAAAGGTTTGAAAATGCTCGTATCTTTGTATAGTTGAGTTATGATGCCGCTCATTTTCTACTTAAGACATACTCATATACTTGTATTTCCCGATGGATGGAGGACTTGTATACGAGTATGGCTTAGCCACTTGATATATGTATAATGTGTGGATAAAGTAATAAAGTTTCTCTTGATACAAGCACATATGTTTACTACATTAGCTACGAAACATTTAAAAAAAAAAAAGACTCATAAATAGTAACTATTATAGTAAATATAAGGTAGAAAAGATGGCTCATTGTGAAAACTTAGTGAGTTTTATACTGTTGAGTTTGTGGACTCATACTTCCACCTATGCGGACATGGCTATGACCACTACCGTGTAGATGCTGATGTTGTGGCTACAAGTACCACTGACGTCGACTAGGACCCAATAGCGTTATATTTGGGATACTACGATTAAGGCCCACCGCATTAGTCGTATGTGGGTAAGACTATGGATAGTCCATATTTTGTATAGACATTTGATATATGGCTTGCGTTACATATGACATTTATTTTGTATAGCCATTCTTTGATGTAATTAATGTTTTGATTAAGCCTTAAACAGATAGACAAAAATATGGCTTTGTTGTTGTATTTACACTTTTCAGTTAATGAATTTAGTTCCACTGCTATAGGTTTATCTCTGTGCATATATTATGAGATGTATTAGGTTAAAGTTGGCTTTATGACTAATTGCCATGCCACTGTGATGATTTCGTCTTATACAAAAAAAAAAAAAAAGGGGGTCATCACAAACCATCCCTAGTTAATCAACCGGGTAGATACCTTGAGTGACACTCAACTAGTAATTCTACAACTGTAACCCAAACCCGTAAGTGGTTGCATTGGTCAGGTCATGATAGCCCTCAAATCTAAGGTACAACATTATTCATGTCAACAACTGGGACATAGGGTTGAGTCTTTATAGTCCAGTATACACATGCCACAGGTCATCATTTTTTCCAATGATGGCCATGTCATATAATCATTATTATTCCAATTTCACATATATAGTTCAGTCATGAAGAAAAACACAGTGATAAATGATGAAATTTAATCAACAGGATTATTAGTAAAATACGGGCTCACAACATATATTTAAAGATATTTTATACATGTTCAAAATGAACATTTGTAAGTATTGAAGATAGTCATGATTAAACGGTTCAACATTTTTGTGTTCTCTTGGGTGACTACTTGCTGTTAGGTTTTAGAAATTGGCCTTATTCATTATGCAAAACCTTACATGTAATGTTTTTCATTTCCTAAGTGTTTGGGGTGAAAAGGGTTGGTTATTAAGGTTTTTTGGTTTCCCGTTCAAAGCCCGTCTTGACGCGAATGTGACGAATGGTCTTAGAGAAGTCTCGGCCATCTCCCATTCAAAGCATGTCACAATGGAAACGTGACGCAGAGCCTTAGAGAAGTCTTTGCCTATTTCCATTCAAAGCCCATCACGACGGATACGTGATTCAGAGTCTGAGAGAATTCTCATCCTACTTCTGTTCAAAGCCTGTCATGACGAAGATGTAACACAACCACAAAGAAGTCTCTATCTTTCCACTTGCAAAGCCCATTCAAAGCTCGTCGTGACGCAACCTGTGAAAAAGCTTCCAAATGTTAAAGAGTTAGCGATGAAACCTTAGATGCCGCGTAATGATGCAAAAGGACCCCGTCATGACTCAAAGAGAAATTCTTGTGCGCTAAATCCAAATCTTTGGCTCATTTGGCTCGTCCCATAGCTTTCTAGCAAGATTTGGACTTTTTAGTTAGAAAGATAGAGATTCTTGATCCTATAATCCTCCTAGATATATGCCTTCCTTCACCCTTGTGTACCCAAGTTAATATTTATAAAAGCTTGAAGCTTTTCTACCACTAGGGACTTTGCTTTTGTTTTTATCAAATCACATCATACACATTCTCTTGTCCACCAAAGAGTCTACAAAAGGAGTCTGTGAGGGAATGCTTAAAGAAGATTAGCTAGCTCAGAGGCAAGTGGGAAACTTGTTGTCGTACAAAATCTTAGATTTACAAAGGGGGTTTTGTAAGTTTCTTTGTCTGTACTCTAGATCTTTTTCATGATAATGATTTTTTGAGTTTGGTTGCCCTGAAGTGATTTTTTTTCCTTTGATTTGTTTTTAGGGTTGTCCACTTCGCAACAAAATTGCTTTTGTTGTGGACGTGTTATTTATTGTTGAATACTGCAATTTATTTTCTATATATATATATTGCATGTGTATATTGTTGTTGGGGGTTGAATCATTCCTAGGGTTCTATCACTTTGTGCACAAATCCAAATACGAGTTCCTCGAAAAGTCTTTACTCTTTAATATGCATTTTTATTATATCATTAGTCAAGCTCCTAAGCTATAAAACCCTAATTACAACTTAAAACCCTTAATCCTATATTCCGGTCTAAACTGTTCGAATATTAGTTAGAGACAATGGTACAGACGCATCAACCAAACATAATTGTACAATTTAAACACTAACTACACAGATTTCCATTTTTGAACTTCTTTCCATCAAAGCTGATATTACATAATTGCCCTCTAATAATAATACTAGTTGTAACACCTTGCTTAGGAAATACAAAAATGATAATAATAGAATTAACATAATGATTTTTTTTTTTTTTTGAAGGATTAACATATTGAGTTAGATTAATAAAAATATTTAAGTAAAAAAAGAAGAGAGAGAGAGAGAGAGAGAGAGAGAAGAAAAGAAAAATAAAGATACTGATAGAAATAAAATAGTAAGGAAAAAAAAAACATAACAAAAGCTTTCAAAAGCTTCGTCCAGAGAGAGTGGTCAATTACTACACTTCCACTTTGCTACATCTACCATTTACTTGGCAAAAAGAGATAAGTTTTGAGTGTTCTAAACTTCGGAATTGGTTGTCATAGAATTTATCGCCGATCTTCTGTAAAATAAATAATAACTTTATTCTGTACTTTTGAGTGGACTAATTAAGGACTGACTAATGGTTTGATTACTAGATTACTAGACCAATTAACGGGCCGATGACGTGGCAGACAAACAGTCTAATGAGTTGGGTGTTGGAGATATTGGGGGAAATAAGTTGTCGGCCAAACTTAAGAAGTGTGAGTTTTAGTTGAAGAAAGTATCATTCCTAAGGTATGTGGTGTCTGATGAAGGCATTTAAGTTGATCCAAGAGAGAGAGAGAGAGAGAGAGAGAGAGAGAGAGAGAGAGAGAGAGAGAGGGGGGGGGGAAGCATGGGGGAGTTGAGTTTCAGACAAAAAAAAGAGGAAAGATGCTGTGAGAAGACTCACGACTGAACAAGGTGAGACTAGATTTTTCTCTAAATTCTTGAGATGCCCACCTAATTCAAAACTTGATTTTTCAGATTTAATGATTAGGATTCTGACTGGAGTTATGGTGCTTTGTAAGTCTATTTAACTAACAGCTAAATTTGAGACTTTTTATAGAATCTGGGATTTAGTTTAGGGGAAAGGAAAACCGAAACTGTTATGAAGCGTTCCAAATTCTTAGTTAGTCTCGGTTAGAGTTTGGGTTGATATTGGGGTTTTATGGTTTAACAACCAATGTCTTTGTTGGTTGGGTTTTCTCTGTGTTGGTTTCAATTTTGGAAAGTGAAAAAGTGTTGATTGAAGTTTTTGTATTTGTGATTGTGTGTCTGTGGCATTTGATTTGAGATTGTGTTTTGATAATGATTGATGTTGGGGAATTATCATTCCCCAACCCGAGTGGACCAACAATTGGTGTGTACCCAAGTGGTTGGTCGAGTTGGCTACAAACCATTCGAATGTCCACCAAAGACCGCCTAGATTCAATGGTCAAATTACCAGTTCAGACATGATGCACAGTCGATGGTCGAACTCTACAGTCTCTATCGAAGCAGATACTTAGTGGGGTCAAATCAGGTCAACGTCTGATTTGGTGTCCTGGATCGATCCTGGAAAATTCGGGATCACTGCACATCGCCTGATATCTTACCACCATGCTGATTACTATTCAATATGTACCCGAAGACTGTTCACACCATACCAGGGGAGTCGGGATCACTGAAAATCCAGAACCTCCATGCTCTTCAACCACTCCAAGGACCCTATAAATAGTGGGCCACTAGGTCTTTGAATGATCTTTTTTTTTTTTTTTTTTTTTTTTCCTCTCAACTCTTGCTCTCACCCACTACTAGCCTGACTTAAGCATCGGAGGGAGGATCGTTGGCCAACCCCAGTGATTCCTTGTCCTTTTGCAGGTTACCCGAGTGTCCAACGCACCAAGAAGGAGCAACCCGACCCACAGAAGAGCGGAGCAGTTCATCACATGGGCCAATCAGAAGATGACATGTCACCATACTGGAAACTGTCCCAACAATTGATGTTGAGATTGAGTTAGAGGAATTATGGTGAAGTTGAGTTGATTTTGTTGGAAATCTGATGAATTTATTGGGGGTATACGACTATACATTCGGACATGATTGATTTTGAGGTGTTCTTAATGTTTTAGATTAAGGGATATATGGATTATAGTTGTTAGTGGTTATGGACTTGTTGGTTGAAAATGTTTGGCAAGAATGGTGAAATCTGTTGTTGAACGAGTTTAGTACTATTTTTGTAAAAGGATTTTTTGAGATTTTAACCTTGATTCAATGGTGTTCGAGTATATTCTTTGTATATTAGCTAAAGATATTTTGCTAATTTTGGGAAAGTGATATATTAAGTTCGAACATTCTAAGGTATTAGAAAGGAAAACACTGATAATAAAATAAAGAGACAAAGGTAAGAGAGAAAACACAGAGATTAAGGTGGTTTAACCTATGACTTACATCCACACGTTAAAGCTTTATAGGCAACATCTTTCATTCATAATATGATTTAAGTACAATGCTCTATTTATAGAGCTTTACAAATGTTTGAATAATTTCAAATACAAATCAAATCCCTTAATTTCAGATAATCAAATCAATTAAATCCATTTATTTATGGGATACAAATCAACAGTTATCTTAAAGGATTTCTATCCTTTAACATGCCCCCCAAGATGAATGGTCCGTTAGCTATCGTTTATCTTGAACATCGAGTGGCTGAAGAATGGCTACTATGGTCAGTTGCTATAACCGAAACTTTGACTTCGGCAACTTTGCCTAGTATCGGTTACTTTAACTGGAATTTAGATATCGGCAACTCTGGCCGGCATCGGTTACTTTGACCGGTATTTTGACATCAGCGATTGTTTGGCCAACATCGGCTTCTTTTGGCCGGAACGGGCCAACTATGGGCCTGAAATGGGCTACATGAGCTACACATATGTTGCTTGGGCTTTTTGTCTACCTCTTTTTTTTGAACTGATTTTTTTTTTCTTCGGTTTCTTCTTCTTCTTCTTTTCAACTCCTTGAAGCACGAACTTTTTTCTTTCTTGTCATGCCTTGTACCACCACACAAACAACTAACTCCTATTTTTTTCTTTTTTTCAAACTAAAGGATAGCTTGCATTGAGAACCCACGACAAAAGTGCTCGAAGGGTAAAAAAAATTGAATCAAAAGAAAAGAATCAAAATTGATGAATGAATGATTTTTGTTTTAGGTCAAATTAAGAGAATTGGAACATGGTTTTTTTTTTTTTTTTTTTCTTTTTAATAGAATGAGGAAAATGGTTACAGGGAAGGATCCCTACCACTCCGGATGAAAATTGGAACATGGTTGAGTTACCATGCGGCTTTTTTTTTTTTTTTTTTTTTTTTTTGTGTGTGATACATGTAATGTGAGTTGGATGAGAAATCTTATATATATCCAACTCACACACACCACACGTTGACAAAGCTAAGAAAAGCAACTTAGAACATCCAAAATGATTCAGATATGATGCACAACAAAAATTTCAAGACTGAAGGCTTTATTACAACACTCCTACCCAAACGAAGGAGCACAACCGGATAATAATCACGATAGGCTAAACAATGGACTCTTATAGATAGTTTAATCCTCAAATATCAAGTGAAAAGCAGAGACAAAACAATGACAAGAGAAGATGAAGAACATAAAAATAAAAATTAAAAAAATAAAAAATAAAAAAATTTAAAGGATCAAAAACTGGCGTTAACCTATAGTTATGATACCATAAAAAATTGATAATGAAATAAAGAGATGAAGGTAAGAGAGAAAACACAGAGACTAAGGTGGTTTGGCCTATGACCTATATCCACACGTTAAAGTCTTATAGGCTACATATTTCATTCATAATATGACTTGAGTACAATGCTCTATTTATATAGCTTTACAAATGTTTGAATAATTTCAAATACAAATCAAATCCCTTAATTTCAGATAATCAAATCAATTAAATCCATTTATTTATGGGCTACAAATCAACAGTTATCTCAAAGGATTTCTATCATTTAACAAAAAGTAATAATTTTTGGAGGTTTGATGTTATAAGACTATTTAAGTAGGTTTAAATCATGGTGGTTTACATGGAAAATTCAATAAAGGTCTCTTAGGGCATTAGATCGATGATCGAGCATGTAAAGGCCGGGATCAAGTGTTTTTGAGGGAGAGTTAGAGTTTAATCAAGAGAAACAATATTTGATTTTAGAGTAAGGAAAACAAAATAAAGAAGATTGGTAGATCATGGAGCCTAATCCTAAGCTTTTGAAAATAAGTTAGAAATGCCACGAAATGATGGAAAAGAGGATGATAGAATAATGGAGTCACTGATTTTATGTAAATATGACATCAAGAACATTATGGCCTTCTCTAGTGACCAAAGGGAAATCACCCCCTTGTGGACATGCTTGCCCTATGAAGGGATGGTCTCCTCTATACCTACAATTACAGAGGAAGATACAAGAAAAGGAAAAACAAAATTAGTAGGAAAGATATTACTTCCATTACCAACTACTAGCTCCTGGTCTCATAAACAATACTGAAAATTTCAAAGTTATATTGCAATGAAGTCACTGATCTTAAGTAAATTTTATTTGTCATGGTTTTTGCCAATGGAAAATATAATTTTATTCACCCCTTTCAAAAAAAAAAAAAAGAAGAAATAAGTTGATCTGTTGACTAGGCCTGTCACAAATTGTTTGAGAAAGCAACTAGCAAGCTCTACACAAAGGACTAGATACACACACATATGTGTATCAATTTAGTAACATGATAACATACCACATTAAAAGCATACCTCTGCATCACCTAAAAACAGGTCATCAATCTCTTCAGCAGTTTCCATCTAGTTGAGCTGCAATATGAAACTGCTAATGTGTGTAATTGCTTACAGCTTGAACTAAAACTGGAACCTACCCATCTACCCCCCTTTGTACTGGCTTTCCTTGACCATGAGTGCAAGCGTGTTTGCTGCATTTAGTAGAGACTGAAAATGAAAAGGGAAATTCAGAAGTAAATACCTTGAACTAAGAACTAACCAGGAAATACGAATGGATGCAAGCTCCATATTTTGAGAGTCATAACATTACATTTTACAAAAATAACTTAAACTTTTCCTAAAATTTTCGCATGCTATATATATAGCACAAGTTGGACCATTGAAACAGGAAACATAACAACAGTGCTACTCACCTTCTCTTAGAGTATTGACTCTTCGCCTTGCAATCTCCGGCGTCCAATGACAGCAACAAGTATTCCTTCTTCTATAATATTAGCATCATCAAATGCAAAATCAATCTACAAAAGAGCAAGTTAAAAGTGGTACCCTACTAAGTCTTTAAATTTTAAGGGACATCATAGTGATCATGCACTCAGATGCAGAGCACATTAGTGAGGGAAACTCCAAATAATACCTCTCAATAGTGAGAAAAGCATCTTGAGAATTAAATATCATTTTAACTTCTCATAAGAATATGCCTTTTTTTTGCCAACTTTTCATGTGTCAATCTATAAGCTTTTTCCTCTCTTCAAGAGATAGGCCATTTTGAAGAGATGTGTTGGATTAAGCTTGTAAGATTGTCTGTGTCTACCTCTTTCTCTTAAATTTCCGATGTGTTGTGACTTCATCCCATTTCCCCTTTCCCCCTGTTAAATAAAAAAAAACGGAAAAAAAGTGTGTGTGTGTGATGGTTGTCCCACATCGGAGGGGAAAGTAGAGTGAGGCGGCTTTATAAGCTCCTTCCTCTCTTCAAGAGATATGCCCTTTTGAAGAGATGTGTTGGATTAAGCTTGTAAGACTGTCTATGTCTACCTCTTTCTCTTAAATTTCTGATGTGTTGTGACTTCATCCCATTTCCCCTTTCCCCTTGTTAAATCAAAAAAAAAAAAAAAATGGAAGAATTATTACCTATGTAAAAACCTAATCGTGAGTAAAAAGGAAACTTATTTGATGTTTAAAACATGTGGACACTTGAGAATAAGCTTGGTATTGATCCAATGGAATTCCTGCCTTTGCTGCTTCACTTACACTAGCAATAGACCTGCAAAAACCCAAAGCACTGGTGTGCGGACTGGAACTGGAAAGAATAAGTAAAAAAGGCTTTACACAGGACCAAGACTAGAGAGCAAAGAAAATAAAAAATATTAAAAAACCTCACAGAGAGCATGTAATTGAACCGAAGGCAAATTATAAAAGAAAAGAAATATATTTTCCTTGAGCCAACAACAATAAGGCGTTGGTCCAAAGAGAAATGCTGGGTGAATAAACAGAATCATTATGTGGCATTCATGTTTTCTATCTCATCCTGGCTGCAATTCATGGAACAGCTCGTGGATAAATTAAGTTGCCTTGTTTCTAGTGTTGGACAGATTAATAGACCACGACACAACCAGCTGCAGAGGAAATTTGAACCATTCAACGTAGTAATTACAGATTTACAGGACATCAGTTGTTTCTGAAGTAGTCACTGCCAATTAACTTACGTTGGCACCCCAACTACATCTTTTAAAGCACCAGCACGAATTTGTCGACCCAGATATTGTATGGCCAATCCATAAGCATAACCAAACCCCAACCCGATAACTATGCCACTTTTTATGACGTATCCACCTAGAATCAACATTAGAGTTACCAATCAATGTTGTCAATTTGCAATGAACAATGAAAATATCAAGTCTCCCAAACACTTTAAATGTTCAAGCCTGCAATCGTATCCCCCTCTATTTCCTTCTCTTTGATATAGTTGATCTCTTTCTTCTTCCTTCCTCAACCCACACAATACAATTCCACTCAAAGTAACCAAAGATAACCACCAACTCTCTCTCTCTCTCTCTCTCTCTCTCAAATCACACAAAAAACATAATCAAATGCATTTTTTCTCTTCAAAACTCGAGGCGGATAAACAAATCCTCACCGTCAAATTATATGATTGCACAACTTTCTTCAAGAATGGAATGAAAGTGGTCATTGAGTTAGGAAATCATAAAGTGTGGTGGGCTACTTGGAGGAGAGCCGAGGGGTCAGCGAGACTTGACCCACAAACTCTCAAAGAAATCGTCTTTCTCCTTGCTCTTCCTCTACTTATGCCAATCCCATTTGAAGCTGCGTGCGAATGCAGGCCATAACTTAAAGATGATGACGATGAAGCCATTGATGCCATCATCTACTCGTCTAGCTTGCACCTCAGGCGCCACTGCATGGTTTGAAATGATAACAAAAAGCTTCCACTTCAACGAAGCCCGTGGGCGGGCTGCTCGACATCGAATTTTGTCTAAAAAATAGTACTTGCGTTGGGGCTCCCTTTTCTTTGTATTTGGGCTTCAACCTGCCATTTCCATTGGAAAAAACTCCACTTACCCCTGCTTTTGCAACCATACATTTCAAGTTTAAAAATTTTCAATTGGTATCTTAACAATTTCACCCCCAATATTAAGGTTTAGGGTTAAATCAAATGGTAAACATATAAAATGTCCCTTGTACCCTTATAAAATTTATAAAAATACAAATTTACCCTTAATTAAAAAATTAAAAATTAAAAAAAAAATATCAAATTTTTTTTTTTAGGAATTCACCAAACTTGAAAAGTTGAATAAAAGATTTTTAAGAAAATTAATGAGATTGAACTTGAAAAGAAAATTTGAAACTTGGCACTTTTAAAATTATACATTAAAAATTTAAAAATTTTCAATGCCGGAATTTTTCAATTCTTTCACCATCCCAGAAGCATAAATAAGTGGTGCGGCCCTCCCTTCGCATAACCTCATTTCATGAAAGAAAAAAATTAAAAAATTAAAAAGAAAAGTTATGTGATTTGTTTTTGTCGCGTGGTTTCTACACCACTTCCAGCATCCGCCTGCCGCCTTCGGTGATCGTCTTTCGGCCATTACCAATCAACATTAGTCACGCCTTGGCGAGCCTTACCCCACCCAGTGCCGCCTTGTCGCGTGGTTTCTACACCACTTCTGGCATCCGTCTGCCGCCTCCAGTGATCGTCTTTCGGCTAGTACCAAGCAACATCAGTCACGCCTTGGCGAGCCTTACCCCACCCAGTGCTACCTTCCATGGCTCAGTAAGGTACCAGCTCCGCTGGATTTGTCAACCGTTGTATACACCTAAGCGCCACCGAATCCATTGGCCGTCTACGGCCCATTTTCGATGCCTCTGTTTCCAGCCGTTCATTGGTCTTCCTTATCAATTGTTCACTGTGTACGGTGTCTCTCAGACATCATTGATTTTTTTTATTTTTTGTGAGATGCAAAGACGTCTTCGTGGTTTGTGTGGTGCAGGAAAAGTCTTCTTTTATTTGAAAAAAAAAAAAAAAAAAAACAAAAGCAAAAAAAATTTCACCCAAAGAGGCATATGCAAGGCCCATAGTTGGCCCATTCCGACCATAATAGTTGATGCCGGGGAAAAAAAAAAAACAAAAAAAAGTCGCCAATGTCCAAGTCTCAGTCATAGTAACTGATACCGGCCATAGTTGCCGAAGTTCAAGTTCAGGTCATAGTAGCCGATGTTCAAATTCAAGCCATAGTAGCTATTCTTCAACCATTCGACATTCAAGATCTACGATCACTAACGGACCGTTCATCTTGCATTGGCATGTTAAATGATAGAAATCATTTGTGATAAATTTTGATTTGTATTCCCTAAATCAAGAGATTTAGATGATTTGATTGTCGTACATTAAGAGATTTTTGTTAACCCTAATTTAAGGGATATATTTGTATTTAAAACTATTCAAATCACATGTACAGTTTTATAAATAAAGCCTTGTACTCAAATCAAACATGAAGCAAAGATCTAGCCTAAAGCTTTAACGTGTGGATGTGGGTCATAGGCCGAACCACCTTAATATCTATGGCTTTCTCTCTTTCCTTTATCTCTTTAGATTATTATTAGTTTCTATAGGTTGAGTTGAATATCTTTGTAAGACTTGAGGCAAGTGCAGTAAATTTAGAGATGCAGTATAATCTTGTCATTTTTTTCAATGTAAAACAATATTCATAAAATAATTTAGGTGCAGTAAAGTATGGTGAGAAATTTATAATGGAAATAATATTGGGGCAGGGTGAATTAAGTAGAAACTAAATTCTAGGAATATAATTTTTTAAAGAATGAGTATTTTGATTTTAGGTAGTAAACATATATATTTTTGTCTATAAGAACGTGTAATATCGTTTAAGGTGTGTTAAATCCTCGTGGTAGTGGTGCAAGAACAAGAGGTAAGTAGAACTGATTAATCAAGATTTTATGAAAATGATACACTTAAATGCACATATTTTTAAAATAAAACAACATATATATTTGTAAATAAAATGTATTTGCGTGTATATACATGTGCATATGTCCTATTATTATGAATTTTCAAAATAATGAAATTTTAAATAAATCATGCAATAGTGAGTCGAGCTATATTTTGATAACATTGACGCATAATTTGACATTTGATGTGACGCCCTGGCTTCATACAATAAGGTCGTAAGTAGAAATAGCTGATTTCGTACGTGACATTACGACATCAAAATAAAATCTCGTAGCAGAATAATTTTTTTCTTTTAAATCACTAGGAATTCCTCACATAACACGTTTGAGTTGACTAAAATACCTCAACTTGAAACAAATATATAGTTTAGTTACATAATAAATAGACACTAGGTGTATCAAATAAGATAAGTGTCACAAGCGGTAAATAAATAAATATAATTATACAACACCAAACATAATCTAGAGAGAGAGAGAGAGAGAGAGAGAGAGAAAGAGAGAGTCGTATAATAAATATACAAGATAAGTTCAATATTTAACAAATGGGCTAGTCCATAAAGCACTAGCAATAGAACTCAGTAAATGGTCTCTTAGTAAGCATCAAAATTGGCATAAGCGTTACCTGTCTCTCAGTAAGCATCATACTCTAGTCTTGCATCAAAGTCTATGTAAATATCACGTTACTATATTTACATAGACAAACAAGTGAGTCTTTTGTTTTTCATAGTATAAAAAGACTCTTGGTTTATTAAAGGAGTTACAATAGCAATGATAGTAAATGTACGCATATGTAACGTAGTGACAATTTGCTTTGAGTAAAGTCTTATATTTATGTTCTTTCCCACCTCTCGTTCCAAGGTTAAATACCAGCCCATCTTAGCAGGATTTTGGAAGCCTATTCTTCCCACCATATAAAGTTTACATATTTGCTACCAGAAGCCTTTGGACTGTTAGCCAAAACTACCAAGTCCACTAGTAGCCTTGCCCCCTGCTACCACCTAGTTTTTGTTGATGGTTATCATTCCAGCTATTTATTTATTTAGACAAAAATATGCATTTGTTTCATTTGTGCGCAGTATTTCAAGGTGGATAATGAATAAGACAACAACTATTATAATAATGAAACACACTGTCATTTCCAAGTAAGTACTTCCATACTTACTCTCTTCTGATAGAATCTCTTGATCTCTTTTTGAATATAATGGAGAGAGAGAGAGAGAGAGAGAGAGAGAGAGAAATGATACACATACATCTCTGACACATATTCATACAATCAAGTTTCAAATTTACCATTAATTTTATGGGACCCATATAATTCCAATGTTGGATTTGAATATGAGATGTATATGCGCACCAACTCTTAGCTCTCAACCCCCACTCAGCCATTCCCTGAGTCCCCTTTTTTTCTACTTCTCTTATGATCACATACATATGGCTATTTCTTTTATAAAAGCCCTAAATTTCAAATTATAAATCATATTAGAGTGTATAGAGATGATAAGAGCTGAATGTTGCACATTCAAACCCCTTAACTCGCATTTGTTAACCCCTTAGTTTCTTTGTAATATAACGTTTTGTGTTGTTTTTGCATTTCAAGTTTCTAAAGAGGGCAACAAGTTTTGAGCTTAAAAAGGGCAACAAGTTTTCTCCCAAGGCAATTTGCTCTAGCGCACAGCTAGACGATCGAGCACACGAATCTAACCAGCCAGCATAGTGGGCTTGAGCGCACCAAAATACGAGCTCGACCGCAATTGAAATGTGATTAAGGGCATTTTGCGACGCTGAAATGCAGAACTATTGCAGAAATTCAGAGAAAAAGAAGAAAAGAATAAAAACAGCTACAACAAGGAATCTAGACCTCGTAGAGTGCCGAAATAGAGGAGAAGATGAATTTCTTCATGAGAGGAAATCTCATTTGCCTTTAAATAAAAGATTAATGTACAATTTGAAAGGAGAGTTTTAGAGAAGAGAAAAAGAAAGAGTTTTGAGTTTTTCTTAGCTTTTTTTTAGCTTCTCTCAGCAGGAGGTCGTGCACAACAACTCTTGGATGAATTTCCCTTCAACCAAAGTGAATTCCAGGACCTCCATGAGTGGCTAATTTTTTCATAAGGTTTTGATGTAACCATTTCCAAGTATCAATGGCTTAAATTGTATTTTCTCTTTGGAATTTTCTGCATATGTGTGATGGCTGTATAGCCTAGAGGATTGCAACTTTTGTAATTGGTTCTAATGATTATATGCAATCTTGATGAACATCTTAGAAATTTTTTTTATCTTGATTGTACTCGAATCATTTTCATTTTTTTGTGATTATGAGAATCATGGTTATGCAACAATTTTCTTTTACACGCAATTAAGAGAGTTTGATAGCCCATGCCTAGGGAAGACAAATCGTACTACACCCTAGTTTAGTGTAATGTAGATAGACAATTTGTAGTAACCAAAGATGAGTTATGCATAATCCTTAATTGTTTGTAACTAAGTTAAGAAATTTGATAATCCATGCTTACGGTAGACGGATCGTACTACAACATAGTTTAGTGTAATGTAGTAGACGATCCATGCTAATCAAAGATGGGTTATACTTAGTTTTTGATGATGGTATTTTCTTAACAGCTTTGTTGTGTGCTGGACAAACACACACATATAATATCATGCATAGAATGAGTTTTCCTTGTTAAATACAATAGCCATTATTACAAGGTTAGTGGTGAAATTAATTTCCTATTCTCTACTCTCATTTAGTTGCATTTCAATTTATATTTTCAGCACTTAGTTTCAAAATCACAAGTCATTTTTCTGTGGAGTTAAGTTAAAGTAAATTTTATTAAGACTTGATAATAGAACCAACGCAATCCTTGAGGTTTGAAACCCTCAATATAGACCTATCCTATAGTGATTCGTGCTATTGCGAGTGGTATTTATTATTGACGTTACAAAAATGACTACATCAAGAGAAGTGAGAGCAGATAACTCACAGTTCACTGATGACTGATGCGATGATGCCTTCTGTTAGTGGTGCATGGATGGTAGAAGGTGGATGCATAGACATATCGTGGATGAATCTCAGTTCTCTCGCCTCTCGGTATTTCCATGACCACAAACGTTTTTTTTTTTTTTTTTTTTTTTTGTTTTTCTTGGGGTTGGGTGACGTGGTGAGATTGAAGGAAATTTGAGAGTTATTGAAAGAAATTTTTTCCCCCTTTCCCCTTATGTAGTGTGCGTTTTTTGAATGACATTGTGTTGTCGTATTGGAGAGGATCTATTGCCTATCAGCCTATGTGTTGTTTTTTTTTTTTCCTATCTACTGCGTGCTGTCAATGTTCGTGGGTTTTTCACTTTTTTTTTTTTTTTCTTTTTTTTTTTTTTTTTTTTTTTTTTTTTTTTTTTTTCAGATTGATATAGTAGTAGTCTAGTAGAGTAAATTTTTTTTTTCGGGGGTGAATTTTCAATTTTTCCTGGGCCATATGGTTATAGTATAAAAAATAATTTTTTATAAGGGTTCTGAAATTTTTTTGGGTTCCCATGAACCCCCCACCCTCTAATGTGCCTCTGACCCTGACTAGCAAGTTACAAATTTTATAAACTCTCAAGTATACCACAACCATAAAATTGCAACTCTTCTTACGGTAGTACTTTTTGGCTTTCAAATTTTTCTTCTTCGAGCCCTTTAATAATTTAGATAAATTGTTTAGCTATTTTTTAAGAGTATGAAAGTTGTACGCTGAAAAGACTGTTTAGAATAGGGCAAAAAATAACCCTTTTTTTTTTTTTTTTTTTTTTTTTTTTTAATTTCTTTTACAATTTTTCTTTCTTGAAAAAATTCGCATATATAATCAAACTTTTTCATTGATTAAGCTATTATATTTAGACTACTCTTTTAAATTAATTGTTTAAGAATATATAAATTTTTCATTACGTTTTTTGTAAGTTTTTATTACAAATTCTAATTGTATGAAATATATAATTGTAGTTTCCTGAGATTATGGAGAATAACAATGATTCCATTTAATTTTGTTGAATTGGTTATTTATTTCGTTAGTTATATTCTTTAACATATTTTATTAATTTTTGTTTAATTTTATTTTTTAAATTTTGACCCCTCTGAATGAAAATTCTGGCTCCACCATTTTGTGAGGGGAATGTTTTATGACCCACAGATTATACTGCAATTTCCCTTTTAAAGTTTGGCATGTGTTTGTTCGAGGTATTACATGTGGACTCACAGTTTCACCTATAAGATTGTTAAATTTTACGGCAGTAGCCGCACAAGAAGATGATGAGCTAGAGGGTATGTATGACCCAAAGGGTTGTGGGATCATAGCTTTTGAAGTCTTTGGGTGAGGACAATGCTTTGGGGGATTTTCAAGTTTAGCCCAATTGGCTAAAGAGCCATTTTGCTGATGTATAGTTTTGAGATTTATGAACAGTGGTAAGTTGTATATGTTGAACAAAATGTTGTATGTAAGTTATGTATGAATGCAAGTTATGTTCAACCTAGCACTTGGGTAGATATTATTAAATTTTATATTTTGAATAAAGTTTTAAAAAATATATAGCATATTCCACTGCTTTGATTATCATGAAATAGAAGTAGCTCCACGTAGATGTTGCAAAATATTGCATTTATTAGGGGGGACGTTACACTAGTATCTCATATATGTTGTGTAGAAACTAAATTTGACCAAAAATACTTTTTTTTTTTTTTTTTACAAATTATCTCATATACTAAATACATTTTATAATTTATATAAAGCATATTTTTATACAAGTATTTGAAAATTTGTAATAAATCATTTAATAGAAAACATTTTTTTTATAATTTTATTTTGTTGGGAATCAATGCCACTCAAAATCCAGATTAGAATTCAACTTCAAGTTGAATTGGGAGTAGGAGTCACAATCCGGATCCAATTAGGACTCCTTGAAGAATCTGGACAACAATCATACTTCCAGTTGGTTTGGAATAGGACCACAGGTCCAAATCAAACTCCCAACAACTTTTAGGTCAAGTTGGAGTAGAAGAACTAATGCAAGTCTAACTCCACATCTTAGCCTATAAAAAATCTCATACCCCAAGTATGAAAAACAAACTGAATAGTTTATGCATAGAGCATACTTTTTTCTCAAAGACAAACTTAGGCATCGGAGTGAGGCTTAATTTTAGTTGTTTTGCAGTATTCTTAGGGAGCATGAAGAATATCGAAGAATGTGTCGTTCACATCGTACCAAAAAATGCCCTAGTAGTTTGGCGACGTTTGCGGGAACAATTTTTTGTTTCTCATAAAAAATATGTCATGGCGATGAACACACATTCTAGACGCCAGATCAACAGGCAGGGTAGAGTCTGATCGAAGCCAATTATTTAAACCAACCCGAATCCAGGAGTTCAAAACAATCCATAGCCTCCACCGTTCCCTCCCCTGGACAGTGGAGACCAGGACCGTATAGCAACATTGGAAGCCTAGATTGAAGCCCTAACATAGCATATTGCAGAATTGTTGCCTAGAATTTTGGGACATTCGACAATTTAGGGTTTAGTTTCTTATATAGTATACTTATAAGTAAACCCTAACCCTAATTAGGGTTACGATTTACATTTGTGGACGTACTATAAATAAATTTTTATATTTTATGCTTCAACAATTTAGTACTAATTTATTTCAACTATTATCATTTAGTCAAATCTCGTATAAGTCCTTGTATATTATATATATATATATATATATATATATATATATATATATATATATATATATATATATATATATATATACAAGTATTAATGGTATATTTTACTAATAGAACCCAAACTCTAGTTTAGTGCTATATGCATATTGTGCAAAACTAAACCCTAATTTGATGCTATATATATACTATCGCCTTAAAAAATCTTTGTATAAAAGAAAATTATATAAAAAAAATAAAAAACCTATAATTAATACTATATACATGCATAATGACTCGTATATACCCTAACCTTAGATTTGTGCTATGTACAGTATGCGTATATATAGTATATACACTTAGGGTTAGGTGTTAGGGTTCTGTGCTATATATAAATAGTGTACTTAAAGTTTAAGGGTTTAATTCCTTATGTAGTATACTTAGGGTTTAAGGGTTTAGTTTCTTATATTGTACATATAATATTTATATACCACCCTAACCTTATATTTGTGCTATATATAGTACGAGTTTACTTTTGTGTACTATATATATACGTTTTAAAATTATTCACGTTAAAAAATTAATATTACTTTATATATTTCAACATATATACTTTTTATGGGTATATAAATATTTATTGAACTCTAACGTACCCTAGGGTAGTGTTATATATAGTATATATACTTAGGGTTAGGGTTTAGTTTGTGGGTTAGGGTTTACGGTTTAGTTTTTGGGTTAGGGTTTATGCTTTAGGGCTTAGGGCTTAATTAACACTATTTATGGTACATACCCTTAGGGTTAGGGTTTGTATTTGCGTTTTACAAATACAAATAATATATATATATATATATATATATATATATATATAGTTTTTTAAATTTCCATAAAATATTATACAGTTTGTGACGTGGCTAAATTATATATACTATACATATACATTTTTTAAATTATTCACGTTAAAAAATTTATATATATATAGTATATAGGGTTTAGTTTTAGGGTTTATGATTTAGTTTTATGGTTTAAGGTTTAGTTTTATGGTTTATGGTTTAGTTTTAGGGTTAGGGTTTATATATACATAGGGTTTAGCACTATGTATAGTACATATACTTAGGGCCGGGTTAGGGTTTGTCTTTGTGTTTACAAATACAAAATATATATATATATGATAGGTTCATTTAAAAAATAATACAATGGGCGACTTGTATATATATGTTTTTTTTGGTTTTGCTACCGGTTGGTCATTATGCATGGGGATGTTACTATCATTTTATGTGCTCTTTTGGTTTTTTTTTTTTTTTTTTTTTTTTTTTTTTTTTTTTTTTTTTTTGGGCTTAATAGTTGATTTGAGAAGATTTGTGATATATTTTAGAGTGCTGTGATGAATTTGTGGTGCTATTATCATTTTTGGTAATTTTTGGAAAAAAATAGAATAAACAAATTCGCCATCATTTTAACTTCATAATAAAATGATCGTAACCAAGAATGACTAACTAAAATTTAAATCAAAAATTGTAATCAATAATTTGTGTTATGAATATATATAAATTGTAATAAAAATAAATATTGTGCTACTAATAAAAATAAATATTGTGCTACTAATATTATAAATTGTTTTGTTTTTTTGGAAACAAATTTTACTAGCAAATTTGCCACCGTCTACCATTCACAATAATATTTGTATTAAACAATTTATAACAAAGGTAAAAAATAAGCAATAGCGACGAATACGTTTTTATACTTCATTTTTAACTTTAACTCTTCACATGAGGAGACTACAGATTCATAAGAAGAATTTGGAACCTTCGAAAAAAAAAAAAAAAAAAAAAAAAAAAAAACAAAACAAAACAAAACAAAAATTTCCCACATATGCGTATATGAGAAAAAAATATATGGAATCCACAATTTGAAACATATGCTAAATTCAAACACTTTAATTGTCCATGTTATTAAAAAAAAAATTCTTTAATTTAAGTTTAATTGTTAGATGTGAGATGGTTATAAAAATTTTAAGGTGCTATGCATATAGATGAATTTTACTGTCCACAGTGTAAAAAAAATTGCAATTTGACCATGGAAATTTAATATAATATACAGAATCCACAGTTTGAAACAAACGCTAACTTCAAACACTTTAATTGGCCACGTTATTAATATTTGTTTTTCTTTAATTTAAGTTTAATTGTTAGATGTGAGAAGGTTCTAAATATTTTAAGGTGTTATGTATATATAGATAAATTTTACTTTCTTCGAAAAAAAAAAAAAAAAAAAATTGACCCTGCGACAAGAGGTATTTAAAATAATATACATGATCCACATTTTAAAATAAACGCCAAATTCAAACACTTTAATTGGCCACATTCTTAATAATTTTGTTTTAATTTAAGTTTAATTGTTAGATGTGAGAAGGTTATAAAAATATATGTAGGTCCTATGAATATAGATGAATTTTACTTTCTTCGGAAAAAAAAAATTAAAAAAAAAAAAAAAAATTGACCCTGCGACAAGACGTATTTAACATAATATACGCAATCCATATTTTAAAACAAACGCCAAAATTCAAACACTTTAATCGGCCACATTCTTACCCTTTTTTTTCCTCTTTTTTTTTTTTTGGGGGGGGGTGGGGGCTTAAAGTATAATTGTTGATGTCAGAAGGTTATAAAAATTGCACTTGTGATACGAATACAGATGAATTTTACTATATTCGAGAAAAAAAATTGCGACAGGGTTAATGTCGGAAGGTTATAAAAATTTAAATCATTACTAGGAATCAACAGTTTAAAACAAACATTATATTAAAACAAGAGCAACGGCCACGTTATTTTTTTTTATAAGTTTATACTGTAAGGAATTTAAACACTTTAATTGCTCAAATTAAAGATCTTAATTTGTTTCGGTCAGTTAGATCACGTATAGAGAAATATGGACAAGTCTTGGATGTCAGCACGTAGGGGTACGACACAGTATAATGACAAGTGTAGAGCGTTCGTGGAATTTGTCATTAGTAACTATACGGCCGCCAATGGTAAAATTTACTGTCCATGTAAATATTGTCAAAATAACCAGCACCACTCCCCAGATTACGTTCATGCCCACCTGACAGGGGGTAGGGGAATGACTCCGGGATACAGTTTGTGGTATATGCATAGTGAAACCGCGAGTGGGTCTGTTGTTCCTGGCTGGTGTTCGAGTCATCCCAGTGTCACAGATTCGGCAACCGGTAGCACTTAACAGGGTGAAGGCACAGAACAAGGTGGAGGCCTAGAACAGGGTGGTGACATGCGCGCCATGTTGCGTGACGCCTTCGGCATGCACGATGTTAGTGAGGCCGTCAGTAGCCAGCTGCAAGCAGTTTATGAAGGAACCTCTGGAGGGGACTCATTGAAGTACTACGAGTTGTTAAAGACTGCCGTGAAGCCACTTCACCCTGGTACCAAGCATAGTAAATTGAGTGCTACTGTACACATGTACAACTTGAAGTGTGTTGGAGGTATTAGTGACAAAATTTTCTTTGATATGCTCGAGCTTATCAATCGGCTGTTGCCTCCTTGCGATGAGACCTTGTTAGTTAATACATACGAGGCGAAGAAGTTCCTAAGTGACATGGATCTCAGGTATGAGAAGATTCTGGCGTGCCGTAATGACTGTATGTTATTCTAGAAAGACAACAAGGAGATTCATGTATCGTATGTGGAGAATCTAAGTGGAGGGCTGATACACATTTAGATGAGGATGGTGAGGTCATATTATCGAGGAAAAAATGTCCAGTGAAGGTGTTGAGGTGGTTTCCACTCATCTCATGACTACAGAGGCTATTCATGTCGGAGCATACTGCGCCCTATATGAGATGGCATGCAGAAGGCCGCACCAGGGATGGAGTATTGAGGCACCCGGCCGATGGTGAAGCATGGAGATCATTCAACATTCTACATCCGAATTTTATGGCAAATCGTAGGAACATGCGGCTTGGTTTGACAATAGATGGATTTAATCCTTTTGGGAACATAAACAATAGATGTATTGGTTTGACAATACATGGCCCATAATGCTTGTACCGTACAATTTGCCTCCTTGGATATGCATGAACTAGATGTCGTTCATCCTATAACTGGTTATCCCTGGACCGAGCTCACCTAGTATGGATATCAATGTCTACCTTCAGCCATTGATTGATGAGTTACTGGAACTATGGAATGTAGGGGTACGGACATTTGATGCTTCAAAGATGGAAAATTTTAATATGCGAGCTCAATTGATGTGGACAATAAACGACTTGCCAGCGTATGCAGATTTATCCGGTTGGCCTAACAGGGGTATGAAGTCATGTCCTTACTGTATGCATTCGACAAGGCCTAAATATTTGAAGAACGACAAGAAATTTTGCTATATGGGGCACAAGATATACTTGCTAACTAAGCATTTGTGGCGGCTGAACAGAAGAACATTTGACGGTACTGAAGAATTAGAAATGTGCTCCAAATGTGCCATGCAGGGACGATATCCTCCAACAGTTGGACGAAATTGCATTTGGGGATGAGATGTGGGTAAGAAGAAACGGAATAAGCGTAAGACAGGTGCAGCAGGTTCCAATGATGAAGTGTGGCATAAGAAAAATATTTTGTTTAGATTGCCGTACTGGAAAGACAATTTGCTTCGGCACAACCTTGATGTCATGCACATAGAAAAAATTGTCATGGACAACATACTTGGCACTATTTTGGACATCGAAGGGAAAACGAATGACAACCTAGCAGCTCGACTAGACTTGTAGGAAATTGGGTTGAGACCTAAATTACATTCGCTCACAGCCGTAAATGGTAAAACATATATGCCTGCAGCTTGCCACACGATGTCCAAAAAGGACAAAGAAAACTTTCTTAAGGTTCTTCGAAATGTGAGAATCCCGGACGGATATTCCTTGCACATTTCACGGTGTGTTCGACTCAAGGAATGTATGATCTCGAGGTTGAAGAGCCATGATAGCCACTTACTGATGCAGCAGCTTCTCCCAATTGCATTGTGCCAGTCACTGCCAGATAAGGTGGTTAGACCTCTTGTGGAGATGTCTACATTTTTAGAGGCATATGCTCAACCAAGCTAACACAAAATGAGATGAACCGACTGGAGGGTGACGTCTGTATCACTTTGTGCAAGCTAGAACAGATATTTCCCCCAGGTTTTTTTGCCAACATGGTCCACTTGGTCGTGCATCTTGTGCGCGAATGTAGACTCTGCGGACCCGTGCAGTATAGGTGGATGTACCCGGTAGAGAGGTAAAATGTGAATATATATATATATATTAATTATTTGGATGTATTTGGCTTGACAAACTCAAAATGTCTTTATGTGCATGTGTGTACACCAAGAGCCTTGGGGGGTTCAAGTCTAATGTACTCAATAAAGCGACCCCTGAGGAGTGCATTGCGAAGGGTTATATAGCGACCGAGCTGGTGACGTTTTGGTCGAGGTATCTAGATAACACAACAAACTTCCACAATAGACCTCAAAGAAATCCTAATGGTTCAAATGGGGCGGGAACACGATTTACCCTGAGCCGTTTGACAATGAACTAGATTCACCTTTATATTGTGTTCAACTCGGACGAGTTCCTTCATTTGTGGATGTAAGCAGTGTTTATATAGTACGTTGATCCAAATACAATTATGAATAATAATAGTACATAATTATATTCATTGAATGTAGGATGCACAAGGACGCGCTTAGGCGATCATGAACTAGGGGTCGTATTACGGACGCTCTTATTGAAGCCCAACATCATGAGCAGTTCTGCGAATGGTACCGTGCATATGAAAGGTGACAATATTTATTGACTTCTAATTTAAACAAAGTGCGTGTGTTTGTGTGCAAACAAATATCTTAAATGCAAAATTTAAATAAGACAAGATATTTGTTACGAAGTGGAAACTCTATGAAGAGGAAAACCACTCCGGGGCAGCCAAACCCAGGAAATCCACTATCCAAAAACAAAGCTAGTTACAAGACACTCGTATTCACATAATTCTATGCAATAGTCATACCTTTAACTCTGACATGTAACCCAACGTGAATGCTTCCCAACAAGATCTTCCACCTGAAGGGGTTTTTGATGGATTCCTTTACCCTAGCCGACCCCTAAGATAGACTTCACACGAACAACTGAGCAACACCGGCAACAGCTTGAGAGTTAGCGGATCCTAGATTCTCATTAAACACCCTCTCAAAGCACTACGGAATTCACTGTCGAATTTTGTGTAAAACACTAGCCTAGAGTCCCCCTATTCGTAGGCTTCAAGAGACCTCAAAAACTACTAAGATTCGGATTCTAGTTGGCGAGCGTCCGGATGGAAAATAGCCTCGTCCGAACGGTTTTATGTGATATCCTTTCAAAAACAGTGCAATTTTATCTTTATCAGGTTCACATTCGGATGGCTTGACCGAGAGTCCGGACGGTCTTCGCTAAAATGCTTTCAGTGTTCGAACGGAACTCTGGAATATTCTGTACTATTGGACATCGTCCGGACGTGTTGCCACGTCGTCCGAGTGGCTTGCAGAGACTTCCCAAACAGTGTCGACTTCTGAAATCAGACTCCTTGTTGAATACTGATTGACCTAGAGTCCGGACGGTGTTGCTCTGACATCCGAACGGCTTCATCGTTATCTGCTGGACACTAAGGGACGTCAGGACGCCTTCAAAGGCCCGTCCGAACAGTTGTACAGGAACCAGTTGTTTTTCTCTTGGATTTTGCAAGGACTCTTCATGTACATCTTTAAGTAGCTTGTGATCAATTATTGTCTTTGATTTGATCATTGTCTGCATACATGAAGATTCTGAATTGAAAACCGACCATCCTGTTAAAACGCAACCATTACATAAAGTGCTTTTGTTTTATCCAGAATGTAGCCAATATAAAATACTAACAAACTCCCCCTATGGCAATTCTGGGACAAAAACACTAGACTGGTTAGGAAACACATTCCCGGTCTAAAAAACCAAAAAAATACTCCCCTTTTTTGTCACACAATGACAAAGGGTAAAAAAAGTATTAGTTAAAAAACATAAGTGTCTAATCAAAATGTCAACACAATTTTAAAATTGTTTACATACAAGTAAACAACAAAAAAGAACAATAAAAAAAAAAAAATCAGTCCTCATCATCAGCCGTGGGGTGATGGTACTACAAGCACTCGCTGATGTTAATCTGACATTGTTCCACATGCTCTCCAATAAGAGTAACTTCACGCTGGAGAGCTCCCATGGATGACATCAGCTGAGAAAATGCAGCCTCTATATCGAAAGTAGGGGCCACAGCCTGGGATGATGATGATGCAGCAGCTGCTGCTGGTGGAACTGATGAAGGCTGAGGAACACCGCTCTAAGCCTCATGCCGCAACTGGGCATTAGACTTCATGAGAGTCTGTATGCCAAGGGGATCTGGAATCTGTGAGTGGGGCTCCGAGTCTAAAATATCTGGCACGACCTGAAGGCAGATTTGAGTGATTAGACACCCAAATGACAGACTCGTGTTCTTCTCATCTCGAACCTCGAGCATAGTGTGCAAGATGTGCTTGCACAGGCAAAAAGGAGTGCTCATCACGATGGCATATAGAAGGGTGGTCTTCTTGAGGGTAAGCTCACTCTGCCGAGCTTGAGGCCAAAGGTTTGTAACAACAACCTTTGCTAAGAATCGGTGCAGAGGAGCAAAGGCACTGATGTTGATCTAGGAGTACGACTTGTCCTCGCGCTGTGGTCTCGTCCCAAAGAAGTCATGTAAAAACTAAATGCTGGGAGCCTCATCAGGAAAAGGAACTCTGGAGACTAGTAGAACAGGGACCCCGATCACATAAATAATAAGCTGGGGGTCTATCAAAATTGTCTGGCCTCTGACCATAGTTTGTATGATCAATCCTCTATCATCATCTTGAATGATGATCATATTGCCATAAAATTCCCGCACCAGTCTGGGAAAGGCCTGGCAAGCACAGTTATATAGGTACTCCCAGTTGTTCTCCAGGAGCATCTGAGCGATGGGAAGCAGAACTGAGTCTCGCAGATCTGCACGGAGAAGATTCCGCTCAAAGAGGACCTGTCGTGATTGCATACCATGCAATCGGTCGATAACTAATTCTTCAATTCTTTGCCTCACACGAGGGGGTGAGTCGTCGGAAGACATAATTTCTAGACTAAAAAAAAACACAGACAGAAATTCTTGAAAGCATTAATTCCTGTTAGACCAAAAAATTTGGGCATTATAACGGCTGTAAAATAGACTATCCATAAATTACAACATCATGAAAACACAACCCAAACAATATTGAGAACCAAATATGCAGAATATCAATCTCAAATAATAACATATGTTGAGGAATAATACACATTAAACTCAACATAGTAGAAACCCAAAAATACCCTATTTTAAGCATAGAACGTTAAAAGAAATTAGTAAAAGACTATTAAAAACAAACCTGGGGTGGAGAGAAACTACAAAGATGACACGTGCACGTGAGAAATATGCATAAAAATCACAAGGAACACCCATAAAACAACAAAAAGAACCAAAAGGGGTGAAAAAATGGGCTGCGGCACGGGGAGAACGCGATTTAACCCTACAGGGTTCACTGTCTGGACAAAACTTAAGTGACGTCCGGACGTAGTGCCAAGTAGAGGTCGCAAAAACACGCTAGTCCGAACAAGAAGAATGAACATCCGGACGAATCAACTGTATCGTCCGGACAACCAGAAAAACCGTCCGGACATATAGGATCACCGTCTGGACGCGTCACACAAAATAATCTGAAAAGGAGAGGAAAAAGAGCAAAAAAATATTTTCCACATAATTTCCAAAGCACGCATGTATATAACACTGATATCTTAGTTCAATTTGCATTTAAAAAAAATCCCAAGATATAATTGAGAGTTATGTTTTAATCACCACAAGAATTTCCTTGCAAAAGGATATTTTTCAATAGAAAACTTAACTCAGGCAATCCGTGTGTGTGTGAAGGCTTTCTAAATAAAGTATGAGGTATACTGATCTGAATTAAATCACCCGGATTTTTCAAAGAAAAGAGAAAATCAATGTTTGATTAGTCAAAAGTCAAACCTTATTATGCTAGGGCCTAGTTACCTTCATCTGATACACTCCTTCTAAGTTACAACACTTTTTCTTTTACTATGTCCTTTAGTGACCGTCTATTTCTGCAATGATGTGGTCACTAACTGTTTCTTTAGGGACAAGATCGAGAACAGATTTAACATAAGCAGTGGATCTTTTTATTTATCCATTTATATATTTTTGAATGCCTTTTATCACTTGGTCCTGCAACCTAGAAAGAATGCCAGAATTTATGGATTCTAGGTTTAACAAGCGAGTTCGTCAATTTGACCATCTTAGCACAAAAAAAAAAAAAAAAAAAAAAGCCAGAAGTTAAAAGTTAGAGGAGAGACAAAAATACCTTAGGGGAGCTTTGGATAGTGCACATTTTTCATCGTAAGAGAAAAGCAACTATCTAGTATGGATGCCACTGGGAAACTTTGCAGATATCAAAAAAAACTTTCAGTTATATCAGGGCAAATGAATAAATGCATCAGAAACTGAGACATCAGTTAAACATACATAAGATATCTGGAAGTTATAAAACAATAAACCTCTGCATCCTTTTAACCCCATTTTTTTATTAGAAAAATAAACAACAAATATGTTTTCAAAATAAAGAGAGTAGTGTTGACCAAGCATGTACGGTAAAAACAAACCTGACCTCAGGGAGAGAGGTTTGAGAGTAACAAGATAGAAAAATAGCCGCTCGACGTGCTTTTACTATCATCCCTATTTAATACCTGCAGAATTTCCTCAAGACAACCCAAGAGGGAATATAGGGATAGAAAATATGGTTCCATAACAACACGCAAAGTATTTATAAGATGGTAAAATAAAGTAAACTATGCAAGTGTACCTGTCATGCTCTAGGATTTAGGAACCAAAATCCTAGGCATGTGTGACCTTACCTACTAGGTAGGTCTGCTCCCCCTCGGTGAGTGAGTGTCCTCATCTTTGTCCTATCCTACCTTTTGAAGCTGTAGAGACAAAAATCTGACCAGATCTTGCATGAAAGTACTAGCGAAAGATTCCTTCACGGGAGATTTCCCTTGCTGCAGTCTTCTTGGGGACCCAAGTCTTTTTCTCTTGAGTAGGCTTCTGCAGCTGCTGAAGCTTTGGAACATAATTTCTTGGCGGAGATCTATGATGCTTGGGAGGCTTAGGTGGAGGACACCTTGGTCTGATATGACTGCTAACTCCATATTGGTGACACATGGGAGTTTTAGCAGCCAGCCATTTTTTCTTCTGCCGAACTTGCCAATGTGGGCAATTTGGTCTGATGTGCCCTAGCATGCCACACTGATGGCATGTGGGAGGATTTTTCTTGATAGGAAGCTTGACTAGAGGCTGAGTGTTGAAAGGAACTTCTCCTTCCATAACTATTTTTCCCTTATCCATTCTTGGAGGTGGAGATTCGGGAATAACTTGCCTCACGAAAATGGTCTTGGAGGTAGACGGAGTATCAGAAATAGAATTAGGAATTTACCCGAGTCTGGTCTTGTCAGTTGGGCACTTCTGAATGGAGAGCATGTGAGTGAGCTTCTCGTCTGAGACTCTCTCTAGTTGTAACTGTGTCTCCAGTAGCCTCTCTTCTAAATCATTGATATTTATGAGCATAGAGGTTTTCCCAGTCCTGAGGCTGTTCAGCTCTAGTACCTGCTACTTGTATTTCTCCCTTAGCTTTAGGAATTAACGTATTGAAGTTGATAGGCTGACTGCATATTTTCTTCTTCACTATTCTCAGAATAGTAGGACTGAGAATCCTCCTTATCTTCATATGGGGCAACGAATGCCAGGAATTTTTCTTCCTTAAGAGTTTCTTCTTCTTTCTCAAACTCATCGCTGAGAGTTACATTAAAGGCTTTCCCTCTTTGTTTCTTTAGATTTGCACATTCAGTCCTAATGTTCCCAAAACCTAAACATTCAAAGCACTGGGGATCCCTCGGATCTTTCTTTTCTACTTCTTCAGTATCAGTTGTGTGGGGAGTCTTTCTTAATCTGTCAGAGAACTTCTTCTTGAATTATTATTCTTCATAAAACGCTCGAAGTTCTTCGCTAGCATTTCTACTGCATCTTCATCAACATCGGAGTCTTCGTCAAATGAGACTATGGATTTTTTCTTGAATGCTTTAGATGCCTTGAGGGCAATTGCCTTTGCCTTTCTAACCGAAGGTAAGGAATATTCGTATGTCTGAAGAGATCCTACCAGCTCTTCAATCTTCATCTCCTCCAGATCTTTGCTTTCTTCTATTGTTGTCACCTTAATCCTGAAACGCTCAGGCAAAGGTCTTAGTATCTTTCGGATGAGTTTTACATCCGAGATTTGCTTCCCAAGACTCACCATCGAGTTTCTTAGGTTGCAAATCTAAGTGTAGAACTCTCCGAATGTCTACATCTTCTAGCATCTTAATTTTTTCAAATTTAGAAATCAACATTTGAAGTTTGGAAGATTTTACTAGTTTTGTGCCTTCATATGTTGTTTCTAGAATTTGCCATGCATCTTTAGCAATTTCACAATTTGAAATTCTTGCGAATTCAGATGGTGAAAGTACTTGGCATAGTGCATGGAGAGCTTTATCATCGAAAAGCCTTGCGCTTGTTTGAATAACAATAATTTTGTCTGTTTCTTTTGGTTTTCTCCAACCAGTTTCAACAATTTTCCCGATGTCAATAGATTTTAAAAAGAAGCGCATTCGGGCTTTCCAATAGCCATAGTTTGTCCCATCAAAGGGCGGAACAGAATTAAATTTTGAGACATAATAATCAAAAATAGAAGTCAAAAGGATACACTCAATAAATAAATCTAAAAACAGAGTGTACCAAGCTCTGATACCAATTGGCAATATTTTTTGACTTCTAATTTAAACCAAGTGAGTGTGTTTGTGTGCAAACAAATATCTTAAATGTGAAATTTAAATAAGACAAGATATTTGTTACGAAGTGAAAACTCTATGAAGAGAAAAAACCACTCCAGGCAGCCAAACCCAGGAAATTCACTATCCAAAAACAAAGCTAGTTACAAGACACTCGTACTCACATAACCCTATGCAGTAGTCATACCTTTAACTTTGACGTGTAACCCAACACGAACGCTTCCCAACCAGATCTTCCACCTAAAGGTGTTTTTGATGGATTCCTTTACCCTAGGGCCGACCCCTAAGATAGACTTCACACGAACAACTGAGCACACACCGGCAATGGCTTGAGAGTTAGCGGATCTTCGATTCTCCCTAAACACCCTCTCAAAGCATTATGGAATTCACTATCGAATTTTGTGTAAAACACTAGCCTAAAGCCCCCTATTTATAGGCTTCAAGAGACCTTAAAAACAGCTGAGATTCGGACTTCGGCTGGCAAGCGTCCGGACAGTTTTATGCGATATCCTTTCAGAAATAGTGCAATTTTATCTTTATTAGGTTCACATTCGGACAGCTTGACCAAGAGTCTGGACGGTCTTCGCTAAAATCCTTTCAGCCTTCGAACGGAACTATGGAATATTCTGAACTACTGGACATCGTCCGGACGTGTTGCCACGTCATCCGAACGGCTTGCAGAGACTTCCCAAACAGTGTCAACTTCTAAAATCAGACTCCTTGTTGAATACTGATTGACCTAGGGTTTGGACGGTGTTGCTCTGACGTCCGGACAGATTCAGCGTTATTTGCTGGACACTGAAGGACGTCCAGACTCCTTCAAAGGCCCGTCCGGATGGTGGCACAGGAACCGGTTGTTTATGTCTTGGATTTTTCAAGGACTCTTCAGGTACATCTTTAAGCAACTTGTGATCAGTTATTGTCTTTGATTTGATCATTGTCTGAATACATGAAGATTCTAAATTGAAAACCGACCATCCTGTTAAAACGCAAACATTACATAAAGTGTTTGTTTTATCCAGAATGTAGCCAATATAAAATACTAACATAAGGAAATGGTGGTATTTCATTATATAGTATATATACTGCTTGTTCAGTGTAATTTAAGATAGTATTTACATGCTGTAATTAACTAATGTGGTCTTTAATATTTGTAATACACACATAGGTCAATGGACTGGATGATAAACGTAGGGAGGAATTGGGCCACAAATTGGTTATGCAATGTAGAGGGTTGAAGGAGACAGCAGTCAAGTATAACAGGAACGTGGTCAATGGCAAACTATTCCACACGCTTGCCCATTATGTGGGAAGGACGATTCAAAACAACGGCGTATGTGTGCCAACCGTTGAAGGTGAAACGTACTACGGGCAGTTAACCGATATAGTTGAGGTCGAGTACTATGATAGGACTACGTACGTCCTACTCAAGTGCAAGTGGGCGGACCCCACGCTAGACAGGGGATTCAGAGTATACGATTATGGCCTAGAGTTTGTCAACTTCAATCACCTCGTCCACAGGGGAGAACTGATTACTGATGAGCCTTACGTGCTGACATCTTAGGTAGACCAAGTATTTTACGTCGAAGATGGAAGGAACCCAGA
The DNA here is from genome assembly GCF_958979055.1 of Alnus glutinosa. NCBI lineage: Eukaryota > Viridiplantae > Streptophyta > Magnoliopsida > Fagales > Betulaceae > Alnus > Alnus glutinosa. Next base: position 19,589,433 of record NC_084890.1, on the reverse strand, counting down.
TTGGGTTTGTGCCGTGAGGACTAAACCGTGAAACGTTTACGATGTTGGTAAGGGGAAAGGGAGTCATGATGCAGGTGCAACCTATCATGAATGCATGCCGCTCGTATCAGCCACTGCTGACCTACATGATATGAATGATGAATTTGAGCACGACAGGCCTGACATAAACCTGATTGAAGCTCCCATTGGATGAATAAATATTAATTGCAGGTACAATTCACTCAAATTCAATACACATTTTTAATTTGTGACATATAGTAATTAATAAATGCAATCATTGTCTAATTTGCATAAATCTCATTGTATAATTTGTATGTTTCTTACTAATATATAACTGGGTAGTTATACTTTTAAAGTGTTGAATAATTTGTCTACATTTGTTCGCAGGTTTCAATAGACCAAAGACCCTCTCCTTATGCACACCGGCCACCACGCTTACCCATGCCCTCCACGACCACGTCCACAGCCCAGGGGTCACTGTATACGGCGCCGTGGCCACACCACCCAGATGGCGCTTATAGACCATTCCTACCAGGTACAGCGGGGATGGCCATGTCGGATCACAGGTAGACCAGCTCCGCTGGATACTCTTATTCTTCGTATTCGGAGCCGCCGACGTTCTCATAGCTAGGGATCACCTCACCGGGTCATGTGACTCGATGTTGGGTACGAGAGGGTCATAATGGGATCAGCCAACTTAATTTTGTAAATATGTTGTACATTCTGTACCCCTAGTCTAGACATGCGCCATGTGGATCTAATAGTGAGACACAGGATAATAGGCTTCTGCTGCCCCAGCCAGGGGAGAGGCAGATGCCGGCCACGGGGGTGAGATAGATGCCGGCTCTGGGGGAGAGCCAGGGCCCGGTGCTTGGGGAGAGCCAGATGCCCCATGAGGGAGACTTAACGATATTAGGTCCCAATCAATCGCCCCTCAATAGCCCCCATGATATGCATTCAAACAACGACCAACAGTATCCCCCGGGAGAAGGGGTTGGCAAGGAGCATGCAGATGACCCAGCGACCCAGCGCATACAGACTGACCAAATTCGGTTGATGGGTAAGTACATATTTATACATCATTGAAACCTATATTATATTACCAATTAATATTAAGTTTGAAATAACATAAATTATATCATTCTTTAATATAATTTATTTTTTTAGTATATTAAATTAAATGTTTTATCTTTTGTGGTTAGGGTACAATCTAGACGGGAGCATCTACTATGAGGTGATTAGGGACCCGGAGAGGAACTGGATGCTCCCGAGAGGGAAAAAGATTGTTTTGCAATACAATGATGCAACACAACTCGTAAGACGAGCCTGTAATCGTTTTAGGTGTGCTACAGGAATGCTTGTGAGGAGCAGGTCCCACATACTTATGCGGGACGAATGGACAAGGGTAGATAAGCAAATTAAAAAAGCTATGTGGGATGCGTTGATGGTATGTTTATGAAAGATATTTCAATACACATTGGCATTGAAAATAATTTATTTACTTATAATATACACTTAGGGTTATTTTTTTGTTGAACTTATAAAATTAATGTTTAAATTGCATGTGCAGGAGGAGTTTTATCTCTCCGTATCTGTAGATGAGCGCAAGGCACAACACGAAGCGTGGGCTGATATTAGACGTAGGTACCGTTCGTGGAAGGCCAAATTTAAAAATAGAGCTACATATTCAAGACCGTGACAAGCCCGAAAGTATACCTACAAGAGTGCCGGACAAAGTTTTTGACAAGTATGACCAAACAGATGTGAAGCACCTGCTGAGAGATTGGTGCACTGAGCAAAAAAGGGTATGTAGGTCGTTGATTGTATTACTATTATGTGTATTTTCAATTACTGTTCTGAAAAATAAAGAGACTTCTAATTTATACAAGTGTGTGTGAACAGTGTGCAACAAAATATTAAATGCGGAAATTAAAGGTGAGAAATATTTTGTTAGCGAAGTTGAAACTCAATTAAGAGAAAAACCACTCTGAGTCAGCCAAACCCAGGATATCCACTATTCAGAAGACAAAGCTAGTTACAAAGTAGTAGCACTCACATACCCCTGATGCAATGTTCGTACCTTGAACTCTAATGTATAACCCAACACGAATGCCTCCCAACCAGGTCTCTTACCTGAAGCGGACGGCTTAACCGAGCGTCCGGACGATCAACTGCAACCGCCTTTCCAAAGTAGCACTGAAAGCTTCCATAACAAGGCTACGTTCGGACAGTGTCGCCCTAGCATCTGAACGGTTGCACTTCGGCTGCACGTAATTACCATAATAAGGCTTTGAGCGTCCGGACCCTGAAGGCAGATGTCTGGATGGTTGAACTGGTGCATGCAATTTCCATATATGATGCTTGATCGTCCGGACCATGAAGACTAATGAAAATTGAAATTGACTTCTAAATAAATAGCAAGTGTGTGCACAAAGTGTCAACAAAAATTAAGCACAGCGGAAAGTAAATGACACAAAGATTTTTGTTGACGAAATGGAAACTCAGTTAAGAGAAAAACTACTCTGGGGCAGCCAAACCCAGGATATCCACTATTCAGAAGACAAAGCTAGGTACAAGATAGTAACACTCACATATACCCGATGCAGTGGTCGTACCTTGCTCTCTAACATGTAACCCAATACGAACGCCTCCCTACCAGGTCTCCTACCTGAAGGGGTCTTCAATGGAATCCTTTACCTTAGGGCCAACCCCTAAGATAGACTTCAGATGTAGCGCAGCACACTTGTAACGGCTTCAGAGGGATCTTGAACTTCTCTGAGCTCTTGTGGAATTCAATACCGAATTCTTGCAATTCTCAATGCCAAGGGCCTCTATTTATTGGCTGAGGTGCAGAATGGGCAACTAGTGTAATATGTACGGACGCCGTCCGTACGATGAACCTGGGCTGTCCGGACGAACAACAGTGCGACAGGATTTTCCAAAAATTTCGCTGAAAATCTTTCCTGTTTAAGAGCTGCGTTCAGACGGTGAGACACTGACGTCTGGACGATCACATGTTCGCTGCAAGTAATTTCCATAAAGCTTCGCGCGTCCGGACCATAGGGGATGAGCGTCCGGACGGCTGAACTTCAACACGCAATTTCCATATCAGATATGCGCGCGTCCGGACCATGAGAGGCAGACGTCCGGACGGTTGAAGTCGAATCGGCAATTTCCATCTTAGTTGCACACGCGTCCGGACCAAGGCTGACTGACGTCTGGACGGTGATATTTGAATTGCGATTCTTGCCTTATGGAGACGCGCGTCCGGACGGTATACCACATCGTCCGGACGGTTGATCGATCTTTCCTTTATCGGAACTTGGAAAGAATCTGAGACTGGTCGAGTACCGAGAGGCGTCCGGATGGGCTGCTGAGACGTCCGGACGAATACAGCTGGAACAAAAACTTCTCAACATAGTGGAGGGTCCGGACGACTTGACCAAGTGTCCGGACGGTCAACTGCAAACGCCTTTCGAAATTGGCACTGAAAGCTTCTATAACAAGGCCGCGTCCAGACGGTATTGCCCGAGCGTCTGGACGGTTGTACTTCGGCTGCACGAAATTACCATAATAAGGCTTGGAGCGTCCGGACCTTGAAGGTTGACGTCCGGACGGTTGAACTGGTGCACGTAATTTCCATATATGAAGCTAGATCATCCGGACCATGAAGGCTGACGTCCGAACGGTTGAACTTGGTATGCACGTTCTTGCCTTATAGAGGACATCGTCCGGACGGTAGCAGCCGTCTTCCCATAACTGTGTCTTGAGGCAGAAACTCTAATACTTGTCAAACAATGAATGGCGTCCGGATGGTATAGCCACGTCGTCCGGACGGATGCACTTAAACACTTGGATCTTCTCGAACTCTAAAGTGCGTCCGGAAGATTTGCCATTACATCCGAACAGATGCAATCTTGAACAGTTCGAAGCTTCTAGGCACTGATGGGCGTCCGAATAGAAAGATCTCGTCGTCCAGAAGGATGTTGCTGACTGATGAGCGTCCGGACGGGATTCCACATCGTCTGGACGGCAGACAGGGAACCAAAATAAACCTCCTTGAAAACTTCACAGAATCTTCTTGAAGAACATAGCCGAAGAGTGGACTCTAAATACAGCAGCATCCCTGTGAAAACAGCAACATTACATAGAAGTGATTTTGTCCAACAGAATGTAGCCAACACAAAAACTAAGAAACTCCCCATTTGGCTATTCTGGGACAAAAATCACTTGACCGGTTAAAAATACAATCCCGGTCCAAATCAACAATTACTCCCCCTTTTTGTCACAAAGGGACAAAAGGTAAAACAGAGTAATGAGAAAAACCACACAATAATTACTCCCCCTTAATGTCTCAAAAGTACAAGGGTAAACAGCGTAATAATATCCACAAACAAAAACACATTTTAAAACCCAAAATAGGAAAAATAGAAAAAAGTCTACAAGTGGTCCAAAAGGGAGGAATAGAAATCCTCCAAGTATCAAATCCCAAGACCTTTGGAAATTGAACATCCGACTTCAACAATAGTCAGTTTTCCAAAGGCTGCATATGTTAATCACTGTGCTGGGAGCCGCTGGATGTCGTATTCCTGAATCAAATAAAAAATATCTCGAAAAATACCATTAGATCCTGTTAGTTCCAAAAATAATGTGGTATTTAAAACGGCTGTCAAATGGATGCCAAAGAAAATTGAAATTGACTTCTAAATAAACGGCAAGTATGTGCACAAAGTGTCAACAACAATTAAGCACAACGGAAGGTAAATGACACAGAGATTTTTGTTAACGAAGTGAAAACTCAGTTAAGAGAAAAACCACTCCGGGGCAGCCAAACCCAGGATATTCACTATTCAGAAGACAAAGCTAGATACAAGATAGTAACACTCACATATACCCGATGCAGTGGTCATACCTTGCTCTCTAACGTGTAACCCAACACGAATGCCTCCCTACCAGGTCTCCTACCTGAAGGGGTTTTCAATGGAATCCTTTACCTTAGGGCCAACCCCTAAGATAGACTTTAGACGTAGCGCAGCACACTTGTAACGGCTTCAGAGGGATCTTGAACTTCTCTGAGCTCTTGTGGAATTCAATTCCGAATTCTTGAAGTTCTCAATGCCCAGGGGCCTCTATTTATAAGCTGAGGTGCAGAATGGGCGACTGCTGTAATATGTACAGACGCCGTCCGGACGATGAACCTGGGCCGTCCGGACGGACAACTGTGTGACAGGATTTTCTAAAAATTTCGCTGAAAATCTTTTTTGTTTAAGAGCCGCGTCCGGACGGTGGGACACTGACGTCCGAATGGTCGCACGTCCGCTGCTAGTAATTTCCAAATAAGGCTTTGCGCGTCCGGACCATAGGGGATGAGCGTCCGAACGGTTGAACTTCAACACGCAATTTCCATATCAGATATGTGCGCGTCCGGACCATGAGTGGCAGACGTCCGGACGGTTGAAGTCGAATCGGCAATTTCCATCTTAGTTGCACGCGCGTCCGGACCAAGGTTGACTGACGTCTGGACGGTGATATTTGAATTGCGATTCTTGCCTTATGGAGACGCGCGTCCGGACGGTTAATCGATCTTTCCTTTATCGGAACTTGGAATGAATCTGACGCTGGTCAAGTAGCGAGACGCATCCGGACGGGCTGCTGAGACGTTCGGACAGATACAACTAGAACAGAAACTTCTCAACACAGTGGAGGGTCCGGACGGCTTGATCGAGAGTCCGGATGGTCAACTGCAACCGCCTTTACAAAGTAGCACTGAAAGCTTCCACAACAAGGCCGCGTCCGGACGGTGTTGTCCGAGCGTCCAGACGGTTGTACTTCGGCTGCAAGAAATTACCATAATAAGGCTTGGATCGTCCAGACCTTGAAGGCTGACGTCTGGACGGTTGAACTGGTGCACGCAATTTCCATATATGAAGGTCGATCGTCCAGACCATGAAGGCTGACGTCCAGACGATTGAACTTGGTATGCACGTTCTTGCCTTATAGAGGACATCGTCCGGACGGGATTACACATCATCCGAACAGTTGCAGTCGTCTTCCCATAATTGTGTCTAGAGGCAGAAACCCTAATACTTGTCAAACACTAAATGGCGTCCGAACGGTATAGCCACGTCGTCCGGACGGATGCACTTAAACACTGGGATCTTCTCCAACTCTGAAGTGCGTCTGGACGATTTGCCATTACGTCCGGACGGATTGAATCTTGAACAGTTTGAAGCTTCTAGACACTGATGGGCTTCCGGACAGAAAGATCTCGTCGTCCAGATGGATGTTGCTGATTGATGAGCGTCCGGACGGGATTCCACATCATCCAGACGGCTGACAGGGAACCGAAATAAACCTCCTTGAAAACTTCACAGAATCTTCTTGAAGAACATAGCCGAAGAGTAGACACTGAATAAAGCAGCATCCCTGTGAAAACAGCAACATTACATAGAAGTGATTTTGTCCAACAGAATGTTGCCAACACAAAAACTAACAACTAACGTCCAGACGGTTGAACTTTGTATGCACGACTTGCCTTATGGAGGACATCGTCCGGACGAGATCACATATCGTCCGGACGGTTGCGGCCGTCTTCCCATAACTGTGTCTTGAGGTAGAAACCCTAATGGTTGTCAAACACTGAATGACGTCTAGACGGTATATCCACGTTGTCAGGACGAATTCACTGGAACACTGGGAACTTCTCGAACTCTGAAGAGCGTCCTGACGATTTACCATTACGTCCGGACGGATGCAACCTTGAACTGTTCGAAGCTTCTAGACACTAATGGGCATCCGGACGGAAAGTTCTCGTCGTTCGAACTGATGTTGCTGACTGATGAGCGTCCGGAAGGAATACCACGACGTCCGGACGACTGACAGGGAACTGAAATGAACTTCCTTAAAAGCTTCACAGAAGCTTTTTGAAGAACATAGCTGACGAGTAGACTCTGGATAAAGCAGCATCCCTATGAAAGCAGCAACATTACATAGAAGTGATTTTGTCCAACAGAATGTAGCCAACATAAAACTAACAAATTCCCCCTTTGGCCATTTTGGGACAAAAATCACTTGACCGGTTAAAAATACAATCCTGGTCCAAATCAAAAACTACTCCCCCTTTTTTGTCACAAAATGACAAAGGGTAAAACAGAGTAATAATAAAAACCAAAAATTACTCCCCCTAAGTGTCTTAGAAGGACAAGGGTAAACAGAGTAATAATATCCACAGACAAAAACGTTCTAAAATCCAAAACAATAGGAAAGTAGAGAAGAGTCTGCAAGTGGCCCAAAAGAGAGGAACAAAAATCCTCCAAGTACCAAATCCTACTGATCCACTGAAATCAAGTAAAGGAGAGAAAACCGTATTCAAAGCTGGATTTGTACGCTTCTAGCTCTGGAAGTTAGGAACCATGGATTGAAAAACTTTCAGTCTCTTGATTTTGCAAGGCCTAAACCTGGTTATCCGCAGATTGACATTCTCTAAGCAACTAGTTTGTATGATAAATGAGAAGATTCACCACTAAGCCTCTAACTGATGTAGATCTGAGGGAAAGCTACGGAAGGCTCTGCATGAGTTGGGGGGAAAAAGCTCATCTTAAATCCTGAGACCCTTGGAAATTTTAACCACATGACCTCAAACAAAATTAATTTTCCAAAGGATGCATCTGTCAAACACTGTGCTGGGGGCCGCTGGATGTCGTATTCCTGAACCAAAACCAACCAGAAATATCTCCAAAAATACCATTAGATCCTATTAGTTCCAAAAATAATGTGGTATTTAAGACGGCTGTCAAATGGATGCCAAAGAAAAATATAACCAATGCAGCTATATATATGGCATAAATATACCAAGATTAGCCCAGCACAAAGACTTAAAAGAATAACTGAAGACACAATGAAGATCATGGAATGAGAAATTGTGCAAAGAATGCCAAAATCTTGGGAGAAATCCACGAGAAAAACACACAACATGACATGATAAAAATGCAGAGATGTGTGTATGGCAGAGAAAGAGACGCAAGTCTTAAACCTGTAGAGACCCTGTCCGGACATGTCACTTAACCATCTGAATGGCTACTGCTAGGACAGCGTACGGCAAGATTGCGCTCGTCCGGAAGTAAGAATAGGTCCGTCCGGAAGCTTCACACTGAAAATCTGAAACTAGAGAAAAATTTGCAGAAAAATATTTTTCCCTAAAGTTAGATTCAAAACACGCATGTATAATCAACTGATAAAACAATCAAATAGCATTGCAAAAATATGCAAAGATATAAATGAGAGTTAAATATTCAATAAGCACAAATTTCCCTGCAGATAGAAATTTTAAATAGTTTACTCAACTCATGAAATGCGTGTGTGTGTGTGAAGACTTTCCCTAAAAGGTATGAATGTAACTGATATGACAAAAAGCAACTAGATTTTCTAGACAAGAGAGAAAATCAATGAAAGATCAGTCAAAAGTCAAACCTTATTAATTACTAGGGGCTAGCCACCCTCATCTGATACACTCCCCCTAAGATGCAGCACCTAATTGTTTTACTTGTACTATGAAGGACAAGGTAAAATTTTACTTGCACCATGAAGGACAAGGCTTATTTCAGCACAGAAGCAGTGAATGTAAGCATATAGCACAAAAAACTGAAGAGTTACTACTTGATTCTAGTGGTGTTGCAATCTAGAGAGTGCCAGAATTTTTAGGCTCTAGGTTCAACTAGCATGTGGTCAATTTTACCATCTTAATCAAAGACATCTATCTCGTTAGAATTTCTAGAAGCAAGAAGTCAGAGAGAAAAATGATGTACCTTAGGGGAGTCTTAGATAGTGCACATTTTCATCGCATGAGGAAAGTAACTATCTATCATTAAGATGCAACAGGAAAACTTAATAGATATCATGCATAAACTCTCAATCATATATAAGCATATTTAATCAATGCACAATGAACAAATATATCAGGAAAAACACATGCAATATCTGAAAAGCTATCAAAAGAAAAAAAAAATAAAAAAAATTATAATAATAATAATTTTGCATCTTCTCCCAAATTTTTTTTTTTTTTTTGTTGAAAACCAATAAATAGAAAAACAACAAAGACATGCTTATAGAAAAGGAAATTACATCTAATCCCAGCATGTAAGGTAAAACCAAACCTGTCCTCATGGAGAGAGGTTTAGAAATACCAAGACAGAAAAACAGCCGCCCAACGTGCTTTTAACTGTCATCCCAAAAAAAAAAATATCTGCAGAAGTTTCTCAAGATAACAAGAGAAAATAAAGGGGATAAAATAAATGGTTCCTCAAACAAAATGCAAGGCATGAATAAGATATGGCATAATCAACTATGCAATGCAAACGTACCTGACATGCACTATGATTTAGGAACCAAAATCCTAAGCATGGGAGACTTCACCTTTACTAGGTGAGTCCACTCCCCCTTAAGGGGTGAATGGTCCCATCCTTCCTTACCCATACCTTCTCTTCCTATGAGGAAGGGGTGTGAGCCATGTCCCAATTGATCAGTTTGACTAGGACATTCTTCATCATGTTGACAAGCCCTTCATTGGCCTAATTCTTCATGGGCTTGTGAGGCTTCACTTTGAAGCATTCGGCTTTGATGTGGCCATACTTACCACAGTGATGGCATGAGGGAGAATGCCTTTAATGATAATGTTGTTGCCGAAAAGCATTATGAGGCTTGGAAGGTTTAGAGCTAGACTTACCTGTCTTTTGCTCTGTTTTCCTGATCTGAGGCTGCTGATGTCGGATTTGAGGATACTGTAGCCTGATGTGTCCAGAGACACCACAATGATAGCAGGTTGGCTGACTTCGTTTGCTGAAATGATTCCTGAAGGGCTCTGGAATTTTAAGATTAGCATTTTCACAAATAACAAAGTCCTTACCTCTTTGAGATATATCCCTCCTATGGGACGGAACATATTTATCTAAGGAAGAATCTTAAATTTCACTTTTTCTCAGAGCATCCTGTTTAATCCAAGGCTTGTGGTATTTCAACAAATAACAGTTTGGCCTAGTATGACCAATTTTCCAACAATTATGACAAGTAGGAACAAACTTACCTCGTGTTCCTGATTCCTTGGACTTTGGCATCACATGATTATTTAAGCAAGAATTATCTAAACAAGCTATATCTTCTATCATAGGCTCAATATCTAATTCAGAATCAGAAGCATGTGAAGTAGAAGCACTCATCAACAATTAAAGAAGGCTTGTTAGAAACATCTGAGTGAATACAAAGCATGCTCTTCAAATTATCACTAGAGAATTTTTTCAAGAGATCTTCAGATTCTTTTAAATTATTCTCAAGTGTATCAATAATGTCAAATAGCACGATATTCTCAGATCTCAAAGAGTCAATCAAAGCATGTGATTCAGATAATTGAACAATCAAAGACTCTTTTCTTACTTCACCTTTTTAAGCTCTTTATGAGAAACTTTAGAATGTTGAGCATTCTTCAATTTATTGAAAACCTTAAAGAGCTTAATATCAGAATCCTCATTAGATAACTGAGAAGAATTCATGATAAAGGGTGTAATAAAAAAAAATAGAAGTCACAAGAGATGAGGATCACACTCAAGAAATAAATCCTTAATAGAGTGTACCCGCTCTGATACCAATTGAAAAATAAAGAGACTTCTAATTTATACAAGTGTGTGTGAACAGTGTGCAACAAAATATTAAATGCAGAAATTAAAGGAGACAAATATTTTGTTGACGAAGTGGAAACTCAATTAAAAGAAAAACCAGTTCGGGGCAGCCAAACTCAGGATATCTAATATTCAGAAGACAAAGTTAGTTACAAAGTAGTAGCACTCACATACCCCTGATGCAGTGGTCGTACCTTGAATTCTAACGTGTAACCCAACACGAACGTCTCCCAACCAGGTCTCCTACCTGAAGGGGTCTTCAATTGAATCCTTTACCTTAGGGCCAACCACTAAGATAGACTTCACAGCTGATCAAATCACACATTGGCAAAAGCTAGAGAGCTAGCAGATTTTCAATATTTCTCTAAACACCCTCTCTAACCTGTAAGGAATTCACTACTGAATTCTGTGTTGAATGCATGACTAGAACCGCTTACATAGTATCAGAGCTATTATAACATGGTATCAAAGCCACTGTTCTTTGGCCTTCAATAAAGGTCCTTAACGTTTCCTGGAATCCTTTACGTTTTCTACGACTATCTCATAATTTCAGTCGTCCATATGTCGCCTTCCGCTTTTAAAATTGTTGTCAGTCTCTTCCACCCCTTCATCGTAGTCACATCTGTAAAAAACAATCTAGAATCAAGTCTGCAAGGTCCAGATCTTATGATCTAGAGAAGATCCGCTGCCGACGATAGTCGCACATGCCACACGAGCACACTGTCAGTGTTGTCACGCGCCTCCATATTTGGCCAATTGTTATTGTGACAACACCAATCAACAGATCAGGAGCTGTCCAGTCCATAACCGCTGATTCCAGCCTCATCGGAGTATCAATGCGCCTCCACACGCTGCTCACTCCTTCTACCCTGCCATTCATGCGCCACCATGTTCAGCCCTGAAGGTTCTGGATCAGCCTTGATGTCCCCCATTTGATGCTTCACACACCACCACACACGTCCAGAAAATCCAGGAACTCCTCCCACGCCCTCACGCGCCTCCAGTCCATCGATCGGGTTCAACCCGTTATCCATCCGGATCAAACCGGATCACCATAGAAATCGGCCCACCATTGTCAACCCGAAACAGTAGGTTAGAAGCGGGTCTTCCACCCGGTTCAGGCGACCAGGCCAACCGGGCCAAATTCCATCCTGAGTCCAGTTCTAGGATCCGATTCAAACCCATACCAACCGGATTTCATGTTGGTTCTCTGTTCGGGTTTTAGGCCTCGTAAGACCCAACCCAGCAGTTAGACCCGATTCCTCCTTCACATTTGTCGAACCAGCCCAAATTTGTCAACCCAGCCAGCCCAACGGGTTAGACCCGATTCACTAAATTTTGTTTCATACCATATTCAATGGTCCATGGGTTTTGGTCTATTTGTGGCCCAATTAAACTGGCCCAATTGCCTATTCTATTAGGCTCCATTCTCATCCCAATTCAAGGACCAAGCATTCACTGCCAATAGCAGCCACCACCAGCCGCCATCCTCCGTCGCTTGCCGCCACTCTCCTACAACTTTTCCGGCGACTTTTCTAGCAAACTCAAAAAAAATAAAATAAAATAAAATTGTCCTATTTTGTTGTGATCTGCGGCTCAATTTAGGCCTTTCACAAGATTAATGGCTAATTTCTATTTCTGACCATCATTGTAAGTTACGGTTTGGCCCCTCATGGGATTAACGGATATTCTCCGTTCTTCGGCCGTCTTTTTTAGCCTTTTGGCACAATGTGGTTTGGCCCATTACAGGATTCACAGCTAGTTTCCGTTCTCCAACCATCATTGTCAGTTGCGGCTTGGCCCCTCATGGGATTAAAGGCTAATCTCCGTTCTCCGGCCATCACTTTCAGCCTTTCTCACCGGCACCGTTTTGATTCAACCATTGACTTCAATTGCATTTAAATCTGGCTTTTAATTTTAAACTCGAGATTTCAGAATCTTCCACCTTGAGTTTTAGGGGGGGATGTTAGAATATACGAAAAATATAATATATTTTCCATATATTCCATATTTGGTTGATATTGTAATATTCTCTATTTACGGAGAATTGTAATCAAATCACTATGATTTGATTACAATATTACCTTTGTACTGTAGACAATCAAGTTAATAAGAACAAAATGTAGCCATTTAGACTTTACCTTATGGACGTAGGTCATAAACCGAACCACTTAAAATTTATGTCTATTTTCTCTCTCATGCTTCAGCTATTCTCTGTCTTTTTAGATTCATACACAAATTTCTACAGACAATGTTTTGAAATGCCTCCTTTTGTATTCTTCGATCAGACATAAGCCTGCCAACAAGACACCTCCCACTCTTCATATATGGATCTGGATCTGCCGTTTCGTCCTCCATGATGGTGATGCCCACATTCTCCCCTTCTGTCAACGCCATTTTCCTACACAGTGTTTCAAGCAAGTCCACCATACAAGATTCACTCGAGTACAGTATTTGGAAAAACAAACAAATCAGCCAGTAACTATACATTCCCAGCCTAAAGTAGCAGGAGACTGGACACTCACCCCTTGGTATTTCTTAGAAAGAAAACCGAGAGGGAGGACTCAATTCTAATAATTATTTCATTTCCTAATAAAATAAATTCTCATTCCGTAAACCAAATAACCTAATAATTTTTTTTTAAAATAAAAAAAAAAAAAAAAAACTGAGTGGCCATGGAGAGAAATCCGTATATATATAAGGTCGTATATACAATGATTTTTCACTGTGCGTTGAGTGCATCACATTTTTTTTTCTTAAGCAAAAAGTAATGCAGTGCACAACAATTGAACAAATTAAAACACATTTCGACAATCCTTTTGTTCGAAACATCACATTTAAACGTACATCAACCATCAGTTATCAAAATCGACTTCTCAATTTTTTTTACTACTGAAGGCAAGATTAAAAAAAAAAAAAAAAAAAAAAAAAAAAAAAAAAAAAAAAAAAAAAAAAACGTGAAATATTGAGAGGTAAAATATATTTTTTCCTAATTTTTAAGAAAAGTATAGTGTAGCGCCCCAGATTTTAAGACATAAGGTTTAATGTCTTAAATTGGATTTAAGACCTAATAATAAGGCAAAAGAATAAATATGAATATTTATGAAAATAAATATTCATTTGTTTTTAGAAGCGTATATAGTTTCAATTTGTTAAAAGCTCAAAACGGACCTTAAATTTTGGAATAACGGAAACCTGGTCAAACAAACTCTGTTTTGGTCGATTCAAAAGCCAGAACGCTTATCTCGAAGTCCTCTAGCTACCCTTCGAATTTCATAATTTTTGAACTTCGTTAAGGGCACGAAAACACCTACAAAAAAATACTACCCCTGATTTGGACGAAAATTGATATGTAACATTAATAATTAGCCAGGCAATGAATTCAGTCCAGCCACGTTCACTTTCATTCTACACCTTAAAGAATCAGTTTGGTGGGAAGAATATATTCCTCCATCATGACTCCTCAAGATGAGGTTCTAAGTAATCATTATGTTAGTAAATAGAATATAAGCCATGCCCACCTTCGTTCACTCATGAACCAAACACCGAACACCTGCCCTTATCCCAGCCATGGATGGAATTCCCCCAAGATTGATCCAAGCCATCTGTTTGTGAATAAATAGAAGGAGTTCTCTACAACTTCTCTCCTCCTCTGTGCTCTCTTTTCAGTATAGCTCTTTCTTCTAATTCTTCAAGAAATCTTTCTGCATGTTCTCTCTTCTATCTATCCCTATTTCTCGGCAATTTTCTGGTTCTTTCTTTGGACAACAATTAATGCTGCTCCTAGAGAAACAAATCAGTAGCAAGAAAGAAGAAGTAAAATCCCTCTCTGTTCCAGTTTTTATATTAGCAAAAGAAATAAAATCAGAAACCAGCACCCATCTCTATAGGACTGCAGAAATCATCTCAAAGCTCTGCGTTTCTCTCACTGTGGGTAAGCCCCTCACTTTCTGACTCTCTCTTTTCTCTACTGTGTGTATTTTCGGTTAAGATGAAGTGAAGTAAAGAAATAGGGAGAAGAAGGAAGCTCGGCTGGCGTGAAATGAAACAAAGAAAAAGGAAGAGAATGGACAAAGAGACAAAAGATAAGGATAAAAAGAATAGAATATATAAAGAAAGAAGTTGTGCTGTACGTGTGTGTGCGGTGCAACAAAAGAAAGATAAGAATAATAGATAAAGAAAAGAAAAGGACAAGGATTAGATATATTTATATATTTCTCTTTGTGTGTGACTTAAATAATGTGAGTGGAATAATGTGTGTGTATGTGCTGAATAGTGTGGGCATTATATATATAATCTAAAGATTATTTTTTGTTCATATAATATATATGTCTAACAGAAATATATGCATCTATATATAGTTATAACTGATTACATGATGATTATATATATGTGTGTGTGTGTGTGTGTGTGATGGTTTTGGATCATCATTAGTAATTTTATTACTTATATATTTATTATAAATTGTTAGAATTCATGTTTAAGTGTTATGTTGCCAAGAGCACTATGCTACGTTTCGGGGCTTAAACATGAATCATTGTAGTATTTATATTTACTTTTACATTTCATTGTTCTCATGTTTTTCATGAGTTGATCACATTTACTCTTATTGTCCTTATAATATATTTTAATCCTTCAAATTCATATTTGGTGGTATTGGTTATATAGCCTCGTCATCAAATCATGAACCTAGGTTTTAAGATTGGTATAAGTGATCGTCTCAAACATAATGAAGTGATTGATAATAAAAACTATAAAGAGATGATGGTCTATGAACAATGATTTTTTTGTTAGATAATTGATATATATATATATATATATATATATATATATATATATATATATATATATATATATATATATATATATGGATGGATTTATATGCAGAAAAGAAGGCTAAGGAACTACACTAAGGAGCGTAAGTATCTTTATACTTACTGAGGACGAAGCTGGTGGATTTTTCCATAATATTGTGTTTCCTGCTTTATTTAAGTTGTTTGTGCATGTGAATTTACATGTTTTATATTTTAATTAATCTAATTAATAACAAAGCTGGTGAATGCAGCGGGGGGCGAAGGTATTGCCAGTGGGACCTTTGGTTCCCGTAAAAATAATAATCAAATGCTGTAACCGTAGATTTACAGGCCAGCTAGGACCTTGGATTCCTAGTCCCAGATAAAATAAGCTTTAAGTGAGAGTTGGCTAATACAGCGGGGGGTGAATGTAAAGACTCGAAAAATAAATAAGGAATTGAATGTCTAATAAACCATATTTATTAAATAGATGAGACTAATAATTATATTCTAGGTGATATATTTATATCATGAAAATAAAATATGGTGGAATTAAAAATAATAATAATAATGAGGGGTCCTAGTGAATAAATAATTATTGGTAATGGTAAAAATATAATTAGATTAACTGTGGGGGTTAAATATTAGTTGTTAAAAGATATGATTTAAATATAATGGGGGTCTAGATGTAATTAATAAAAGTCTAGGCATTCAAAATAAAGGAAATCTCACCTTGCCATGTGTCACAACTTGGTTGGTTGGGGGGGGATTTCATTATTTCCTCCCAACCACTCTCAAGGTGCCACATGCCACCTTATCACATTCCTTCTCTTTTTCTCTTTCACCTTTCTTTTCTTTTTCTTTTTCCCCTCCCTTTTTCGGTGGACAGCAGCCCCTCTCCCCTTTTTCTTTCTTTTCTTTTCCTTCTTCTCCCCTCTCTGCGGACACCTCACTCTCCCTTTCTTCCTCTTTCTTTCTTCCTTCTCTTTCCCCTTTTCTCTCACGCCGCACGCCCCTGTCTTCCTCTCCCTGTCCTACACGCACAACCCGATTTCCCCTCTCCATTTCTCCTTCCTTCTTCCGTCACACAGCACCCCTTTCCATTTTTCTTTTCCTCTCTTCCCCTCACCCGCATGCTCTCCTCTCCTCCTTTCTCGCACTCTCTTCTCTTCTTCTCTCTTTCTTCCTCTCTCTCCCCCACCCGACAACACCTCTCTTCTCTCCCTCTTTCTCTTCTCTTCTTCCTTCGGTCACTCACGCACCAGCAGCCCGAGAGAGAGAGAAACCTGAGAGTGTGGAGAGCAGCTCTTGGCCGGTGGTGGAGCAATTTTGGGGCTGTGGTGAGCCCTGAATTCTGGCCCTGTTTCGGTGAGTTCCTCTTCCCCTTGTTTCTGATTTTGTGAAGATATTTCCTGTTCTTTTTGGTTGAACCAGATGGGTTCTCTTGGGTTGGATTATCTCTTGTTTAGGTTATTTTCGGTTTCGATTGATGAGTTTTGGTTAGGATTTTTGGGCAGAACCAAATGGATTGTTGATGGGTGTATTTTTATGGGTTAACTTAGTTGAGAAATTCTGGATTTGTTGTTGACCGAAAGGGTCTTTGGATTGATTTTGGTGGCTGAAAATTGGGTATGGTTAGGACATTGCTTGAGTTTAGTTTTGGTGATTTTTGGTAAGCTTCCAAAATGGTTGGCCGAATGTGGTAAGTTAGAATACAATTTTAGGGCCTTGATGAGTGTATTTTGGTTGAATCATAAATTGAGAGTTGGATTTGTAGGTATGTGGTTAGATGATTTTCG
This sequence comes from Alnus glutinosa, assembly GCF_958979055.1. Taxonomy (NCBI): domain Eukaryota; kingdom Viridiplantae; phylum Streptophyta; class Magnoliopsida; order Fagales; family Betulaceae; genus Alnus; species Alnus glutinosa. The sequence goes on along the minus strand of NC_084890.1, from coordinate 19,572,174 downwards.
TGGTTTTGGATTTGTAAATTTGGTATTGATGTTGGCTTATTTGTAAGACCATTGGTTTAAGTATATTATTGTTGATATTGATGGGTATGTAGTTTTAGTTGTGGTGTATTGTTATGGATTGTTGGTGTTTAAATATTTGATTTTAGAATGGGTGATTTGCTTGCTTAGCTGGTTATTAGAAAAGACTTGATGTTTTGATGTTGACGTTAATATGTTTAGATTCTTTTTGTGTAAATGGAAAAGGTGAATCCATATATGTATAAGGGTTCAATTAAGATCAAGATAATGGGTAATAATGATAAACAAGCAAATAGACTACATTAGTGCATGAAATTATACCTAGCCCGATGTAGTTATTAACCAATTGAATCATTAAGGTCCTACGACCTAATAATATAGTAAAGCGATAAGTGAGATGATTTAAGGTGAAAGAGTCATAAGATTGTGATATGTCCCAAAACAGCCTTATGGTATTAAAGAACAATTAATAAATTAGCAATATTTTAGGAATACCTAATTAGGTTTTGAATCCATTTGAAATAATTGAATGTACTATTAAGCTAGGCTTAAACTCAACTTATGTTGTATATATAAATATGTATATACATGCATATGAGTTCAATATACCTTGTTAACTTAGTAAATAAACAACTAGTCATTTATGGATTAACAATGATAATGTGATGCAACAATGATATATAAACCAATGAAAATAGTAAATACATCTTATTGTTAATGTTAGTATTTTGGCTTTATTCTGTGTTTGGACAAAATCACTTATGTGTAAAGATGCTGTAAACAGGGATTCCACTTTCAGAGTGATGTCAAGATTAGAAGAAAATTCAAGTTCCCTGTCAGCCGTCCGGACGATGTGTCATCCCATCCGGACGCCCATTTGTCTACTGCTCCATCCATCTGGACGCCAGACAGTCTAGTATCATCCGTCCGGACGACGTGCTTCTTCCGTCCGGACACTTCACTGTATCGAGAAGTTTCTGTTCCAGCTTGATCCGTCTGGACGTTTTAGCAGCACGTCCGGACGCCTATCAGTTCTCGAACGGTTCACTGATTCTTTCCAAGTTCAAGAAAGGGAAGATCAATCAACCGTCCGGACGATGTGGTATCCCATCTGGACGCGTGTGTCCATAAGGCAAGAATCGCAGTTTGAATTTGACCATCCGAACACTTGACAGCTGTGGTCCGGACGATGGTGCATCGTATATGGTAACTGACGATTCGACTTCAACCGTCTGGACGTTTGCTCCTCTTGGTCCGGACGTACGCAAATCGTATATGGAAATTGCATGCTGAAGTTTAGCCGTCCGGACGCTCCTGCCCCATGGTCCGGACGTGCGAAGCCTGATATGGAAATAACTTGCGGCGGATGTGCGACCATCCGGACGATCGAGCCATCCCGTCCGGACGATGTTCTTAAACAGGAAAGATTTCTCCACGGAAATTCCAGAAATATCCTGTCGCACAGTTGTCCGTCCGGACGGCTCCAAGGCAAATTTTGCCTGACGCTCATTCTGACCCCAAACTATAAATAGGGGTCCTTGGGCACTTAGAGCTGCAAGAATTCGGTGTGAATTCCATTAGAGCTTAGAGACGTGATATTTCCTCTAAAGCCATTTTTCAAGTGTGCTGCGCTATAAATCGAAGTCTATCTTAGTGGTCGCCTCTAAGGTAAGGAGTTCTATTGAAGACCCCTTCAGGTAGGTGAACCTGGTTGGGAAGCGTTCGTGTTGGGTTACACGTCAGAGATCAAGGTACGACCACTGCATCGGTACATGTGAGTGCTACTATCTTGTATCTAGCTTTGTCTTCTAAATAGTGGAATTCCTGGGTTTGGCTGCCCCAGAGTGGTTTTTCTCTTAACTGAGTTTTCACTTCGTCAACAAAATCTGTGTCATTTACTTTCCGCTATGCCTTAATTTTTGTTGACACTTATGCACACACTTTATATTTGAAATCAAATTTCAATTTTCAATTGGTATCAGAGCTTGGTACACTCTGAGAAGATTAATTTCTTGAGTGTTTATATATTTGACTTCCATATTTTGATATGTCTCAAACTCTTAATTATGTTCCTTCCTTTGATGGTTCGAACTATGGCTATTGGAAAGCTCGGATGCGATTCTTTTTAAAATCTATTGACTGTTGGAATATTGTAGACTCTGGTTGGACTAAAGCAGAGGATACAACTCCCGAGACAGTCCCTCTGAAAAATGCCCGACTTTCCAATGATAAAGCCCTCCATGCTCTATGCCACTTTCTCCATCTGAATTCGCCAAAATTTCAAAATGCGAATCAGCCAAAGAAGCATGGAAAATCTTGGAAACAACATATGAAGGCACGAAATTAGTTAAATCTGCCAAACTTCAAATGTTGATTTCAAGATTTGAAGAAATTAAGATGTTGGAAGAAGAGACTTTTGGAGAGTTCTACTCCAAGATAAGTGACCTAAGAAACTCCATGGTGAGTCTTGGGAAGCCTACCTCGGATGTAAAACTCATCCAAAAAATTCTAAGATCTTTGCCTAAGCGTTTCAGAATTAAAGTTACCACCATTGAAGAAAGCAAAGATCTTGAGGAGATGAAGATTGAAGAGCTGGTTGGATCTCTTCAAACATACGAGCTGTCCCTGCACCCGGTCAAGAAAGTAAAGACCATTTCTCTCAAGGCTTCCAAGAAGAAGGTAGCAGCCTCCTCTGAAGAAGAGTCTGAGGATGAAGAAAAAGCTGTGGCTATGCTAGCCAAAAATTTCAGAAGACTAATGAAAGATGATCGGTTTAAGAAGAAGTTTTCTAGAAAAAGCTAAAAAGCCTCTCAAAGAAGTTGAACCAGAGGATGAAGAGAAGAAAGATCCCAGAGGACCCCGATGTTTTGAATGCTCTGGTTATGGGCATATCCGGGCCGATTGCGGGAATCTCAAGAAGGGCAAGGGGAAGGTGTATAACGTGACTCTTAGTGATGAGTCTGAAGAAGATGCTCCTGAGTCTGATAAATTTCTGGCCTTTGTGGCCCCATATGTTGAAGAAGAAGACTCTTACTACTCTGAGCATAATGAGAATGAGGGAGAGCTCAAGGAGGCCAACAAGACACTCTACAAAGAGTTTGAGAAGCTAAGGGAAGGCCGAAAGCAGCACGTTAATGATCTGAACAGTCTGCATACTAAGAAGAGCTCATTGCTGCTCAAGATACAGGAGCTCGAGGAAAAGCTACTTGAGACACTGCTCCAGCTAGAGAGAGTCACTGATGAGAAGCTGACTCGTATGCTGTCCATCCAGAAAAGCCCACATGACAAGACTGGTCTCAGGTATGTAGCTTCCTCTTCTAATGTTCCTTCTTCCTCAAAGACTGTGTTTGTGCCTCCTACAATCCCAGAGCTTCCTTCAGTTATTGAAGAAAAATAGAAGGAAAAGGTCAATGATGATGTTCCAGGCATCCAGCAGCCTCATTTCATCAGAAGACCTCCTATTTGCCATCACTGCGGTCTCAGTGGGCATGTACAGCCTCAGTGCTCCCTCTTGAAAGCACAAAAGGTCAAAGCCAAGAAAGAAGTGCCAAGACAAGCTCATTATGGCACTATACCTGCACCTTAGCATCAGGCTACTTGGCATTAGGCATCTTACCAAGCACCATAGGGACAAGCATCAAGACATCAGTCTCAAGCCCCTTGGTCTTATGCTCCTCAGGGTCAGCTGCCTCAACAGCGGTTTGTACCATTCAATCAGAGTGGCACTTACAAGAGCAAACCCAGGCAATTGAGAAGGCCTCAAGAGTAGTACATCAGTGAGCCCCCTGTTTGGATGCAAAACATGATGGAGTGGATGATGCAGTCTTATCAGCAATCACCCACCAGAAGGCAGACTTGGGCTAAGAAGGACAGTCACCCCAGGAGGGGGAACAGGCGCACCTAGCAGATTCAGGTGTTCATGCCTAGGATTTGGTTCCTAATCCTATGGCATCAGGTTTGATTGCTTGCACGTTTCCCATGTTTGTTGTACCCCATGTTTCTCGTGTGAGAACTTTGCAGGCCATTATTGGGGAAGACAGAAAAAGCAGGTCAAGCGACTGTTTTTCTGTACTAGGCAACATTAGACATTTTCAGGTGTGATCTTACCTTTGCATATGATGTCTTTTTCATATTGCATGTTTATTTCTTTTATTAAAATAAAAAATAATTTGGGGAGAATTTGCGGGATTATTATTTCTCTTGGCTTATTAGATATTACATGCATTCTTGCCTGATATCTCAATTCGGTATGCATTGATTAAATATGCATAGATATCATTGAGAGTTTTGACTATACTAGCCAAGTGTTTTTCCTGTTTATGCAAAAAGTAGGATAGCTTCTTTCCTCTTGCAATGAAAAAGTGCACTTTCCCGGGCTCTCCTAAAGGTACATCTTTCCTTTTCTGACTCTTTGCTTTTGGAAGTTTTGGATAAGAGAAGAAGTCCTTGTTAAGATGGCCAAATTGGCCACAAGCTAGTTGAACCTAGCATCTATAAACTCTGGCATTCCCTACATTTTACAGCACCATAAAATTCGAGCAGTAATTCATAAAAGGTTATATGCTTTAAATTTGTTTAATCATTGCTTGTGTGCTTAAACCTTCCTTGCCCTCTATGAGCAAGTAAAAATTATATGTGCTGTATCGTAGGGGGATTGTATCAGATGAGGGTATCTAAGCCCTAGCAAGCTATAAGGTTTGACTTTTGGCTAATCTGTCTTGGATTTTCTCTCATGTCTAGAAAATCTAGTTGCATTTTGTCATGTCTTGGACAGTCTTACCTTGTGGGAAAAGAGTCTCCACACACACACGCATTGCTTGAGTTAAGTTGCCTATTTGACTTTTATATGATCAGGACAAACTATTTGTGCAAATTGAAATCTCAACTCTCTTTTATATCTCTGTTTATTTTTGAAATGCTCTCTAATTGTGTTATCAGTTGACTATGCATGCGTATTCTGACACTGACATGAGAAAATTTGATCTCTGTAAATTTTTCTCAGTTTTTCTGGTGTTTCAGTGTGGAGCGTCCGGACGGTATTTCGAGGCGTTCGGATGAGGTAAGGTTCAGTCGTTCGAACGTTTCAATTTTGGAGCCCGGATCGTGCTGGAGCCTTGTCGTCCGGACAATTAGTGTCTTACTTCCGGACAGGCGCTGGCTTCTTCGTCCGGACGGCGTCTTAATATCGTCCGGACGCGAGCGACCTGTCTGCTCCTTTCCGAGGCAGCGAGCGTCCGGACGTCATCACTCCACCGTTCTGACGGGGACCCCACAGCGACTTTAAAAACCCCAAATCGCCGCACACTTTCTCTACCCCACAAAATCTGTTTCGTGGCTGCTTGTGAGTTAGTAATTTTTAAGCTTTTTGGAGTTTTGCTTATTCCTTGCTTATTTCAAGTATTTTTCTAATATTTTTTTACTGTTAGAATTTTTTTTTGCACTTTGCTGCCATGTTAAAATTCTTTGGACTTTTTCTTGTTATATAATTTTGTCTTTATTGTTTTTCTGCTGTTATTCTGCTAAATTTTTATTGTCCTAACAAAAATATTTTTGGCATATTCTTTTTGAAAAAATTTTTGTTGGATGTTTTTGCAGAATCATGTCTGCTGGCAGTCCACTCCGCAGGGTCCGTCAAAGGATTGTACAAGATAGGGCTGCATTTCAAGCCAAGATCATGGACCGCACAGTCATTGCTGAGCGGAATGTCTTGCGAGCAGATCTCATGATGCCTCCGCTGGACAACATTCTTGGCATCATCCAGACTTACAACTGGGGTTTTCTTCATGGCTGTGCCTGTACGGTGTACACCCGGCTGGTCAAGCTCTTCTACGCCAACCTGGAAGTGGTGCAGAATGATGATCACAGAGTGGTGCTTCAGTCCACCGTTGCTGGCCTTCAAATTACTGTTGATCCCCAGGTCATCAATAACGTCATCCATGTCCCAGTGCTCGAGATTCCGGGCACCCCATACAATGAGGTGGTACTTCCTCCCTCCCTGGATGAGCTCAGGGAATTCTTTCATGCCGTTCCCCATGGTGAGGAGCGCTCTACTGCCATCCGGATTGGTGCCCTGTCACCCTCCCACCGCATGCTGGCCAAGATAATCCAGCAGAACATCTGGCCTGTTGCCCAGCGCAGTGATCTGATCCTGAAATGGGTTCAGTTTGTCTATGCAGTCCACCTCTGCTTGCCTTTCTGTCTATGCAAGAACATTTTGGGGGTTATGCTAGAGGCTCGTGATGAGAGCACTGCTGGTCTTCCGTTTGGCTGCCTCCTTTCTCAGATCATTCTTTAGTCCGGCGTCAAAATTACTGGGAAAAAGATGAAAATCCAGCAGCCCATCAGCAAGCAGACTTTGATGAAGTCCAATGCTCAACTGCGGAGAGATGACTCCGATGATGAGGTGCCTCCGCCTGCTCCTATGCCAGTCAGATTTCCAGATATGGCTTCCTCCTCTCACACAGCTTCACCACATGAGCCGGAGACCCATTATGCTCAGATTATGGAGGCTCTTGCTGCTCTTCAGGGGGGATGAGCAACATGTAAGTGTCTATGTCCTCCATGCAGCAGTCCATCTCCTCCATTCAGCTAGAGGTTCACTCCATCAACAAGCGTGTGGAGCAGAATCAGCTGGACCTCAAGGAGTGCCTGAAGTTCCATCACCTGAGCAGTGATGATGAGGAAGATGCCGATGGGACTTTACCTTTGCCAGAGGATGTTTGATTCCCTCTTGTTGCTTTGTTTTGTTGACTTTTTTTTTTTTTTTTTTTTTATCTTTTTATTTTGAGACTATTTGGTATTTTTTATAACTTTTGAATATTTATTACTCTATTTCCCGGATCCTTCTGAGATCGTTAGGGGGAGTAATTTTATTTTCAGTTGGTTGTTTTTATTACTCTGTTTACCCTTTGTCCCTTTGTGACAAAAAGGGGGAGTAATTTTTATTTTTTGGACCGGGAATGTATTTCCAAACCGGTCAAGTGATTTTTGTCCCAGAATGGCCAAAGGGGGAGTTTGTTAGTATTTTGGCCTTATTCTGTGTTTGGACAAAATCACTTATGTGTAAAGATGCTGTAAATAGGGATTCCACTTTCAGAGTGATGTCAAGATTAGAAGAAAATTCAAGTTCCCTGTCAGCCGTCCGGACGATGTGTCATCCCGTCCGGACGCCCATCTGTCTACGGCTCCATCCGTCTGGACGCCAGACAGTCCAGCATCATCCGTCCGGACACTTCACTGTATCGAGAAGTTTCTGTTCCAGCTTGATCCGTCTGGACGTTTCAGCAGCACGTCCGGACGCCTATCAGTTTTCGAACGGTTCACTGATTCTTTCCAAGTTCAAGAAAGGGAAGATCAATCAACCGTCCGGACGATGTGGTATCCGGCCCGGACGCGTGTGTCCATAAGGCAAGAATCGCAGTTTGAATTTGACCGTCGGAACGCCTGACAGCTGTGGTCTGGACGATGGTGCATCATATATGGTAACTGACGATTCGACTTCAACCGTCTGGAAGTTTGCTCCTCTTGGTCCGGACGCACGCAAATCGTATATGGAAATTGGGTGCTGAAGTTTAGCCGTCCGGACGCTCTTGCCCCATGGTCCGGACGTGTGAAGCCTTATATGCAAATACCTTACGGCGGATGTGCGACCGTTCGGACAATCGAGCCATCCCGTCCAGATGATGTTCTTATACAGGAAAGATTTCTCCGCAGAAATTTCCAAAATATCCTGTCTCACAGTTGTCCGTCCGGACGTCCATGGTCCTCCGTCCGGACGGCTCCAAGGTAAATTTTGCCTGACGCTCATTCTGACCCCCAGACTATAAATAGGGGTCCTTGGGCACTTAGAGCTGCAAGAATTCGGTGTGAATTCCATTAGAGCTTAGAGACGTGATATTTCCTCTAAAGCCGTTTTTCAAGTGTGTTGCGCTATAAATCGAAGTCTATCTTAGAAGTCGGCTCTAAGGTAAGGAGTTCCATTGAAAACCCCTTCAGGTAGGTGAACCTGGTTGGGAAGCGTTCGTGTTGGGTTACACGTCAGAGATCAAGGTACGACCACTGCATCGGTACATGTGAGTGCTACTATCTTGTATCTAGCTTTGTCTTCTGAATAGTGGAATTCCTGGTTTGGCTGCCCCGGAGTGGTTTTTCTCTTAACTGAGTTTCCACTTTGTCAACAAAATCTGTGTGTCATTTACTTTCCGCTGTGCCTTAATTTTTGTTGACACTTATGCACACACTTTATATTTGAAGTGAAATTTCAATTTTCAGTTAACAACGAAATAAATACAAATCTAAAATCAGGGCTTAACCTAATAGTAGCTAAGGAAACCTAGCTAGTCTAGAAGCGGGTAATGCGACATGTGAACATACGGGTAGTTTATGTGTCAAAGATTATGGGGTTCAATAGTCTAATCTAACGTCATAAATGTTTGCAGGAATGTATCATTATTGGAGACTTCCATTGGCTCTCCAATGTAGAGTCCAAGTAACTAGTACACGGACAAATGTTCGAGTCAAGAGTCCAATGTAACCAAGGTGAGTATTCTATTCACTGAGGAACCCTAGGAGCTTAGATTTACGTATTGTTGTGTTTGTTTGCATTTATAATTATAGAACTTATTGGTGAAGATATATGTAATTGAATTGTGAATTGTGATGGTAAGTTGATATTGATAGTGTTTGATTGTTTATGATTATGGAATTTTGTTGATAAAATTATTTGTGATTGAGTTGGGATATATATATTGGATTGTAAATTGTAAGGATAAATGGATGTTGATTAATCTTAGTTTATGATTATGGAAATTGTTGATAAAATTGTTTATGAATGAGTTGGGATATATTGGATTGTAATTGTGATGATAAATGGATGTTGTTGCAATTGGAATGTATATATAGTTATGGAAGTGTTAGTAAAAATATATGTGAATGGGTTGTGATATGTCTGGATTAAGAACTATGATAATAAAGGGATGTTAAAATTGGAAGGTATTGATGGATATGGAACTGTTGATAAAAATAAATGTGATTGTATTGAGGAATGTGGTATGTGTTGAAAGAAAGACGTTTGAGAATACACATGTGATGATATGTATATAGTAAGAATTGTAATGATAAATGGACATTGATGAAATTGTTTGTATTTATGATTATGGAATAGTGGATAAAAATATGTGTCTGTAATGTGAGAATTGTGATGAGAAGTTTACATTGGAATGTTTGAAATGGCTTGGTGTTGAATAACACGAAGTTGGAATGATGGTTTGTGTAGTAGGAGATTACGTGTTAAATGTGAGTTTGTTGTGGAATGTGGTATGTGTTGAAAGAAAGATGTTTGTGTTGAGCGACATGTAGTCGTGCCACTGCGATGACTCATTTTATGTTTTCAAAAAAAAAAAGGGGTCGTCACAGTGAAGGTATTGCCAGCTGGGACCGTAGGCTCCCACAACACGCTATTACGGTTCCATCACGAGAGGAGTACAAAAGATGATAATTAAACCTTGCATATAAAACTGTCATATTATTGCTTTATGGTATGTTTATATTCAATCTATGTCTATGATTCGCGACCGTAGATCATATATTGCATATACACTTGACTATAAAGCCATATTTGCATTATGTTACATTTGTTAAATAAATCAGCATTCATTATGTTATTGGAAACAGTGGACTCACTTAGGGTATTTTGTGTTTTTGTTTCTATATATATATGTATATTGGTGCAGGGTTTTATAGATGAAGATTAGAGCTCAAGAGGTTTTAAAGATAATGGCAAATGGATTGTATTTTGTTTGTAGTCTTCCGTGTTTATAACATTTTATGTTGAGAAGATTGCTAAAATTCCATCTATTCTTTTGTGTCACTATTGACATATGTTTCCACGTATTTGTTCCAAGTATTTTCTAATGGATGTCTAGAAGTATTTTAGTTAGAAGCTCTGTTGTGTTATTTAATTCCAAGTTTGTTGGATATATTATATTCCGCTGCCAAATCTTAACTCTGGTGATATTGTAATAATGTCACGTGGAAATTGAAAAATTTTCACTTACGCCTTTTTGTAAAAGGCGGGGTGTTACAAAGTGGAATCAGAGCGGTTTGCTCTGAGGACCGTTAGATTTGACCCTAGAAGTCTAAGAATTGATAATTAGTCCTGATGATGAATCTTTATTGCTTTGGGTATAGAGTTATAATGATTATGGCAATTTCTGATCTTAGCCAAATGAATTGATGATCCCATGATATCATTTTAGATAATCTGATATGATGAATTAACGAAAGTTAATTGAGGTTTGCTAATGATTTTGAATTGGCTGAATTTGAGGTTCTTAAATGATTAAATATTGATTTTATAATGTCAGCCAAAGATTGGATTTGAAAGATATGATGTGAGGATATTGACAACCTTTTGAATGTTCATTGCTGGAAGGCAATGTGTGAATTAAAATTTATCTTCGAGGATACTTAGAGTAAAAACAAGTTTACAGATTGATTATGTTAAGCTCATTTGGTGACACGATGATCAGTTATGGAGAATAGGTCATGATACACCATGTATATCGATGCCTAGTTGAATTTTTAGAAAGTGAGAAATGCTACATGATAGATAAAGAAAGTTGTTTCTAAATCAGCGCAGTGGAAGCGTGGTGGGCCCATAACCCACAGGTCCCAGGATCGTAGTAGCTGATTGTGATATTCGATGTTGATACCACATTGATTTTGGAGATGATTGATTTAACGAATTAGATATTAAGTGAATGTCTGATTATTAGCTGAACCATATTTAAGGTTAAACCTTGTAATGGAATGCAAGGATAATGTCTAAATTATAAATTGAAGTCTATGGACTAATTTGAAGATAAGATTAAGAGACATTATTTTCTTACACCCTTTTTGAAGATAAGAGAAACTAGATCTTTTCAAGTAAGGGTCATTTATAAGATTTAATTTAAGCTTTACACCTCAGTTGATGATGTCGAGATTTTAGAGGGGTAATTGTGATTGTGCTTATGATGTAATACAAGTTACAATCAGAACCAAATTTCTGAGCTATAAAAGATCAATCTAATTGATTAGAGGAGATAGCTACCTATTTGAATTATTGGAGAATTCTATAGACTAAGAATTTACTTGAGGAATTTATTTTAGTCTTCCACTAAGATGCATTTGAGAATAATTGGGGTAACCCATATCTTGATTTATGTTTTGATGCTTAGTGTGATTTCCCCTGATGTGATTTACGTGTTTAAGGTCTAAGGAATGAATGACTACCTTCTACTTGAGGATAAGAATGGTTAGACCCAGACTTATGCTAAAGGATTTCCTAATGGAAGGAAACTCTGACCCCTATTGATGGCTAAGGACGTACTTTAATTGGAGACGTGGGACTTTGAATTAGTTTCTTCCCTGGAATTGGGAGCTGGAATTTCAATAACATAAGATGGAATTTTAACAATAAAAGATAAGGTTAAATTCCAGTGTATTACTTGAAGTATTTGGAGATACAACGATCTGATCAGGAACTGCTAACACGAACGAACAAAGAAGACGAGGTCTATGATAAGAGCAGACCTTTACGTTGAAGCAGAGAAATGGAAGCGATGTGGATGGTGAAAGTTAGATGTTAACCATATAGGTTACAGTATGGCGTCATGATATACAGATAGGAGTGTGCATTATTGGCTTATGTTCTTCTGTAGAATATCGATAAGGTTAGAAGTAATGGATAGTCTATATTTAGCAACAAATGTTGTCTTAAAATCTGAATCGCTCGATTTAGAGATCTAAATCTTCTTTTAGTGTAAACTTTATGCAATGCATAATTTACGAATTTCGAGGACGAAATTCTGTTAAGGGGGGAGGGATGTAGCGCCCCAGATTTTAAGTAATTAAAATAAATGTCTTAAATTAGAATTTAAGACCGAATAAAATAGACAAGTCTAGAATTAACGTTCAATTCTAAAGACTCGACGCTCGAAGGCTTAATATTGTTGGAAACAATATTCACATCGATCAATTAATAAAATACATGGCTTTAACCATGGTATTTTTATCCCCGATAAATAATAAGGAATACATGGATATTTATGAAAATAAATATTCATTGGTCTTATTATTTATAAACTGTAATTTTATAAATGAAGAATAATATTATTATACTCTAATAATATTACGGGACTAATTAATGGACTGATTGAATTAATCAGTGGATTAATTGATGCGATAATATTATCGAATAATATTAATGTGTAATATTTACTGTGTGTAATATTATTGTATAAATAATATATATTTATGGTGTTATAATATTATTGAGATAATAATATTACCGATGAAATGAACTAGACACAAAACGGACTTAGATTGTAATCTTGATAAATTATACATATTGGTAAAGACTCAATGTAAAAATATCCGCAGATCTTTCTCAAGATATTTTTACAGGAGATATTTTTTATAAGAGATATTTTTAATGGAAGATATTTTAGAAAAACTTAACTACTAAGTTATGTTCAAAATATCTAGTGATATTTTACTAAATTAATTGATTAAGAAAAAAAAAAATATTTACTGATATTTTATAAAGTCATCATTTCATTTGATGACTCAACATCATGACTCATCACTGTCATGATTACTGCAGTGACTCAGCCCTGTGACTCACTCTCTACACTGCCTACACAACCGGCTCTTCTTCCTTCTTCTTCTCTTATCTTTTCTCTTCTATTCTTTCTTCCTTCCTCTTCTGTTCTTCTTCTCGCCAGACCCACCGAGAGAGAGAGTGGCATTGAGAGAGAGAGAGAGAGATTCACGGATGAGGGAGAGAGCAGAGACGAGATGAGACAGAGAGAGAGACCGAGAGATCGGGAGAGCGAGGATCCGGTGGATCTGTGAGATGGAGACCTGGAAGAGAACCGACGAACCGGAACCCGAGTGACCCGATCCTTCCGGAGGTCTGATCCTCCATGTCCGGCGGTCTCAGTAGCAGTTTCCGGCGAGCCCCTTGACCCAGAACCCGAACCCGTGACCCGAAGACCCGGTTCTTCCCGTGCGTTTTCCGGTGACTTTTCCGGCGGAATCAGTGGCTTTTCCGGTGGATTTGCTATGAAAATCCTTGGGGTAAAATCTTACAACCTATGATGGTTTATTTTGTGGATTGATTGGATTATTGTGAAATTAGGGTTTTATGATTTTGGGGGTTTTCTATGGATTGATTAGGGGATCTTATTGATTAATGATGGGGTGTTGTTGGATGTTGATTTCCCTGTTTTGTGTTCCTGTTCCGGCAGTGTGTGTGTGTATATGGGTTTACTGAGTTGGTACCTATTGTTGATAGACTGTGTGTCGGCTGTGTTCTCTGTGGGTGATTTTCCTAGCCAGTGATATGTTGATTTTAGTTGATAAATTATGGATTGAGGGATTGCTCTTTATTTTTGGTTGATTTGAGGAAATTATTGTAGTTTTGGGTCCCTGTTTCAGATAATGTTAAAATTCTAGGATTGATTGATGATTTGGGAATTCGGATTCCTATTGTTTGTATTTAGCAAGAATTTCTTCTGTTGTGACCATGTATATGTGTACTGATTTGGGATTCAATTGATTGTATGTTGGCTATGGGAGATTTGATGAGTTTAGCCAAGTAGTGTGCTAGTTATGTGTATATTGGAGAAACCATATGTTGATTTATTTGGCTATCCTTGTGTATATAGGAGTATATTTTTGAGATCTGAATATGTTACCCCTGTTTTGATGATGGCCGATTATTGATGAATTTCAGTGGGTTTGGATTATGTGCTGTTTTGGATGTCTGATTTGAAGAGATGTTGGATTGGTTGAACCACGATTTTATGTTTAGCATTTTTTGTTTTGTGGTTGGACTGGTTCACTTATTGTTGGATAGATATTGGAATGCTATTTGGAGATTCTAGGGATTATAGAAAGTGTTGGTACTGTTTAGTTAAACCAATATTGGTCATGTTTTCCCTGTTTTGATTAAAGCTAAATGTATTAAGGATTAGGTTTAATTGTTGATAATAAATACATGATATTTTACTCGAGTGCTTGTAATTTCTAGAATTGGATATATGCAAGTGATATTGGTGTTTTGTTTCACTTGTCAAATATAATTGATTTGTGGTATTTATAGGGTTGAGTGTTATCTTGATAAGTTTAGGTCTTTGAAATGATCCAACGTGTTTTTATGGATGCTAATCAAAAGATTCGTTATTAAAACTGGTGGATTAACGACTATGATGTGTGTTATGGTTGAAAGCTTTTTAAAGTTAACAATGTGATATTAATATCTTAGTAGAAATATGAATAGGTTTCTTTATGACTGATTTATCTATACTTTAGAAATTAAGTTTGATATTTTGGCTGTGTTCCTTTTTATGTATGGAAAAAAGGATTATGGAATTAATGTTTGGAAATTAACATGTTGAATTCTAGTCATGATGATTGCTTCTATGTATTTATGTATGTATATGACTTTAGGGTTTATGTTTAGGCATGAGTTTCTAGAAGTAATGATATTGACCTTGTATGCATATATATATGTATTTGATGCAGATGATGAACTATGACTGCACAAAAGGGCTTTAAGTATAAATTACTTACTGAGGGTAGTACTAGATTTCAATAGCGTTGTGTTTATATTTTATTTTAATTGGATGCGTGTGACTGGTTATTGCATACTGTTAATAATCAACCTACTAATATTGGGCGCGACGTCTCCCAAAGGTTCAGGATGGGAAATGTGCCTGGAACCGAAAACACAATAATTCACATTGATTGGGACGGCTTTCAAAGTGCTAGTAGAGTGACGTGGAACGTACTCTACTAGTGCGAAAATAAGTTAATTAAAATGTAATGTAGAGGGGACGGCCTCGAGAAAGAAGTTGACCAGGGGGACGGCCCTTATAAGAGAGGAGTGCAATGACTATATTCAACTGTTAAACTTTGCATACAAAACTATCACTGCATCATTATGTCATATCTCTGTTCCTTAAATAACGCATAAATCATGATGTTGTTGAATGACAGTTAGCTCACTTATGGAACTATGGGATTGTGGCTGTAACTACCTTCTCATAGATGTTTGCGCAGGTTCTGAAGATTATGGAATGGATTAACTGCTAGCTTAAGAGATTTAAAGCTATTGTAGTTAGGATTCTAGTGCTTTGTACTTGTAAATGTTTATATTATTTTGTAAGTAACATGTTTAGGAATTTACTTGTATTTAATAAGTTCTATGTATGCTTTAGTGTCTTATGTGACACATGTTTCTTTGTAATCAGTGTAAAGGATTTTTTAATGTATGTCTAGAAGAATGTCAGTTAAAGCTCTGAATGTATTGTAAGGGAATTGCCCTGACGTTTGTAAAGAAAAAAAAAGATATTCGTATTTTCCGCTGCTAGATTTATCATCTCTGCATGGTTAATGGCACGTAATTATCCAGATATAATTACTTACGCTTTTTGTAAAAAGTGGGTCGTTACATTATGTCTCAGTATAGTAAGTAAGATGCGACTGTTTTCAGCTAAGGTTTGTGTGTATATGAGAATTCGTAAAAGAGTCATCGTGTATACATAAGCCTAAGTCACCAATCTTCAAAGTAATATAGTAGATGCACTTGTATCTATGCAATTTCAAGTGGTAGATTGGAATGCTTATATACATTCACAACTACGTAGTATACTTTCATAAATTTCTAAAATATTATTGTAAATGAGACTATATGTAGAAGCTTTCAAGCGGTAGATTGAAACATCTATATATGTTCACAGTTGCATAGTAGGCTTTAAATGCTTTCTTCATCAGCTACACTAGTTTTTCAAGGAATGTATTCTATAATAAATGGTAACTGATAATAAATGATACGTCAGTTCTATGCAAAGAAACTTAGTGAATATTCTACCCAATGAGGAAAACTATACTTTAAGTATTTATAAAATTGCAAACTTATATAATGCTTATACGAATCTGATCCGACATATGTTGAATATATTTGTTTTGGAAGTATTGAATAGTTTCAAGTATGTTCAAACATCATCAATAATGTTTAAGCATTTCGTTAATAAAAAGTTTTGATGAAAACATAAATACGCATTTGTTTTTATTACTTAGAGCAACTTCATAAAGAAACCTTAAGAGTATGATTCTTAGGTAGAACTCTTTAGTTGGATTGATATTAAAGATCTAATCTAATGGTTTTAAGGATGATAGTATTTATTCGGGAATAAGAGAAAGATCATAGTACTATATAAAATTTCAAGGAAATAATAAGAGTTGGAAAATTTATTATTTCCTTACAACCTCTTTAACAAGATTGATTGCATTTGATTGAAGGAACACAGTAGACTTGCAGCAGGATCTTTTTTCGTACCATTCGTAGAGAGTTTGGTATGAATAGACCTACAGGTATTACATAATACTTCAGTTAGTTATTTATTTTTGTAAAAATTGCTAGACCGAATAGAATACCTGGTTTAAGTTTTTGGGTGGAAAATCTCAAGATTTTTGACTTCGATCAAGAGATTCTTGTGTTGTTCTCGAAAACGGTTTGTGTTCTACTCCAGTTCAGTGTATCTCTTCCCCAGGCCATTTGCATATGAATCCACAAGTTTCTTGAGCTCTCTATTTTCTTGCTGAAGAACTCTGTTCCTTCGCCTAAAATCCATGAACAATCGCTGCAAAACCAAAACTTGATTTTGTAGCGATTGAATCTCATTCCGTCGAACCTGCAGACGTTGAGCCACATTTGAAACAGAAGCAGCACCCTGAATACTGAATGCCATAGAGTCATTAATGGCTTCAACATCGGACCGATCTGCCAATAACTTTCCATCTCGTGGAGTAATGATGCCTCTAGCCACCGATGCAGCAGCTACATCATCCAGCATCACAGAGTCAGTAGTCATGAGATGACCCCTTGGAGATAGGAACGATGGGCGCCAGATCTTTGGTTGTACATCAGGCACAACATTCAGATCTAAATTGTTTTACGAAGCAGAAGAAGAAGCCATTTTGGGAAGAAGAAAGAAATGAAGCGGTTCCTCAAAGAACCTGAAGGAGAAAGGAAAGAAATAAAGCTGTTCTTCGAAGGATCTGAATGGGAAAGGAAAGAGAAGTTAATCAGTGGACAAGACGCGGTCCAAAAAAAAAAATCGTCATTCTGAGCACAGCCACAGCTACCACTGACAGACAGCCTTCGATTTGCGAGTTCCCTCTCTTTTCAACTTTCACCTTTTCACCTTACTTGAATTCCGAATTCACTCAATGACTTTTCCGGATTTCTCGCCGCACTTTTCACACCTTGTAAGAGATGGATGAGCATTTCGAGAAAGGTATGGATATATTATGATTCATTGTTGGCACCACTCGCACTGTTACCCTATCGAATCTCATCTATATATTCACTTCTTTTCTCCCTTGTAAAGCACCTATTTCAGTTCTCAATCCTACATACTCTGAAGCCAATTCTTCTCATAGTTTGAGCCTATCATCACTTCTTGAGAAGAAAGATGTAGTATCACAACCAAATTCAAAGTCTAGAGGCAAGATTAATGCAGCATCACAATCCGATTCACAAACAACGAAGCAAGACTATTCTTGATCTTGTCATCTAGAGGCAAGATTATTCTTGATAATGCTTCTAAGATGAAGTATCTCTCTCATCCTGCTCGTCATCATGAACTTTTCTGGCATCTACTCTCAATCCGATGATAGCTATCTGTGATAGAAGAGAGAGAGCACCACGATATGAGTACCGCACTCATATCCTTTCCTGATTGCTTGCCTCGTCTCCCTCTCCTTCCTGGATTCCATGCTTCCATTTGACAAGCTTTCCATTCGGATTATCAGAAAGCATCTTCACAAAGGGAAAATGTTATACAAAAATTTATTTTCCTACGATGAGATAAATAAATGCAACCGCTTTAGTAATTTCCATACTAGTTCGATTAGTAATATAAATGCATTCTTTTCTGCAATCTACATAATAGGTTGATCTGTTATACTTCTTGTTAGAATGAGCTTAAAACTTCTATTTATGATTTGTCATACTGTAACGTATGCTTGTTTATTATTCATGTTTAATAATTATATGCTTCACTTAAAATATGTATCACTAGACTTAAGATTTAGGAATCTAAATCTTCCATTAATGTAAACTTTATGCGCAGCATAAATTACGAATTTCGGGGACGAAATTCTGTTAAGGGGGGAGGAATGTAGCGCCCCAGATTTTAAGACATAAGGTTTAATGTCTTAAATTGGATTTAAGACCTAATAATAAGGCAAAAGAATAAATATGAATATTTATGAAAATAAATATTCATTTGTTTTTAGAAGCGTATATAGTTTGAATTTGCTAAAAGCTCAAAACGGACCTTAAATTTTGGAATAATGGAAACCGGGTCAAACAAACTCTGTTTTGGTTGATTCAGAAGCCAGAACGCTTGTCTCGAAGTCTTTTAGCTACCATCGGAATTTCATAATTTTTGGACTTCGTTAAGGGCACGAAAACACCTACAAAAAATACTACCCAGATCTGGACGAAAATTGATATGTAACATTAATAATTAGCCAGGCCATGAATTCAGTCTAGCCACGTTCACTTTCATTCTACACCTTAAAGAATCAGTTTGGTGGGAAGACTATATTCCTCCATCATGACTCCTCATGATGAGGTTCTTAGTAATCATTATGTTAGTAAATAGAATATAAGCCATGCCCACCTTCGTTCACTCATGAACCAAACACCGAACACCTGCCCTTATCCCAGCCATGGATGGAATTCCCCCAAGATTGATCCAAGCCATCCGTTTGTGAATAAATAGAGGGAGTTCTCTACAAATTCTCTCCTCCTCTGTGCTCTCTTTTCGGTATAGCTCATTCTTCTAATTCTTCAAGAAATCTCTCTGCATGTTCTCTCTTTTATCTATCCCTATTTCTCGGCAATTTTCTGGTTCTTTCTTTGGACAGCAATTAATGGTGCTCCTAGAGAAACAAATCAGTAGCAAGAAAGAAGAAGTAAAATCCCTCTCTGTTCCAGTTTTTATATTAGCAAAAGAAATAAAATCAGAAACCAGCACCCATCTCTGTAGTACTGCAGAAATCATCTCAAAGCTCTGCGTCTCTCTCACTGTGGGTAAGCCCCTCACTCTCTAACTCTCTCTTTTCTCTGCTGTGTGTATTTTCGGTTAAGATGAAGTGAAGTAAAGAAATAGGAAGAAGAAGGAAGCTCGGCAGGCGTGAAATGAAACAAAGAAAAAGGAAGAGAATGGACAAAGAGACAAAAGATAAGGACAAAAAGAATAGAATATATAAAGAAAGAAGTTATGATGTACGTGTGCATGTGGTACAACAAAAGAAAGATAAGAATAATAGATAAAGAAAAGAAAAGGACAAGGATTAGATATATTTATATATTTCTCTTTGTGTGTGAATTAAATAATGTGAGTGGAATAATGTGTGTATGTGCTGAATAGTGTGGGCCTTATATATATAATCTAAAGATTAGTTTTTGTTCATATAATATATGTCTAACAAAAATATATGCATCTATATATAGTTATAACTGATTACATGATTATATATATATGTGTGTGTGTGTGTGTGTGTGTGTGATGGTTTTGGATCAACATTAGTAATTTTATTACTTATGTATTTATTATAAATTGCTAGGATTCATGTTTAAATGTTATGTCGCCAAGAGCACTATGCTGCGTTTCGGGGCTTAAACATGAATCATTGTAGTATTTATATTTACTTTTACATTTCATTGTTCTCATGTTTTTCATGAGTTGATCGTATTTACTCTTGTTGTCCTTATAATATATTTTAATCCTTCAAGTTCATATTTGGTAGTATTGGTCATATAGCCTCGTCATCAAATCATGAACCAAGGTTTTAAGATTGTTATAAGTGATCGTCTTAAACATAATGAAGTGATTGATAATAAAAAATATAAAGAGATGATGGTCTATAAACAATGATTTGTTTGTTAGATAATTGATATATATATATATATATATATATATATATATATATATATATATATATATATATGGATGGATTTATATGTAGACAAGAAGGCTAAGGAACTACACTAAGGAGCGTAAGTATCTTTATACTTACTGAGGATGAAGCTGGTGGATTTTTCCATAATATTGTGTTTACTACTTTATTTAAGTTGTTTGTGCATGTGAATTTACATGTTTTATATTTTAATTAAACTGATTAATAACAAAGCTGGTGAATGTAGCGGGGGGCGAAGGTATTGCCAGTGGGACCTTTGGTTCCCGTAAAGATAATAATCAAATGCTGTAACCGTAGGTTTATAGGCCAGCTAGGACCTTGGGTTCCTTGTCCCAGAATAAGCTTTAAGTGAGAGTTAGCTAATACAGCGTGGGGTGAAGGTATTGCCAGCTGAGACCGTAGGTTCCCACAACACGCTAATACGGACCGTTGGTTCCATCACGAGAGGATTGCAAAAGATGATAATTAAAACTTGCATATAAAACTGTCATATTATTGCTTTATGGTATGTTTATATTCAATCTATGTCTATGATTCGCGACCGTAGATCATATATTGCATATATACGTGACTATAAAGCCATATTTGCATTATGTTACATTTATTAAATATATCAGCATTCCTTATATTATTGGAAACAGTGGACTCACTTAGGGTATTTTGTGTTTTTATTTCTATATATATATATGTATATTGGTGCAGGTTTTTATAGACGAAGATTAGAGCTCAAGAGGTTTTAAAGATAATGGCACATGGATTGTATTTTGTTTGTAGTCTTCTGTGTTTATAACATTTTATGTTGAGAAGATTGCTAAAATTCCATCTATTCTTTTGTGTCACTATTGACACCTGTTTCCACGTATTTGTTCTAAGTATTTTCTAATGGATGTCTAGAAGTATTTTAGTTAGAAGCTCTGTTGTGTTATTTAATTCCAAGTTTGTTGGATATATTATATTCCGTTGCCAAATCTTAACTCTGGTGATATTGTAATAATGTCACGTGGAAATTGAAAAATTTTCACTTACGCCTTTTTGTAAAAGGCGGGGCGTTACATATAGTCACACCATCTTTTTGCCATTGTTGCCAGAGAGTGTGTTAGGGTGGTGCCGGCAGTAGTCCAGTTAGAGTTTAAACCTGATTATTGAAAACTTAGAGTCCTAAAGCAAACAATGAGTTCAATCTTTAGGAGTTCTTCCTCTAGATCTCATATGCCTTCTTCCTCTGATAATAGTGACAATGTCATAAATAATGAAGAAATTATTATTATGAATCAAGAACGAAATCTTCAAGAATGGAATTTACCTTTGGTCCTTACAATAAATATTTGTAAACAATCAACTTTTTCAAATTTATCTATTCTTTCAGATTATAGCATCAAAACAGTTGAAAGAACATTTTCTTTAAATAAAGAATATGAAACTATTAAATTTGTTAGTATTTTGGCCTCATTCTGTATTTGGACAAAATCACTTATGTGTAAAGATGCTGTAAACAGGGATTCCACTATTCAGAGTGATGTCAAAAGATTTTACCTGCAAGTCAGAAGAATTCAAGTTCACTGTCAGCCGTCCAGACGATCGAGCCATCCAGACGCCTTTCTGTCAACCGTTCCAGCCGTCCGGATGCCAGACAAATCAGTATCATCCGTCCGAACCCTATACTGTATCGAGAAGCTTCTGTGCCAGCTTGCATCCGTCCGGACATCTCAGCAGCCCGTCCGGACGCCCTTCAGTAATCGACCAGCTTCAAATTTTTTCCAAGTTCAGAATAAGGGAAGATCGATACATCCGTCCGAACGATGTAGTATCCCGTCCAGACGCGAGTCTCCATAAGGCAAGAATCGCAATTAAAATATCACGGTCCGAACGTCAGACAGCCTTGGTCCAGACGCGCGTGCAACTAAGATGGAAATTGTCGATTCGACTTCAACCATCCGAACGTCTGCCTCTCATGGTCCGGACACGCGCATATCTGATATGGAAATTGCATGTATAAGAATTGCCGTCCGGACCCTCCTCCCCCATGGTCCGGACGCGCAAAGCCTTATATGGAAATTACTTGCAGCGGACGTGCGACCGTCCGAACGTCAGTGTCTCACCGTCCGGACGCGGCTCTCAAACAGGAAAGATTTTTAGCAAAATTTTCGGAAAATCCTGTCGCACAGTTGTCCGTCCGGACAGCCAAGGTTCATCGTCCGGACTTCGTCTGTACAAAACACTACAGTCGCCCATTCTGCACCTCAGCCTATAAATAGAGGCCCCTGGGCATTAAGAACTGCAAGAATTCGGTAGTGAATTCCATTAGAGCTCAAAGAAGTCAGAAATTCCTCTGAAGCCTTTTCAAGTGTGCTGTTGCCAAGCTATAAACTGAAGTCTATCATAGGGGTCGGCCCTAAGGTAAAGGATTCCATTGAAGACCCCTTCAGGTAGGAGACCTGGTTGGGAAGCATTCATGTTGGGTTATACGTCAGAGAGCAAGGTATGACCACTGCATCGGTACATGTGAGTGTCACTATCTTGTGTCTAGCTTCGTCTTCTGAATAGTGGAATTCCTGGGTTTGGCTGCCCCGGAGTGGTTTTTCTCTTAATTGAGTTTCCACTTCGTCAACAAAAATCTGTGTGTTGTTTTTTATTTCCGCATTAATGTTTTTGTTGCACACTTTGCACACACTTGCTTTTATGTAGAAGTCAATTTTGTTTTTCAATTGGTATCAGAGCTTGGTACACTCTGTGTAGATTTATTTCTTGAGTGTTATTTTTATTGACTTCTAAATTATGTCTCAAAATCTTAATTCTGTTCCTGCCTTTGATGGTACGAACTATGGCTATTAGAAGGCACGTATGCGTTTCTTTTTTAAATCTATTGACTGTTGGGGTATTGTTGAAACTGGTTGGACTAAACCAGAGGATGCAACACTTGAACTAGTCCCTCAAAAGAACGCATGCCTTTCCAATGATAAAGCCCTCCATGATCTGTGCCAAGCACTTTCTCCATCTGAATTCGCCAAAATTTCAAACTGCGAATCAGCCAAAGAAGCATGGAAAATCTTGGAAACAACATATGAAGGCACGAAACTTGTTAAATCTGCCAAACTTCAAATGTTGATTTCGAGATTTGAAGAAATTAAGATGTTGGAAGAAGAGACCTTCAAAGAGCTTTACTCCAAGATGAGCGACCTGAGGAAATCCATGGTGAGTCTTGGGAAACCTATCTCGGATGTAAAACTCATCCAAAAGATTCTAAGATCTTTGCCTGAGCGTTTCAGGATCCCGCTGAACCTGAGGAAGAAGAGAAGAAAGATCCCAGAGGACCCCGATGCTTTGAATGCTCAGGGTTTGGGCATATCCAGGCCGATTGTGGGAATCTTAAAAAGGGTAAGGGGAAGGCGTATAATGTGACTCTTAGTGATGAATCAGAAGAAGAAGCTCCAGAGTCCGAGAAATTTCTAGCCTTTGTGGCTCCGCTCGTTGAAGAAGAGGACTCTTATTACTCGGAGCACAGTGATAATGGGGAAGAGCTCAATGAGGCCTACAAGACACTCTATAGAGAGTACGAGAAGCTGAGGGAAGGTCGTAAGCAGCACCTCTGTGATCTGAACAGTCTGCAAACTGAGAAGAGTTCATTGCTGCCCAGAATACAAGAGCTTGAAGAAAAGCTACTTGAGACGCAGCTCCAGCTAGAGAGAGTCACTGATGAGAAGTTGACTCGTATGCTGTCTATTCAGAAGAGCCCAACTGACAAGACTGGTCTCGGGTATGTAGCTTCCTCTTCTAATGCTCCTTCTTCCTCAAAGACTGTGTTTATGAAACCTACAATCCCAGAGCCTCCTCTCACTGCTGAAGATAAAGGGAAGGACAAGGTCAATGATGATGTCCCAGGCACTCAGAAGCCTCATTCCATCAGAAGACCTCCTATATGCCATCACTGCTGTCTTAGTGGGCATGTTCATCTTCAGTGCTCCCTCTTGAAAGCACAAAAGGCCAAAGCCAAGAAAGAAGTGCCCAGGCAAGCTCATTATGGCACTAGACCTGTAGTTCAGCATCAGACTCCATGGCATTAGGCATCTTACCAAGCACCATGGGGACAAGCACCAAGGCATCAGTATCAAGCCCCTTGGTCTCATGCTCCTCAGCATCAGCGGCCTCAACAGCGGTTTGTACCAGCCAATCATAGTGGCACCTACAAGAGCAAACCCAAGCAGTTTAGAAGGCCTCATAAGATGAAAGAAGAGCAATACTCCAGTGAGCCTCCTATCTGGATGCAGAGCATGATGGAGTGGATGATGCAATCTTGCCAACAATCACCCACTAGAAGGCAAGCTTGGGTCTAGAAGGACAGTTACCCCATGAGGGGAAACCAACGCACCTAGTAGATTCGAGTGTTTATGCCTAGGATTTGGTTCCTAATCCTATGGCATCAGGTTTGATTGCTTATTTTACTTGATATAGCCTTATATGCAATCTAGGAACTAGTTGTGCTTGCCCCCTATGTCTCTTGAGAGAACTGTGCATGTATTTTTTTTGGGGAAAACAGAAAAAGCAGGTCGAGCGACTGTTGTTCTGTATTGGCATCATCGAGCGTCCACAAGTTTGATCTTGCCTTTGCATATGATGTCATTTCCATATTGCATGTGTTGTTTGCTTTGTTTGTTTCCTTTTTATAAAAATAAAAAATAAAAAATAAAAAAATTTTAGGGAGAATTTGCAGGATTATTTTGTTTCTCTTGGTCTATTAGATATTGTATGTATCTTTACCTGATATCTCAATTCTGTGAGCATTAATTTACTTTGCTTAGATATATTTGAGAGTTTTATGACAATATTAGCCAAGTGTTTTTCTTGTTTATAGCTTCTTTCCTCATGCGATGAAAAAGTGCACTATCCGAGACTCCCTAAAGGTACATCTTTCCTTCCCCGATTTTTTGTTTCTAGAAATTCTGGATAAGAGAAGAGGTTCTTGATAAGTTGGCCAAATTGTCCACATGCTAGTTGAACCTAGAACCTAAAAACTCTGGCATTCTCTCTAGGTTGCAGCTCCATAAGAATCAAGCAATTATTCATATGAATTTTGTGCTTTGAATTGTCTATTTACTGCTTTTGTGCTGAATATGCAAATGCCTTGTCCTTCATGGTACAAGTAAAACAATTAGGTGTTGCATCTCAGGGGGAGTGTATCAGATGAGGGTGTTTAGGCCCTAGTAAGTTATAAGGTTTGACTTTTGGCTAATCTGTTGCAGATTTTCTCTCTTATCTAGGAAATCTGGTTGCTATTTGTCATGTCATTGAAAGTCATACCTTGTGGGTTAAGTCTTCACACACACACGCATTGCATGAGTTGAGTTGTCTATTTGAATTTTCTATGATCAGAAAAAAATATTTGTGCTAATTGAAATCTCAACTCTCCTTTATATCTCTGTTTAGTTTTGAGATGTTTTCTGATTGTGTTATCAGTTGATTATACATGTGTGTTCTGACACTGACTTGAGAAAATTTGATTCTGTAAAATTTTCCTCAGTTTTACAGGTGTTTCAGTGTGGAGCGTCCGGACAGTCTCTCATGGCGTCCGGACGGGTGGAGCATGGTAGTCCGGATGGTATTCCCTGGATGTCCGGACCTGTATGGAGCCTGGACGTCCGGACGAGCGTTGTTTAAGGTCCGGACGCGCGCGGCTATCATCGTGCATATGGTTATTTTAAATCGTCCGGGCGCGCGCGATCAGTCTGCTCCTTTCCGAGGTAGCGTGCGTTCAGACCGCATTAATTCACCGTCGGGATGGGGACCCCACAATGGCTATAAAAGTCCCAGCTCGCCGCTTTTCACTCCATACCCCGCACAATCTCTCTCTTTGGCAGCTAGTGCATAATTTTTGTGAGTTTTTTGTTGCTTCTTGTCTTTTTGTGGATTATTTCTCATTCCAGGTATTCCTTTTAACCTTTTTCTCTTCAATTTTTTTTTTTTTTTAAAAAAAAAAAAATTGTTAGAATGTTGGTTTATTTAGGAATATTTGTGTCTATAAAGAGCTTAGATCTGTCATATTGGGATTATTTGTGTTTATGTTTTTAGGACTACACTTTGACTTTTTTTTTTTTTTTTTTTATATTATTGTTGTGAAAGTTCTTTAAACTGCTGTTACTCTGTCCAATTTTTTTAACAAGAATATTTTTGGATTATTTGTTTTTGGCAAAATTCTTGTTGGCTCTTTTGCAGAATCATGTCTACAATCAGTTCCCAGAGAAGGGTCCGACAGAGGACAGAGGAAGAGAGGAGTGCAGTCCAAGCCAAGATTATGGACCGCAATGTCATTGCTGAGCGGAATGTTTTCCGTGCCGACATCATGGTGCCCCATTGGATAGTATCTATGAGACTATCCAAACCTGTCACTGGGGCTACCTCTACACATGTGCCTGCATCGTTCTCATCAGGCTGGTCAGGCTTTTCTATGCCAACATGGAGGTGGTTCAGGATGATGACCGTGGGGTGGTACTACAGTCCACTGTTGATGGCCACATTATCACTGTTGATCCCCAGATCATCAGTCACTTCACTGGGGCACCTGTGCTCGACTTGCCCGGCAGTCCGTATAATGAGGTGGTGCTACCTCCCTCTCTAGATGAGCTTCAAGATTTCTTTCATGCCGTTCCACAAGGAGAAAAGCATGCTACCTCCATCCGGATCGGTGCATTGTCTCCCTCTCATCGCTTACTGGCCAAGATAGTGCAGCACAACCTATGGCCAGTTGCCAGGCGCAGTGATCTAACTTTGAAGAAGGCCCAGTTTGTGTATGCCATTCACCTCCGCTTGCCATTCTGCCTGTGCAAGCATATTATGACTGTGATGTTGGAGGCATGTGATGAGCATCATACCGGTCTCCCATTTGGCTGCCTGCTCACTCAGATCATTCTTCAGTCCGGCATCATCATTACTGGAGAGCCCAAGATGAAGATTTAGCAAACATACTTTAATGAAGTCAAATGCACAGCTGCGGAGAGAGGATTCTGATGATGACATGCCTGCCGCCATGCCAGTTGCTTTTCCAGATGTGGCTTCATCCTTTCATACCGTCCTGCCGTCTAAGCCGGAGGTCAATGATTCTCAGATTATGGAGGCCCTTGCTGCCATTCAGGGAGGGATGACCACCATGCAGCAGTCCCTCTCCTCCTTGTAGCTGGAAGTTAGGTCCATCAACAAGCGGGTGGAGCAGACCCATTTGGACCTTCAGGAGTGTCTCCAAGCCCATCATCCGGATAGTAGTGATGATGAGGCTACTGCTCCCAGGACTGCACGTCGGGCTCCCAGGATTACACCTATGGTAGAGGATGTTTGAGTTTCCCTCTGTTTTACTTTGCTTGTTGTTTCTTTTTGAGACTCTTTAGTTTATTTTTATGTTGTTCTGTTAAACAATTTGACTTATATTACTTTGTTTCCCGGGTCCTTCTGAGACCGTTAGGGGGAGTAATTTTTATTACAATTGGTTTTTATTACTCTGATTTACCCTTTGCCTCTTTGTGACAAAAAGGGGGAGTAATTTTTATGTTTGGACCGGGTATGTATTTCCAAACCGGTCAAGTGATTTTTGTCCCAAAATGGCCAAATGGGGAGTTTGTTAGTATTTTAGCCTCATTCTGTGTTTGGATAAAATCACTTATGTGTAAAGATGCTGTAAACAGGGATTCCACTATTCAGAGTGATGTCAGAAGATTCTGCCTGCAAGTCAGAAGAATTCAAGTTCCCTGTCAGCCGTCCGAACGATCGAGCCATCCCATCCTGACGCCCTTTAGTCAACCGGTCCAGCAGTCCGGAAGACATGCCATACCGTCCAGACGCCAGACAGATCAGCATCATCCGTCTGGCTGAAGTGTTAATTCCGTCTGAACCCTATACTGTATCGAGAAGCTTCTGTGCCATCTTGCATCCGTCCGGACATCTCAGCAGCCAGTCCAGATGCCCTTCAGTAATCGACCAGCTTCAGTTCTTTCCAAGTTCAGAATAAGGGAAGATCGATACATCCGTCCGGACGATGTAGTATCCCGTCCGGATGCGCGTCTCTATAAGGCAAGAATCGCAATTCAAATATCACGGTTCGGACGTCAGACAGTCTTGGTCCGGACGCACGTGCAACTAAGATGGAAATTGTCGATTTGACTTCAACCATCCGGACGTCTGCCTCTCATGGTCCGGACGCGCGCATATCTGATATGGAAATTGCGTGTAGAAGAATTGTCGTCCGGACGCGCGAAGCCTTATATGGAAATTACTTGCAACGGACGTGTGACCGTCCGGACGCGGCTCTCAAACAGGAAAGATTTTCAGCGGAATTTTCGAAAAATCCTGTCGCACAGTTGTCCGTCCGGACGGCCAAGGTTCACCGTCTGGACGTCGTCCGTACAAAACACTGTAGTCGCCCATTCTGCACCTCAGCCTATAAATAGAAGCCCATGGGCATTGATAACTGCAAGAATTCGGTAGTGAATTCCATCAGAGCTCAGAGAAGTCAGAAATTCCTCTGAAGCCTTTTCAAGTGTGCTGTTGCCAAGCTAAAAACTCAAGTCTATCTTAGGGGTCGGCCCTAAGGTAAAGGATTCCATTGAAGACCCCTTCAGGTAGGAGACCTGGTTGGGAAGCATTTGTGTTGGGTTACACGTCAGAGAGCAAGGTACGACCACTGTATCGGTACATGTGAATGTTACTATCTTGTATCTAGCTTTGTCTTCTGAATAGTGGAATTCCTAGGTTTGGCTGCCCCGAAGTGGATTTTCTCTTAATTGAGTTTTCACTTCGTCAACAAAAATCTGTGTATTGTTTTTTATTTCTGCATTAATATTTTTGTTTCACACTTTGCACACACTTGCTTTTATTTAGAAGTCAATTTTGTTTTTCAAAATTATTTTTAAAAGATAATATTGAAAAGCATAAGCAAAAATATTATTTTATACATATAGGACTTGTCCAAGTAGCCGTTAAACCTTTAATAAGACAAGGATTAAATAATAGCGTCTTATTATGTTTAAGAGATGGTAGACATTTAAATTTTAGAGATTCGTTATTAGGATCAATGAAAAATGAAATTGACTTCTAAAAATAAAAGGCAAGTGTGTGCTCAACGTGTTAACAAAAATAACAATGTGGAAAATAAACAACACAATAATTTTTGTTAACGAAGTGGAAACTCAAGATGAGAAAAATCACTTCAGGGCAGCCAAACCCAGGATATCCACTATTCAGAAGACAAAGCTAGATACAAAGCAGTAACACTCACATACCCCTGATGCAGTGGTCGTACCTTGCTCTTTAACGTGTAACCCAACACAAACGCTTCCCAACCAAGTCTCCTACCTGAAGGGGTCTTCAATGGAAACCTTTACCTTAGGGCCAACTCCTAAGATAGACTTCAGTTATAGCGCAGCAACAGCACACTTGCAATGGCTTGAGAGAGAACAACTCAGCTCCAATAACTTCACAAAATAACTCTATAAGCTCTGATGGAATTCAATACCGAATTCTTGCAGTTCTCAATGCCCAGGGGCCTCTATTTATAGGCTGAGGTTCAAATGGGCGACTGTAGTGAAATATACGGGTGCCGTCCAGACGGTGGACATGGTCCGTCTGGCTGACAACTGTGCGACCAGAATTTCTGAGATTTTCGCTAAAAATCTTTCCTGTTTGAGAGCCGCATCCGGATGGTGAGGCACCGTCGTCCGGACGGTCGTACGTCCGCTGTAAGTAATTTCTATATAAGGCTTCACGCGTCTGGACCAAGGGGGATGGCCATCCAGACGGTTAATCTTAAACACGCAATTTTCATATCAGATGAGCGCGCGTCCGGACGGTTGAAGTTGAATACGCAATTTCCTTATCAGATGCACGTGCGTCCAGACCATGCTGATAGACGTCCGGACGGTTGAATTTGAATTGCGATTCTTGCCTTATAAATGAGCACGTCCGGATGGGAATCCATGTCGTCCAGACGGTTGTATCAATCTTCCCTTATTTGAACTTGAAAAGAATCTGAAGCTGATCGATCATTGGACGTCGTCCGAACGGGCTGCTGAGACGTCCGAACAGATGCAAGCTGGCACAAAAGCTTCTTGATACAGTGAAAGGTCCGGATGAAAATCCACGTCGTCTGGACTGATGATGCTTAATCTGTCTGGCATCCGGACGGTATGGCACATTGTCCGGACGGATGGAACAGTGAACAGATGAGCGTCCGAACAGGATGACACGTCGTCCGAACGGCTAATAGGGAACCAATTCTTCTGACTTGTAACCAGTGCAAAATCTCTGAAACACTTCTGAATAGTGGACTCCCTATGAAGAGCATCTTTACATACATGTGTTTTTGTCCTAAACAGAATGAAGCCAATCACAAACTAACAATCAATATATAGAAGTGATAAGCGCTGAATGTTGCACATTCAATCCTCTTAACTTGCATATGTTAATTCCTTAGCATTGTTATTTGTTTGATTTTGTGTTGTTTTAATGTTTTCAGGTTTTAAATAAAGATGCAATTAATTTCATTAATTTTGGGCTTAAAACACACTTTGAGAAGACCTAGAAGATATGTTTAAGCTTAACCAATCATAATAGAATACCTATATGATGTGGTTAAGTTTAATCAAATCAAGTGAAGGATTAAATCGGAATTTCTCCACTAAGAGTCAAAATCGGATTGGATTCAAATTTGGATTCTGCATATGTCTCAGTGTTTGGATCATAAATTTTGAGTCAGATATCGGATTGTAATGAAATTGGTGACGTTGGAAAGCTAGTAAAATATTTAACAAATATGTCAGAAATAGCTTTTCTCTAATTCGAACGTTTACTATGCTACAATTGCCTTGCAATAAAAAAACTGCAATTCTTGCCGAATTTGGAATCCTTTTCCTACTTGGATTGAAGTTTCAATCTCTTACTTGGACAAGAAGACTCAAGAGACAATTTTTCTGGACTTCCAAGGGCTTCTAGGACTTGTATGCTCCCTATAAACAGACCCCTAAACTTCAAGAGAAGGTGTGCTTGGTGCTTGGGCTTGTGCTTAGATTTAGACAGAAAATTCTTCTTGGAGGCCTGACAAGTTGAAGAGGAGAAGAACATGGCAGGAGGCCATCCCAGCACTACGATGAGCGGCTAAATTCCTAATAGGGTATTGATGTAACCCTTTCCAAGTAACGATGGTTTAATTGTATTTTAATTTGGGATTTTCTCGATGCATGATGGTTGTATAACTGTAAGAATTGATCTTAATTTTATATTCAATCATTATGAATTTCTTATCTTGTCTTAGAAAGTCTTTTATATTGATTGACCTCAATCCTTCATATTTTCTGTGATTATGTGAATGATTGTTATACAACGGTTTTAATTGATATATGATCAAAAGGATTTGATAGACCATGCCTAGGGAAGACGGATTGTACTACACCCTAGTTTAGTGTAATTTAGGTAGACAGTCCGTGCCAACCGAAGATGGGTTATACTATTTCATTGATTATGTGTATCCTATTAAAGACGTAGCTAGTCCATGCCTAGGAAAGACGGGTCGAACCGCATCTTAGTGGTTAGGTGGACGCTCCGTGCCAACCGAAGATGGATTATACTTATTCTTTAGAGGTAATTTCTTGACTACTCGAGTGAGACGAGCCCTATATCATGCATAGTATGAATTTTCCTTATTAATTTACGATTGACCATTGTTATGCGGTGAGTGGTGAAATCAATCCCCTATTCTTTATCTCATCCTTACTATCTTTAAATTTATGTCTTTTACTTTTATGCATTTTTTTTTAGAAAACAAAATCAAATCAAAGATATTTTAAATTAAGTTATATTTAATTTTGAAAAGCTTGATAACCATATCCCTGCAGTCCTTGAGGTTCGACACCCTCTCTATAGCCTTATCCTACAAGGATTCGTCCTATTGCGAGTGGTTATTTATTATTGATATATTTTGGTAAACAAAAGACCACATCAAGAAGCCCTCTATATTTTAATTGTTACCTAAATTTTTCATTATCCTTATTTGACCCTACTCTTTTACAAGCCTTAGAATTAAATATGAAAACTTATGGTTATAACATGATAAAAGGATCACAAACTTTAACTATTATAGAATTTATTATAAACTTATAAAAGCAACATTAGAACCTCAGGCATTATTAGAAAGCCCAAAAGGACAAACTTTATTATTACAATGTAACATACAAAATTCTACAATATGTACACCAAAAAAAATTAGTTGGGATGATATAATCTTACTGAATAAGTGGACTTTAGAAAATTTAGTTCCATTACCAAAAGTAGAGAATAATGCAACATATTTGGATTATGTTACCCAAAGAAAAGACGGTACTATAGGATTAAATTTCTAGTCTTATACAAGATCATGCTCAAGAGCTTCTACTTTATATAATGAAATAATAAATAAGCATGTTTCCCCTCTTAGATATAGTTTAAGTCAATTAGAAACTAATCTAGAAAGAATTAATAAGGGAAAATTTATAGATACTCGTTTTTATTTTGTAGCCTCAGCAGCCAGTATTAGTGAAATGAATAATCCTCTTAATAATTATAATGAGATAAAAAATCCAAATTTCCAACTCAATCTCAGATGGAAGATCCACAAATCATGATGATAACTCAAGAATATAAAATAAATAAAGAAAAATTACGAGAAGATTTTATGTCTCCTGAATATGAAAATAAGAGAACATGATTTTTTAAAACATTTTCACAAATAGAACTGTTAGTATTTTATATTGGCTACATTCTGGATGACAAAAACACTTTATGTAATGGTTGCATATTAACAGGATGATCGGTTCTTATTTAGAGTCTTCAATTATTCGGACAGTGTTCATTTCAAAACATGTGACTAATCACAAGCTTCTAGAAGATGTCCATGAAGATTTCTTGCAAAATCCAAGTCAAATCAGCCAGTTCCTGTGCAACTGTCCAGACAGGCCTTTGAAGGCGTCTGGACTCCCCGCAGTGTCTAGCAGATTATGTTGAAGACGTCCGGACAATAGAGCAACACCGTCCAGATGCTAGGTCAATCATTATTCTACACTGAGTTGGATTTCAGAAGTCGACACTGTTAGGGAAGTCTCTGTAAGTCGTTCGGACGGCATAGCAACAAGTCCGGACGCTGTCCAGCATTTTAGAATATTTCAATGTTCCGTTTGATCGCAGAAAGGAGTTATAGAGAAGACTGTCCGGACGCTTAGCCAAGCCGTCCGGACCGTGGACCTGATAAGGTAGAATTGCGCTGTTTCTAAAAGGCAATCGCAGAAGACTGTCCAGACGTAGCTATCTTCAGTCCGGATGCTCGATAGCCAGAGTCCGATTTTCAACAGATTTAGGTTTTCTTTAAGCCTATAAATAGAGGGCTCTAGGCTTGTAAATTGTATGAATTGTGTATCAAATTCCATAGTGCTTTGAGAGGGTGTTTAGGGAGAATCGAAGATCCACTAGCTCTCAAGCAGTTGCCAGTATGTGCTCAATAGTTCGTATGAAGTCTATCTTAGGAATTGACCCTAAGGTAAAGGAATCCATTGAAGACCCCTTCAAGTAGGAGACTTGGTTGGGAAGTGTTCAGGATGGGCTTCGTGTCAGAGTTAAAGGTATGACTACTGCATAAGGGTATGTGAGTACGATTGTCTTGTAACTAGCTTTGTTTTCAGTATAGTGGATATCCTAGGTTTGGCTGCCCCGGAGTAGTTTTTCTCTTCACAGAGTTTCTACTTCATAACAAATATCTTGTCTTCTTTATATTCCGCATTTAAGATATTTTGTTGCACACAAACACACACACTTGGTTGTTAGAAGTCAATATTTAATTTTCAATTGGTATTAGAGCTTGGTACACTCTGTTTTAGATTTATTTCTTGAGTGTAATCTCTTGACTTCTATTTTGTTGATTATTATACATGTCTCAAAATCTTAATTCAGTTCCACCCTTTGATGGGACGAACTATGGCTATTGGAAAGCTTGCATGCGCTTCTTTTTCAAATCAATTGACGTCTGAAAAATTGTTGAAACTGGTTGGATTAAACCAGAAGAAACAGACGAAATTACTATTAATCAAACAAACGCGTGGCTCTGCAATGATAAAGCCCTCCATGCACTATGTCAAGCACTTTCACCATCCGAATTTGCAAGAATTTCAAATTGTGAAATTGCTAAAGACGCATGGCAAATTCTAGAAACAACATATGAAGGCACAAAACTGGTAAAATCTGCCAAGCTTCAAATGTTGATTTCTAAATTTGAAGAAATTAAGATGCTAGAATAAGAGACCTTTGGAGAGTTTTACACCAAGATTAGCGACCTAAGAAACTCAATGGTGAGTCTTGGGAAGCAAATCTCGGATGTAAAACTCATCCAAAAAATACTAAGATCTTTGCTTGAACGTTTCAGGATTAAGGTGACAACTATAGATAAAGCAAAGATCTGGAGGAGATGAAGATTAAAAAGCTGGTAGGATCTCTTCAGACATATGAATACTCCTTACCTCTTGTCAGAAAGGCAAAGACTATTGCCCTCAAGGCATCTAAGGCATCCAAGAAGAAATCCAGAGTCTCATCTAACGAAGACTCTAACATTGATGAAGATGCAGTGGCAATGTTAGCCAAGAACTTCAAGCGGTTCATGAAAAATAATAAATTCAAGAAGAAGTTCTCTGACAGACTAAGAAAGGCTCCCCACACAGCTGAGTCAGAAGAAGTAGAGAAGAAAGATCCGAAGGGTCCCCAATGCTTCGAATGTTCAGGCTTCGGGCACATTAGAACTGAATGTGCAAATCTGAAGAAACTAAAATGGAAAGCTTTTAATGCTACTCTCAATGATGAGTCTGAGAAGGAAGACGAAACTCCTGAGGAAGAAAATTTCTGGCCTTCATGGTCCCACATGAAGAAAAAGGAGGATTCTCAAACCTACTACTCTGAGAATAGTGAAGAAGAAGGTATGCAGTCAGCCTATCAAATTCAATATGTAGAAATCTTAAAGCTAAGGGAGAAATACAAGCAGCAGGTACTAGAGCTAAACAACCTCAGGACTAAGAAGACCGCTATGCTAATAAAGATCAATGATTTAGAAGAGAAGCTTCTGGAGACACAATTGCAACTTGAGAGAGTCTCATACGAGAAATTATTCACATGCTCTCCATTCAGAAGTACCCAACCGACAAGACCGGACTCGGGAATGTTCCTCCCTCTACTTCTGATATTCCTTCTACCTCCCAGACTATTTTTGTGAAGCCTGTTTTTCCCGAGTCTCCACCCTCAAGCATGGATAAGGAAAACACTGTTATGGATGGGGAGGTACCAGTCATCCCTCAGCCTCTAGCCAAGTTTCCTATCAGAAGAAAGCCTCCTACATGCCATCACTGTGGCGAGCCAGGGCATATCAGACCGCATGTTGTTATGGAACCATCTTTTCTATCCCTATATTCCCTCTTGTTTATCTTGAGGAAATTTTGCAGGTATTAAATAGGGATGATAGAAAAAGCACGTCGAGTGGCTGCTTTTCTATCTTGTTATTGTCAAACCTCTCTCCCTGAAGTCTGGTTTGCTTTTACCTTACATGCGTGTACTATACTATCCTCTTTATTATGAAGCATGTTTTTTTTTTTTTAAATAAAAAAAAGGGGGATAAAGGATGCAGAGTTTTGTCGTTCCATTATATAGCTTTCAGATATCTTATGTATGTTTAACTTATGTCTCAATGTTTGATGCATTAATTACTTTTGCCTTTATATAACTGAGAGTTTTTTCTTGATATCTGCAAAGTTTTCCAGTTGCATCCATACTAGATAGTTGCTTTTCTCATGCGATGACATTATGCACTATCCAAGGCTCCCCTAAGGTACATTTTTTTCTTTGACTTTTAACTTCTGGAAATTCTATTGAGAGATATATATATATTTTTTTTGTTAAGATGGTCAAAATGACCAATTCGCTAGTTGAACCTAGAACCCATAAATTATGGCATTCTTTCTAGGTTGCAGCACAAAGTGTTAAAAAGCATTCAAAACTGAATAAATATGGATAAATAAAAAAATCCACTGCTTCTGTGCTATAAATTTGTTCTTGAACTTGTCCCTATAGAAACAGTTAGTGACCAAATCATTGTGGAAATAGACGGTCACTAAAGGACGATGTAAAAGAAAAAAGTGTTACAGCTTAGGTGGAGTGTATCAGATGATGGTGTCGAGGCTCTAGTAAAATAAGGTTTGACTTTTGACTGATCTAACATTGATTTTCTCTCTTCTTTAGAAAATTCGGGTGATTTATGTCATATCAGTGAACTTCATACCTTATTGAGAAAGTCTTCACACACACACGCATTGCTTGAGTTAAGTTTACTATTGAAAAATGTCTTTCTGCAGAGAAATTTTTGTGCTTATTGACTATTAACTCTCAATTATATCTCGGTATTTTTTTAATGTAAATTGAACAGGGATATCAGCTTTTTTATACATGCGTGTTCTGGAAATTATTTGGGAAATATTTTTCTGCTATTTTTCATCTCTTATTTTTTATTTATTTTTTTTTGTGTGAAGCGTTCAGACGATGTTTTTGGTTGTCCGGATGGTAAGGTTACTTCGTCCGGACATTTCTTCTTCGTGTTCAGACGAGCGTGTTTTTGTGATCTCTTACGTGGTACTACGTCCGGACGTCACTTAAGTTCCATCCGGACGGTGAACCCTGTAGAGCTAAATCTATTTCCCCTAGCGCCGCACAACACTCTTCTACTTTTCCTTGTTCTTTTTGTCATCTTGTGCATTTTCCCTATGATTTTTATGTGTATTTCTCACGTGCATGTGTCCTTTTTACGATTTCTCTCCTCCCCAGGTATGATTTTTTCCCTTTTTACTGTTTTCTTATCAGTTTTATGCTTATAATAGTTATTTCTAAGGGATCAATTATTTTTGCGTCTATGTGGTTTAAAAATGTGATTTTTATGCTCATATTCTCTGTTGTTGGGTTGTGATATTGTCGTTTTCTAAATTGTGGTATCTTGATATTGTTTGGGTTGAGTTTTTTGTAGTTGTAATTTTTGGGATAGTCCATTTTACAGCCGTCATAATGCCCAATTTTTTTTTTTTGGACTAACAGAAATTAATGTTTTCATGGATTTCTCTATGATTTTTTTTTTAGCCCAGAAAATATGTCTTCACACGACTCTCCTCCTCGAGTCAGGCAAAGAACTGAAGAATCTATTGCTGACAGGCGTCACCGCATGCAATCGCAGCAGGTCCTATCGAAGCGGAATCTCCTACGCACCGATATGAGGGATCCAGTACTACTCCCCATTGATCAGATGCTTCTGGAGAACCAATGGGAGTACCTGTACAACTGTGCCTGCCCCACCTTTCCCAGACCGGTGCAGGAATTCTATGGCAACATGATCATCATCTAGGAATGACAGAGGACTAATCATACAGACTATGGTCAGAGGACAAACGATTCTGATTGACCCTCAGCTTATCAGTGCTATAATCGAGGTCCCTGTTCTACCAGTCTCAGGAGTTCCTTTCCCTCCTGGTGATAAGGCTCCTAGCATTGACTTTCTAGATGATTTCTTTGGCACGAGACCACAAAGAGAGGACAAGTCACATCCACAAATCAATATCGGTGCTTTTGCTCCTATGCACCGGTTCTTAGCAAAGGTTGTTGTAACCAACCTTTGGCCTCAAGCTCGTCGGAGTGAACTTACTCTCAAGAAGGCCACCCCTCTCTATGCCATTGTGATGTGGACTCCTTTTTGCTTGTGCAAGCACATCTTGCACACTATGCTCCAGGTTCGTAATGAGAAGAACACGAGTCTGTCTTTTGGGTGTTTGATCACTCAAATCTACCTTCAAGTCGTGACAGATATTTCAAACTCTGAGCCCAGATCACGGATTCCAGATCCTTTTGGCATTCAAACCCTCATGAAGTCTAATGCGCAATTGCGGCATGAGGCTCAAGGCGGTGTTCCTCAGCCTCCACCATTTCCCCTCACAGCAGCTGCATCATCATCACAAGCTGTGCCTCCTTCCTTTGATATAGAAGCTACATTTACTCAGCTTATGTCATCCGTGGGAACTCTCCAGCGTGAAGTTAATCTTATTGGAGAGCATGTTGAAGTGTCAGATTGACATCAGGGAGTGCCTGCAATATCATCACCCCCAGTCTGATGATGAAGACTGATTTTTTATTTTATTTTTATCATTTATTGTATTTTAATAACAATTTTATGTAGTTGTGACATTTTTACATACTTATGGCTTTTTAATACTCTGTTTACCCTTTGTCCTTATATGACAAAAAGGGGAAGTATTTTTTGGCTTTTAGACCGGGAATGTATTTCCAAACCGGTCAAGTATTTTTTGCATTAGAATGGCCAAATGGGGAGTTTGTTAGTATTTTATATTGGCTGCATTCTGGATGACAAAAACACTTTATGTAATGGTTGCATATTAACAGGATGATCAATTCTTATTCAAAGCCTTCAATTATTCGGACAGTGTTCATTTCAAAACATGTGACTGATCACAAGCTTTTAGAAGATGTACATGAAGATTTCTTGCAAAATCCAAGCCAAATCAACCAATTCCTATGCAACCGTCTAGACGAGCCTTTGAAGGCGTCCGAACGCCCCGCAGTGTCTAGCAGATGGACGCCTCGCAGTGTCTAGCAGATTATGTTGAAGACATTCGGACAACAGAGCAACGACGTCCGGACAACAGAGCAACACCGTCTAGACACTAGGTCAATCATTATTTTACACTGAGTTGGATTTCAAAAGTCGACACTGTTAGAGAAGTCTCTGCAAGTTGTCCAGACGACGTGGCAACACGTCTGGACGCTGTCCAGCATTTCAGAATATTCCAATGTTCCGTTCGAACGTAGAAAGGAGTTATAGCGAAGACCGTCAGGATGCTCGGCGAAGCCTTCCGGACGTGGACCTGATAAGGATAGAATTGTGTTGTTTCTTTAAGGCAATCGCCGAAAACCGTCCGGAAGGCTTGGCTGAGCGTTCGGACGGTCTTCGCTATAACTCCTTTCTACATTCGAACGGAACACTGGAATATTCTTAAATGCTGGACAGCGTCCAGATGTGTTGCCACGTCGTTCGAATGACTTGCAGAGACTTCCCTAACAGTGTCGACTTCTGAAATCCAACTTAGTGTAGAATAATGATTGACCTAGCGTCCGAACGATGTTGCTCTGTTGTCCGTACGTCTTCAACATAATCTGCTAGCTACTGCGAGGCGTCCGGACGCATTTAAAGGCTTGTCCAGACGGTTGCATAGGAACCAGTTGATTTGGCTTGAATTTTGCAAGAAATCTTCATGTACATCTTCTTCAAGCTTGTGATTAGTCACATGTTGTGAAATGAACACTGTCCGAATAATTGAAGACTCTGAATAAGAACTGATTATCCTGTTAATATGTAACCATTACATAAAGTGTTTTTGTCATCTAAAATGTAGCCAATATAAAATACTAACAAAGAAGTGGATGAGGTTATCCCCCACAAAAAAAAAAAAAAAAAAAAAAAAAGAAGAAGAAAATAAGAAAAGAAAAAAGAAGTGGACGAGAACATTCCACCGGCTCAAATCTACTTCACCCGCTCTCACTTTTGGGTGCAAGTACATGACATGCCATTAATATGAAGAATTTAATTATCCTTCTTCTTGTGTTAATTAACGGCTTTTTGGGTATTTAAATTTCAATTTGTCAGTTAAATAATCGGGTTTTTTTTTTTTTTTTTTTTTTTCTGAGCCGGTGAATGTCAGTTTATATAATTATTCTAAGCATTTTCCATTCAATGAAATTGTTTACATTATGTTTGACTTGACCTTTCTACCCTTGGCTTATAGTTTTGTCAGTTGGGCCGGATTAAGATGGGTCCCAAAGACTCGAAGCAACTTCCATTAGAAGAAAAAAAAAAGACTCGAACCAATGGTAAAAAGGTCAATTCAAACCCAGTGGTCCCAC
Source organism: Alnus glutinosa (assembly GCF_958979055.1). Lineage (NCBI taxonomy): Eukaryota > Viridiplantae > Streptophyta > Magnoliopsida > Fagales > Betulaceae > Alnus > Alnus glutinosa. Next base: position 19,532,124 of record NC_084890.1, on the reverse strand, counting down.
TTGTGGGGTCAATGATTTCCAATGCCACGTAACAAACTAGGACAAATATTATTTTTATTTTTTGTAAGTTAGTAGGATAATTATTGATTTTTCTTTTTTTCTTTTTTTTTTTTGTTTTTTTTTTTTTTTTTTTTTTTTTTATCTATTTACTGATTATAAACTGATGTTTGATTTTAGTATCTTTTTAATCGTCTAATTTTAAGATGTTAAATTTGTATCTTGGTAAAACTTATAAGAAACTTGCTGGACGTGAGTCTTGCGCATATTCAATTGTTGATTTGAAAAAAATAACATAAATAAATAAATAAATAAAAATTGTATGAAAAATATACGGAATATGAAAAAATAGCATTTCTCAACATATAAAATTAAAATCTTGTTGGAATATTGTTGGTCATCGATGCCCATTGCTCTTCAATTTGATTAATAAGATTCATCTAACATTGCCTTTTAAGATGAAGTCATGCATAAATAAATAAATATAGAGGTTTTGTCCTTCTAAGAAAGGGACAATGATGGTGCACCATGCAGGTAGGGTAATTGTCACGTGTGAGTTTTTCAGAAGGAAGAGTTGAGTAAGGTTTTGAAGAGATTGAGGAATAGACGAACTAGGTGGGTTTTGGGTAAGTGGTAGAACGAAGGGTAGCAGTAGACATAGTTGAAGGAAGAGAAGAAGACGTTAAAGGAAAAGGGGGGGGGGGGGGGGCAATGACTGATGAAAAAAAGAAGAGGAAGATAAATAAGAGGAAATAGACGTTTGTCTGTTGTAGGGCTCTGATTCCATAATATAATAAAAGGAAACAGAAATATATTTGGCTCAAAGAAACTCTTGAGGATCCGGTCCTCTATTCCATATATACAGAGGTGTGAACTAAGTACAAGGAAATAAAAAAATAAGTAGACAAGTACAAGTTCCAGAAATAAAATAATTGGACTAGTGCCTAAGCTAACTTGACATTGTATGTAATGCTGGTTCAACATCTGCAGCTTTGTCCACGTCCAAGTTGTTTTTCACTTTCCCCTATCATGCCCTTTCATACACATGCTCTTCTAAGCTCCTACTCTTGCTTCAATTCATCATATTCCTTCATACCCCTACTCCATATTTTCATTCATGCTTCTGTTCCATATTTTTTCACTTTCATTATATATTACTGAATCTGCTTCCTTTTAATCATTATTATAATAACCATCATATAGATTATAATCATTACCCATAAATGTAGGTATCCATTTGTCTTTTGTAAATTTGCATGTGAATCTATCATGTCTCAATTCATTATAGTATGTACAATACTCTAAACATTTGATACCATTAAAATCTAATGCAATACTCTCATCTAATTGTTCGACGCATTAAATAGTTGATACACAGTTGTGAGTTGGTGAGCCATCAATATTATCCCAGTTGCACTGCTTAAAACAAAACGTTACATGCACGGGGCCCTATGTTCTGGGTAGATGGACTGTCAAGTGTGAACCCAGCTTCACTTCAGTAACGTAATAATTAAATTCCTAATTAATATCATAATCACCATCCTGTTACAACAGGAAAACCCCGTGTAATAATACAGAACAACGTAAATTAAAGGTGTCATTGACACCTTTTGATTATTAATTAATGTGATTATTTGATTACTTGTAGGACCGGTTTCCTACAACAATGAAAAAGAAAGAAATTAATATTTCATCACATATGCACATCTATGTCTGTCCTTCAGACAGTGAAATAATTAAAAGAATCGTCAGGTGTCGGAGAAGCAATGAAAATTAAAGACTACCAACCGACTTTGGAAGACTTCTTGCACGCGAATACAAATCAATTCACTTTTTTTTTTCTTTTTCTTTTTCTTTTTTTTCTTTTTTTCTTAAGGGGAATCAATTCTCTTTTTGAGCATTTTTAACGATAATAATCAAAATAGTTATTGAAAAAGTATAATTATTTATTTTTGCTTTTTTTTTTTTTTTTTTTTATATTCTTTCCAACAAATTTTTTATTTTACTCTTTACTTACATTAAAATATTATTTTGTATAAAAAATTAAAAAAAAAAAAGTGTGAAAGAAGTAAGGAGAGAGAGTTAGAAGGAAAGGGAGAGTGAAATATAAAAAATAAAAAATAAAAAATAAAATAAAATAAAAAGCCTCTTTGTAGTATAAATAGTAAGTAGGAAGAATGTAACCCATTTCTCTTGTACTAGCCCCCTCAAAGCAGATCTAGCATATATAAGGTGGCTTAGTGTCTACTTCAAATATTACTGATAAAAGAAAATGTCTTTTCAAGTTTCAGCAGTAGTAGCTGAACCATCCCAAAATGCTATGCCAGAAACTAATCGTCGCTCAGCAAATTTTTGTCCTAGCATTTTGGGTGACCATTTCCTTATATATGCTTTCGATCAGTTCTTGGTAAACTTCATTATATATTGTCTCCTTGATTGTACGTGTGTGTGTTTGATCATGCATGCCAAGTTGCCAACATGTTTAAACTTGAAATTTATTTTGTACTTTTTAGTAACTTTAAGCTTTCCCTATTTCATATAATAATTTTTATTCTTCAATTTGCTCGTTAAAGGAAACTGATGAGAAAATAAAGCAACAAGTTCAGGAATTGAAGGAAAAAGTGAGGACGATGCTAATCACTCCGAGTGAAAATCCTTCACAAAAACTAAACTTGATCGATGCAGTTCAACGCTTAGGCGTGTCTTACCACTTTGAAAATGAGATTCAAGAAATTTTGCAGCATTCGCACAAGACTCTTCATGACCTTAATGATCATGAAAATAATGATGACCTTTACACTATTGATCTCCAGTTTCGACTACTTAGACAACAGGGTTATTACATTTCATGTAGTACGTTTTTAGAATACTTCTTCAATTTCGGTATAGGGAACCTTAATCTACATAAACATTAGTTTTTAAGAAAAATGTACAAGGGGTTTCACATTCAAACGTGAACTAGTCACACCATGCATCTTTAAGTTGTCCTCCAAGTGAATCATTTCATCTTATTGCATGGTGACGCAGACAAATTTGCCAAGTTCACAGACAGCAAAGGGAAGTTCAAGGAGTCACTTATCAATGATGCGCGAGGAATGTTAAGCTTGTATGAAGCCGCACATCTTAGAGTGCATGGGGAAGATATACTAGATGAAGCACTTGTCTTCACTACTACCCATCTTGAGGCTGTAGCACCCCACTTAAGCCCTCCTCTTGCAACAGAAGTAAGTCATGCCTTAAAGCAGCCTATCCACAAAGGACTACCAAGGTTAGAGGCAAGGCATTACTTTTCTATCTACCAAAAAGAAGGTTCACATAATAAAATCCTTCTTACCTTCGCAAAGTTAGATTTCAACATATTACAGAAATTGCACCAAAAAGACCTTTCCGAGATTACAAGGTTAGTTATCAAGCAATGTGACAGTTGCAAGTGCGATTACGCTTTTCCATGATTGTAGGTTGACGATATATATGACTCTATGAGATTATGTTTATAGGTGGTGGAAAGACTTAAACTTTACAAGTCAGCTTCCGTTTATCAGAGACAGAATAGTTGAGTGCTACTTCTGGATATTGGGAGTGTGCTTCGAGGCTGATTGTTTCCTTTCTAGGAGGATACTAACCAAAGTTATTGTCATGACCTCCCTTATTGATGACATATATGATGTGCATGGCACACTTGAAGAACTTGAGCTCTTTACTCAAGCAATTGAGAGGTTGAAATCGACACACTTTCTCATTTCAGCTTTTTTTTGGTTAAATTCACAAAAATTATTACCATTTCTTTATTCTTCAATGGTTACATTAATTGGAAAGGTCAATTCATAGAATTTGCCCACTTTATAGGTGGGATATTGGTGCTATAGATCAACTTACGGAGTACATGAAAGCGTGTTACCTGGCACTCCTAGACATTTACAGTGAAATTGATCAAAAAATAGGCGAAGGAAGATCATACCGCATTAAATATGCAAGAGCAGCAGTAAGAGTATATATATATATATTCTTCAAACTCCTTGCATGTAATAAGTCTTTTGTGTGAATTGTTGATCCTTCTTCCAATTCCACCTATTTTTCTGAACGTATTCTTTTAAAATTACATATTTATTATCCGAATTTTTAAAGAAAAAGAGAGGTTGTCCCACACCCCTCAAAGAGGACCGGTTTGTCAATCCCTTGTGAGCAATGTGAGGAGAGGCAATACTATGGCTGGCCACTCCATGAGGGACCGGAAGCCGCCCCTCGCAAGATATAAGTATAAAACCCATCTTTTCTTTTTACTTATATTTTTTATTTTTATTTTTTTTTAAAAAAAATGTTTTTTGTTTTTATTTGTGCGTCGAATTGTAATTTATAAGAGTTACATAAAATAAAAAAAAAAAGAAAAAAAAAAGACGGAAGTATAACAGAATTAAATGAACTGATAAATTTGGTATAAAAACTTTAATTAGCATAATGAGCTATAAGATCATTTTTGTACCGCAATGATCCATTTGGTACAAACCTAAACCACAAGAATCAATTATGTCATAAGCCTAATGCGAAAATTAACTTCAAGCATTTGAGGGATAAAAGAAAAAGGAAAACGTTGAGATTGTCGTAAATTTTGTGAATCTGATCATAAGTTACTTTTTGTCTCAGATGAAAAATCAAGTTAGAGCTTACTTTCAAGAAGCCAAATGGTTACATCAAAAATACATACCAACGGTCCATGAATATATGCAGATTGCCACAATTTCCTCTGGTTACCCGCTGTTAGCAACCACATCCTTGGTTAGAATGGGAGATATCGTTACAAAAAATTCATTTGAGTGGTTGGTCAATGACCCTAAAGTAATCAAGGCTTCATCAGTGATTGCTAGACTTATGGATGACATAGTGTCACACAAGGTATTATTTTATTTCTGTATAATAATTATTGTAATTTGTAAAAGCTTATTTTTTTTCTTCAATATTCCAAAGATGTGATGCCCTTCTAACATAATAATTCAATACATTTAGTTTGAGCAAAAAAGATGGCATGTTGCCTCAGCTGTTGAATGTTATATGATACAACATGGTGCCAAAGAAGAAGAAGCAATCGAAGAATTACGGACACAAGTTACAGATGCATGGAAGGATATAAACGAAGAGTGCCTTTACCCAACCACTGTTCCTATGCCCCTTGTGATGCCAATTCTCAACCTTGCACGTGTGATTGATGTCATATACAAGGACGAAGATGGTTACACAAATGCTGGGATTGTTCTCGAAGATTTTGTGGCTTCTTTGCTTGTTGAGCCTGTGCCCTTATGAGCATGGATCATCATTTGCAACAGATCAAGATTTGAAATGGTTACATTCCTACAAGAATAAAGAAAATATGCCTCTATTTTATTGTAGAATGAATCTATTAAGTTAGTAAAGCTCCACACGTATTCCACTAAATGGTATTGGGGGCACTTGAAAATGAATAATTTTTTCTTTTTTATTTTCTTAAAGACGTTATGTAATTGCAATTGAAACTCAAATTAATAAATCAATAAAGTGATCTAGGTTGTAGACCGGATTATTTCAATTACTTTCTTTTAGATTTCAATTTTGTGTTAAATTATTTTACTTATTTATACTATACAAAAATTAATGGTTGTTCTTTGTCTTTTAAGACTTCAAAATTAAATTGGTTAAACCATATGCCTTAATTTGTTAGGAAATACAAGATGTCGATTAAATAATAAGAAACTAATCTTCAATTCGTGTTTCTCAAATTCTAAATCAAAGAAAACTTTTTCATAAATATATATATATATATATATTACTCATACTGCATGCGTAGAGAATGCATAAATGTGATTTGTACTTTTTACCACTCATTCAATAGGAATGCGACTGAAAAATTATTAAATACCCAATTGTTCTTAGAAAGTGATTTACTTTGTTAACTTTATATTTCATTTTGAAATACAAATCCAAAAATGAGGAAGGAAAATTCATGGTTTCAGTATTCTGGCCGGAAAAATAATACCAATATAAAAAATTAGAGAAAATTATTATTATTTTTATTTTTATTTTTATATTTTTTTTTCTAGCTGCTTGCCGTCGCAAAAAACCGTCGTTAATTGAAACAATTAGTAGCATTTTACAATTACCACCACTATTTTTTTAAATGAACGCTATTAATTGTTGTTCAAATAGCAGCGCTTTTGCAAATTAAAGGCACCACTAAATCTACAAAATCAGCGGCATTTATTTGTTTATTTTTTTTCAAAAAAAAAGTCATAATTTTTATTAATCACTTTAAACACTGTTGTTCCATAAATACAATCTCCGATATAGAATTCAGATAAAATTCCAATCACACGTGGTTGAGACATTGTGACATTGGCCCCGTTTGAAAACCACTTTCCCCTCCTCTCCCCTTGTAATGTCCGAAAAATTATTTAGTAATTAAAGTATAAATTTGAGTAAATAATTGATTAAACTTAATTAGGTGTATTTAAAATGCAAAATAATATTTTTAAAAGACAAAAGTTTATAAAATGGGTTTATGATGATTAAATAAAAATAAGTTTATTTAGCGTGATAAAATAAAACAAAGTTATTCTATGGACTTGTAAATAGTAGCAAAAAAAAAATATAAAAGAATATTTTTAAAGTCTAAAGAAATAAAATAGAAAATGAAATTAATGAATAAAATAAAATAAAGAAAAGAATTAATGAATTAAAGAATTATTTTAAAAAAAGGGTGTAAGTCAAAAAGTCAAAATAAAATAAAAAAAATAGAAAAAAATAATAATAATTATAAAAGTGAAGGGCCAGATGGCCCTTCACGAAAAAGAATAATGGAAGGGCCATCAGGCCCTTCCCAAAGAAAAAAAAAATAATAAAAAATAAAAAAGAAGAAGAAAAGGATGATAAGGAGCTTGCGCCTTATCTCAGTAAAAATAATAATAATAATAATAATAATAAAAGGCAAAATGCCTCTCTCTCTCTTGTTCTCTTTGGGGTTTTCCTACAAAATTCATGATCCACGAAGATCTATCCATCCAAACTCAAATCCAACTTCGGTAACGTGATCTACGAAAGCCCGATCTACGTTTCTACCTATCATTTTGAGGTAAATAGTTAAATTCATATTTTGAGATTTTTGGTTAAATCTAACAAAATATGAGTTTGATATAGTATTTTTTTAGGCTTTGTGTTATTTGGAGCTTGTAAAGATTCTCAAAACACCAAATATTATTTGGGTAAATTTTTAGGTAAGTTACTTTAATCCCTAATTTATGGGTTAGTGTTATTTTAAATATATTAGTGTTTATGTTAGTGAGATTAATATTTGTTGTGATTAAAGTTAGTGTTTTATAAATTATGGGTTAATTTTAGAAATACTAATCTGATGGGTTAAATTAATTTGGGAGTTTTAAGTGATTAAAATTTAGATAGCTAAATTATGTTAATATGTTAGTAATTGATGTAAAAAGATTTATGACCATAATATTAGAGTAAATGATATTGAGAGAATGTTAGTGAGAAATAATTTATAGATTAGTGAATATAATTTAGGATTAATATTTGATATTATAGGTAATTATTTTAGATGGTGATTTTAATGTCTAACCCCAAGTAAATACTTTGGGTTAGTATTAATTGAGTTTAGGTAGGGTCTAGATTTATGGGTGTGTAATTGGGACCCATAAAATATTATGGGTTTTCTAAGGGTTAGCTTTTAAGTAATTTAAGAGCTAAATGTCGGTCTAATGATAGAAAAGTCAAATAATGTGCGATGTGTATTGTCACAGTGACGCATTGCAAGGTGGTGTATAGGAGACCTAGTGCTTAATATCCACGCAGCCAAGGTGAGTATTCTACTCACTGAGAAGTATTATTTTCATATATGATGAATTGCAAAATGTATATTATTTTACAAACCTGAACCAACTATATGTTAATTATGAACTGTTTTGGATGATTTGAGTACTTTTAAGTATATTGAAATTATGATGATACTTTGAAGTATGAATATGATATGTGGAGTTTAAATGAATGGAGTCGCTGTATGTTATGGTTGGGAGTTTTGAAAACTATGATTGCAATGGAATATTAATATGATTTTAGAGTGAGTATAAAATGGGAGATTTAAGTTGCAAATTGTTTAAGAAATGACATGTTGAACTGTTTATATTTTATAAAGAAAACATGTGTTATAAAAATGATTCATGAAATGAAATTTATTGATTTAAGGCATGAGGCATAAGCATATGAACGCTAAACGTGCATCGAAGTGAGGTTCACAACCCACGGGAAATTATACATGGGTAAGATTCCCATGAGGTGCCTACTTGGGTTAGATTCCCTTGAGGTATTCACGAGGTACTTACTTGAGTTAAATTCTCTTGAGGTCCTCGACCATGAGTTAGATTCCCATGAGGTGCCTACTTGGGTTAGATTCCCTTGAGGTACTAGTACTTACTTGGGTTCGATTCCCTTGAATTACTCATGAGGTGCTTAGTTGGGTTAGAGTCCCTTGAAGTCCTCGACCATGGGTTAGATTCCCATGAGGTGCCTACTTGGGTTAGATTCCTTTGAGGTACTAGTGCTTACTTGGGTTAGATTCCCATGAGGTGCCTACTTGGGTTAGATTCCCTTGAGGTACTAGTGCTTACTTGGGTTAGATTTCCTTGAAGCACTATACTTGGGTTCGATTCCCAAGGCATAAAACGATTAGCATGAGCATGTATAGCATTGTTTTTATGAGTAATGTTTTTATGTTATGAGTAGTTTTGCTAGACGTATTGGTATGCATAAGAGTCTCAATGGAAAAGAGCTTATATATATTTCTATCGGATGGTTGCATGATTTAAATGCTATTGTTTTCTAAGTTTCACTGCATCAAAAGTATTATAGTAGGTGAAGATGTATGTAGTTGTTTCCAACAATGGAACTTCTACATATAAGCTCACCTGCGTAGTATGCTTTAAATGTTTTCTATCAGTCGGTGTTTGCTATATTAGCTATAGGGGTTTTCAAACAAAAGTTTATAAAATTGGTGGCTGTTATCGCGTACGCATGACTAAAAAATAAAAGTTGGTTCTTTGCTAAAACTCTGTGAATAGTATACCTCTGAGGTCTTAGTGTATTTATTTATGCTAAGGCGGTGGACTCATAATTCCACCTGTATAGATGCGGCATCCCCCGCAACCATACAGACATTTATACTTTGGTTGCAGGTTTTGCGGATATAGATATTGACTCGTCCACTTAGCGTATGGGATGTTATGATTGGAGCACATCGCGACAATCATAAGTCACGGACTCATGGGTAGTCCATATTTTGGGTATTTCATTTATGGCTCGTGTTCTACGTGGCATATGTATTTGTTGAGCCTGTATTTTAGTATGTAATTGTGTAATATGTTTTATAAACCTTAAATAGATAGACTTGTAAATGGCTCTTGTTGTAATTAACTGTTATGTATTAGATATATTTTCGCTGCACATTGATTATTATATTCCGCTGTTAGGTGTAACTCTGATTATCAGGTGCATGTTATGGGGCATGTGCCATATGTTGGCTGAGCGACATGTAGTCGTGCCACTGTGAAGATCCGTTTGTATTTTTTTTTTTTTTTTTTTTTTTTTAAAAAAAAAAAAAACGTGTTGTCACAGCTTATGGTATCAGAGCAGTTAGTCCAAGGGTTTGTTAGAAAAGCGGAAAGCGGAAACTTAGGGTTGTGTCAGAGTCTAATAATAACAAAAGAGCCGTAGGAAATTTTAAAAGCTTCAACCAAGATAGAAAATTAAAGTATAATACTCCATATGCATTACATGGATTTTGTGATGCATATCTTTTGATTTACGTATAGTTAGTTTACCTCTCACTTTCACATTGTAGTTTAACTTCAATGTGATTGTATAGAGTATATCGCTTAGACGGGGAACGGTTTAGAATAAGCTTCTTAGGTGCATTGCATGGGTATTGTGATGCATGTAATCTTCTTTATCCAGCATTGTCTATGTGGCATTTCATTGTACAGACAAGCCATGCCGTCTAGACAAGCAATATCGATACGCAATGAGGAAGAGGATTCCTCAGTGAGTGATTGAGGTGGAAGTGATTTTAGGCGCCTCTACCTCCTCCTCCCTCTCTGTCGGGGAAATTGTTCATTAGTAGTGGTTTTAGGCATCCCTCATTGCCGAACCTTCGACCACGAATCATTTGAGTAGAAAATGGTCAATGTCATTGGGAACTCAAGCTTCCTCACCGCCAAAGAAGCAACCTATTGGTTGTGGCTCTAAGTTCCTTGGAGAAGAGGATGCCTTTGCGAGCCACTTCAGTGTCATGCGGTGTAGCAATAGTGGGAAGCTACACTTTGGCGTATGTGTCGTATAGAATCACGGGAATGCTTTCGATGTGGTAAACTTGGCCACCTCGTAAAGTTATGTCCCTCGTTAGCCACTTTGACTCAAACAAGATCTAGCGTTACCTAGTGTAAAGTGTGGGAGCTACGCTCGGTTATATGTCGTAGATCTAAGGCACATTGTAAATACCTTGAGAGGTCACCAACTTGTTGTCGCCAAAGTCAAGCACCTTTAGAGGGCCACTACCAGCCGAGATAGTTTGCTCATGTATGGTGTGCCTACTTACACCGACCAATGCGGAAGTCTGTCCAACCGCTGCAAATGCTGTCGATGCTGCCACAAGCATTATACCTTTATACTGTAGCATGGTGTGCATTTGGCTTATCTGAGTCTTATCCATTCGTATGTCTCATTATGAACCTTTAAAATCAAACGTGGTGACCATTTCTATTGGTGACGCATTTGTCCACAGTAAACATAGAGGTCGTTGCCTTAGCAATGTATTGGTAATGACATTGTTAGCTTGTGTTTGACATGATGAGCTAACTCATTTAGTTGGAATGTTAAGTGGTCCACCCATGTCTCATTTGCATGTATGAGTTATACAAATTGAGCATCGAACTTTTAGATTAGAACACTTGCGTGGCCACTCTTGTTGTGATGCATTCACTTGCAGGAAATGTGTGGACAATTGTTCGATTGGTGGAAGAGAAAAGACTTTACCAGCGAAGGTAGCAGTGTTATGCATATAGAGTTCCAATGTTGGCATATTTAGCTTCAACATATAATGTGTTAAGTTTTAATGTCATGCATATAGGATTTCGGTGTTCATCATGCTAAACAATAAAGCTTACCATGTTAAACTACGATGTTAACTCGTTAAGGCTTTGGTGTTAATTTGGAATGGATTGATGATCAAAGATTAGAAGTGAACGTAGACAATCACGAGTGGGTAGATGTATTCTTACCTCATAGTTGAGAGTCCGAACTTTGCGGGTCTCGTTTGCGAGTTATTCCGCTATCTCTCTCCAACGTTCGACAATGATGAATGTTCAAGAGTATACACTTGTGTTTGGCTTATGCCTAAGCCAAGCTCATGTCGAGTCCAAGTTGGGAACATTAGGATAGTGCAGATGTTTCCACTCTAGTCGTAAGTCTATGCGAGGATGCATAGATTATCGTGAACTAAACCGAGTGACAATCAATCAGGAATATTCCTTATTGAGAACTGACAACTTGTTCAGTCAACTCTCGGGGGCTTCAATATTCTCGGAGATTGACTTTCTTTCGAGATACCATACACACGGTGCAAAATGGAAATGTGCCAAAGTCAGCGATCCATATATGGTACGACCATTACGAGTTTTGGTGATGCCATTTGGATAGACAAATACACCGTTAGTATTTATGGACTTGATGAATCAAGCATTCTGTGGGTGCCTTGACATCTGAGTAGCTGAGTGTACCGATGACACGTTAGTTTATTCAACTTGTCGGGTCGAGCATGGAAGACACTTGGTATCAGTGTTGGAAGTATTTAGTAAAAGAGATTCTTCTTCAAGCTCATGAGAGGTGAGCTTTGATTAAGGAAGTGTCATTCTTGGTTTATGTAATGAACGGAAATAGGCACGTAGTCAACACGAGAGAACAAGAATACATAGTCGCACATGTGCTTAAACTACCCGTTGAGATTGTTGGGTATGTGGCTTGCACAGATACATCACAATAGTTGGGGATACACCCTTGTGTAATAACAAGGATATAGCATATGCTACTTGTCAACTGTATATCATGAGTAACATCGTTCTCCTCATGGTTCGGAGTTGGTAACCATTGTTGATGTCCTACTATTTTGTGGACAATGCCTTGATGGTGTTGTACATGTGGAACACACACTTAACACCCTAGTCTTGATGCACTCCGGTGTTGAGAGACGGGACATGAGGTAACGTTGATGGCTTGTTGTGTTAGGAGATCTTGATGGCAAGAAGTCCTGGCGTGCAACTTAAGTCACGGTCACAGCTAAAGCACTATGTGGAAAATCTCGTGATGGCGAGATTGACTTAAAGTGTATTCAAAATGCTAGCTCAGTGTACCCTCCGCAAGCGGACGACTTATCCGAGAAATCTATTTAGACACTTGAAGATACACCTAAGTTGTGTGTGTGAGAATTTATAAAGTCGGTTATAATACTCGCCATTGGTTGTGACTACTAGTCATGGTAGTTTACGACTACTGATGTAGTACCACACTTAACATAATATGGACACGAACATGGAACGCCATTTCATTTGGCATGAAGTTGGTGTGAAATGATAAGCGAGCTTTGAAGTGGTGCATGATTCTAGGGAAGATTGTGCTCGTTCACAGTGGATAAACATCGCCGCAAATCTGTGTTTCAAACTGATGAAATGCAAGGTGTCACCAATGCAAAACATCTAACGCTTTGAGCAACATGGGTGTGCTCAATTTTGTATATATTGAGTTGTCCTTAGTGCAAAACGTATGTCCATCACATAATTGGTCATGATGTCTCCTAATTTTAGCGTTCATTTATGACATTTTCTCGTATTTGTTCGTTGCGAATGTGTTTGTGACCCTTTACTTGTGGTGTGCTTCTTCATATTCAATAGAAATTGACATGTGAAAGGTTGCAAAGCGAGTGATGGTTTGTAAGAAAACACCAAATTCATTTCATTAGTGAGAACTCTATGGTGAAATCACGACGTTGAAGAAGCCACATGAGAGCTTGACTGTCAAATGCAGGAGTGATCCCCCATTTTACTAAATAAATGCCGGTATGATTGCTATATCATACAACTTTCGCGTAAGTACCCCATGTAAAACCCATACTTGCATGAGTGTTTCTAATATAGAATGCATGCTCGTATGTATGTAAAACGATTTACTGTCTAACTTTCGAGGACGAAATTTTTATAAGGAGAGAGGGATGTAATGTCTAGAAAATTATTTAGTAATTAAAGTAAAAATTTGAGTAAATAATTGATTAAACTTAATTAGGTGTATTTAAAATGCAAGATAATATTTTTAAAAGACCAAAGTTTATAAAATGGGTTTATCAGGATTAAATAAAAATAAGTTTATTTAGCGTGATAAAATAAAACAAAGTTATTCTATGGACTTGTAAATAGTAGCAAAAAAAAAAATATAAAAGAATATTTTTAAAGTCTAAAGAAATAAAATAGAAAATGAAATTAATGAATAAAATAAAATAAAGAAAAGAATGAATGAATTAAAGAATTATTTTAAAAAAAAAGGGAGTAAGCCAAAAAATAAAAATAAAAAAAAATAGAAAAAAAAACTAATAATTATAAAAGTGAAAGGCCAGATGGCCCTTCACGAAAAAGAATAATGGAAGGGCTGGCCCTTCTCAAAGAAAATAATAATAATAATAATAATAATAATAAAAAGAAAAAAAAAAAAAAAAAAAAAAAGAAGAAGAAGAAGAGAGGCATTCTCTTGTTCTCTTTGGGGTTTTCCTACAAAATTCATGATCCACGAAGATCTATCCGTCCAAACTCAAATCCGACTTCGGTAACGTGATTTACGAAAGCCCGATCTACGTTACTACCTATCATTTTGAGGTAAATAGTTAAATTCATATTTTGAGATTTTTTATTAAATCTAACAAAATATGAGTTTGATATAGTGTTTTTTTAGGCTTTGTGTTATTTGGAGCTTGTAAAGATTCTCAAAACACCAAATATTGTTTGGGTAAATTTTTAGGTAAGTTACTTTAATCCCTAATTTATGGGTTAGTGTTATTTTAAATATATTAGTGTTTATGTTAGTGAGATTAATATTTGTTGTGATTAAAGTTAGTGTTTTATAAATTATGGGTTAATTTTAGAAATACTAATTTGATGGGTTAAATTAATTTGGGAGTTTTAAGTGATTAAAATTTAGATAGCTAAATTATGTTAATATGTTAGTAATTGATGTAAAAAGATTTATGAACATAATATTAGAGTAAATGATATTGAGAGAATGTTAGTGAGAAATAATTTATAGATTAGTGAATATAATTTAGGATTAATATTTGATGTTATAGGTAATTATTTTAGATGGTGATTTAAATGTCTAACTCCAAGTATATACTTTGGGTTAGTATTAATTGAGTTTAGGTAGGGTCTAGAGTTATGGGTGTGTAATTGGGACCCTTAAAATATTATAGGTTTTCTAAGGGTTAGCTTTTAAGTAATTTAAGAGCTAAATGTCGGTCTAATGTTAGAAAAGTCAAACAATGTGCAATGTGTATTTTCACAGTGACGCATTGCAAGGTGGTGTCTAGGAGACCTAGTACTTAACATCCATGCAGCCAAGGTGAGTATTCTACTCACTGAGAAGTATTATTTTCATATATGATGAATTGCAAAATGTATATTATTTTACAAACCTGAACCAACTATATGTTGATTATGAACTGTTTTGAATGATTTTAGTACTTTTGAGTATATTAAAATTATGATGATGTTTTGAAGTATGAATATGATATGTGGAGTTTAAATGATTGGAATCGCTGTATGTTATGGTTGTGAGTTTTGAAAACTGTGATTGCAATGAAATATTAATATGATTTTAGAGTGAGTATAAAATGGGAGATTTAAGTTATGCAAATTGTTTAAGAAATGACATGTTGAACTGTTTATATTTTATAAAGAAAACATGTGTTATAAACATGATTCATGAAATGAAATTTATTGATTTAAGGCATGAGGCATAAGCATATGAACGCTAAACGTGCATCAAAGTGAGGTTCACAGCCCACGGGAAATTATACATGGGTTAGATTACCATGAGGTGCCTACTTGGGTTAGATTCCCTTGAGGTATTCACGAGGTACTTACTTGGGTTAGATTCCCTTGAGATCCTCGACCATGGGTTAGATTCCCATGAGGTGCCTACTTGGGTTAGATTCCCTTGAGGTACTAGTACTTACTTGGGTTCGATTCCCTTGAAGTACTCGCGAGGTGCTTCGTTGGGTTAGATTCCCTTGAAGTCTTCGACCATGGGTTAGATTCCCTTGAGGTACTAGTGCTTACTTGGGTTAGATTCCCTTGAAGCACTATATTTGGGTCCGATTCCCAAGGCATAAAATGATTAGCATGAGCATGTATAGCATTGTTTTTATCAGTAATGTTTTTATGTTATGAGTATTTTTGCTAGACATATTGGTATGCATAAGAGTCTCAATGGAAAAGAGCTTATGTATATTTCTATCGGATGGTTGCATGATTTAAATGCTATTGTTTTCTAAGTCTCACTGCATCAAAAGTATTATAGTAGGTGATGATATATGTAGTTGTTTCCAACAATGGAACTTCTACGTATAAGCTTAGCTGCGTAGTATGCTTTAATGTTTTCTATTAGTCGGTGTTTGATATATCAGCTATGGGGGTTTTTAAACAAAAGTTTATAAAATTGGTGGCTGTTATCGCGTACACATGACTAAAAAATAAAAGTTGGTTCTTTGCGAAAACTCAGTGAATAGTATGCCTCTAAAGTCTTAGTATATTTCTTTATGCTAAGGTGGTGGGCTCATAATTCCACCTATATGGATACGGCAACCCCTGCAACTATATATACATTTATACTTTGGTTGCAGGTGTTGCAGATATAGATATTGACTCGA
The DNA here is from genome assembly GCF_958979055.1 of Alnus glutinosa. Taxonomy (NCBI): domain Eukaryota; kingdom Viridiplantae; phylum Streptophyta; class Magnoliopsida; order Fagales; family Betulaceae; genus Alnus; species Alnus glutinosa. The sequence goes on along the minus strand of NC_084890.1, from coordinate 19,516,136 downwards.
CCACTTAGCGTATGGGATGTTATGATTGGAGCACATCACGACAGTCATAAGTCACGGACTCATGGGTAGTCCATATTTTGGGTATTTCATTTATGGCTCGTGTCCTACGTGGCATATGTATTTGTTGAGCTTGTATTTTAGTATGTAATTGTGTAATATGTTTTATAAACCTTAAATAGATAGACTTGTAAGTGGCTCTTATTGTAATTAATTGTTATGTATTAGATATATTTCCGCTACACATGATTATTATATTCTGCTGTTAGGTGTAACTTTGATTATCAGATGCATGTTATAGGGCATGTGCCATATGTTGGCTGAGCGACATGTAGTCGTGCCATTGTGAAGATCCGTTTGTATGTTTTCAAAAAAAAAAAAAAAAAAAAGGGTCGTCACACCCGTTCCTTTTACTTTTCTCAACAAAATCAACTTCAAAACATTCTTAACTTTTTTCACTTTTTATATCACATCAACACTTTTTTATTACTTTTTAAATAAAAAAACACATTACAATACATTTTTTTTTTTTTTACTTTTCAATATAAATTATTTCAACTTTATATCACATCAATTTTATTTTTCAATCATTAAAAAAAAAAAAAAAAAAAAAAAAAAAAAAAAAAACAAGGGAGGGGAGGGTAGGGGTTTTCAAACTGGCCAAGTGGTGGGCAGTGCAATTCCCATCTCTCTGAATATGCGTGACAGTCCATTCTTGAAAGGATGAGAGGATGTTCCTAGCATCTGCGATGAGGCTTCCGTATTTTCCCAGAAAATCATCTTCCTTCTGCAACACCGAGACTATCTCTTGTGCATCTCCCTCAAGCTCAATCGATTGGAACCCTAAATCACGACACAACGATGCTCTGTGTCTGGCGGCAAAGGATTCAGCTGTGGGTGGATCAAAAATATAAGGATGGAAAGAACAAGCCAAAACTCTCACACGGCTTGCATGGTCCCAAGCGATGAGCCCTATTCGCATCAATTTGTTCCGTCTATCAATTGCCGCATCCCAATTAAGTTTGATGTGACCAACGGGGGGTGGTGACCACCAGATGCTGCTTCCTGGGGTTTCCTGTTGCTGCCTTCATGTTGGTGCTTGGGCTTGTCGGTAAGATGCTAGGGTTTCGACGGAACCATTTATCAAACAGGTGGGGGGAAGAATACTTCCACCAAAAACTACTTTATTACGTCGAAGCCATAGTCGTTGGGCTATCATGGCTACTAATTCCGGATCTTCAAGCTCTAGCTAGCTACTCAACTCTGCGAAAATGGTAAGAAACTTCCCACTTTGGATTGCGCATTTTTGGATCTTCCTACTACTACCGGCCCATACTATTGTTGATGCCCTGCACCATCATAGGGAATGCCCACTAGTTTAATGCAGACATAGGGCACAGGGGATCACTGACAATTTTCCAGCTATAAAGTTTCTCCTTTGTTGGTAGGATCTCGTTATATGCTCGCCAGATGAACAGTTGAACCGCTAGGGGAATCTTTAGCTTCCATATCGTTTTCCACACAAAAGTGGATGCTGATTTGTCGAGCTGCTGCCTTGGTACCGTGTCATGCGTTCAACTTCTAAGTGCTAGGCACTTCGGACAGTGAATCGCCCGTTCGTTGTTGTTGCCTAGATCAGTTTATCCTTCATCAACTAAGGGCTAATTGCTATGTTGCAAATCTGCTCTGCAACCTCTGCTGGGAATATGCTCTCAATCAGAGGTACATTCCACCAATTCGCCTATTTCTTTATAATTTCTATGACTAATGCCTCTCTATCCAGTAGTTGAACTGGGGCTTCTTCCATATGTGTTTGTGTAGCCGAAATTCCCCCAAATTCGTATTTGGGTTCCATCTCCCACCTTCCATAGTAGTCCCTCTTTGAGAAGGTTCTTGGCATTCCAAATGCTTTTCCAAGCATAAGAGGGTCTCCTCCCTAAATTGGAAGTTAGAAAATCACCCCCTGCATAATATTTCTCCTTGATAACCCGAGTAGCCAATGAGTCTAGCTGTTTTATCCAAAGGATCTGCCTGTATTGTTTGCAACGCCTCCTTTCTTAACTCTTTCCTATTTGTAACCGACTTACGTTCTCCCATCTTCTCTCCTGGAATCACTCCCGCCACTATTAGTTTCCTTACTGAGTGATGTTCCTGAACTAGGATTCTCTATGATTGGAGGATCCGATTTTGTCCTTCTGATGTGGCATTCCAAGCTGCTGTCCTGTCCGGCCTCAGCGGCGGGGGCATTTTGGGGTGCTAGAGAGGTACTCGATGGCTGATCGCTTTTCAGTGGTCCATGTGCCATATGCCCCATTGTTTGATTGACTCCTCTTTGTTAAGCGCAAATGAAATTCTCCCTTTACAGCTATTGGTTGCATGGTAAATACAACCATAGGTGTAATAGAATGGATGCAGCTTCTCGTATTTGAAGGAGACCCAAATTGACTTCCCATTCAATTTAAGAGCCCGAACCCTTTCCAGTGGTTGTGTCAAATCAAGGTTGACCTGATGCGGAGACATCGTCCCCACCCAACTCCATCGCCTATTACATCGACTTCTTCCACCTTCCCCAGTGTTTCACCAATTCTATAGCCCACTGCCCGGTTCATGCATATTAATGGTATGTCATGTACTTGCACCCAATACAGAGAGCGGGTGAAGTCCATTTGAGCTGGTAGAATGTTCTCATCCACCTCTATGAGTACAAGTACGCTGCGATCAAATAGCCAAGGCCAACCATCTATGACTCGCCACTTATCAAGCTCAGTAGAGAATTCGACTAGCCATAGATTGTCGTTTAGTTCTTTGGAGCCGACATTGCCCATTGTCTTCCATAACCTTGACATCATGTTTTGAAATGCCTCTTTTTTGTATTCTTCGATCAGACATAATCCTGCCAATGAGACACCTCCCACTTTTCATACGTAGATTTGTTGTTTTGTCCTCCGTGATGGTGACGCCCACTTTCTCCCCTTCTGTCAACGCCATTTTCCCACATAGTGTTTCAAGCAAGTCCTCCATACAGGATTCACTTGAGTGCAGTATTTGGAAAAACAAACAAATCAACCAATAACTATACACTCCCAGCCTAAAGCGGCAGGAGACTGGACACTCACCCCTTGGTATTTCTTAGAGAGAAAACCGAGAGAGATGACTCAATTCTAATAACTATTTCATTTCCCAATAGAATGAATACTCATTCCGTAAACCAAATAAGGCCATAGTGGCTAACGTGATAAATAATGTAATTTTTACTGTCATATCATCTAATTGTATAACAATATACGTAATTTTACTAAATAGTATTACTCTCCAGTCTTCTATTTCTTTGTTGTCAGTCCAAACAACGTAATCAATTTTCACATTTTACCTCCCCATCTTCTTCTTTTCAACCTCATTGTCTTCTTCTTGTTCATCTTTGTCAAAATTCGCTCTTCATCTCCAAATTCATTTCTTTTTTCTATTCAAAAGTTTAATGGGTTTGCTATAAACTCTGTTTGGGTCTCTTTATGTTAGTGTTTGATGACGGCACTGTACCACTCCTTTTCAAATGGTATGATAAAAAAGCAACATTTATGGCTTTTCTAGGTTCTAGTAGCTGGTTTGATTAAAACATGTTGATTATAGTTGTGGAAAACTTATAATGACCCAAGCTTCAAGTCAATCTATTCGTAGCAATTGTCGTTCTTGACGAATCGCTTTCAGGAGTTGAGAGAAACTGAGTAGACCCGATCAGAGAAAAATGAGAATCGGTAGTTCTGTAACAAGAAAAATGGTCGGCGAAAAAATCAGATCAAAAGGAAATCAAAGAGGAAAAAAATTAAAAAGAGAGAAAAGCTTGCGCATTTACCTCTGTGATTGATTATGGCGTTGCTCTTTCTGTAAATGAAGAGATATTGCTTTGGTGTAACTCTCTTAAGCTTCAAAGAAAGTTATACTTTCTCTTCTTCTTTTTTTGTTGAACAGAATTATATCTCCATTAATCAATCAGCGAAAGCGATCCCAATTTCAAATAGGATATTGGGACAAAACAGATTCCCTAAAAACAATACTAGAGATACTCTTAGAAATATCCTCCAGCCAACAATTATTTACTTTATTACAAGCTGCCTCCTTAGCTAGAATATGGGCAGCCGAATTTGAGTCTCTAGGAGCATAGATAAAGACAATAGATCGAAAACCCTGCTTCTCCATGTGAATGCTTTCAATAAAATGTCCAACCCTTGACAGATAAGGAGGACCGGAATTAATCTCACAAACAATTAGGCCGTTCAAGTTTGAGAATATGTGGCTCAAGGTGGATGGTTTTGTGGGGTTGTGAAACATTGGTGGGACTCATTCTCTTTTCATGGCTCTCCTAGCTTTGTGCTTGCATGTAAACTAAAGGCCCTCAAATCTAATTTGAAGACGTGGAATGTAGAGGCCTTTGGTAATGTGGAGAGGAACAAGAGAAAGCTTCTTGAGGAGCTTTAGGCGATTGATACAGTGGAAGGCAGTAGGGCTTTGGTTGAGGGGGAAATTCAAAAGAATTTGGAGGTTGTCAGTGAGTTAGAGAGATGCTCACTGTTGGAGGAGGTCTACTAGAGGCAAAAGTCCAGGGTGACGTGGTTGAAAGAAGGAGATAAATGCACAAAATTCTTTCATTCTATAGCCAATTCAAACAGAAGGTATAACTCTATTGATTCCTTATTGATCGGAGATTCCATTTCTTCTAATCCGGCAGAGATAGGGGAGCATGTGGTTCAGTTCTATCAAGATCTCTTCTCTGAGAAGCACAGTTGGAGGCCTCGGTTGGATGATCTTTCCTTTGATGCCATTTTAGAGTCAGAAGCAAGGTGGTTGGAGAGAGCCTTTGAGGAGGAGGAAGTTAGAAAGGTAGTGTTTGCTTTTAATGGCGACAAAGTGCCGGGTCCGGATGGTTTCACTATGGCTTTTTTCCAAGCTTGTTGGGAGGTGGTGCGCTTGGACATTATGGAGGTTTTTTCTGAGTTTCATGCTAGAGAAGTTTTTGAGAAAAGTTTGAACGCTTATTTTATTTCTTTTATTCCTAAGACTCCAGGATCTTTGTCTCTCAAAGATTTCCGGCCCATAAGCCTTGTAGGAGGTATCTTTAAGATTATTGCTAAAGTCTTGGCCAACAGATTGAAGATGGTTATGGACAAGGTTATCTCCAAATCCTAGAGTGCTTTCATCAAACGGAGGCAGATTCTTGATCCAATCCTTATTGCGAATGAATGCCTTGATAGTCGTATTAAATCAAGGGAGCCGAGAGTTGTTTGCAAAATGGATTTAGAAAAAGCTTATGATCACGTTAATTGGGATTTTCTATTGTATATGTTGAGGAGATGCGGCTTTGAAGGAAAATGGTGTTCGTGGATAGCTCGGTGCATTTCTTCTGCAAAGTTTTCGGTGCTAGTTAATGGCTCACCATACGGCTTTTTCAGCAGCTCTCGAGGCCTAAGGCAAGGAGACCCTTTGTCTCCCCTTTTGTTTGTGTTTGTTATGGAGGCGCTGAGTCGTATGATTACTGCGGCAGTGAGTGGGGGTGTGTTGGATGGTTTCAGAGTGGGCGATGCTTCTTTTTCCCACCTTTTGTTCGCTGATGACACATTGATTTTCTGTGATGCTAGCTCCTCCAAGATTCGGTCTTTGCGAAGTCTCTTGCTCTTATTTGAGGCTGTATCGGGTTTTAAGGTTAACTTGGCCAAATCCAGCATTATTCCAGTGGGGAATGTCGCTAATGTGGGAAGGTTAGCCGACTTTTTAGAGTGTGAAGTTGCTTATTTGCCTGTGATGTATCTGGGTCTTCCATTGAGGGCTCCTTACAAGTCTACTCGTATTTGGGATGGAGTTATTGAGAAGGTTGAAACACGGTTGGCTAGTTGGAAACGGTTATACCTCTCTAAGGGAGGGAGAGTGACCCTTATCAAGAGTACGCTCTCTAACTTACCTACGTACTACATGTCTCTGTTCCCTATACCGGTGAGTGTTGCTTCTCGCATTGAGAAGTTGCAACGCGATTTTCTTTGGGGTGGAATGGGTGAAGATTTTAAATACCATTTGGTGAGTTGGGAGAAGGTTTGTACTCCAATTTCGAATGGGGGGCTTGGCATTAGGAAGTTGGTTCAGTTCAATCGCACATTGCTAGGTAAATGGTTATGGCGATTTGGCATGGATAGAGATGCTTGGTGGAGAGTCACAGTGGACTCCAAGTATGGAAGTTTGTGGGGTGGGTGGTGCTCCCGAGAGGTTGCTGGGGCGTTTGGAGTAGGGTTGTGGAAGTTTATAAGGAAAGGTTGGGAGAATTTCTCCAAATTCCTCAGATTTGAGGTGGGGGATGGGAGCAGGATTATATTTTGGCATGACTTGTGGTGTGGAGATTCGATTCTGAAAGAAGTGTTTCCTGATCTCTTTGGCATTGCTCGGGTGAAGGATGCGTCAGTGGCTGATAATTTGGAGAGTTTGGGCGTGTCCATTCAATGGAACGTGAGCTTTATTAGAGAGGCTCATGATTGGGAAGTCGATGTTTTTGCCTCTTTCTTCCAGGTGCTGGGCTCTACCAATGTGAATTTTGAGAGGGCAGATTGTCTTAAATGGTTCCCGTCCAAGAAAGGTGTGTTCAGGGTGAAGTCATATTTTGGTTCTATGATGTGTGCTGGAGGTACTCGGTTTCCATGGAAGTGTGTGTGGCAGTCTTAGGCTCCCCCGAGGGCAGCTTTCTTCACTTGGTCTGCAGCTCTAGGCAGAATTCTTACCTTGGACAATCTTAGGAAGAGGAACATAATTATTGTGGATAGATGCTGTCTTTGCAAGCGGGATGGGGAATCAGTGGACCATATTCTTCTGCATTGCGATCTGGCCTCAGCTCTATGGAACAACATTTTCTCCCGCTTTGGTTTTTCGTGGGTCATGCCTAGGAGTGTGCTTGACTTAGTTGCTTGTTGGTGGAAGTTTGGGAGATCTAGGAGCGCTACTTCTTGGAAGATGGTGCCTATTTGCCTTTTTTGGTGTATTTGGAGAGAAAGAAACCTTAGGTGTTTTGAGAATCTAGAGAGCTCCCTAGAGGAGGTGCTAGAGTTGTTTCTCCATACCTTGTATATCTGGTCGATGGCTTATTTGTACCCTTTATCTATCAGCTTTGCTGAATTTCTTGCTTCTTTTTCGTTTTCTAGTTAGGTGTTTCCTGTTGTATACTTCTAGTGTACGTAGGGGCGCCTTACGCTTCCAATAAAACTATCATTACTTATCAAAAAAAAAAATTTGGGTTGCATCACCTTCAAAAATAACATTAAAAAAACCAACCTCCTTGCTGAATTGTACTGCCCAAAGGGCCCTATAGCTTCTGCAGTGCTTGCATCTACCCGCAGTGGTTTAGTAACACTTATAGCCCCCAAAAAAATCCCAGGCAATCCCGTGCAATAATTCCAAAGCCAATACAACCATCCTTCCGATTAATAGAAGCATCCCAATTTACTTTAATTAGTCCATTCGGTGGTGGCTTCCAAATGATAATCTCCCTTGGTGGCTCTATATCTACTTCACTGTGGAGTTGTTGTTCCTGAATATTGCACCGTTTGTAATCTTTCAGAACTTCAACCCCTGCTGCATAGACATCATCAGGATGAGTGAAAGCACCCTTAAAAACATGCGCATTCCTCCTTAGCCAAATCCTCCGTGCAATCACTGCCATTAGTTCAACTTTCTCATGGTTGAAACTGCTAATACAGAATTCAAACAGCAAAAAAAAACTTGTTTCCTCCCAACTGCACTTTTGAAAACTAGAAGATTTTGCACCCCATACATCTTGGGCTGCTGGGCAAACCCAAAGAGCATGTAGTGTTGTCTACTCAAATCTTTCACAGTAGGGACATATGAAGTTTTCTACAACTTTTATTCTATACAAGTTAGACCTTGTGGGTAGCACATTGTGACAGGCACGCCACATAAATAGCTTCACTGGACTCAGCATATTCATAGATCAGATGAACTTCCAAACTTCCTTCCCCTTTTCAGTTGTTAAGCATTGAGCTCCCATGCCATCCTGGATTTCCTTCCCCAAATGGTATGCACTTTGCACGGTGAAAACTCCATTGGTGGTTCCCCTCCATATTAATCTATCTTGAGGCAAAAGAGGGCTTAGGGGAATATTAGATATCACTTGTGCTTCATCTTCCGAAAAGACCTCCTTGATTAAATCTATTTTCCAACATTTGGAATCTAGATCAATCAAATCTGCTACCTTAGAGTTCCTATCAATGATTCTGGGAACAAATTGTACTTGGTGAGATATAGGTGTTGGCAACCATCTATCACCCCATACTTTAATTAGATTACCATCTCCCACTCTCCATATGAGCCCCTCATGAAGCAATTCCTTTGAGTTACAACTACTGCGCCAAACAAATGAAGGCATGTTGCCTATGGAAGCTTCCATGAAAGAACTCCGGGGAAAATATTTGGCTTTTAGAATCTGTGCCTTAATAGAGTATGGGCTTTGGATTAATCTCCACCCTTGTTTTGCAAGAAGTGCCTTATTGAACATCACTAGGTCTCTAAAACCAAGCCTTCCCACTGATTTTGACCGTCCCATTTTATCCTAACTCATCCAATGTATTTTGAAATTTTTGGTCATATGATTCCACCAAAATTCTGTATCAAACTATTAAGCTCTTTACACAGAGAGATAGGGAGTTGAAAGACACACATAGCATATGTATGGATCGCCTGGACAACTGCTTTTAGGAGTACCTCTTTATTTTTTAGTCGAAACACCAGTAATGAAAGAAAGCAGGAAATTCTCAGGTTATCTGGTTTGAAAGAAGTTCAGAGGCCATCTTTTGTGGGAAAATCCAATAGCTAGGCTTTCAACTATATCAAAGAGAGGGTGTGGAATAAAATTAGCAATTGGAAGATGAAAGAGAAATTGAGAGATTTTTGTTCGAAAGTTATACTTTCTGCAAGGGAGAAAATGGAGAGAGAGGGAGGGACAACGAGAGATAGAGAGATGAAAAAGAAATTGAGTGATTTTTGTCCTAAACTAAGAGGCTGGGTTCAATTTTTGAAATCCAATACTTTTTATGCGTAGCATATTCCATGTCGTTCTTGTAACCAACTGCCTGGATTGTTAAAATTGTGGATGCCATGGATCCTGATCCCCTGTGCTTCCCAATTTGCAGCGGCATTTATTGATTGCATTTTTAGCGTCTTTTTCGTCTAATCCTTGTCACATTATTGAATTTAAAAATAAATAAATAAATAACTGAGTGGCCATATAGAGAAATCCGTGTATATATATATATATATATATGGTCATACAGTGATTTTTCACTGTGCATTGAGTGTATCACGTGTTTTTTCTCTTAAGCAAAAAGTAACGCAGTGTACAGCGATTGAACAAATTAAAACACATTTTGACAATCCTTTTTTCCAAACGTCACATTTAAATGTACATCAACCGTCAGTTATCAAGATTGACTTCTCAATTTTTTTTTTTTTTTACTGTTGAAAGCAAGATTAAAAAAAAGGTGAAAAATTGAGAGGTAAAATATAATTTTTCCTAATTTTTAAGAAAAATATACTCGCACCATCTTTATATATATATATTCAAACATGAACTAGTCACACCATCATTATGTTATCCTCTGAGTGAATCATTTCCTCTTACTGCATGGTGATGAAGACAAGTTTGCCAAGATCTTGGACAGCAGAAGAAAGTTCAAGGAATTTTGTATTAATGATGTGTGAGGAATCTTAAGCTTGTATGAAGCCGCACATGATCTCAGAGTGCATGGGAAAGATATACTAAATGAAACACTTGTCTTTACTGCTACTCGTCTTGAGGCTGTAGCATCCTACTTAAGCCCTCCTCTTGCAGCAGAAATAACTCATGCCTTAAAGCAGCCTATCCACAAAGGACTACCAAGGTTAGAGGCAAAGCATTACTTTTTTATCTACCAAGAAGATGCTTCACATAATAAATTGCTTCTTATTTTTACAAAGTTAGATTTCAACTTATTACAAAAAAATTGTACCAGAAAGAACTTACTGACATTACAATATTAGTTATTAAGCAATGTGACAGTAGCAATCTAGCTAACCACTCAGAATCAGATTTTCCTAAAATGTTTGTGAATAAATAATTTATAATGGCAGCCGTTTTGTTTTTTATGTTTTTTTTACCTGTACGAATCTCACGGTACCTTAGCAATATTGCTAACAAAAGACAGGGGCCCTGTTTAGAAACCCCCTTCCCCTTCCCCTCCCCTGCCTTTCTCCCTGTCGGTACTGTTCATGTTCGTACGAATGTTGAACTTTTGAAAAAACTCACTTCCTCATTACATTTCATTTTCCTATTTTACCCTTCTGCAACATGCTGAAAATTTTTTCCCCCTGTCATACTGCTCGGCATTTCTCTCCAAAATTTCACTTCCCTCTCTCTCCCCATTCACTTCCCTCCAAACCCAGCCCAGAAGGCAGAAAAGCGACCCTCTCTCTCTCTCTCACTCTCCCTCTACGGTACGGTTAGCTTGGAGCCCTGGACTATTCAACGCATCCAAAGCTGGAACTGTTATTTTACCGAGTTGAAAAAATTCCACAACCGAATCGCTTTCTCCATATCTCACACAGAACGTGCAGGTGTTAATTTTCATTTTAACCCTTCTCTTTTCTTCTCCAATCTTGCAATCCGCAACGTTTGCACAGTGTGTAGACCTTGAAGCCCCAAAAATTCCTGCAAGCCTAAGTAATAGACTGAGCGAACGTAGAGGGACTTTGTCAAAGCGCCTCTCCCCAAACCTCTCACACCACTGACAAATCTATCTCCATCAATATGCAATTCTTCCTTGACGGGCGATTTGCATCTATAATACCCATCTATCTCCTACATTTACACCTCAACTACCCTACGATTCGCATCCAGGAACCATACGATACGTTCCATCCGTTTTTCCCACTTTCAGTCTTTTCAATTTACTCCCTCATTATACCAGTTTGATTTTCGCAACCTGACATCAGTTGCCTATAAATGGATATACGATCTCCCACACGGCAGCAGCAGCTCTTAAACCAGTCGGTGTATAGTGGGTCCAATAGATTTCGGGCTGCACGGGGAAGCAGCTGCTTGGCCTTCAGTGGTGCATGCCCGGCCGGAGGGTCGACGACTTCTGCAGTGACGGGCCCCAGTACCAGATCACGTTCACAGGTGTGTTTTTTTTTTTTTTTTTTTTTTTTCCCCTTTTACAGAGTTTTCAATTTGGGTGATTTTGATGCCAACTCTTGATAAATGTAGTTTGTCTTTGATCATTTTGATTTAGGTTTTGTCTGGTTGGAAGGAAAATAGGGAAAGGTGAAAATAAATTTCAAGAAATTTATGTTTCTTTTCTACTCATTCAATACTGTTCACGCTACTGAATGATTTGCTTTAGCTGAGCCAATGGTCATTCTGTTGAGTTACGTAGGAGTTATATATATGCAATTTGTTTAATAGTTTGCCAAGCTTTTTGAATATCTTTGTAGTGTTCATGTAAATTTCTAGCTACCTAGGCACCTCTTTTACATCAAACAAAGAAAAAAAATGGTTCCGTTGCAATTGATCAGAGCATAGAAACAAATAAGGAATTCAACTTTTATTTCAGTTTTCAGTCACATCATTGAGCATACTAATTTAACACATATATCCATTAGAATATTGGATATTCTTTTGATTAAACCCTTAACCCTTATAATCTTAAATTATAAGAATGCTTGTGTTTCAAGAAGTACAAGATTTGACCCTTATAATAAACCTTTTGCTGCATGTTTAAATTGGTAAAATTGCTTAGAGTGCACTTCTTTGTTTAAGAAGTGCACTAAGAAGAGACATGACCAACTGAGGTCTTTTCACCCATTTCCTTCTTTGAGAACTTTACTCCCACTTTTTCATTTTGTTTTTGTCGATTGGCTAAACTACAGAATTTGTATCTGTGTTGTCTGTTTGTTATACCTACTACAATTTACGACAATGATTTTGTCAAAGTTTATCATGATTCACAGTTTTTGACAAACCATTGACTAGAACACTAAACTATACGGCCTATGGTCCATTCTAACATAAACCGTTGAAAACACAAATCATGTTCCAAGACAATAATATGATCCTTCCAATTCAAAAATCAAACATGGACCAAAAATCCGACCTTTTGTCATTGAATACTTTTGCCTTTGATTATAAATTTGTGAAAAAAGACAAAATGTCATTTAGTATAGGCTAGCAAGGAACCATTTGTTGAATGAGGAACTGAAATATGGTTAATCAAGGTGCATTTATTCTAAATTTGAGCCAGAGGAGCACGCTATTTTTATAATGGGCTGCAATTTCAGTAAGATTAGGAGGTGGTTGGACATCTATGCAGAAATTGATTCAGCACATTGCTTTGAACACCAAATCTCAACAAAAGGCAGGAAATTTATACACAGAGGAATATACCATAATCATTAAAAGAGCTCAAGCCAAAGAATACATGGACCTCCCAATGGAATCCGCTGTTCGGTTTCCAGGGTGTCCAAGTCATAATAACATATATAAAGTCCCTATGACATGCCAAAATTTTTATTCATATATTCATTTATTGTCGATCTTTATATATTCATATATTCATTTTTTGTTGATCATTTATGAATTTGTATTCTTTATGGGATAGTTATATGTACCTTTTTAAAATATATATTCATTTATTGTCGTTCTTTTATATAAATGAGAGATTAGCTAGTGAAGCAATAATTAAAATGAACTGAATTATGTTGAAGTCCGATTAGCTTGAATTTTTAACGAATCATGTTCTTTGATTTGCAATAATCGTGTTCTTCAAATTTTTTTGTGACTGTTCACTCCAGCACCCGCAATACTTCCTACGACCACGTGCGACAACTAGAAAGGTATGATGCTGTTCAAAATTTCAACGATTGATCGTCTGTTTTAAACTTCGTGATGTGTTTTTATGTCATTTATATTCCTCAACATGTATCGAGTATAAAATTGGATCATCATGCATATGAAACATTTTCATAGATGTCATATGTCAATGCTCCACGTAAGTCCCCAAGGAAGCATCCTGGACCAGCCCCATCCACCACCACGGTCGAAACCCCGTAAAATAAAATGGACCGAAGAGCATGAGTTGACATTAGTTTATGAACTGTTGGATCTGGCAACACAAGGTGTGCGACAGTCATTCAAGGGCCATTTCGCCAACATTACTGCTAATTTGAACAAACGTGTCGAGGGGGATGGCGTCCAGTACAGTCAAGACCAAGTGTCAAAGAAGATAGAGAAGTTGAGAGAGAACTGGAAGAACTTCACTGACCTCCTTATTGGCCACATTGCGACTGGAGCGGGTTGGAACGAGGTCGACAACACGGTTGCGCTAGATGAGCGTCAATGGGAACAACTGAAAACGGTAAGTCTCTTAATATCATTTGTACAATTATTCTATGAATTTGACGAATGCTATTCATCCCCTAACAGATTCACAATGTCTTGCAGCAACACGGCACAAAGAAATATTACAAATTCAGGAATGGCGCACCGGCGAACTACTCCCTATTGAACAACATCTTTGGAGGGACAACTGCAACCGGTCGGTATAGACATGCTAGCACACGGTCCCCCTCGGAAAGTTTGGAGAACGACGACATTGTATGCGTCGACCTTAACCTCACACCGGCCATAATCGACCTCACCGAACCCCAACTTCCTCCCTCACGGACTCACAAGAGGAAGGGTAAGCGGGTTGCATCCCCGACAGACCATTCGCCACACAGTAGCAAAAGGTCGTCGAAAGGAGAGGCGGTTTTGCATGACCTCAATCAAGAATTCTACAAAATCGCAGATCATATTGAGCGTACGCTTATCAAGACCGATACCATTGGATCTGTTTGGAATGCAGGTTGTAGCACTGGGCGTGGACGAGATTGGCTCCTTGACGCAGTTGCCATAATAGACACATTGGCCCCTGAGTTTGGATTGGATGCCCATCAACAACGTAAGGCGTGTGAAGCCATGACCATCAACAATTACGCGAAGCTTTTTGTAGCGATGCCAGTTGCTTGCCAAAGAGATTGGATGATGAGCTTTGTTCGGGGCGATGACAATTGAACCTTGATTATGTTTCGTTGTTTGCATTTCACAATGACATTTTATGACTTTTAAAGTTATTTGTAGTTTGGATATGTTATGACTTATTCTCTTGGTAATGTAGTGATATTTTCGACTTTATGATATTTATCTAGCGTATTTATTCCTATTTTGTTATATTAATTAGTTGTTAGTATCCTCATGTAGGTGATACTTTTTTATCCGATTAATTGACATGGATGACCCTGGTACATCGAGCTTGAACTTCAATGTTGTAAACTGGGCAGATAATATGGATGATGAACCCAATTTGGATAACATGGATGACGATGAAGATGAGAACGATGGGCTAAGGTACACACAAAAGGTCCTTGAAGAGTTAGAGAACTCATTTCATAGACTGTTCAATGTGCTCCAAGAATTGAATTATACGATACAACACATGGACCGAGTTGTGCGCATTCCACAATGCACGTCTTCTTTGACGGGCGCAATGTGGATCCATTGGGTTTTGAGCAATCCTAACCCGAATACATGCTATGAGCGCTTCAGAATGTTTCCCCCCACATTCATGAAACTATGTTGTACCTTAAAACATAATGGTTATCTCGGAAGTAGCCGCTATGTTAAAATCACTGAGCAAGTAGCAGCCTTTTGCCTAATAGTTGCACAAGCACAGTCACAGAGGACGGTGTGTGACAGGCTACAGCGATCAACTGCCACAATTAGCAAATATTGTCATCGCGTATGCAAGGCACTTTGCAGGTTGGGAAAGACGATTATACAACCTTGTAGCACGGAGATTCCTCATCCTTATGTCGCCCATAATTTGCGATTTTACCCGTGGTTTAAGGTTAGTAGATTTTATTATGTTTGTTTGTCATTTATATTCAAATTTTAACCATTATCCAATTTCAGTATTGTATAGGTGCTATCGATGGCACACATATGATGGCGCGCGTGACGAATCACAATGATGTCCCTTTTCGAGGCAAAAGCTCAACCCCGACACAAAATGTGAAGTGCGTGACGAACTTCGACCTTTGTTTCACGTTTGTCTGCAATGGTTGGGAGGGTAGCGCACACGACGCTAGAATTTTCACTGAGACAATAAACGATCCAACCATGAACTTCCCAACACTAGACGAAGGTACTGTTACTACAACAAGTGTCTTTACGAGGATAGCGGTTTACTATTTAGACAATGGTATGCTTACAATAAATGAAAAAACATGTATTTTGTAGGATATTATTATTTAGTGGATTCAGCTTATGGTTGCTACAAGGGGTTCCTACCTCCATATCGAAATGAAAGATACCACTTGGAAACCTTTCGCCGGGGCCAACCCCAACCCAGGACTGATAAAGAGTTGTTTAACTACCGACACTCTTCACTGCGATCGATGGTGGAGCGGACATTTGGGATTTTGAAGAATTGGTTCCCAATTTTGGAAAATATGCCCCTGTACGAGGTACTGGACCAACGATTACTTGTGATTGTGTGTTGTACTATACACAACTTCATCTGCAAGGACTGTGGGGATATTGATCCATTATTCAGACACGCTCTACAACAACTATACGGCGAAGCTTGGATCGATGTATCATAGTGGGTTAATATGCCAGGTGAAACGCATGTAACACCTGGACTACGACCAGATCAATCACAGTCGAGTGCAAGGTACATGGGGGCATATCGGAATACAATGAAAAATAGCATGTGGGAGTGGAACAATGCGACATGAACGTCAACAAGATCAAAGGTTGGGTATTAGGTGATCTTCTATGTTTGGTTGTACTTTTATGACAAGTAATTTGGTTGTAATTGTTTTAATGACTTAGTTCTCCGATATGTTAAGTTGTACTGGATTAGAGACGGGTATGGTATTTTATCAATGATATTTAGCTTAAATTATGCATATGTTCATAAACGAAAGTTTGTTTAATTTTATTTTTCATAGTATTAAATACACGAAGTCTGTTTGTGTCAATATATATTCAGAATGCTTTATTTTTAATAACACCATGACAAGAAGAAGTACATAACATTCAAAATACAGAGGTGCTCAATTTGGTTCATATAAAGATATAACATTCAAAATGAAAACATACAACTAAGCTGCATCCATAATTGTTATTTTAACATTAACGTAGTACTTCTAGTTTCACTGTAACCACTAACATAAAATACTAAAAGCAAAAAGGCAACTAACAATGCAGCCTTTAACATCATCCAAGTTGTATTTTGACCCAACCCAAACTCCCGCCGTAGTTTATCATAATGCTTTTTGCATTTTTTTCCAATCATTGCATCAACTTTGTCATTTTGACCCAACTTTAAGTCCCGCCGCAGTTTCTCATAATGTTGATTGCACTTTTCTTCAATGAATGCATCAAGCCTGTCATTATTAGCAACCCTTTTGTCCTCCAGTTCTTTCAGGTATTTCGCCAAACCTTTCTCATAAGGTGACATTTCCTTATCAGCCCATACGAAAAAATCACAGTCACCGGCCTTCTGCATGGAAAGAGAACAAAAATGTCATAAAATAATGGATGAGGGCATATAACACAAAGTTAATCTCAGAAATTACCTTGTACTTAAGACATCCGTACCACTTTTTACCGGGATTGCTCGAGGTCCAAGAGTATCTTATTCGTGCAGGAACTCCACATTTACATAACAGAGGACCACTTGAGAAGTCGCTACTTGTAGACATATTTATGCGTGCCTACATCAGGTGGATGTCGAAAAAATTAAAATCGAACAAAGATTAAGATAAAATATTAAAACTAAAATAAATAAATAGCATACACAAAAGAATAAAAAATGTGAGAGAAAACCACTTTAATGTTTTCCAATCTAATTCAATTTTTTCGAATATAATATACACCTAGGTAAGTTTGATATTGAATTTTATGACCGTTTGAAAAAATAAAACCCCCCCTATTCCGATAGTTGCATTCGTACGTAAGACTTAAATTGATTAAAATGGAAAAAGAAATTTAAATAGATATTTTTTATTGGTATTGGAACAACTACTTTTACATTGAATTTCATCTAGAGAATCCAGCTCATCAAAAATCACAACTTAAATGTGAAATGAAGTTGGTAAATAGAAGCAAAGCAATGGCTTGAGGTAGAATAGTGAGGGTTGTTGTTGTACTCCTTAACTTTAGGGTTCTCTCATTTTTTTTTGTTTTTTTCTTTTGTAAACTAGTTTACGGTAGGTATGAGTGAGGGTTAGGGTTATATACATCTCCCTCTATAATTACAAAAAAAAAAAAAATGGTTAAAAAAAATAAATATAAAGACAAAGGTCAAAGATTGATATGAAGCTGTCAACAGTGGGTTTGAGTCGGTTGGATCATGAAGGTATCTATCATTCCCTCTCATATCGTTCTTCTTGTTCTTCTTTATTAATTTTAGTATACAGATATTTGAATTATTTTATGTCATTTTCATGCTACTGTTTTTTATTCCTACTGTTAGTACTTTTTTATTGTTAAGTTTTGTTTAACATTTTGTCATTTGAGAAGGAGAGAAGAAGTGCCTAAATTTAGAGCTATGCCATGCATGTGCTGGACCACTGGTGTCCCTACCAAAGCCGGGGACCAATTTGTTTTTATTATACATGAAATCTAACGTAGTAGTAGTAGTATTATTTAGGGAGATGAACTGAAATGTGAAATTATACTAATTGAGCTCTATCTGTATATCAAACTCTTCAACTGTTCTCTACTTCAAATAAATATTAAATTTTTATTAACTTTTCAACCAACCAACATTTCACTCTTCTATAATAGAATCCCCTGTTAGAGCATCATTATCAACCTCTCCAAAATTTCACCCAAATTTAATCTTAATCCAAACAATGTACTTTTTTGATTTTATCCATCACTCTAAATATTTCTCTAATTTAATTAAACATTTCATTTACTAGTTTTTACAATAACCACTATAATTATCATCAACATAATAATCACAGAAAACCATCTCATATTCAGTATAGGAAAGCACCACAATGCCCAAAACTCAAACAGGGGTTTATATGAGAGTGCAAACACTAAGGCTATTGACAACCGAAAAACAGGGGGAAATTTCAAACAGAAACATCAGAAAATCCTACCCAAAGCTCATTCGGTTTTCTTCTTAAATAACCCCAAAATTATTATTTACCCGAAAACTCCTGAAAACCCTCAAGAACCCAGAAAATTTTCCCATACTCCTACAGCTTCTCTCAGAGAATTTCTACCCAGAAATTCAGTACCCATCAACAGGAAATCAAAACATGAGAATGTTGTAACCCAAAAATTGAATCCCCACTGTTTGGGCTCCGGGAAAACGCCGTCCCCAACCCTCTTCTAGAATCCTCTGTTCTCCACTGAATTAAATAAAAATAAAAAACCCATTTATCGAAAGAAGAAGAAAAAGAAAACCACTTCACGAAGAATAGGCTTACCGTCTGGGTTTCGCTTACGTTAGATTTGCAAGAGGAGGTTTGTGGAGTCGGGACTGGGCTTACCGACCGATCGCTAACCGTACCGAGAGGGAGAGTGAGCCCCAGTACCAGATCGCTTTTCTGCCTTCTGGGTAGAGGGAGAGTGAGAGAGAGAGAGGGTCGCTTTTCTGCCTTCTGGGCTGGGTTTGGAGGGAAGTGAATGGGGAGAGAGAGGGAAGTGAAATTTTGGAGAGACATGCCGAGCAGTATGACAGGGGGAAAAAATTTTCAGCGTGTTGCTGAAGGGTAAAATAGGAAAATGAAATGTAACGAGGAAGTGAGTTTTTTCAAAAGTTCAACATTCGTACTGACATGAACAGTACCGACAGGGAGAAAGGCAGGGGAGGGGAAGGGGAATGGGGGTTTCTAAACAGGGCCAAGGTTTGTGACAAGACCACGTACGAAGACACGAATAAGGACTAAAGATGATGCATGGAAAAGACCAAAGTGAACCAGCGATTGATCTTGCTCTCACATGCATGAACAGAGTGGTTGTTGTTTAATTTTGCCGACACCAAAATTTGTGGTACCCATCCACTCATCTATGTTGGAGATGCTATTATGATGCGGTTTATAGCCTCTGCTATAAATATCTGAGCATGAAACTCTTTTCTCTCATATTAGCCCCCTCAAAGAACATCTAGCATATATATACATAAAAGGTGTCTAAGTGCCTACTTCAAATATTACTAATAAAATAAAATGCCTTTTCAAGTTTCAACAATAATAGTTGCTCCATCCCAAAATGCTATGCCAGAAACTAACCGTCGCTTAGCAAATTATCATCCTAGAATTTAGGGTGACCATTTCCTAACATATGCTTCTGATCATGAATTCTTGATAAACTTCATTATTGTCCCCTTGATTGTACATGTGTGCATTTGATCATGCATGCCAACATGTTTAAACTAGAGATTTATTTTGTATAACTTTTCATTAACATTCATATAATAATTTTTATTCATTAATTTGCAAGCACGTGCAGGAAATTGATCATGAGGAAATAAATGAACAAGTTCAGGAATTGAAGGAAAAAGTGAGGAAGATGCTAATGGCTCCAGGTGAAAAGTCATCACAAAAGCTAAACTTTATTGACGCAATTCAGCGCCTAGGCGTGTCTTACCATTTTAAAAAAGAGATTCAAGAAATTTTACAACAATTGCACAAGACTCTTCATGACCATGAAGATGATGACGACCTTTACACTGTTGCTCTTCAATTTCGGTTACTTAGACATCATGGTTATTATATTTCGTGTGGTAAGGTTTTTTTTTCTTTTTTTCTTTTTTATTTTTTTCTTTAATTTTTTATTGGTTTTAAACAATTCTTCTGTCATTTCTATTTGGGAAAATTAACTTAATATGCACAAACAATCGGTGTCGCATTTAACATATATAGTACAGACTTGAATATGTTCTCAAACATCCTAGGAGAGCATGCATCCCATGTGCTACTATTGGCTTCTTCTAAGAGTGGTCCCTTAATTAATCATTGGAAACATAGTAGGCAGGACCAACTTTTCTCATCACTGACTATGTACGTTAGTTGCATTTTTCTTCTCTTTCTATACAAAATAAGGAGTGTTTGAACTTCACTCATCTTTCGTTGCATTAATTATTATTGTCACCAACCCATTTGAGAATTGGATCACCATAAAATATAGCAAGCTCTAATGTAAATGTTTTTTTTTTATTTTTTAAAAAAATCATGTTTGAGAAATTTATTAAGAATCAAACTCAAAGAAAACAACAAAATGGGTCACGCTTTAGTCCACATATATGCAACAAATTACAGAAAGCCCAACAAGAGAGTGGCTGATTCATTATATGTGACTAAATCGTGAAGCAGATATGTTCACCAAGTTCAAGGACAACAAAGGGAATTTTAAGGAATCACTTATCAATGATGCACTAGGAATGTTGAGCTTGTATGAAGCCACACATCTCAGGGTGCATGGGGAAGATATACTAGATGAAGCTCTTGTCTTTCACTGCACACATCTTGAGTCAGTAGCATCTCACTTATGCCCTCCTCTTGCAGCATAAGTAAGCCATGCCTTAAAGCAGCCTATCCGCAAAGGACTACCAAGGCTAGAGGCAAGACATTACTTTTCTGTCTACCAAGAAGACGCTTCACATAACAAAGTCCTTCTTACCTTCGCAAAGTTGGATTTCAACCTATTGCAGAAATTGCACCAGAAAGAACTTTCTGAAATTACAAGGTTAGATATTCAACTATGTCAGAGTTGCAAGTGTGAGCAGCTTATACATAACTCTAGGTTGACAATATGATTATGCTAAACTATGTTTATAGGTGGTGGAAAGACTTGAACTTTTCAAGGGAATTACCTTTTATAAGAGACAGAGTGGTTGAATGTTACTTCTGGATATTGGGACTATACTTCGAGCCCGAATATAGCCATGACCTCCGTTATTGATGACATTTACGATGTATATGGCACACTTGAAGAACTTGAGCTCTTTAGTGATGCAATCGAGAGGTTGACATTAACACACTTCCTCATCCTTTATTCTTCCCTTTGTTATATTATTTGCAAAAGTCAATTCACAAGTCTACCTACTTTACAGGTGGGATATTGGTGCCATAGATCAACTTCCGGAGTACATGAAAAGGTGTTACCGAGCACTCCTAGACGTTTATAGTGAAATGGATCAAAAAATTGGTGAAGGAAGATCATACCGCGCCAGATATGCAAGAGAAGCAGTAAGCAATATCATACATACAAAAATTTAAGAATTTGAGGACCCCCCCCCCCCCCCCCCCCCAACACACCAAAAAAAAAAATCCCTAGAAAAAAAGAGAAAAAAAAAATGTTTATTGTGTGGTAACATATTAATTATAATCTAATTTGTAGTTGCTAGTTTGTCTCAAATGAAGAATCTAGTTAGAGCTTACTTTCATGAAGCCAAATGGTTCCACCAGAAACACATACCATCAATGGATGAGTATATGCGCATTGCACTAGTTACCACTGGGTACTCGATGTTAGAAACCACATCCTTGGTTGGGATGGGAGATATTATTACAAAAGATGCCTTCGAGTGGTTGTTCAGCAACCCTAAAATGCTAAGAGCTTCAACAGTGGCTTGCCGACTCATGGACTACATTGTGTCACATAAGGTACTATGTTGTTTTGGTTAATTACTTTAATATTCCAAACATGTGAGGCTCTTCTGAGGTTAAGATTTAATTTTTCTAGTTTGAGCAAAAGAGAGGGCACAGTGCCTCGACGATTGAATGCTATATGAAACAACATGGTGCTACAGAAGCAGAAGCAATTAAGGAATTCCAAAAAGAATGCCTGGAAGGACATAAACCAATAGTGCCTCTATCCAACCATTGTCCCCATGCCCCTTGTGCCTCAAATTCTCATTTTTACACGTGTGATTGATGTCATTTATAAGGATGAAGATGGGTACACGCATGCTGAAATTGTGCTAAAAGATTTTGAAGCTTCCTTGCTCGTTGATCCTGTGCCTTCATAAGCATGGACACCTGCATGGTGGATTATAATGGCAAGCATTTGATACGCTTACATTTACAATCCTCTACTACTTAGGAGAAAAAGTCCAAGATTATTCTCTGCCTAACTCTCGATTAATATCCGAGAGTAGTGTTTTAATTAGTTGGGTTTAGTTGGATCTTTTCAACTGTTTTAGTCGTTGCAGTAGGAATCATATATATATAAAAAAGCCGAGTTCTTCCCAAAAAATTTTAACCACTGGTCCCTGCCCATAAGAGCTTCTAGCTCCGTCCTTGAACATAATGAGCTATAAGATCACTTTTGTACCACGTACAATGATCGATTTGGTACAAACCTAAACCCTAAGAATCAATTCTGTCGTAAGCCTAATGTAAAAATTAAATTCATGCATTTGAGGGATAAAAGAAAAAGGAAAACGTTGAGTTTTTCGTAAAATTTGAAAATCTGATTATAAATCTCTTTTTGTCTCAGATGAAAAATCAAGTTAGAGCTTATTTTCGTGAAGCCAAATGGTTAAATCATAAATACATACCAATGGTCCATGAATATATGCAGATTGCCATAATTTCCTTTGGCTACCCACTGTTAGCAACCACATCCTTGGTAGGAATGGGAGACATTGTTAGAATAGATTCCTTTGAGTGGTTGGTCAGTGTCCCTAAAGTAGTCAGAGCTTCAACAGTGATTGCTAGACTTATGGATGACATGGTGTCACACAAGGTATTATTTTATTTCTGTATAATAATTATTGTAATTTATAAAAACATATATATATATATATATTTCTTCAATATTCCAAACATATATATATATATATATATATATATATTTATTTATTTATTTCTTCAATATTCCAAACATGTGATGCCCTTCTAACATAATAATTCAATACATTTAGTTTGACCAAAAGAGAGGGCATGCTGCCTTGGCTGTTGAATGTTACATGATACAACATGGTGCCACAGAAAAAGAAGCAATCGAAGAATTACGGAAACAAGTTACAGATGCATGGAAGGATATAAACGAAGAGTGCTTTTTCCCAACCCCAGTTCCCGTGCCCCTTGTGATGCCAATTATCAACCTTGCACGTGCGATGGATGTCATATACAAGGATGAAGATGGTTACACAAATTCTGAGGATGTTCTCAAAGACTTTGTGGCTTCTTTGCTTATTGAGCCTGTGCTTTATGAGCATGGATGATTTGCAGCACAAAGATTTGAAATAGTTACATTCCTAGAAGAATAAAGAAAATGTGCCTCTATTTTATTGTAGAATGAATTTATTAAGTTAGTAAATGATTGAAATTATTAAGTTGAAATGGTTGTAGAATGAAGTTATTAAGTTAGAAAATGTACCTCTTGAAAATGAATAATTTTTCTTTTTCTTTTTTTAAAGATGTTATGTCGTAGTTGCGGTTGAGACTCAAATTAAATCAATAAAGTGATCCAGGTTGTAGACCATTGGATTTTTTTAATTGCTTTATTTTAAATTTCAATTCTTTGTGGAATTATTTGACTTATTTATACTATTCAAACATTAAGGCTTCATTTGGTTCGCGGAATAGGTATTCCATTAGGAAAATGAATAGTTATTACTAGGAATGAGAAAGAGTGGAATGGAATAATTATTCCAATTCCTTAGTTTGGTGACAACACATATACTACAATTGGAATTGACCCAAAATTACTAAAAAAAAAAAAAAAAAAAAAAAAAAAAAAAAAAAAATCTTAAAAAAAATAAAAAAATAAATATTGGACCTTAGATTTGTGGGTAATAGATTTGATCTGAATTCTTTGTTTGTTTGTTTGTTTTTTTTTTTTAAAAAAAAAAATTTTAATGTTGTCTATTCTCTAAGGAATAGCTATTCCTCTAAAAAATGAGAGGAATAGCTTCGAAAGGGAATAATTATTTCTATGGAATAGCTATTTCAAAGAATACGTCCCTACCAAATAAATGAATAACTATTTTAATGGAATAGTCATTATAATCCAAGGACTTTTTCCGCAAACTAAACGAGGCCTAAGGGTTGTTCTTTGGTTTTTAAGGCTTCAAAATTATATTTGTAAAACTATATGCCTCAACTTGTTATGAAATAATCGATGCCGATTAAATAATAAAAAACTAATCTTCAATTCGAGTTTTCAGATTGTAAATCAAATAAAATTTCTTCATATATATATATATATACATATATATTACTCGTACTACAAGGAGGATTCATAAATATGATTTGTAATTTTCACCACTCTTTTAATTGGGGTGCGACTCTAAAATTATCAGATACCCTTGTTCTTAGAAAGTGATTTATGTTGGTATTTATATTTCATTTTTGAAGGAAAATTAATTAATGGGTTGATTATTCTGAAAAAAATAATGCCACTACAAAAACTCGGGAAAACGAATCTTTTTTTTTTTTTTTTTTAATTTATAGAGGCGGTCGAAAAAACTGCCGCTAATTGAGACAATTTGTTAGGGAGATATTTATCCCCTATTTAGAGTGGGGCCAGATTAGCCCCTCAAGTTAGATCCTGGACTCCGGACTCCGGATTAGTCCCCGGACCTTGAACCTTGGTCACTAGCAGCCTTCAGTATTTATTAGGCCAGTCAAATCAAGTTAGAGAAGATATCAGACGTCTACATTGAGCCTTGTGCTTGACAGGGGCAAAATGAACATATAGCATACAAGGATATAAAAGGGAGTATCTAAATTATTTGAGAATCAGAATCTATTATACTCTCAAGCTCTCTCTCTCTTTCTCTCCTTTTCATACAAACACTTGGCTGACTTGATCGTTGTCGGAGGCTTCGCCGGCCAACCCCCGGTGAGTCTTCGCTATTTTGCAGGTCAAGACACGGACAAAGAGACGCTTCTAATGACGCCACGTCACCAGACAAAAATTGCATCAACAATTGGCGCTGTCTGTGGGAACGACATGGTCGCTCTTATAAAACAAAAATCCAAAACGGTGACTGGTAATCAGAAGCGCCATTCGTCGTGGGAGAGCGAGTGGAGTAGATTTGAGAGCTTACCTTCACTAGATCTACAGGCGCAAATTTGCAGACCTGTGGTTATCACCCCAAGCAAGCAAATACCTTTGTGGGCACATTAGGTGCTCGTTAGCAGAAATGAAGGCTAGAATGGTTTTGAAGGGAGTTCCGGGCTTGTCAAAGGATGTCCGACGACGTCACATGATTCAATTTAAGGGCCATGTGGATCAGACAAACGTATCACTTCATGGTGAAATGGTTTCATCTTAGCACACTATTGATAGCCATCTCTGTGTGCGGGCAAGATAAGTTTTCTGCTCCTCTTTCATGATTTTGACGGTCCATCTCAAAGGAGAAAATCAAATGAGGATTTTCTTAGTTTTCAAAAAGCTTACAAAAAACGATTGATGTTTAGTTCACACGTGTGAATGGAAAAGCTTTTAATGTTTATATATATATATATATAAAGCAAGGTTAAGGGATGGCCACGTCTTAAGATGAAGAAAAGTCATGAGGAAGGTAGGTTTTGCTTCGTTGGTCTTTGTGCAATAATGTTCTTATGACAACATCATTTAATAAAGTTGAAAGGAAGTGGGGTAGAATTCCTATACTGCCCTTACCCTTATGGGTTCTCTCTTCCTTCCGTCTTGCAAGTAAGTTCCAAGACGTCGTCGGTCGATTTGGTTCTGTGGGTAACATGCTAGCCTGATGGCACGTGTCACGAAATGGTATAAAGGGCTACTAGAGGAAAGAGGGAGGTCAGAAAGGTGGGACCTAGACGACTTTGACAAGAATAAAGAATAAGAATTGGTGAACCGAGGCCGACCTCCTCGGCGTTATCCGGAAAGATCTTCAAGTTAGGAAAGATTAGCTCAATTTGGAGCACTCCATGTCAGTCACACCTGAAGCTTGGAGTTCTAT
Source organism: Alnus glutinosa (assembly GCF_958979055.1). Classification (NCBI taxonomy): domain Eukaryota; kingdom Viridiplantae; phylum Streptophyta; class Magnoliopsida; order Fagales; family Betulaceae; genus Alnus; species Alnus glutinosa. The sequence goes on along the minus strand of NC_084890.1, from coordinate 19,490,115 downwards.
CCCCAAGCCTGTGATTTTCAGGGGGAGACGTCATCTCCAGTACTTGGTATTCAGGAAGATTGGTTGGTCGTCGAAGACTTGCATGGTTTTGCTAAAGAGCCATAATGGGTAAGCCTTACTTTATGTGTGAAATAATCTTGAGACAGTCGTGGGACGCATGCAAACCCATGTTTCGAACAAACCAATATATTCCAACTACGACCAACCAGATGGCAGGGTAGGAGAATTAGTCCCGCGGTAAAAATCGGAAACTTGCTATATGTTTAAAAGTCTGGGTGGATGCTTCAGTGCCGATGCTCACTGTTTCTAGTTTGAGAACTACAACACCGTAGAGCCCGTAAGTTGTACAAAGGAAATCCACCCTTCGTGTGACACCTTTGCAGGTATCTCGTTTACAAAGGAAAAACGAAGAAGAAAATTTGCCTTGTAGATGGAAGGGAATCAAGGTTGACGAGGACACCATCACATGCATGCGCGAGTCATTCCAGAGCGATGCCGGTCCCCGGACTGGTGGAGGTGTCTTCAGACCCAGGTGAGAGGCTTACCTCTAGAAGTCTGGGCCATGGAGCCCGGCCTGGTGTAAAAGGAAAAGGAAAGAAAGCGATAGGAAGAGAGAGGATCCATGCACATGATTTGGAAAGAGTTAGGTCACTACTAGCTACTGCACTTATTGTTTAGGAAGGCTGAGGTAAAGGGACTGAGCAGAACTTTTGGTCCTCTCCACACTGATCGGTCGTCATAAGAAAAGGTCATCTCGAAGCTCAACTCTTTATTCCGAGGTTTGGGATCCCCGGGCTTTTAACTAATCAGAAACCTATCATCCATCTGGCAACCAACTCAGTTTGGGAGGTATATAGATTTCGAACGTGAATGCTAGGAAGGCCGTGGGGTCATCTTAGGTTTATGAAGTGAAATCCTAATTGTCCACATAACCGCAGCGTGGCTCATAGCAGAATCTTCAAAGTTTGTGGGTAGTCATGGGACAAGAAAAACGCCCCATCTGAACTCGCTTTTGAATTTCATTATAAAGAAGGGATCCAAGGAAAAGGAGGCCAAGAAGAAGGGCATTACAACCTCTTCTAAGGATGGCACGACAAAAGCGAGCTCTTCAAAGAAGAAAGCAAGTGGCTCTGATGAGGATCGCACATCACCTACTCACAGTCAGGTTGATGAGAGGGAAGAAGATGATGAAGATGAGGATAATGATGTTCAGTGGCAAACGGATACGTCAGCGAAGGCGGCTAGGCAACACATCCAAGAGCAACTGAATGCAGTGACAGCTGATATGGTGGTGCTCTCTACAGATGAGTCAGAGAAGAAGAAAGCAATAAATAAAGCAAGAGGAAACATATTGATCCAACGCAACATGTCATCCGACGGTGGAATGATTTTGTCGCAACTCACCATAGATAGTGTTAGGGAGATATTTATCCCCTATTCTGAGGTGGTCGGATTAGCCCCTCAAGTTGGATCTCGGACCCCAGAAAAGATTAGTCCCCGGACATGAACCTTGGTCGCAGGCAGCCTTCAGTATTTATTAGACTATTAGACCAATCAATCAAGTCAGAGAAGATATCAGACATCTACATTGAGCCTTGTGCTCAACAGGGGTAAAATGGACATAAAGCATGCAGGGGTATAAAAGGGGGTATAAGGACTATTTGACAGCTGGATCTTCCATCCTCTTGATCCCTCTCTATCTTTCTCTCTCTCTCTCTCTCTCTCTCTCTCTCTCTCTCTATCTCTCCTCTTCATATAAACACTGGACTGACTTGGTCGTCGGAGGAGGCGTCGCCGGCCAACCCCCGGCGGGCCTTTCTTGTTTTGCAGGCCAAGGAGCGGACGAAGGGGACGTCTCTGATGATGCCACGTCACCGGACCAAAAAGATCGTCAACAATTGGCGCCGTCTGTGGGAACGACGTGGTCGCTCCTACCAAAAAAAAAATCCAGAACGGTGACTGGTGACCGGAAACACCCTTCGTCAAGAAAGGGAGAGTAGATGGAGTAGATTTGGGGTTTATGTCTGACAGATCTGGACGCAAATGTTACGGACCCGAACCTAAGAGCAACAGATTTGCACTTATTAACGATGTTTCTGAAGGAACTCATCCCAGTATGGCTTTCTGTTGGCAGTCATATCTGTGTGTGGACAAGATAAGTTCTCTGCTCTTCTTCCACGGTCTGAATTAGTTGCAACTCTGTATCTTTGCTTTAGAAAATTTCAAATTCAAAATGATATTTTGATAATCTTGACAAAAGAAGGTAATTTCTTGGTAGTCAACCTCGGAAGGCAAAGGATGAGTGAGGATTCCCATAGTCGATTAGAAAGCTTATGGAAGGTGATTGGTGATTTCACACGTGTGAAAGGAATGGCTTTTAATATTAAATGTATTTGTGAAAAGCACTGGGTTAAGAAGTGGACACGTTTCAGATTAAAAGAAGTTTGTAAGAAGCATAAGCCTTTGCTTTATTGGTTGTCGCGTAAAATCATGATTATCTGACAATATTATTGATTTTGCTTGGAAACTAATGAGGGTAAAATTTCCATAGTGTCCTTGTCTTTAATGAGGTTCAATAAACTTTCTCTTTGGTATTGCTGGGACAGAAGTCCGAGATTGGAGAGGGAATATACATTCAAGTCGGGTCCATTTGGCTTTGTTAAATGGAGCAAAGATTCAAATATTCAGCTGATTGGTCATGAATATTATGAAGGAGAGTTAAGGCGAAAGAAGAAGCTTGTCGAAATAGATAGAAACTTTCTTGACTTCCCCGAACAGTTCACCAAGTGCAAGTTGATGCTCAGTTTTGCATGCACATCATGCCCCCCTCTTGATTTGAAGGCCTCTTTGAAAGGCTCCTGTGGAGCACGAACTTGTTAGCAAGAATTGAGGGCTTGAATGGTTCTAAAAGGAGTTCCGGGTTGGTCAGAGGATGTCCAACGTCATGGTGCGCTGTGGACGGCCATCTCCGTGCGTGGGCAAGGAGTTTTGCTTAAAGAAGATTCAGCTTACCGGAGGATCAGGGTCCCACCGGCAGATGGTCACATCTCTATTTTACTCTTCAGCTATAAGAGTGATGGTGTTTCACGAACAATACTGGGTGAGCCTTTTGGCTCCTCGCAGTATTTAGCCGAGATCATGTCCGAGATAGATTCCGGAATTTTTTCTAAGATCATGTTTAAGATCAAGGCCGACCACCTCCAGAATGAGCACGTTGTATGAACATGCAGAGGTCAAGATAATATATCATTCATGAAAGAAAAACAAAACAGAAAGAAGAGGCAAGGGGGTCATGGAGTCGCATTTCACTGCCCGAAATTATTGAGGAAGTCCTCGGAAGTTCTAGTTGCTGTGCACTTCCACGGAGGAACAGGCATAATTATGAGGTCGCAACCCCCCCTGGCGGATTTAGCATATTTGTAAAAAGCAAAAGGTTAAGGATGGGCCACGTTTCAGATCAAGAGAAGGTATTAAGGAGCATAAGCCTTTGCTTTATTGATTATTGTGCAAAATCATGCTCTTTTGGCAACATTATTAATTGTTTTTTGAAACTAACGAGGGTGAGATTTCCATATTGTCCTTGTCTTTACTGGACTTCATGAATTTTCTCTTCAATATTCCTAGGGACAGAGGTCCGGGATCAGAGATGGGATCTACATCTGAGTGGGGTCCGCTTTGCCTTATTAAATGGAGCAAAATTTAATATTCATGGCAAATAAGCTGAATATTTGTGTGTGGACAAAGAGTTTCGCTTGAAAAAGACTCATCTTACCTGGGTTAGTTGATCGGCCAGTCCATTAACAATTGGCTTCTTGTGAACAAGCTTTGCAAATGGAGCCCACTTCGGTTCAGAGGCATTCTGGTGCACTTAACTGTTTATTAAACATGTGACACCTTCAGGCCATGGTAACTCATGTGGATGGTTTGATTTTTATGATTCCCAAATACGAGAAAGCATGGTGCGTGCAAGGTGTGCAAACCGCATGGTTGGCCATTTTCGGGGAGTAGTACGCGAACCGCTCTTGTATTTCGGTCGACCTGTTCAGGTTAAGAGGAGGCTGCTGTACAGATGGAAGCAAATCAATATAAGAGAATGGCAGAAGAAAAGATGTCTCATTGCCAAGAATTCTCTTTTTATTTTTGGAGATCTTGCCTATCAGAAAGAAATGGAAGTTGCATCTCTGGAGTTTCAAGTTCAGGCTTATAGGTGCAAATTTCTTAGCATGGGTTGTAGCGATTTGGGCGCCTATGACTATAGATTTCCAGAGGATATGTTTTTGCAAAGAAGTGATTCATGCAAGATGGAAACAGATGCTAGTAGTGATATAAGATTGAAGCAAAATACAGAACATGAATTTAATGTGTAAAACTTGGATTTTGAGAAGAAGTTGGGAAATTCTACTGGTGGAACCTTTGATTCGTATTGGAAGGAGATCAAAAAGTTAGATGGACAAGTAAAAGAGATATCAGATTGTAAAGCTTCTGGTAGAGGTGATTCCGCAAACTTGAAGGGTGAGCCATGCAGACGTGAGCCATGCAGAGGTGAGTTGGGTTTGAGAGCCAAAAACTTGTCTGAGGTCGGTTCCGGGATTACTTCCGAAGTCGATTCCGGAAACTTGTCCGGGATCATGTTGAGCCCGACTACCTCCAGAATGAATACGTTGTGTGAACGTGACAGAGGCTAAAAAAAAAAAAAAAAAAAAAAAAACTTTTGTGGAAGGTGGCTCATGCAGAGGAGAGTTGGATTTGAAGATGCAAAAGGTGCGTCAACAAAGTACGACTGGAGGTCTGACTTAACTCACAGAGGGCGCCGAGCTCATCGACTCCGTCCTCGACGTCGTCCGCAAGGAGGCCGAGAACTGTGACTGCATGCAGGGCTTCCGGGTCGGCCACTCCCTGGGCGGTAGCACTAGCTCTGGGATGGGGACCCTTCTCATTTTCGAGATCAGAAAGGAGTACCCAGACCGAATGACGCTCACCTTCGACGCTGTTGTTGAGCCCTACAATCCCACGCTCTTTGTTCATCAGCTGGTCGGAAACGCCAATGCGTGTATGGTTTTGGATAACGAAAAGGAGGTCTGGGTCCACAAAGGCACAGTGGCTATCTAGTCAGCCCCCCCCCCCCCCACCAGACACTGACTTCTGGGCAAATCTCTAGGGTCACTTCCGAGATCAGGCCTGAGGACATTGCCGAGGACCTGTTTGAGACGTGTTACACAGCTTCGACTAGTTGATGAGTGCCCGGACTTCCGATCTAGTCGCTCCTCAACAGTCGATGTGGGGACAAATTACTAAGGAAGTCCTCGGAAGTTCTTGTTGCTATGTGCTTCTTCTGAAAAAGGGGGATGACTACGAGGCCGCATGTCCCCCCGGACACATTTAGTAGCAGGATGACAATCCATCAGAGTTTGGGCTTAAAGATCCAAATGGATGGGGGGCCATGTACGCTCTCCAGAGACCGAAAGAGCTGAGATAAGTCCATTTCTCTATTTTTATTCCATTTTATTAAATTCTGGATATTAAATATTGATGGCAGGGATGCATGAATATATATATATATATATATATATATATATATATATATATATATATATATATATATATATTTCGGAGTGTCAGACCTGGTAAGGTCTCTCCGGCGGAAGACAAATTTATTGCATAAATTATGAGATCTTTGATAATCTCATGATTTCAAGAGTAAATGCTAGATATACACGTTTGTAATTGCTGACTCTTAACAAATATTGGAGCTCATAATACAGAGACGGGAATTGATCCCATCTTAATAGTCTCCCATTGGATTTATTAATCTCTTTCTATAGCACTTTTCCAGGAGCTTTTGTTTTTATTATGCAAACGGATAAAGTGAAAAGGAAAGCTCTCGAAGTTACATTCCGAGAGCATTGTTTGATGGCCGAGGATAGGACCTCGTAAAAAACAAGGGCGAGGAGTAATAACCTCGTTAAAAAATCAGGAAAAGGGCGAGGAGCATAACCTCGTTAAAAAATCAGGAGAGGAGTAATAACCTTGTTAAAAAATCAGGAAAAGGGCGAGGAGTAATAACCTCGTTAAAAAATCATGAGAGGAGTAATAACCTCGTTAAAAAATCATGAGAGGAGTAATAACCTTGTTAAAAAATCGGGAGAGGAGTAATAACCTTGTTAAAAAATCAGGAAAAGGGCGAGGAGTGATAACCTCGTTAAAAAATCAGGAACTCGGGAATAAGGAAACCGCCCTTAACAAAGGATAACCGGGGGAATCGAGGAGGTGACCTCGTTAAAAAACAAGGGATCCGAGGATAGGACCTCGTAAAAAACAATGGCCGAGGATAGGACCTCGTAAAAAACAATGGCCGAGGATAGGACCTCGTTAAAAAACAAGGAAGAAGACGAGGATAAGACCTCGTGAGAATCAAGACACCGGACAAGAACGCCCCTCCTGGTTGCAGGACATGAGACCCAAACAACATCGGCATTTGGCTTTTCCGCGTTGATTTATTTTCACAGGCTCTTGTCGCCACACAAGCTATTCGGGTCTGTGTTCCCAGGACAAATCACTCTAGCCAGCTTTCCTCAGACCGGAGTGCTTTGGGGGGGTAAGAGCTTGGGGGATTGGTTATCGAATATTTAATACATAAAATCCCGTTGACATTTTCGATAACTTCCGGATTAATTTAAGGAGAGAGGAGCATAATCTCGTTAAAAATCACGAGGACCATAACCTCATTAAAAAACAGGGAGAGGAGATAACCAAAAAAAAAAAAAACAACAACATGAAAAGTCCGATTCCGGACTAGGACCCCTCCCCTTGGATTTGGACAGGGGAGTGGGAAGGGAACCCGTATGGGAAATGTCCGACCTCAGACAAAGACACCCCTCCTGCTTGAGGACAGGGGGGTGATGACGAGCCCGGATGCTTAGCAATTCTCCCCCATCCAAGCTGTTGATCTATTTGATTATTGAATATTTGCTGGGTACATTTCCGGGGGAACAGAATTATTTTCCGGGGTTGACTGTCGTCCCTCGTCCATGTTTTTCTGGCGAACCAGATATTTTCGGGGTTGACCGTCGTCCCCCGTCCATGCAGAACTGAGAAAGAAATTGTGACTGATGACGACCTACGTTGCCAGGTCTATATTCATGTATGCATAAAAGGAGGAATGCCTCCCGAGGACCAACTTCTTTAAGTTGGGTGAGAACACTCGTAGAGTTCTTTCTTGAATAGAAGTCTCTTCTTTCGGATAAGGAGACGAGAAAAATGTTGACGTCTGGCATATCGCCTATATAAAGTTGAAAAGGGAGCAGTCCGAGACTGTCTTCCTCTGGAGAATGGAAGGTAGTGTCGGGTCGGGATAGTGAATCTCTCTTGAATAAAGAGGTAATCCCGGACACCACCTCCCTGCCTAACAATGTGAATCCCATCCATGAACTGTGTGGAAACCTTTTATTGGATAAGGCCGAAATGCCTACATCCCGACCTTCGGATAGCTCTAACGAGTCCAGGAATTCAAACAGAAGCAAATCCGTCCACGGATAACATTGGAATGATTGCTAGGAACGCCAGAGAAGCTGATCTACCGAGTGCCGTAGATTAGCAATAACGGATTCGGCTTGGGAAATTACAATTCCCTATCTTCAAGATCATTTGTTGCTTGGGAACCCTTGAGAACGGGGAGTGAACCCCTTTAACAAATCGAGCTAGGGAAACGTCCCCTACAATAGACTTTGCTCCCAGGACGCCATTGATATTCGGACTCCTATGGTAGGATAACACAAAAAGGAATGGGATGTTCCGTGGACTATTCCTACTTAGATAAGGGGTTTTTCCTCGGACGAGGAAACAAGAAAATTTCCCTCGGACAAAACGTCCCCTATTGGATAAGGGAACGAATCGAGCGTCAGCTCATTGCAGACCGGATCCACTAAGTTGGAAAGGAAGTAGCGAGTAAAGCTCATCTTGGGATGGAGTGGAGACTTACCTCAGATGAGGAGACCGATCTAGCCCCCGAAAAACATGTGATGAAGTAAGGATAACTATAATGGCTGACCTCCTTCGGGCGAAAGACCATGTCTTTGGATTTGGATGATTACCCTCTCTCGGATGGAGAGGCAACCCCAGTAACTATTTTTTCTTGGATAGAGGGGGGTAGCTCTGGGGCAACTCCGAGCCCCACTCCTCTCCAGACATGGGGTGGAAGGGAAATCCGCATAAACTTTGTCAATTTGAGCGGGCAGGCCCCAAATTGTGAATCGAGGAACCATTTTCGGGTCCCGACTACCATACCTACCCAGAACGGACTCCTCAAACACCTCTGATGTAGAGATCATGACTTGAAAGAGCGAATGATCAGAGCCTATACAATTGATCAGGAAAATCCGACATGGATATATCTGGGGCTTGGAATATTTTTGCACTCAGCCTTGAAAAGGCCAGCTCGGGATGCCGGTGATGGCAATGATCCTCAAGGGATAGGGGTCGTCTTGACATCCCGTCGTGATTCAAACGTTGTCACCCCGAACAATTAAGAGTCTCCTCAATTCATTATAAAAAAGGGTGAGACCGGATACAAGTCGAAATCATTTCATTTGCCCAACAAGGAAGAGATATCCTCCAACGTGAGGATGTTCAAGAAATTACAATAATCGAAGACCTTGTGAAGGAAAGCAAACATGACATGTTTGCACACTGCATTTTGAGAAAAAGGCAATTGGTCAACAACCTTAATAATTTGTGTGTTGAGCACCTGAATGAGAAGAAAGCTTGCTCGGTAGGGGTGCGTCATCGGAGGAAACGACTCCAGCGCCCGACTATGGCAGCTCATCCGGCATCATGCCGAAATCAATTTCTCGGAAGCTATCTGTGCTTACGGTTATATCAAAGACAAGGGATTTTCGGTCTAACAACCTAGAAGTCGAGTAGAGAAATCGGGGTGATTACCACTTCTTTAAAGAAACGGAAAGGGACACTGCACCCCCAGTAGTCCCGGACGTCAGAAATGCTAGCCAACGGGCATCCATCTACCAGAGGAAGTTGACGGTCCGGCGATTGATTTATGACTATTGAGAACGATGGATATGTTAAAGTGCTATCAGAATTACTGTCCGGGGTAGCACGATGCGAATACTCGACACAATGTTGCATGGGCATAATTTTATGATTTATAAGGCATCCATTTCAATGATAGGCCGGTGAAGTAACTAGAGATTGACCTGAAATTCATGTTGCAAAGATATGGCTTTCACCCAAGAAAAAGATTTTATTAGATTTACTCGGACTACACACGTACATGAAGGCAAAGAGAACAGACAACTCCGAGAGAGTGCTAAGCAGGGTGGTCACCTGATTACAAGTAATCCTAGCACTGCGAAGATGAATTGCCTGAAAGCAAGGGGGGTTGCGACCCCCAGAACTACCGTCTTTGTTCGAAATACTCCTCGGACAAGCAGAAGGATTGACGGGCTAAACCTATGATTTAAGTAGGGAATCCCCGCACAACGCTCGAGATCTATGATAGCATTCCAACTCTTCAGTGGCAGGCTACCCCAATACTAGACCATTGTGGTCGGGGACTGTGCCACTTAATCATACGGCTTGTCTGGCACCAGACAAAATTGGGATAAGAATGGCATCTAAATAAAAACAAGACGCTGGGCAACGTCACCCTTCCCGGTTGAGGACAGGGGGGTGGTGAGAAACATCTGACCCCGGATGGGGGCGTTAAAAGAGACCGTCCTGGGAGGGAAACTACCGGTGTCGGGCTGAAATCAACTTTCCAGAAGTTATATCCGCTTGAGGTTATACCGAAGACAGGAGATTTTTGGTCTAACGACCTAGAAGTCGGGTACGAAATCGGGACGGTTACCCCTTCTTTGAAGAAATGGAAAGGGCCACTTCGCCCCCAGCAATCCCCAAACTTCAGGTGTGCCGAGCGGCGGTCGATGAAATGCTTAAGTTTCCACGAAGTCCGAGGAGAGCATTACGCAGACTGGATGAAGGAAGATTAGCAGGATCAGTCAAATTCTAGAGGTCCCAATGGGTAAATTCTCCCTACCTTTATAATAAAGATAGGAGAATTGGGGGTAATTGTTAGGGAGATATTTATCCCCTATTTTGAGGTGGCCGGATTAGCCCCTCAAGTTAGATCTCGGACCCCGGAAAAGATTAGTCCCTGGACATGAACCTTGGTCGCAGGCAGCCTTCAGTATTTATTAGACTATTAGACCAATCAATCAAGTCAGAGAAGATATCAAACATCTACATTGAGCCTTGTGCTCGACAGTGGTAAAATGGACATATAGCATGTAGGGGGTATAAAAAGGGGTATAAGGACTATTTGACAGCAGGATCTTCCATCCTCTTGAGCCCTCTCTATCTTTCTCTCTCTCTCTCTCTCTCTCTATCTCTCCTCTTCATATAAACACTAGACTGACTTGGTCGTCGGAGGAGGCGTCGCCGGCCAACCCCCGGCGGGCCTTTCTTGTTTTGCAGGCCAAGGCGCGGACGAAGGGGACGTCTCTGATGATTCCACGTCACCGGACCAAAAAGATCGTCAACAGATAGAGAGCCATTCTGAACGTAATTGGCCTTGTTAAAGGCAGCCGGGACCTAGGGGAAAGACTGGGCCCACTCCACAATAGCGACGCCGGGGATGCAACTACATTGATACGGTAGGAAAAGGAGGCCAAAAGCTCACAAACAAACGAACATATCCCAACCGTGACCGACCAGATGACAGGGAAAGAGAACTGATCTTGGGACAAATTTTGGAAAATAGCTACACGTCCGAAAAACTAGGTGGATGCTTTGGCATCGTTATCTGTTGTTCGAACTATAATACCGAAAGGCCCATGGGTTGCAGCAATGAGACTCCCCTCCATGCACAATAGGCGTCGCGAAGATTTGAGTTGTAGTGTGCAGTCAAAGAGTGTCCTTGGCATTGGTTGGAAGATGACGACTTGATGGGTGGTTTGCCCGTTCAGACCTTGGCAACAGATTAGGCTTATTTGAGCGTCATCGGAGTAGTGTGCGTTTTGTTGTCTCCGGGGTTATTTTTGAGAACCTGTCCGAGGTTAATTCTGGAATCTTTTCCGAGATCAAGGCCCATTTCGGGAGGATGGCCGAGGACTTGTCGAGGCATCCTTGGACCCTGGCAAGGTAGACAAGAAATTTCAATTGACCTCTCCCAGAAGGTTCCCCAGAGCTCAACTTTCTGTTCCGATGTCCGGGGTCAATTAATGGCGTGGCGTTTTATCTTAAGGGATCTTCACCAGATACAAAGAGGCCCAAGGTGCTAGAAGAGAGAGGGCGTCTCTGGGATCGCTTCCGGGATTATGTCTGAGGTCGTCTTCGAGGCCAACCTGACCAATTTTATGAGATTCAACTATAACAGACTCCCCCCAAAGTCGATGACGTCAACAACTATGACAAAGCATGTTAGCCTGTTGGGTCCATGTGACTTTCGACACCAAGGACTTTTTCCTCACTTGAGCTTTGAAAGTCCTCAGAGTTGAACGGAGGTTGGCGTTTGGACGGATATAGATGACGGCCTCTTCTGCATTTGAACAAAGGGTTTTCTGTGACTCATTGGGACAGTTTTGAGTTCAACCTATTTTTTGGCTAGTTTGCACTTAACTACAATGTGAGGAAAGTTTATGGCCGGGTCCGAGGAGTAGCGAGAGCTGCAAGGTTAGAGGGCCGAGGTTCACCCTTCACCGAGACCCCGGCCTCCACGTCAAGAATCAAAACTGATGCCCGATCTAGTTACCTATCCATCGATGGGCCCGATCAGGATGTACAGCAACAGAATTCAAGAAGATATAGGAGATCGCTCGGATGTGCTTTGCTGAGCAAGGAAATGGACATGGCCTTACCGTCAAAGTAGCAGAATTTGGAACAACAGACTCTGCGGCACTTATTTTGTTACTTGGTATCTCAGAAACGTTGAGCGATGTCCGATCTACTGAGATAATACTAGTTAAGGTACTTAACAAAGAGGGCCACAAGTATGGCCACCTAGTTGTCGGGCCACGACAAAACCGAGGTCCAGGGGCTTGTAAGTGATGGATTTGTTTTCAGGTTGAAGAACCAAGATATTTGGAAGCCCGCGCTTAAATGGGTGGACCCAGGACAACAAAATTTACGGTAGCTAGTGATGACGAATTCTCGAATGAACATGTCTGAAATCAGTTCCGGGGTCATTTCCGAGAACCTGACCGAGATGCGATTCACAGCTTCGACTTGTTGATGAGAGCCCGAACTCCCAATCTCTCTTTAAATTTGGAAGAGGAGCGAGGAAGGTAGAACCCAACGAAGGATATGAGCGTCTCCTCAACAGTCGATATGGGGACAATAGTTATGGGTATGGGAGCTTCTAGAAAGCCAAAAAAAAAAAAAAAAAAAAAAAAAAAAAAAAAAAAAAAAAAAAAAAAAAAAAAAAAGAAAAAGAAAAAAAAAGCAGGGGGGTCATAAAGTCACATTTCACTGACCGAAAATGATTAAGGAAGTCCTCGAAAGTTCTAGTTGTTGTTGCACTTCTTCTGAAAAATGGGGATAATCATGGGGCCGCATGTCACCCCGCACACATTCTATAGCAAGATGGCAACCTATCAAAGTTCGGGCTTAAAGATCCAAATGGAGGGGAGGCTGCGCACGCTCTTCAAAGACCGGAAGGGCTGAGATAAGTTCTCTTTTTATTTTTCTTTTTTATTTCATTTTATTAAATTCTTGAAATTAAACATTGGCGATGTGGATATATACATATTTACCTCTTAGGATAAAACCCAAGGGTAATAAATTTCAGAGTGTAGACAGCGGAAGACAAAGGCTAATAATTAATTAATTATTGCGCCCTTATGGGGCATAATTGTTGAGATTTTTGATAATTTCATGATTTTAAAAGTAAATGCTAGACATATCTTTCTATATCTGCTGACTCTCAATTAATATTTGGACTCATGAAAGGAAGTAAAAGGAAATGCTTTTCTAAACTTCGTTGCAGGCATGATGGAAAGGAAGACGAGGAAAGGACCTCGTAAAAAACAAGGAATTCGAGGATAGGACCTCGTAAAAAACAAGGAATCCGAGGATAGAACCTCGTAAAAAACAAGGGCCAAGGATAGGACCTCGTTAAAAACAAGGGCCGAGGATAGGACCTCGTAAAAAACAAGGAATCCGAGGATAGGACCTCGTAAAAAACAAGGAATCTGAGGATAGGACCTCGTAAAAAACAAGGGCCGAGGATAGTACCTCGTAAAAAACAAAAGCCGAGGATAGGACTTCGTAAAAAACAAGGAATCCAAGGATAGGACCTCGTAAAAAACAAGGAATCCGAGGATAGGACCTTGTAAAAAACAAGGGCCGAGGATAGTACCTCATAAAAAACAAGGGCCGAGGATAGTACCTCGTAAAAAACAAGGAATTCGAGGATAGGACCTCGTAAAAAACAAGGAATCCGAGGATAGGACCTCGTAAAAAACAAGGGCCGAGGATAGGACCTCATAAAAAACAAGGAATCCGAGGATAGGACCTTGTAAAAAACAAGGAATCCGAGGATAGGACCTCGTAAAAAACAAGGGCCGAGGATAGTACCTCGTAAAAAACAAGGGCCGAGGATAGTACCTCGTAAAAAACAAGGAATCCGAGGATAGGAACTCGTAAAAAATAAGGGCCGAGGATAGTACCTCGTAAAAAACAAGGGCCGAGGATAGTACCTCGTAAAAAACAAGGGCCGAGGATAAGACCTCATAAAAAACAAGGAATCCGAGGATAGGACCTCGTAAAAAACAAGGAATTCGACGATAGGTCCTCGTAGAAAACAAGGGCCGAGGATAGTACCTCATAAAAAATAATGGCCGAGGATAGTACCTCGTAAAATACAAGGGCCGAGGATAGGACCTCGTAAAAAACAAGGAATCCGAGATAGGACCTCGTAAAAAAATGAGGAATCCGAGGATAGGACCTCGTAAAAAACAAGGGCCGAGGATAATACCTCGAAAAAAACAAGGGCCAAGGATAGGACCTCGAAAAAAACAAGGGCCAAAGATAGGACCACGTAAAAAACAAGGAATCCGAGGAGAGGACCTCGTAAAAAACTAGGAATCTGAGGATAAGACCTCGTAAAAAGCAAGGGCCAAGAATAGTACCTCGTAAAAAACAAGGGCCAAGGATAGGGCCGAGGATAGGACCTCGTTAAAAAAGAAGGAGAGGAGATAACCTCGTTAGAAAACAAGGAGAGGAGATAACCTTGTTAAAAAATAAGGAGAGAAGATAACCTCGTTAAAAAAAAAAAAAGAAAAAAAAAAGAAAGGGAAGGTCGAGGACGAGGATAGGACCTTGTAAAAAACAAGGAAGAAGACGAGGATAAGACCTCGTGAGAATCAAGACACCGGACAAGGACACCCTTCCTGGTTGAGGACAGGGGGTGCCGAGGAAGACGCCCTTAAAAGGGATTTACGGGGAAACGTCCAATCTCAGACAGGGACCACCCGTTCTGGTAAAGGATAGGGGGGTGGTGAGGAATGTCCGATCTTGGACAAGGGACACCCCTCCTGGTTGAGGACAGGGGGGGTGATGAGGAACGTTCGATATCTCGGACAAGGGACACCCCTCTTGGTTGACGACAGGGGGGTGATGAAGGACTTACGGCCCTAACAACATTGGCATTTGGCTTTTCAGATGCTTAGCAATTCTTCCCCATCCAAGCCGTTGATTTATTTTCACGGCCTCTTTTCGCCATACGACCCAGTCGGATTTGTGTTCCCAGGACAAATCACTCCGACCAGCTTTTCTCAGACCGGAGTGCTTTGGGGGGGTCAGAGATCTAGCAATTAGTTATTGAATATTTGATACACTTCCGGAGCAAATCGCAGCAAAACTGAGAAGGGAATTCTGACAGATGAAATCTTTTGTTCTCATTGAATTCGCAAGAAAAATTAGGATGAGGAGCACAACCTCATTAAAAAATCAGGACATGGAAAGAAACTTATCTCTACTAACTCCCTCAGATTTTTAGTCTAGGGAGGTTTCAAAGGATAATCGAAAGATAGTCTAGTTTCAATGATGACTTGCGAGGCCAAGTTTATATTTATATATAAAGGAGGAGAACAAGATAAAGGCGTTAGAAGGAAGAATTGAATTACGTGAAAAAAGCATAGAAAGGAGATCATTATTGATCATTGCGTGAACAAAATTTAATATGGGCGCGACTCTTGTGCAATCTCCTGTTCCAAGGGACCTGCTTAAAGGGTACCTTCTGAGGACAAACCTCTTCAGGTTGGGTGGGAATACTCGTAGAGTTCTTTCTTGAATAGAGGACCTTCTTTTGGATAAGGAGATGAGAAAAACGTTGATGTCATGCATATCGACCTTACAAAGTTGAAAAGGGAGTAGTCAGAGATTGTCTTCCTTTGGGTATGGGGGGTAAATCTCCTTGCCTAGCGATATGGATCCCATCCATGAATCATGAGGAATAAAACTAGAGATAAGATATATTAGTTGGGACCTCGGACGATGAGTCCGGAAACAAATGCTCATAGTCATTGAACAAGGAAGAAGATAGGACCTCGTAAAAAATAGGGTAGACGAGGATAGGATCTCGTAAAGAATAAAGGAGCCCACTCTGAAAGCAGGATAAATCAGGAGGACATCCTTCGTTGGATGAGGATGAAATTCCTACATCCCGGCCTTGGGATAATCCTAACGAGTCCAGAGAAGTAGCCACGGAATTCAAACAGAAGCAAATCTGCCCACGGATAAGGCCAGAATAATTACTTCTCCATTTGCCTTTATGAAATCCCACTCATCACCGAACACATCGGAATGAATGCTGGAGAATGTCAAAGAAGCTGATCTACCGAGTGTTGTAGATTAGTAATAATGGATCCGGCATGGAAAATTATAATTTCCCATCTTCAAGATCACTTGCTGCTTGGGAACCTTTAAGAACGGGGAGTGAACCCTTCTAACAAATCGGGCTAGGGAGATGTCCCATCCATCTGACTTTGCTCTCGGGATGCCATTGGTATTCAAACTTCTATCGTAGGATAACACAAAAAGGGAATGGGCGTTTCGTGGACGATTCCTCCTTAAATAAGGGGCTCTTCCTCGGATAAGGAAACTAAAAGAATTAGGGATTTACCTCAGATGAGGGGATCGACGTAGTCCCCGGAAAGTGTATGATGAGATGGAGGTAACCATAATGGCTAACCTCCTTCAAGCAAAGGACCATGTCTGTGGATTTGGATGATTACCCTCTCTTGGATGGAGAGGTAACCCTGGTAATTATCTTCTCTTTGGATGGAGAGGGGGGTAGCTTAGAGACAACTTTGGACGCCACTCCCCTCCGGATATAGGGAGTAGAAAGAAAATCCTCATAAACTTTGTCAATTTGAGCGGGTAGGCTCCATATTGTGAATCGAGGTACCCTTTTTGGGTTCCGACTACCCTACCTACCCAAAACTGACTCCTCGAGAACCTCTGACGTAAAGATCATGACCTGAAAGAACGAATGACCAGAGCTTATACAATTGATCAGAAAAATCCGACACGGATAAATTTGGGGCTTGGAATATTTTTGCACTTAGCCTTAAAAAGGCCAGCTCAAGATGCCGGTGATGGCAGTGAGCCTCAAGAGATAGGGGTCGTCTTGACATCCCGTCGTGATTCAAACATTGTCACCCTAGACAATAAAGAGTCTCCTCAGTTCATTACAAAAAATGGTGAGACCGAATGCAAGTCGAAATTATTTCATTTGCCCAATAAGGAAGAGATGTCCTCCAACGAGAGGATGTTCAAGAAATTACAATAACCGACGACCTTGTGAAGGAAAGCAAACATGACATGTTTGCACACTGCATTTTGAGAAAAAGGCAACTGGTCAATGACCTTAATAATTGGTGTATTGAGCACCTGAATGTGAAGAAAGCATGTTCGGTAGGAGTGCGTCGTTGGTGGACACAACTCTAGCGGCCGACTATTGCTGCTAGGAATGTATCAACAGGAGATGACACAAGTTAATTTGCCGATGATTGGAATTTTTACCTCCCTAAAGAAATCGGCAAAGTCGGACCTTGGAATGCTCGTAATTTGAAGCCATGAAAAAGATAGCTAGAATCACTGGCTACACTAGCAAAGACAGAAGTAATTATGGCAGTTCGTCCAGCATCGGGCTGAAATCAATTTTTCGGAAGCTATCTATGCTTGGGGTTATATCAAGGACAAGAAATTTCCAGTCTAACGACTTAGAAGTCGAGTAAGGAAATTGGGGTGATTACCTCTTCTTTGAAGAAATGGAAAGGGCCACTGCGCCTCTAGTAATCCCCAGACCTCGGACATATCGGTTAACAGGCATTTATTTACCATAGGAAACTGGCGGTCCGGTGATTAGTTTCCAACCATTGAGAGCAATGAGTATGTAAAAATGCCATCAGAGTTGTTCTCCGGGGAAGCACAATGCGGATGCTTGACACGATGTTATGTGGGCACAACTTTATGATTTATGAGACATCCATTTCAATGGTTGCCTAGTGAGGTTATTGGAGATTGATTTGAAATTCATGTTGCAAAGATATAACTTTCACCAGAGAAGAAGATTTTATTAGATTTACTTAGAGTACACATGTGCATGAAGACAAAGAGAACAGACAAAATCGAAAGAATACTGTGCGGGGTAGTCATCCAATCACAAGTAATCCTAGCACTACAAAGATGAACTGCCTGAAAATTTTGAAGGGTTCATCAGCGCAAAGTCCAAGCGCGGCTTGAACAGTTGAGCTCTCATGAGCAGTTGGGGCAAAATTGAGGTGCTGCACAATTCCTGCATGTTGGACAGGAACAGGTTGCCTTAAAGCTGGAGATCACACATTCGACAGAACCGCCATGGAGAGCAAATACTCCAAGGCTAGGAACTTCTAAGCCAGGACCATCCTTAATGAATTTGTGAATATGATCGGTCATGAAGACCACAACAAGAATGAAGAGCATTGTGAGAAGGTCTGAAGAATTCAAAAAAGAAAGGACGAAAAGGAAGGATCTGATTTTCGAGAAAGGGATAAGAAGGAAGGAAGATCCCTCGAATGAGCAATTTGAAGACCAATGCCATTCTAGCAAAGGAAAGCGCAAATATATATAGGGGAAAGGTAATAAGTGTGTGCACGATTTACGAGGCGTTAGATACGCCTAACTGATGGTGAATATATGACGGAAATAAATTCTTGATTGCTCGCCATGAACGGCTTGAAGCCATATGGAACGACGTTCAAAGAAACGCTCAAGTTTCCATGGGATCAAAGGAAAGCGTTATGCAAATTGGACAAGGAATGATCAACGGAATCAGTTGAATATAAAGGTTCGATTAGGTAAATTCTCCTTACCTTTATAATAAAGATAGGAGAATTGGGGGTAATTGTTAGGGAGATATTTATCCCCTATTTAGAGTGGGGCCAGATTAGCCCCTCAAGTTAGATCTCAGACTTTGGACTCCGGATTAGTCCCCAGACCTTGAGCCTTGGTCACTAGCAGTAGTATTTATTAGGCCAGTCAAATCAAGTCAGAGAAGATATCAGACGTCTACATTGAGCCTTGTGCTTGACAGGGGCAAAATGGACATATAGCATACAGGGATATAAAAGGGAGTATCTAAATTATTTGAGAATCAGAATCTACTATCCTCTCAAGCTCTCTCTCTCTCTCTCTCTCCTCTTCATACAAACACTTGACTGACTTAATTGTCGGAGGAGGCTTCGCCGGCCAACCCCCGGTGAGTCTTTGCTATTTTACAGATCAAGACACGGACGAAAAGACGCTTCTGATGATGCCACGTCACCGGACAAAAATTGCATCAACACAATTAGTAGTGTATTATGAACCTGGCTCCTAGATCTTCGCTCATGTTCCCTAGCCGACACATAACACCGTACCACCGATCACAGCTCCCAGATCTTCGCTCTCTCATTTTAATTTCCTTAGGTCCCCTGGCCACTGTACAACACCACTGAACTCAACTCCCTCTTCCATCTTTTCAGTTCATTTTGTTTTCTAAATCACATATATTAAGTTGTGGATTTAGTTTTGTTTCATTTTAATGGTGCTCTTTATTTATTTTTTTGGAATAATAATAATCTTTATTGAATAAAATTCAATCACCTAGGGCAAAAACGCTATTCCCTAGATGTGGTATACAATTTGAAATTTCTTAACCCAAATTCTATCAATGACACACAAAATAGCCTGTTCGGCTATGATATGAGCGGCTATATTCGCATTCCGCTTAACATATACGATTCTCCAAGATCTCAACTTCCGCAACCCATCTTTGATTCAATCTACGATATGTCAAAAATTGCTTCGATTATTTATTGGCTGCCGGCTTTGTTTGTAAAATGAAGACTTTAGTATATTTTCTTCCTCAACAAAACTTGACAATTAATTCCTTTTGCATGTCTCTTGTTGATATGTATTGATGAGTAGGCCTTATTTGTTCATCGCCCAAAATCATTCGAGAAATACCCGATCTTGAGCTTAGGAGTAATTATTTCAACCCTGATAATTTTTAGTTTACTTTTTGGATCTCTCGTAGGAGTTTAAACTAGAATTTTTAGGAATTTAGAATAATTATATGATTTATTACAAATATTTTACATATTCAAAAATAAAAGAAATTTTAAAATTTGAAGGGTTGATGTCATTTGGAAGCTTGGAATATTCAGCAATTAAATTATTTTATTTTTAAAAAAAATTCAAAACAGGTGAAAACTGATTTTTGTTGAATTTTTAGCCATTTATGAAATTTATGGGAAATGCCTAGTAAATTTTAAAAGTAACAAAAATTACATTTTAAGCCTAAAATTTTGCTAGTAGAAGGTGTTAAGAGAGTAGATCATAAGGATCCCAAGGATCTTGCATACGATCGAGTATTGTGCAATCAACAGGACAATCCCTTGAATCAAGCAATCAGGAACAATCAAGCATGATCACAGGAATCAAGCATGATCACATCCTTGTGATCATGCGCGCCCCTTACACTCGGATACACAGACTTGCTGCTCAATGGCTAGTTTCCATATTGTATTGATTTTTTATGTTCTTCCCTTCTCTGCTTGGTTTCTTTCCTCTCTTAGATTATTCTCACCTTATTTAGCTTTCTCTAGTTGTATAGTATCATTGTATACATATTCTTTCCTTGTAAAGCCTACGTTGTAAATCCCTATATAAGAAATACAATACACGGCTTGGAATTTAATGGTGCGTTTGGGTATCGAATATTTCGAATATGAATAATATTCTGAATCTGATCACGGATTTCAAGGTAATGAAAATATGTTTGGATGTTGAATATAATTTTAGATTCTTTTGAATATGTGTTTGGGTGTTGAATTTGAAAGATTGGAAAAAAGTGTTTTATAATAGTATAAAGTAATTGGAAATGATTGGATTGTATGAAAAGTTGTGTATAATGATTGGTATGGTAAAAAATAATAATAAAAAATATATGATGGGTTTTAAAAAAGTGTTTTATAATAGTATAAAATGATTGGAAATGATTGGATTGTATGAAAAATTGCGTATAATGATTGGTATGGTAAAGAATAATAATAAAAAAATATATGATGGGTTTATTCAAACTATTCAAACTTTATTCAAGTGACCCATGGGTTTTATTCAACTTGGATCCGGGTATGGGTTTTTGAATAAAAACCCGGTTCGAATATTGAACAATGTTACGAACCAAACGCACCTTAAGCTTCCAAGTTCGTTTCAATTCTTTGTTTTTGCATGGTATCAAAGCCCTACACGTTTCACAATGAAAATCATCACTAAATGGCCGAATCCTCAAACGCTGCTGTTGCCACCAATGCTGCATCAAACGTTGTTGTCGGCACTGTTGCTCCCTTCACCATTCCAAATATCCACTCTCATATTACTCCTAAGTTACAGTTAGACGAGCAAAATTACATGGCCTGGGTGCATCAATTCCAGCCCATACTCCGCACCAATGACCTCATGGGTATTGTTGATGGCACAGAACCATGCCCCACCAAGGTATATTCCTGGTCCTACAAAGGACTCTCCTGATCAACTGAACCGAGAATTCATTCTCTGGGAAAAGAATGATTAATACCTTCTAAGCTTGTTCATTGTAACCCTCTCTGAGAAGATAAGGCGACAACTACAAGTTCTATGCCAAGGAAACAAGGCATGCTCCGAATATGTGCATGCTACAAAGTCCTTGGCAGATCAATTGGCTATGGTTGGAAAGCAGTCTCAGATGAAGAGCTCATCTCATATCTCATAGGTGGATTAAATCCACGCTACAATGCCTTCATCACATCATTCACTTTGATGACAAAAGATGAGTCAATGTCTCTCGCAAATTTTCAAACCTTTTTGCTCAGCCAAGAATAGCTACTCAACAGCCAGGTTGCCAACATTGAACCTAGCTCTTTTGCAATGCACGCACAGAGGATGTCTCCCAACAACCGCAAGCCAAGGTTCACCAATCAGCGGCAGAATTAGCCCCGTTTCTCAAATCAAAAGGGAAACTTTTCATCCCCACAAAAGAAATTCTTCAACTTTGCAGGAACCTCACCCCAAGGTAAGGCAAATTCTAGCCAACTTCTTCAAGATATATACTAATCGTCCTCCCTGTCAGATTTGTGGCAAAAGTAGCCATCAGGCCCTAGACTGCTTTCACCATATGGATTATGCCTACTAAGGCAGACGTCCCTCAAGTGAACTAGCTGCAATGGTCTCATAGTCCAACCTGCTAGGAGAAGATGATTGGCTTACCGACAATGGAGCTAACAACTACAACACTGCAGACTTGGAGAACCTATCCATCAATCAACCATACAACGGTAATGAGGCTGTCATAGTAGGGAACAGTGGTGGGCTCTCTATAACTCATTCTGGTTCTATTTTTTTACACACACCAAAAACCACTTTACATCTTAAAAATGTCCTCTGCTACCCTCAAGCATAGCCAATCTTCTATCCATACAAAATTTTTGAAAGGATAATAACTGTTTCTTTAAGTTAACTGCACTTATTTTCTTGTGAAGGACAACCTAACCGGGGAGATTGCCCTACAAAGGCCTAGTGAAAGAAGACTCTACCCAATAAACCTAAAGAATTTCTCTAAGAATAAGCTCCGGACACTCACTACCTTCCTTGGAGCAAAAACTTCTTCTTTTATTTGGCATAGGCGCCTAGGACATCCACACTTGAAGATTTTTCAAAAAATTCTCAATTCAAATCAGCTTCCTGTCACTGACTCTAAAGCCAAAGCTGCAGTTTGTAGTGATTGTCAACTTGCTAAGAGTTGACAATTACCTTTTCCTAAATCTCAAACTGTAACTCATTTCCCTTTAGAGCTTGTACACAGTGACATATGGACTTCCCCGGTTTACTCAATAAGTGGATGCAAGTATTATGCAATTTTTGTTAATGATTTCTCTTGTTACTCTTGGTTATTTCCTCTTAAACCACAAGGGCTATCGGTGCATGACGACCAAATATTGTGCAATCAAGCAATCAGGAACAATCAAGGATCCTGCAGACGACCAAATATTGTGCAATCAACAGCATAATCCCTTGCATCAAGCAATCAGGAACAATCAAGCATGATCACAGGAATCAAGCATGATCACATCCCTGTGATCATGCGCGCCCTTATACCCGAATACGCAGACTTGTGGCTCAACGGCTAGTTTCCATATTAACAACTAGTTTCCATATTGTATTGATTTTTTATGTTCTTCCCTTCTCTGCTTGGTTTCTTTCCTGTCTTAGATTATTCTCACCTTATTTAGCTTTCTCTAGCTGTATAGTATCATTGTATACATATTCTTTCCTTGTAAAGCCTACGCTGTAAATCCCAATATAAGAAATACAATACACAGCTTGGAATTTAAGCTTCTAAGTTCGTTTCAATTCTCTGTTTTTCCAGAAGGTGACTAAGGGGATGACCGAACCCACCCCCAAATGGTCGGGAATGTTTCGACCATATCTGGGGTGGTTGATCCACCCCATGACCATTTAAGGGAATTATTTCTCATTTATACTTATTATAAGGAGTAGTTTTAAGATAGTTTTTTTAAACCCTAAAGAACTTATTATAAATCGGTGATTTCGGGTTTTTATCCTATCTTATTTATTTATTTCATACAGCCTCTGCTTCAGCATATAAACAGAGATATTAATTACTAACTCAGGAATTACCAATATCTGTTTAAGGCTATAACTCCCATGGGCAGTTAGGACACTGGGTTGGTTGGAACTCTATCTCCTTCAAAAGTAAAGGCTGACTATGATATGGTCCCTACAATCGAATGAAGAGTACTTGTTTGGGGCTATATTTCTTAAGAGCACTCAAGTCAGTGGGTTAGTACTTGGAGATTAATGGTGTTTGGCTCATGGAAATAAAGAAAGAAAATAAATAAATAAATAAAAGGTTGGAAGTTTTTATAAAGCCCAAGGTAGCAGCTTTTGGACTGAGTTCTGAAATAAAATTGTAATCTTAGTTATTCTTTCTAAATTCAAAACAATCTTGCCAAATACAAAAGTGAGGCAACCACATAATCCGACAGGTAGCGGATTTAAGTGGATACCCATTTTCCTTTTGCTGATCTTTTTGAACTTGTAGGATCCAAACGGGCTAATATTATATGTCTGTTTTGGAATCAACGCCAATATTATATGTCTATGACTGTATATAGGAAGAAGTTTTCACGAAATGTTGAATGTTACGTCATTCTTTATATGTGGCAAATTATTTGATTACCGACTACCGAAAATTTGCCGACCGCCACCGAACTGATTTTGACCGCCAACCGCCTACCGAATAAAAAAGAAATCGAAAATCAGAATAAAATTTAATTCCGATTAAATTGTCGGTCGGTAATTGGTAATATTTTTTTATCGTCGGTTACCGACCGACCCGACAGTATATAGAAGTTTAAGTTTGTTTATTTTTGTGGTAGTGCGGAAAGGCAGGGAGCTAATGGTAAAATCAAGCTGAATGTAGAGGATAATATGGTCATCTAGTGGCAAGATAGTCCAGTAAGGCAGTAATGAGTCAACAAAATTATCCCATAGTACCCATTACCCAACGACCAACACTATGTCGTTTTCAAAGAGTATATATTCATATTTTTTGGAAAACCCTAGAATCATCTCATAATCTCTCATTCTCATTTCTCACTTTCTCAGGTCTCAACTCTCAAGACTCAACCCTTCTGATGCCTCCCCAAAAAAAAACCCTAGAATCACTCACAGCTGCCCGTCCGCTCAAGCCCACGCCCACGCCCCCGCCCATCCACTCGGCGCCCGCCGTTGGCCATTGCATCGTGTCGTCGGCCACTGCATCATCTTTGATTTATATATATATATATATATATAATATTGTGATTTGTGGTCCTTTTTTGCTCTCTTAGATTCCAGATTTGAGATTTCATTCCTTCTTCTTTCCTTTTCATTTTTCTATGCAATTACCGATTTATCGACCGAAAATTATCGAATTTTCTGATTTTTTCGAATTATCCGAGTTTTCGAAAATCTTAGTTGTCGGAATAAAGTCGGGTAATTACCCGACTTTACCGACAAGGACGGGTCGAAAATCGAAAATGCCATTTCCGACACCGATTTACCCTATACCCACCCCTAATTCTTTAGTACTTTACTCTAAGCAGCTGCAACGCCGTTCTAAGAACTACAAGCCCTCATGTTAGCAGCCACGTGCATGCATGGTTGACGTTTGATGCTACTCTAATTTGAAAATTTTTGTTTACACCTCAGGTTATTAAACGATCAGTAAATATCTCAATCCTAACAACAATTAAGATTAATAAAGTTATCAACTCTCAATCCAACCCCCAAAGATATGAAAACTAAATTCAAGAAATTAATGGTCCGTTTGGGTGTTGAATTTTTAAAATTAGAATTGAATTTTTATTTTGATTACAAATTTTGAGGTGAAGAAAACATATTTGGGTGATGAATAGAATTATAATTCTTTTTGAAATTGTGTTTGGATATTGGATTTTTTAAATTGAAAATTAGTGTTTTTTAATGGTATGAAATAATTGGAAATGATTGAACGTATGAAAAGTTGTGTTTAATGATTGGTGTTATAAAAAGTAGTGTTGAATAATGATTGAAATAATATTTATTTATTATATAAAAATATTAAAAACGTTTTGAATTTGAAAAAAAATAATTATTTATGCATGGGTCCCACCTGTGCTGAGCTCCAAGTGGGACCCACATGTAAAGCCTATACTCATTTTGAAAAACAATTGAAATTCGAGACTTTTTCCATGTTGGAACAAGGGTGAACCTGGGCTATAGGGTTTTGAAAAATATCCAAAAAGAATTGAGGTTTTTTTTCATTTCCAAACAGATCATAAGTACTGAAAGAAATCAACACAGAGGTTTTGGTAACAAAGTAAAAAAAATTTGAAAAACTCTTTAAAAATAAAATTACTACAGGACCAACCAAGTAAAAGGCATCCACAATAAAAAATTTACGTTACATATTATTCTTACTTAGAAATATATGATAGGAAAGTAAAATATGTATGAAAGAAATAAGAGAGACAACATGGTGAACGAGTAAACCCTATAATATATAAAGAATGGAATAAACCCCACCCCCCCCAAAAAAAAAAAGAATAATGCCTGAATAAAGAATATTCTAATTAACCGTATGCTAAAATCCCAATCTCATAACCTTTAGCTTTGCTGGCTTCTTTTATATGGGTCTCCTTCACGAATGAACTGCACCTAACATAATTGCCCTTTTTTTTGGGGCTGTGGTGGGTCTAAATCTCCGCTCCTAAGGAAAAACCTCTAGTTTTACGAACTAATGGACGTTTATGTTTTTTTGTTAATGGGTGCCTACATACTTGTTTTCTTCTCTGGATTCTCCAACATTGCAGCTGATACCATGACTCAATCCCAGTCCATCAGTGAGGGCAAGACCTTGGTTTCCAGAGAAGGAAACTTTGAACTGGGATTCTTTAGTTCAGGGAGTTCCGCCAACCGTTACTTGGGAATTCGGTACAAGAATATCCCAGTTAGAACTGTTGTTTGGGTAGCAAATCGACAATACCCAATCGAAGACTTGTCTGGTATGTTGATGATAAACAGCAGTACAGGCAATCTTGTTCTTCTCAGCCAGAATAACAAAAAAGGCAGTGTTGTTGTTTGGTCAGCAAATTCAACAAAAAAGGCTTCGAATCCAATTGCACAGCTTTTAGATAATGGAAATCTGGTTCTAAGAGATGGGAAAGATGGCAATCCAGGAAACTATTTGTGGCAAAGCTTTGACTATCCTTCTGATACTCTGTTACCAGGGATGAAGCTTGGATGGGACTTAAAGAAAGGTCTTGACCGGCGTTTATCAGCATGGAAGAACTTGGATGATCCATCTCCTGGGGACTTTCCCTGGGGAGTAGAGCTTACTAACTACCCTGAAGCAGTCATGTGGAAGGGCTCGCAGAAGTACTACAGGAGTGGCCCATGGAATGGCCTTCGTTACAGTGGCGCACCATAGTTAAGGGCAAACCCTGTTTTTCAGTTCAATTTTGTTTCCAATGAGAATGAGGTGTACTATGCATACCAACTCATAAATAAATCAGTAATCACAAGAATGGTTATGAAAGAAACCAACTATTCTCGTCAACGCTACATATGGATCGAAGCGGATTCAACATGGAGCCTGTATGCATCTGTGCCAAGAGACAGTTGTGACAATTACAACCTTTGTGGTGCCTATGGAAATTGCATTATTGGTGAGTCACCCGTCTGTCAATGTTTAAAAGGATTCCAGTCTAAATCACCTGAAACATGGAACCCAGAGGAATGGTCTCAAGTATGTGTACGCAGTACCCAATTGAACTGCCAAGATAAAGATAAAGATGGGTTTGCTAAATTTTCTGGGCTCAAATTGCTGGATACTACAAACTCTTGGGTCAACGAAAGTATGAATCTTAAGGAATGCAGGATCAAATGCTTGGGCAACTTTTCCTGTATGGCTTATACAAATTCAGATATCAGAGGAGGAGGCAGTGGCTGCGCCATCTGGTATGGTAATCTATTCGATATCAGACAGATTTCAGCTGGTGGGCAGGATCTATATATTCGAATGCCTGCTTCAGAATTAGGTATATGATTTTGTCTTGCCATGACTTCTTTTTAAATTATTCGACTGAGTGATCTTGACTTTATTTTCTTTGATATGTATGTCATACCAACCATGAAGAGGCAGATAAGCATAAGAGAACGGTGGTGATAGTGATATATGTAGTTGCCACTGCCATAGTTTCTGGGATGCTACTAATTGCCTATTTCATTTGCAACAGTAGGACAAAGTTTAGAGGTAATGTTAATTTCTCCAACTTCCAGAAATCCTTAATTTTAATTTGATTAGCGGTAGCTGTTTTTAGCATCTCAAAGTCCCTCAAGAATAGAATTTTCTGAAGGTCCAAGTTGAGGGTGGCAGGACTATTTCTTTGTGGATGGAGGCATGGTAGCCGGATGGTATTCTTTTTTATAAGCATGGTTTTAGGGTCACCAATGATGCCAGAAACAAAATAGATGCCAAACTGTCCAGTGTGATCAAGGGAAGGGATTGTAATTGGTTTTCGGCAAGATTTAAAGATTTGGTGTCCATCCAAAGCTGTTTGTCTTTTGTTAAATTTGTTATGAGAGACACCCCATTGTGGCTGCCTTTGAAGAACCTGAAATATTCATGGGAAGCTGTAAGGGTAAAACAGTCTAATGTAGAATGGTGTAAGCTGATTTGGTGTCCCTTGCTATCACTAGACATGCCTTTTTCTTGTGGTTGCAACAATTCGTGATAGTCTCTGTAGAGGGGACAGATTATTGAAATGGGGTGTGTCTGGTAAAGTGAAGTGTTTATTTTGTAGAAACATCGAGTGTAGGGATCGTTTGAATTTTGATTGTGGTTTTAGCAAGAGGATTTGGATGGAAATGAGCGTGCAAGAAGCATGAGGCTGCATGTTGGACTACCGAAAACTTTCTAGGCTAATGCAGTAAGCACTGCTGCTTACTTGATAAGTAGAGGACCTTCAGTTCTTTTAGGCCATAGACTACCTGAAGAAGTCTGGAGTGGAAATGAGGTAAATCTTTCTCACTTGAAAGTTTTTCATATGTCTATATTGATTCTGATGCTCGTAGCAAACTAGATGCCAAGTCTAAAAAATGTTATTTCATTGGCTATGAGGATGAGACATTCGGGTATAGGTTTTGGGATGATCAAAACCAGAAGATCATTAGAAGTAGGAATGTTACTTTTAATAAGAATGTTGTGTATAAAAATGATTCTAGTGTAAAGCCTGCAAGTATAGAATCTGAGGCTGAAAAGCCTGAATTTATCAACCTAGATGGAATTCCTAAAGTCACAGCTCAAAGAAGGAATTTAGAAACTAAAGAGAGTCTAGAAGTTGAAGATACAACAGATCAACAAACTGAACAGGGTACACCGACAGTGGCTGTCAGAATGTCTCTTAGAAATATTAGACCTCCACAACGTTATTCACCCTCTTTGTTTCATATTTTATTGATTGATGGCTGTGAGCCAGAGACGTTTGTTGAAGCCTTGCAGGTTGAAGATTCAATCAAGTGGGAGTTAGCAATGAAAGATGAGATGGACTCATTATTGACTATCCAGACCTGGGAGCTGACAGAATTGACTACAGGTAAAAAGGCTTTGCACAAAAAATGGGTGTTTAGAATAAAGGGTGAACATGATGGTAGAAAACGCTACAAGGCAAGATTGGTAGTCAAAGGATTCCAGTAGATAGAAGGAATTGACAACACAGACATATTCTCTCCAGTGGTGAAGATGACAACCATCAGAATTGTTCTAAGCATTGTGGTAGTGGAGGACTTACATCTATAGTAGTTAGATGTAAAGACGGTGTTCCTTCATGGTGAGTTGGTGGAAGATATTTATTTGAAGTAGCCATAGGGATTCATAGTGTAAGGGAAGGAGAGTTTAGTGTGCAAACTGAGAAGAAGCTTGTATGGCCTGAAACAAGCTCCAAGACAATGGTACAAGAAGTTTGACAACTTCATATGTAATACTGGGTTTACAAGGTGCAATGCAGAACATTACTGCTATGTCAAGAGTTTCAAAAACTCTTACATTTTTCTACTCTTGTATGTAGATGACATGCTTATTGCAGGAGTCAGTATGGAAGAAATCAACAAGTTGAAGAACCAGCTGTCAAAGCAGTTTGCATTGAAGGATTTGGGTGTTGCCAAACAAATCCTTGGGATGAGAATCATCAGGGACAGGACTAATAGTACACCGAAGATTTCACAAGCAGAGTATATGAAGAAGATTCTCAGCAGATTTAGCATGGATGGAGCTAAGTCAGTGAGCACACCCTTGGTAGGGCTGGCAAAACGGGTACCCGACACGACCCGTTAAGACCCGCGACCAGTTTAAACTAGACCCAGACACGACCAGTTTATGTTAACGGGTCGGGGCTCCAGACACGACATGACACGACAATTTCACGGGTCACCCGACATGACCCGTGAAACCCATTTAGCATAACGGGTCATATCGGGTCGTCACTACCCGACACGACCCGTTTGACCCGTTTAGACTTCTGAGACTCAAATAAACTACAACTTCATCATTCATGGCAAAAAAATAAAGATAGACTACCATTTTGCAAGGAACAAGGCTGTAAATGAGAGCAATATTGCAATAAAGAGGGAAAAAAAAATAAGGAAACACAAAATCTTAGATGAAATGACAAAAAAATGAAGTGTTATTCACAAAAAAACTATTAAATTAAAAACAAAAATATCAAATCTGCAACAACAAAAATCAATAAGAAAATATTGCCCTTGTAAAAGAAAAAAGAAAAAAGAAACAAACGGAATAAGGTTACATAGATTGGCCATCGGAGACAACAGGGCTTTAGCCAGCTCCGGCCTCTTCTTTCTTAATCTCTGCTGAAAACCCATCGCCGAAAACCCATACTCTTCTCTTCTTCTTCTTCTAATTTCTGCGTCTCTCTCAAGGAGTCACGAATCAGCTCTCTCTCTCTCTCAGATCCATTCTCTCTTACTCAATCTGGTGTCAACACGAGATAAGAAGAAGAAACAAAGAAAAGGAAAAAATCAAAGAAAAATAAAAGGAGAAGGGGAGAGGTGAGAGGTGAGACAGGCGTCAAAGGAGAGAAGAAGAAGAAACAAAAGAGGAAAAAAGAAAAGAGAAATAAAAGGAAAAGGGGAGAGGCGTCAAAGGAGATAAGAAGAAGAAAAAAGAAAAGGAAAAAAGAAAAGAGAAATAAAAGGAAAAGGGGAAAGGCGTTAGGATTCAGGGGAGAAAATATCTCCCAAAAGGCCAAAACAATCCACAGCCACACACGTGGCTGTGGATAAAGACCAAGCATAATATTATTTTATTATTAGCTTCAATCTTTTTTAAATTACAATTTTACCTCATCTTATTTTATATCACTACAATTTTATATCCATTCTCCTTTTTTTTAAAAAAAAAAAAAAAAAAAAGGTTAATCGTGTCTAGCGGGTCACCCACGAGTGACCCGCCACCCGACCCGCCAGGCTGAGTTAAATAAGTAGACCCGTTTATGACTCAAACCCGTTTAAGGTAGACCTAAACCCGCTAATTTCGTGTCGTGTTCGTGTCGGGTTGTCTGATGTATGCAATGGTTCGTACTAGACTGGATATTGCACATGCAGTAGGAGTTGTGAGCAGGTACATGAGTAATCCTGGGAAGTAGCATTGGGAGGCAGTCAAGTGGATATCGCATTATCTGAGAGGAACTTCAAAAATGTCCCTTTGCTTCACAGGTGTAGATTTGAAGTTGCAGAGTTACGTAGATATTGATCTAGCAGGTGATGTTGATAGCAGGAAAAGCACTACTAGGTTTGTCTATACCCTAGGTGGTACAGCTGTGTGTTGGGCTTCAAGGTTGCAGAAAATTGTTGCTCTTTCCATAACAGAAGCTTAATATGTAGCTGTGACAGAAGCCGGGAAGGAGATGGAAGCCGGGAAGGAGATGGTTTGGCTATAGAGTTTCTTGGATGAGTTGGGTGAGAAGAATGAGAAGGGCGTTCTACACAGTGATAGTCAGAGTTCTATTTTTCTTGCGAAGAACCTAACTTATCATTCAAGAACAAAGCACATTTAGTTAAGGTATCATTTCATTCACTCTTTTCTAGAAAGTGAACAGTTGACCCTTGAGAAGATCAGTGGAACTGAGAATCTAGCAGACATGCTAACAAAATGTGTATTTATTGAGAAACTGAAGTTGTGCGAGACGTCTTGAGAAAATTTGGAACTTGATGAAATTCAAGTCAAGTGGAAGATTGTTATTGTTGACTCGATTTTCACAAGTCCTGGTGTGAGCCCCTCTTCATGTTTAGTTGATAAGATATTACTTGAGCTTTCTTCATTGAGAAGTAAAGCCTATGACCTAATTAGATAAGTCTTGGCTGCTGTACACGGTAGTTTCTAAGGCCACATTGCAATACTTCTTCTCTAAGTACTTACTTCTCCAACAAGTTTACTTGTCTACTAAGTTACTTCATCTTCTCTTGTTATATAATGAAGTGCCGGTCTATGAAGCAATTGTGCAAACCATCGAAGAAAAGAAAAGCCAAAAAAGAAATAGAAACAAAGAGAGTTTCCTCTGAGTTTTCGGTACAGTAAAAGAAACAAGAGAGTTTCTTTGATTTTCTTTTCTAGAGTGAGAAGGAAATCTGGGTGTATTGGGGCTTTGGGCTTTGAGTGATTTTCGCCCTGTAACTATTTTTAATAGCAAATTTTCTTTACGTCTCCTACAGTGGATGTACCTCAAATTGAGGGAACCACTTAAATCTTCGTGTCATTTGTAGTTGATTTATTTTTCTTTATCTTCTTAATTTTACGCACCTCATGGGTCCTGGGAAATATGACTTATTTCCTAACATACCCAACCACTATTTCCATGCCCCTTGTGATGTCAATACCCAACCTTGCATGTGTGATTGATGTCATATACAAGGACAAAGATGGTTACACAAATGCTGGGGTTGTTCTTAAAGATTTTGTGGCTTCTTTGTTTGTTGAGCTTGTGCTCTTATGAGCATGGATCGTCATTTGCAATAGAAAGTTTTGAAATGGTTACATTCCTACAAGAATAAAGAAAATGTGCCTGATCTATTATGTTGTAGAATGAATTTATTAAGTTAATAGAGCTCGACATTTTCCTTTAAAGAGTATTGGGGGCTCTTGAAAATGATTTTTTTTTTATTTTTTTTTATTTTCTTAAAGACGTTATGTAATTGCGGTTGAAAGTAAAATTAATAAATCAATAAAGTGATCGAGGTTGTAGACCATTGGATTATTCTAATTACTTTTCTTTTAGAATTCAATTTTGTGTTAAATTATTTTACTTATTTATACTCTATAAAAAATAATGGTTGTTCTTTGTTTTTTAAGGCTTCAAAATTAGATTGGTGAAACGTAACTACATGGCTCGATTGTTAGGAAATACAAGATGCCAATTAAATAATAAGAAACTAATCTTCAATTCGAGTTTCTCATATTGCAAATCAAAGAAAACTTTTTCATATATATATTACACGTACTGCAAGGAGAATACATAAAGGTGATTTGTAATAATTTTCACAACTCATTCAATAGGGATGTGACTGTAAAATTATTAAATATCTAATTTGATGTAGGATGAGACAAGAATAAATTGGTCATTTAGTTTATTTAGATTATTAATTTTATTTGAAATTTAATGACGGGCTTGACCCAAAGTATTAAGTTACTAGTAATTCAACAATAGACTTAGCTCAAAGTCAGTCACATTAGGGTTAGGGTTAGAATTAGTCTATGAGACTATTTAAACATAATGTTCTATTGCAATAGGGAGATCATGATTCATAGAAAAAACATTTGTTTCTTTGAGGTGTGATTCCTATGTTCTTTTGGTGGTGAGATTCTGCCAAGGCCAGTGAGACTCTGGTTCAATCTATCATCTTCTTTATTTTGGTGGGACTCTAAATTAACGTAAGATATATATTTATTTTATGTTATTTTCCTATCTCTGCTATGTCGATTTGTATCACAATTGTTCTTAGAAAGGGATTTACTTAATTTGATAACTTTATATTTCAGTGGCATGTCCATCTAAGATGCCACTATTTAGTGGCGTGTCAGCTTGACACTCCACTACATTAGTGGCATGGCATAAAAACACGCCACTAAATAGTGGCATGTCCACTAATACTTAAAAAATAAAATAAAATAAAATAATAATAATTATGGATATATATTTAGTGGCATGGCATTATAGCCACGCCACTGAATACTGATGTGGCAAAATGTAAACACCACTAAAATAAAATAGTGGCGTGGTACAACTTGCCACTTCACTAATTAGTGACGTGTCGTAAAAGTAAGTACAGTAGACACGCCACTAATCATGGAGCTTTTTGTAGTGACCTTTCATTCTTGGTGATATTTTGTGTAGATCAATCTTGCATTGTTAAGCCTTTTTCCATTCTTGAATAAATATTCTGCAATAAATCTTCTGAAAATACGATGTCCCTGATATGTTAATGTTTATGTCAATAGAATGCTGCCAATAAAACTAAACCAACATCTTTCTTAAAAAAAATAAAATAATAAAGATAATAAAAAAAAAAAGAGCAGGCACCACTAAATCTATAAAATCAGCATCCTTTCTATCTAATCTTTGTCACATTATTGAATTTAAAAAAGTCTTGCAGTGCACAGTGATTGAACAAATTAAAACACATTTCAACTATCTTTTTTTTCCAAACATCAAAGTATTTCATGGGATTGTATCATTGTACATGACCCGAATATAACGTGTGATGTCCCTAATATTATTTGCTATTTTAAGGATAAAAATTTAATGGGATAAACGACTAAAATTAATTAGATGACAGGAAAATACAATAGGACGTGCATAGATTATTTTATGGGCCAAAGAAATAAGCTATATAAATAAAAATATGAGAAAATGAATTGGAAATCAAATAAATGAGAAAATAAAGAATTAAATTCGGTGCGTCTGGACGTGAACTGGTGCGTCCGGACTGCCTTCGATGGTCGCGCGTCAGGACGCCTGCTTTAATACGTCCAGACGGTTTGCAACGAGTGGCACACGTTTAATTAAATGACGCGCGTCCGGACGGTAGTCGGTGTCTGTCTAGACGGCTTGCTATGCGGCTCACGCCTTCTTAAACGGCGTGTGTCCGGACAGTGGTTAGTGCCCGTCTGGACGGTCTGCCTAAATGGCGCGTGTCTGGACGGGGTCCGAATTATAGAGGGCAGAACGCCCTTTTCCCTTTCGGCAGTTCAGTTTTTCTCTCTATTTTCTATGGCTTGTCACCTAAAAACCGTGATATCTTGAAATCCAGCCGTCCAATCTTAGATCCAACTTCGATAACGTAATCCTTGAAGCCCGATCTACTTTTTGACCGAACATGTTGAGGTAAATAGCTAAACTCGCATTTTTTGAGATTTTTAATAAATCTTATAGAAATGAGATTAACTTGGCATTTTCTCTAGGTTTGGTGAGGTTTGAAGTTACTAGGAGCTTCCCGAGCATTTGGTCATTGCTTAGTGAATTTTTGGTAAGTTTTCCATAGACGTTAGTTTTTGGGTATTTAGTTAAATGCTATATTGTTATAATTAACCCTAAGTAATGCTTATGGGTTAGCAATATTGGGTTTAATAAAGTGATTAGAAATTTTAGATAAATGTTTAAGAATTTTAGAGTTTGATGGGTAAAATAGTAATGTGGCTTTTGAGCGATTTAAAATGCTACCTAGTGTGATTATTTGTTGGAATGCTAATTAACGCAATGTATTGTATTTTTAGCGGCGCTTTACGGTTGAGCTTAGAGTCGTTTGGATATTGGGAGTACAAACGATCTGGTGAGTATTCTACTCACTGAGAAAATATATATTTTTATATGTAATAGATTGATAAAAATATATATATTGTTTATGAAACCAAATCGACCATATGATGAATTATATGCTTTGAGATATTTGATTAGTTTCAATTATGTTTAAACTATATCAATGATGTTTAAGAAATGGTGCAAGAGTGAAAAGTATTGAATTGATTTAAGTGTTAAGTTTTGAGGGTTGAGATTTAAATTATGCAAAATTGTTTGAGAACATGTTATGTTGAAACTGTTTATGTTTTATGGAACTATGTTTTGATTTTGAGAAAATGTCATGTTGAAACTGTTTATGTTTTATGAAGAAACTAAGTTTTGAATGATTTCAAAGTGTTGGATAAAATGTTGGATTTGTTTAGTTTTAAGAGAACGTGATTTAGCAACTGTATGATTTCAGCATGATACAGTAGTGAAATATATACTGGTCAAGCATAGAACATAGAGCATGTAGTACAGAGCATACATACCCCAGCAATATTAGTATATCAGTGTTAGCAGTATCAGTTGCCTCAGTTCATGCATATCATGTATAGCATTGTTTTATGAGTGATGTTTTATGTTATGAGTAGCTTTTACTAGACGTGTTGGTATGCATTAGTGTCTTAAATGGAAAGCGCTTATGTATATTTCTATCGGATAATCGCATGTGTTAAGATGTCATACATTGAACTTGAAATTACATGGATACATGACTACCCAGGTGCGAGTAATGGCATGTCTACGAGTAAGAAGGTTGACTGTTCTTGTTCTTCAGGAAAGACGTGTTAGCATGATTGAGTTTAACTTTAGTGCTCTCATGATCTATTGACGTTCAAGGTACGGAGCAAAATACGATTAGAGATAGTGTTGCGAGTGTTTTGTTGAAGGATGTTATCTTAGTATAGAAGAGTAAGATGCCATGTTTTATTGCTTAAGACCTATGTGTATGCGTGATATCTATGATGGAGTGATCGTGTATACATATGTCTGGGCGACCGATGAAAAGTATTATTATAGAGGGATATATATATGTAGAAACTTCCAAGCGGTAGATTGGAACTTCTACATATGTTCACAGCTATATAGTATGTTTTAAATGTTTTCTGGATAGTTGGTGTTTGCTGCATTAGCTATTGGTAAATTGTGGCTAATATAGTGCTTGCGTGGCTAAAAGTAAAATAAAGGTTGGTTCTTTATGAAAACTCAGTTAGTTTTATACCACTGAGGTCTTAGTATGTTTTATACTAAGGTGGTGAACTTATCATTTCACCTATGTAGATGTGGATACCACCACAACCATGTAGATGTTATTCCTATGATTGCAGATACTTCTAAGGCGGATGATCATCCGGTAGCATACTATTTGGGTTACTACGAATGAAGCCCGTAGCGATAGTCGTAGTGGGATAGGACTACGACTAACAGATGTCTGGGTATTGATGTCATTGTGCGAGATCATCTGTGTCACATGATTGTTGCTAGAAGTCGGCCTAGCTCCCTCTATTGTATCCGAACCTGTGATAGTGGAAGTGATGGTCGCTTTGAATGCCGCGGAGTTTAACGGTGATTTGGGTTTACAAAGTATTATTTTGAAGGGTGATTCATTGCATATAGTTAATGCACTAGAGACTAATGGACAAAACTAGAGTCGACAAGGACAGATCATGGAGGATGCTATCTTAAATGGGCTCCGGAGCTGGCAAATTCATATTAAGAGAAAGGCAAACTTTGCTGCGCACGAGTTAACCAAGACTGCCACCAAACAAGTCATGGATAGTGTTTGGATGGAAGAAATTTCTTTGTGTATCTGACATTGTAACTTTAGAGCAACATGCTCTATTAACTTAGAAGAAATTGATGCTCTACTTTTTCCCTCATATTTAAATGAAACATTGAAATATTTCTTCTTCAAAATAAGAAAAACGGCTTGGTCTCTTGCAATTGAAGGACAAATATTTCGTTGTATATTTCCATTGCTTAAACTCCAAAATAGGATTTTTTGCATCCTACATCAAGTATTCCTGTTTTGCTTGATCAATCGAATTTTTTTTTTTTTGCTTGATCAAAAATGTTAGCCGTCTGTACGTCTCACAAATCGAAAAGTGAAAAGTAAAGATAGTTTTATGCCGAAATGAACGGCCTAAGATGAAATATAATGGCAGCATTGGCAGGTAAAGCTAAGAATAAGAACAAAAGCCAGCAAGCTAGATGAACTGACCGGAGTTTAATTCACGTGGTTTGGTAATAATTGGTTGAACTGTATATATATATATACACCGTACGTATTGCATAACAATTGGTTGCTATCTTTCTCAGTAACTTAAAATCACGATTGCATACTTACAAAAAAATAAAATATTAATAATAATAAATCATGATTGCATTAAACTCTACCTCACAAGTGCGGCCCACGTCATAAGTAGATACATGCCCATGAGTCAAATTTTTAATCTGGATGTTGTGAAGGTTAAAAAAAAAAAAAATTAAATGGTTCATCTAAACTTCTGGGTGTGAACTATTCTAATCTCCAGCCTGGACACCATTTTTTCTTTTTCCTTTTCTTTTTAATATATTGTGCCTCAGAACTACCAATTAAGCAGGTTGATTTTAGTCCAAATTGTGCACCTCAATTGACTAGATAACGTTAAAAAAAATAAAAAATAAAAAAAATAAAAAAATTGACCAGAGATATTAATTATCATTTTCAAGAGCCGCACACTCTCTTTTCGATGAATACGTGGGTTTCATTTACTTATCAATCAATTCATTCTATTTTGTTCATTTTTCTCCTCAATACAAGCGTATCGAATGCTTGCCATTACAATCCACCACGCAGGCATCCATACTTATAAAGGAACAGGATTAACGAGCAAGGAAGCTACAAAATCTTTTAGCACAATTTCAGCATGCGTGTACCCATCTTCACCCTTATATACGACATCAATCACATGTGCAAGGTTGAGAATTCGAGTCACAAGGGGCATGGGGACAATGGTTGGATAGAGGCACTCTTCGTTTATATCCTTCCAAGCATTTGTAATTTCTTTTCGGAATTCATTGATTGCTTCTTCTTCTGTAGCACCATGTTGTTTCATGTAGCATTCAACTGCTGAGGCACTATGTCCTCGCTTTTGCTCAAACTAGAAAAATTAAATTTTAATGTCAGAAGATTGAGCGCCCGTCACATGTTTAGAATATTAAAGTAACCAACACAACATAGTACCTTATGTGATACAATGTCGTCCATGAGCCGGCAAACCACTGCTGAAGCTCTTACCAATTTAGGGTCGCTGAACAACCACTCGAATGCATCTTCTGTAACAATATCTCTCATCCCAACCAAGGATGTGGTTGCTAACATCGAGTATGCAGAGGTAACCAGTGCAATTCGCATATATTCATCCATTGATGGTATGTGTACGTTTCTGGTGGAACCATTTGGCTTCATGAAAGTAAGCTCTAACCTGATTCTTCATCTGAGACAAACAAGCAAGTACAATCAGATTAATATTACAACACTTAAATTTTTTCTTTTTGTCTCTTTCTTTTTTCAAGGGAGAGAATATAAGTCTTTGCTTAGGTTGTGAATAATCTTCTAAATTTGTATGTATGATATTGCTTACTGCTTCTCTTGCATATCTAGCGCGGTATGATCTTTCTTCACCAATTTTTTGATCCATTTCACTGTAAACATCTAGGAGTGCTCGGTAACACATTTTCATGTACTCCGGAAGTTGATCTATGGCACCAATATCCCACCTGTAAAGTAGGTAGACTCTTGTGAATTGACTTTTCCAAGTAATATAACAAAGGGAAGAATAAAGGATGAGGAAGTGTGTTAATGTCAACCTCTCGATTGCGTCACTAAAGAGCTCAAGTTCTTCAAGTGTGCCATATACATTGTAAATATCATCAATAACGGAGGTCATGGCTATCACTTTGGTTAGTATCCTTCTAGCAAGAAGATATTCGGGCTCGAAGTATACTCTCAATATCCAGAAGTAACACTCAACCAGTCTGTCTCTTATAAAGGGTAACTCCCTTGAAAAGTTCAAGTCTTTCCACCACCTATAAACATAGTTTAGCATAATCATATTGTCAACCTAGAGTTATGTATAAGCTGCTCGCACTTGCAACTCTGACATAATTGAATATCTAACCTTGTAATTTCATAAAGTTCTTTCTTGTGCAATTTCTGCAATAGGTTGAAATCCAACTTTGCGAAGGTAAGAAGGACTTTGTTATGTGAAGTGTCTTCTTGGTAGACAGAAAAGTAATGCCTTGCCTCTAGCCTTGGTAGTCCTTTGCGGATAGGCTGCTTTAAGGCATGGCTTACTTGTGCTGCAAGAGGAGGGCTTAAGTGATGAGATGCTACCGACTCAAGATGTGTGGTAGTGAAGACTATAGCTTCGTCTAGTATATCTTCCCCATGCACCCTGAGATGTGTGGCTTCGTACAAGCTCAACATTCCTTGTGCATCATTGATAAGTGATT